>NW_028091156.1:1200000-1800000 GCF_014824575.4 Sturnira hondurensis | reverse complement strand
CAGAAAGAATTTAAGTTAAAGCAAAATAAGGTAAAAAAAAAAAGTGTAGGGGAAATAGTCAGGACAAGAGGTTAAGGAAAACACGTGAAAATCAGGAATGGGATGAGCGCACAAACTCCCCTCGTGAGGCCCTGTGCAGTCACTCGACCCTTTTGCTGTTAACTTTTGATCAAAGCCAAGGCCAAGCAGGTGGTAGGAATGATGTGACACACCCAGCGTCTGCGGCAGAACTGAGTTCAGGCGTCTCCTGAGGGAGGGGTCTGACCTCCGGAGACCCCTGCTTTAACTGTGACGTTCAGCCAGCCAGCCAGCTGACAGGTGTTTACCGAACTTGAACGGTTTGTTGGGTACCAGGCACACACTGGGGATGCGAGGACCGGACCTGAGAGGAGTCCTCGGTTCGTGTGTGGGGTTAAATCTGTGACGCAGGCGGGGCAGTGGCGGTGTGGGGCCGTGAATGCACGGAGGGAGGGCTGAGGCGCTCAGTGCGCACCCGAGGGTCTCTGCAGGCATCGCTACCTCGGCTGCACCCGACGGGTGTGGGCTCCTCCACTCTGGCCAGCACAGAAAGTGCTGCAGAGGGCAAGGACGCGGTGCAGCGCGGCAAAGGAGGGCGGTCCCATTGGAGAGCCGTGTGTGACAGCCCTTCACGACTGGACGGGGGGGGGGGGGGGGGGGGGGGGGGGGGGGGGGCGGGGGGGANGGGGGGGGGCTGCGCAGGAGAGGCAGACAGAGAGGTGACGTGGGCACCGGATGAGAGTCTGTCTGATGTTGGGCTCAGGAGACAGAGTGACGGGCTGGAGACATTAAGACCTTAGTCAAGGGCAGGGCCCCTGGAGAGGCTGTGGAGTGAGGCCTGGAGGCCAGACGGGTGTCACCGTAGTGATTCCAGTAGGAGATGGCAGAGGCCCGGACAAAGGCAGTGATAGTATGGGGACGAGGGGACAGAGCAAGAGTTACAAGGAACAGAATAGAATGACAGGTTTGGCCTTGAATAGGTGAGGGAAAGGGCGGGCGTGTTAGTTTTTGGCCAGGTCACCATGCAGACCTGACGGGTCCCTGGAAGGGCCTGCCTCCTGGGTGGGTCCTTGGCTGACCTCTGGGAAGTGAGGCACAGGGTTTTTCCAGTCCCCTGGGGGGAGTGGCTCACTGCGTCCACACTGTTTGTACAAACACTGGTTTGTGCTCTGCACCCGCTGTCCTCCGGGACCCTGCAGTGAGGCACAGGCTGCTGCGGTGTGACCAGCGTCCAGGGCCAACCTTGGGCACTGGATCCCTGAGAGCTCCCCCGGCCGGTAGCATTTCACACAGGATATTGTAACTCCATGCTGACTCCGCTGGGAGAGACCATTGATAACTTGACCTTGGCTGGCTTCCTGAGTCTTCTCCCATGCGTCTTCTCCCTGTGCCGGTTCTGCTGGGTGTCATTTCACCGTAATTAATCATAGACAGCCATGAGTATGACCGTATGCTGAGTGGGGCGGATCCTTTCTATGAGTCATCAGAACTGGGGTGGCCTTGGCCTCCTCCTGACACTGGTGTCTGTGGATGCAGTGGTCCCCCGCACGGAGATGAAGAGGAAGGCAGGTCTGGGGACAGGGGCAGTGACAAGTTATGCCGTGAGTTTTGCAGCTTAGTTCTGGTATTGCCTTATTAAAATTATCTCGAATAAGCACTGAGTTATTGACTATATGTTACCTATTTCAAAATTAACAGGAAAATTCATTTTTTAACATACTCTATTAGTTTATTCAGAAAATATTTGTTAAAAACCTTATCAAATATTTGGAATTGGTTAAACCTTTTCCAGGCCTTAATGATGCTTAGAAATATGGGTCAGTGTTCAAAGAGGTTGTTTCACTGGGGACATAAGGCAATTGCCTTTGAAAAATAAAATGGCATTTGCAAATGAAAAATTTCAGTATTTCCATATTTTTGTCATTGAGAAAAGCAACACTCTAAGTGTTCTTGTGTTAGTTCATGGGCAGGAGGACTAGTGTATGAAATTAGGGAAATTGTGCTTAATTCAACATGGACACACCACCTGTCCAGTTCATCACGACCTGGGCAGTCTTTCTCTCTTTTCTGGTGTAACAATATTGCATTTAAAACCGAGACTCAAGAGTCTTCCCTCTGGGCTGGGAGTCGGGTAGTGGTGGGCACCTTGGAGAGGTCCCTTAAATTCAGTGTGGAGTTTTCAAGCTACTCCTGAGGAATATTTTTTTCTGGAAGAGAGGTCAGGTCACCTGCAGCTGATGAACTAAAGGGACCCTGACATCAGTGACCACCTTTTCGACTATCTCAGGGAGATACTCTGCAGATGGTTTTTTCCCCAATTACGGAAAAGGACCGCCGAGTCAACAGTGTGAAGCACGTGGCGATGAACCAAGAGTCCTTCCCGATCCTCGGTCCCCACAAGCACTCCCCCATTCGACTTTGCAGGGTGCCGCCGGGCCATCGCACTGGACAGCTGGGGGTTTGGCTTGTGGTTGTTGAGATCCCGAAGCCGTGGCAGGTCAGCCGGTTTTATCAAGGAGATGGAAAAACCAGCCCACTTGCTTCATTCACACTTTTATATTCTAATATTATGACCTTTTTCCCTCCATAAAGAAAATGTAAAGAACTCGAATCAGCTGTTCACACAAAACATTTATATTTGGCAGATCAGGTCAGATACATGGTGTTTAAAAGACCTTTTATTTTTAAAAGCGATATATTTAGCGTTCTCTGAAATAGCTCTGTTAACACTGTCAAATTTGAAATGATAACTGAAGTGTCCTATACTGTCTTCTTTAACTTTCCTTTCGATGCTTTTAAATGCCTTCCATTTCAACATAAATGGATTTTACTTAACAAATACTGCCAGTAATGAGGGTCTTACCAGTTGAAGCTGGGTTTTGCAAGCAGGGGACACGTGTCTTCTTCATTAGTTCTCCTAATTGAGTTATAGAAAATGAAATATTATGCCACACAGTAAGTCTTATTTGCCTCTTTCTTGAAGCTTGTTATAAAAGTTTAAGTCCTCTTAAAAGGAAAGGAACATTTGTTTCCTTAAATCCATTTATCCCTTGGCCTCAAGTATAAAATTACTTTTTATAACTTCTGAGAGATGCTGCTTCTAGTTTTGGGTCTCAGAACTATGCAACGTTCTGATATGGCAAAGGTCAGCTCAACACACCTGCTACCAGAACAGGAGTGAGAAGCAAAACAGACTAAAAAGACCCCAGTGCCCATGAAGCAACAGGAGGCACCACCAGGGAGTCGTGTGGTTCTAACAGCAGATTTACTTCTACTACGGCAGAATATTTACAGTTATTTTATTTTTTTGAACATTTGTTTTATTTTAAAAAATTATTGTCTTTTTTTCCATTACCATTTAGTCATTTCCCCCCCAAGAGTGACTGTCGTATTTTCCCCAATTCTGCCAATTTGGAAACCTAGCAACCACATGCCGCCTGACTTGGACGGGACGTCATCCTCAAAGGGTCTGTTCCTTTGTTTGCTCTCACTACAAGTGAACTGGGAGTCCATTAGAGATGTGGATTGGAACAGCCCAAGGGGTACCTTTGTTAACTGTAAGAAACATTACCTGTGTGTTATTTTTATTGCACTTAAAGTTCTTTTTTGTACCATATGATTGTTGAAAATTTCCAACAGTTTTTTATTGCTTTCCTCAGTAAAAATGGTTTTGCTTTTGTGAGCTGCTACAATTGAAGTTGTACAGAACAGCAAATGTTTTTACATGGCCCTTCAGACAACCAGCTGCTATTCTTGGCTATAAAAAGTCTTCCTCCAGCCTCCTCCTACTGGCTTTTCAAAAGGAATCTTCCAAGTTTTTGAGAAAGGATACAACTTATATTTCCCTAGAAAGAGAAAAGCAAGGAAAAGATCCCGTTCTGCCAAACAGAAATGCATCGATTATTCTTTCATAAGATAATGTGCTACTTTAGGGTCCTGACTGAGGTTTGCTTCTACCATTCATTGTTCCCGTAATACGGGTCTAATGCGAAAATCCTGTTTGAAAACCAGTAGTACATTAGAAGGGTATCTCGTTGTAGTTTAGTTTCTGTTTCTCTTGACTAGCTAATGATGTTGATCTTTCATGAGGGTTTTTATTTGCCATTTGTATATTTTCTTTTAAGAAGTATTTGCTCGTATCTTTTACGTATTTTCTATGTTCATCTTCATATTATTGAACTGTAAGAATCTTTGTAAAGCGTAGATACAAGTCACATATCCATTGCATTTTGTCCCTGTGATTTGCTTTTTTGATTAGGTATTTTTTAAAGAGCAGAGTTTTTCTGATGTGCATGAAATTACATTTATCAATTTTTTATGTTTCATTTGTGTGTGTGTGTGTGTGTTATTTAAGAAATGTTTGCTTATGGGAAGTCACAAAGACTTTCTTCCAGAAGGTTTGTAATGTAGCTTTTCATTTAGATTTATAATCTATTTTCATCACTTTTTTCATGTGGCGTAGGATAAACGTTGTCCATTTTTCATACCGATAGCCAGTCGTTCTAATGTCATTTGTTGAAGACACTTTCCTCTACCCAATGAATTACCTTGTTGTCTTTGTTGAAAGTCAGTTGGTCACATTGGTGTGACTCTATTTCTGGATCCTCTGTTCTGTGTTTACGCCCGTGCCGTGTTATCTTGGTTCGTATGGCTTTTTAGTTCGTCTTGAAATCAGGTACTACTGTATGCCCTCTAACTTTTGATTTTCTTTCTTCTTTAAAAAATTGGTTTGGCTATTCTAGGTTGTTTACCTTTCCATACACATTTTAGAATCAGTTTGTTAGATTTTTTTAAAAGCCTGCTGCTATTTTAATAATAATGATATTAAATATAGATCATTTGAGGGAGATTCAGTGTGTTAATAGTGAATTTTCCAATCTACGAACATGCCATGTCCCTTCGTGTATTGAGTGGTCTTCTTTAATTTCTTTCAAATGTGCTTTCCTCTTCCGATTGTGATTTGATGTCATGAACACCCACCCTGGGCCAGGCAGGGCGTGCAGAGATTTACCCTGAGTCCCCTGGAGTCACCCTGTGCTGCCTGCGCTGCTCTGCCCACGTTCTGCGGGTGACAGCAACGGACGGGCAAGTCATTGGCCCAGAGTCACAGAGCCAAGAGTGGTAGAGTGGGATTTAAGAGAGGGGTCTGCTGACCCCAGGGGCCGTGCTCTGAGTCCCTACTAGTCAAGACATTCCTTTGGGAGGCACATTTATTTAAAGAAGTTTCTTAGCAATTGCTGCATGTCTGTTTCCCACCTCCTGTCTCCTGCAGCCAAACACATATAAGCTCTCCGAGCAGATAGACCTTTCTGTGGATGGATATAGATCTTTAGCCTACCCTTTCCGACTCTCAGTGGACTTGGCTGTCATTAGGAAGTCACGTCAGGATGCTCTCCGAAATGCGTCTTCATTCACCTGGGTTTTCCTCTCCCCCGTGGTCTCACCTGGGCACCATCGAGCAGGAGACCAGTCCCGTGCTAGCGCTGTCTCATAGGAAGTCCTAAGAATTCCCCAGAGTTATCTCGTCGTACGCCATCCCGGGGATTTGTGTTCATGGGTCGCCTGACACTATCATCGTAGCGGGCATGTGAGGTCTCAGAACACGGCAGAGTTGGGTTTCACTGGTTAAACGTTTTCTGGAACGTCAGTTGCTCCTCATGGTTTTTTTCTTCCTCCTTTTAAAAGACAAGAAAGACGAATGGGCTGTTTTATAACCCCTCTTCAATCCTCTGATCTTCAGAGAGGAAAATATTGAAAGACATGGTGCAGCTGTTTTATGTTGAAGTTTATAATCTAATTAAGTATATTTTATCCAGATCATTATGGACTTCGTTAGAGCTGGGCTTCTTATAAAAAACGATGATGAGTTAGATTTTAGAGACTCATCTGGGTCTCGTTAACTTTTGTGATCGTGCCGGCTGTCCCTGATGGAAGAAAAATTTCCAATCTGCTGATCTGATTTAGTTGCTCATTTATTTTTGAAAAGTTGTTGCTTCCAATTCCACTCACTTTTTTTTGTGAGCGTGCAGTTTTCAGAGTGATCAGTGAGTGAAGTGTGTTATTTCGGAGAGAGTGCCACTTGGGAATGATGCATAGTCTTTCTAGAAGTCCGTGTATCATTTGAACATCCTGGCACATGTGGGAAATAAAACATGTAAAGTAAGGGTCATAATCTAGGTCAAAGGGAGATGAAATTACATTCTTTGTGCTGTGCTTTCTGTGCTGGAGAAGAAATCAGTTGTATGGTTTTCAGTTTAATTGCTAATTTTTTTCCAGAGTCAAGGAGAAGTAGCTGAGCTAGAATTTGATTTGAAAAAGAAAAGTGACTCATATCTGCCTTAGTTACATAATTTTTACATAAAGATTTGAGAGTGTCTGTATTCTCAGTTGTCTTAGGTGTGATGAGCAGTTTCCATGTGATCCCCTAGTCTGGCTTATTTAAAAGAAATTAATATTAAGGGGTGCTTAAGAAATTCTCATCTTTCCAAAGAATTGTACTTGGGATGTCTTCGCAATTTTATAACTAAATCCAGGTGTTTCTGTGGCCTTGAATTTGCTTGTCCTTTTAGCTCTAATCGTGTGATCCTAGTATCATTCATAGCTCTTCCCCATCTGGATAATTTATTAGTTTAACAGTGGTTGGTCCCAGGCAATCCTGAATTGTTATTCAGTGAGGCACAAATTAAAATACAATTTGACGGTTAATATTCAGCTGGAACATTCAACTTGCCTTTAAGACAACGATGTCTTTCAGCCATGAAATCCGTACTTCTGCCCTCTCCCCCAGCCGGGGAGCACACATTGGTGGGCCCGCATAATCACACGAATGTTCCTACAACGAGGGGATAGAACAGAAACCCTCCAGCAGCCTCTCAGGGTTCGCAGTTTCAGTTCTGAGCTGCTCATACAAACCCCCAACTTCTTTTCTCCATACCCTTTACTTCCTGGTCATCTTCCTCATGTCTGGCCTAGGAATTCCTTTTGCTTTCGAGGACATCAGCATGTATATTGGACGTGACCCTGAAAACCGCTTCTTCATTTGTGTGCCTTTGCTTCCCACCTCAACAGTAAGATCGCCTCTCCAGGGGGAGCACCTTTGGTTATTCTAGATAAACAGCATAGCCAATCTGGCCGGGCACTGAGACCCTCACTGTTTGCTCAGCCTCCGTGTGCACCGCCCCTTCTTAGTTTATCTGGAAGCCTTCACTTAACAATTATATTGTACATTGGGGCTCTTTGAATTCAGTTGGCTAAGGTTACAGCTATGAAACTTTTTTGTGTGTTGGACTGTGTGCCTACCTTAACGGGCTGGAGACCAGCATGGAACTAGGGCTTTGTGATGATCCTTTTCATTGGAGAAAGACATGAAAATTGTAGAAATCACAGCGCATGTAATGAGGGCCTACACTGAACCTCTGATCTTTTATTTGGAAGGGACAAGAGCATTGGCTTGTAGTTCACAGACCCAATCTCCATGCATTTTGCGTAAGGCTGCCCATTGGTTGTATTAATACATTCAGTGTTTGCTCCCTAGCTAATACTAACTTGGATTCCCTACTTATATTCCTTTATATAAGTCTTACATTTTTTGTTACATTTATCCTTGCACAATGAACTCTCCCCTATTGTAGAAAACTATACTATGAATCAGTTCAGGTTAGATCTGTGTTTAATTATTTACAAAACCCTTGAATTGGAAGAAAGCTAGAATGCATATTATTTTGTGCAGTGATTTGTTTCCATTTTTTAAATACAAGTCTGAGATGGAAGAAGCTGCAAGAAAGATACCACTGAGATCCGGGGGGAAGCCACAGGAAGAGTCTGCCCTCTCCCACCAGGAACTGCCTGAGGACAGCCAGCAACCAGTGATAGCCATGAATATTCCGAAGTCGAGTGAGCGTCCGACAGGTTTTCTTTTACTGGAGACCCTGGAAAGCGCTGGCGAGACTCATTAGTCAGCCCACTGTGCTCAGGACTTTTGCCTGGCAGAACGCAACTTCCAGCATTTCTGAGAAAGGGAAAAACACACTGTAATAGCTTTGGGAAAAACTGCCTCCTCCAACAGTCATTTTCTGTTATCCTTTACTGCACATGTAATACGTTATTCATCATTTTTAAGTGTGTTTGTTATAAATGCCATTTAGCTACATTTTGAAAGTAAACGGTGTTTATCAGTCATCGTCTGGCAGTCCACTCTGGGTCAGCACTGACTCGTCTGTCATACGTGCCCCACCCCCCCGGCTTCGGACCTACGTCCTGCAGACAGACCTGTGTGTTTACTGTTTGTCCTGCTGTCTGCCCGGAGGCCGTGAGCCGTACCATGGCCTGTGGAGTTGGTCCTTGGATTTTAGGCCATTACCCATATTGAAACAATTCTCTTGTTTTGTTAGTCTTACCCCAAGATATGCTTTAATTATGTGCACTCGTTCATGTTGCTTTTCTGGACCTTGGCTTTTCGGGGTGTGCTATTGTTCAAGCATTTTGTGTTCAGAGTATGTGAGTATCTTCATTGATTTGCTCTCAGTGCCTTGCGTAGCCATAGGTGCCTAGTGAATATTTGTTTAATCGAATGCAGCAATGCATGCTGGGACTTTGGTTGATTATGTAGTTTTGTGTGTATTATCAGAAATTCCTAGATATCTTGATTCTTCTTTGTCTATTGTATTTTTGATATTAGTGGTCGTGGATGAGGCAGTGTTAGTCCATGGAAAAGATAGAAAGGACGATGATGACTATGGTGATGACGATGGTGATGACGATGCGTTTGTTAGTCTGCATGTCCCTCTACTTACGTGTATGTGTTGGCGTGTATTTATTTGTATGTAGGTAAGAGCGAGGAAAAAGAAGGAGTGAGGATGGCTGGAAAGGGAGCCAGAAAAAAATTTCCACCATGTTCTAGAAATTGTTTTATGCTATCCAGGCCATTCAGTCTTTTATTTACCCCTCAGGACACACTTATTAAGCGTCTGTTGTATAAGAGCAGGCACCACACAGGGCCCTGGAGTCACCTGAAGGGACTTAGTCCAGCAGAAGAGATAACGGGGACATGGGTGGTCAAGGCCCTGATAGGGGTCAACGATGGGTCCCGGGACAGGGGGCAAAATAGGGCATTGGCCCTGGAATGGAGTTCCGTCAGGCTTTCAAGAAATGAGCCTTGCATTTAGTCTTGAAGATTGAGAGAGGCGGTAACTTGCTGGAAACGGGTGGAAGAGAGCTCTAGGCAAAGGGAACGGCAGCCCTGCATGAGTGGAGGATACAGCCCTGGTTTCTCCCCGGGGACAGGGCAGAGACCTTGGAGCTTCCGAGGGCATACCAGGTGCCTGCTTAGGAACTGAATCATTAATCCGGTTAAGTCCTGTAAGATGAATCGATAAAAATACCCTTAAAAAGCAAACTGTTGCCCTGGAACGCTCTGCTCTTTGCAGCGTGTACTACTGGAGGCTGCCGTTGCTTCTCCCCATTGCTCAAGTGCACTTAGGAGCTTAGAGACAGTTTGAAAATGTGCCTCTTGAATTATGATTATTTTTCTATAAGTAGCCCGTGAATCCCCCAGTGTGTTCTTACCATATTGATTTGCTTCTAATCTTAATTTTTCTCTGCTTTCACAATATGTAATAGATGTTTGTGCGTCCAGGGGAGCATCAGTAACTATTAATCGACCCTGAAGAATATCAGAAATTCAAAGGGTGATCTGCATAAGGGTGGAGTTGGGAGGGAGCGGCTGGCTGCCCGCCCTCTTTCAGCTGTGCATTCCTGGACGTAGGGGTAATCTGTCCCAGGAGCCTGTTGTGGTTGGAAGAACATGGTGTGCCTGGGGTCACACCTGTACAATGTCTTATCGGTCACATGATCTGGGACACTTTCCTTCATCTTCTTGATCCTCAGTTTCCTCAACTGTGAAATGACCACAAAGTACAGGGAACTTTGGGGGGAGGATGTTAGAGACAGGTCACAGCGCACCTCACAAGGGCTTGAGACGCAGCGCCTGTTCTTTCTTATTGGTGGTTTTATCTGCAAATACAGATACTCATTAAACTGCCTGAATTTGGCCATACCTTTACTTTTCTAACAAAAAAAATTAAAGCATCTAAATGGAGCTAGGTTTAACTCCATATGCATCAATTGAAAAAGATATTATGACACTTCTAATTGTATTCCAGAACCAGAAATTATGGTTTTTCTGATACATTCAGTGCATTTGATTGCTCTAGCTGTGCATGTCTTGCTCTCTCTGCCTTTAAGATTGCTTTCGTATAGAGTGTAATTGCTTCTGAATTACCCACCTGGCAGATTTTCGGCTTGTTATGTGCATGCGCGCAGGCCCCGCCAACACTGAAGTGTACTCACCCGGCACATTCCTTTCACATAAGAAATTCAGGTCGGCCCAAGTTAACCAGAAAGTCACAATTAGAAGCCCTAGGAACATGATAATTTGGGCACATACCACATTTTGTCTTTTGATGTCTAGTATTGTTTCTATTTTGAAATTCGCACTGGGGGAGAGGGTGAGGAACACAGAGTCTTTTCATCCCCAGGATGAAAGGTGTGTCTTGATCAGGAGGTAGTTCCTAGCAATTTTATGTCAGAGACGGGAAAAGCACAACCGCATGTCTTCCAGTTAATTGTCATTTGTGCAATATTTAACGTGATTTTCAGACAAAATTCTCAGCAGATATCAAGATGTACTTAGAATTGGACCACAACATGTTAGCGCTTTATGGAAATTTAGCAATCAGCTAGTCGAGAAGTTTTCACAATATTTTAGCACAAGACCCTTTTCCAAGTGAAAAAGGATACAGGAGCCCACCAAGCCGTTTCGATAGGAGTATGTAGGTATTTGCTGAGGAGAGGGGGTTGAGGAGCCCCTGAGCCAGGCACCTCTTCCTTCATTGCCCCCCACTCAGCCTGCTGGGCCTGGGGAGGTTCTGGGAAGCAGAGTTGGTAAGAGCCGGTTTCCAACCAGCCCAGTGGAGAACCTCGACACCCAGTGGAGGGTGGGGGTGGCCGGGTCGTTTTTCCCAGTGTGGCTAAACAGGTTGTTTTTATCTTTGGGAGCTGCTTTTTGAATTAATTCAGCAAATTCCTATCACTAAACCATGTGCGGGGGCAGTGTGGGCCTAACTGGGCTGTTCCATCTGAGAGAAGCAAAGCGTCGGGCCCACGCCATCCCAGACCCAGGTCCCTGTTTCTGCAGAAGACGAGAGAGCAGCGCTGTGTCTAGCTCTGTGGTCCGGAAGCACAGGCAGTTGACTTCTGGGTAGCTGTGTTGATGGGCCAGAAGTGCCAAGAAGTTTTAATCCTGGTGGTTTTACTCTCAATCAGAACTAAATAAATCCTCTCCCATTTTAATTTTTGCATGTCAACAATATTTAGGTGGCGTAGGGGATGCAGCATCCCCCCAAATAGCCCCAAACCAGTTGTAAACCAAAATGGTGGAGTGTTTCCATTTACTGATCCTCTCTGAATTCATGTAAGTTGGGTTTTTGGTGCTAGAGTGAATTTGGGCTCAATCGCTCGCTTTTCTTCCCGAATCTCTTTTGATCTTGTGGTGAGATACTGAGGATTCTCAGACCTGGTCTTTGTCTTTGAATTACGATAAAGTTAATCAACAGAGGGTTGATCCTGTGACCTTACCTTTATTACTAATGACTAATCAATTGAGAAAACGCCTGTCTAGGGCTTTTCTCTTGAGGATTCTCCTCTGTCTCTGTAGACCTGATGTTTGCCATCTGTGACTCAACTGTCACCAGTGACGCCGAGCGTCTTCACCCCAGGTGGCATCCTTTCACATTGGGCCCTCAGTAACACTCACTGAGGCCGTGAGTAAGTGGGGGCAGGAGGTCTCTAGCCGGTTTCTAAGCATCAGTTACTCCTTTGGAGATGTCGCAACGTTATGGTCACAGTCCGAAGGCTGCCTCAGGTCATCCTAGGGGTCACACTTACTACTGACCTGTGTCTTTCTTGTCCCCCATGGCCTGTATTTATTGTGGCCCCTTTCATTTTGTATGTTGGCCTTTGTAAATACACTCTTTCTAACATATATTTTATAGGGAGTACAATGAGTTGGTGTGGGTGTCTGCCTGCCTGTGTCTGTGTTTACATATGCATGGGCACATATGTCTGCACATGCACACACGTGCATGCATGCACACACACCTAGTGAGGGGCACCTAAATATGAGTAAATTTCACGGCGTGGACAGAGGAGCCAATTACAATTTAAAGGATTATTTTTATGAATCAACTGACAAATTTCAAATTATTATTATCTATTGCCAGTGTTATTTAGGGTGCAAATCCATGTTGAAACCTCCAGATTTCCATGGTCTGTGTTCCATTCCTTCACCTATAACTGGGTTTGTTTCTTCATGGTAGGAGAAAGCAAGCAAAATTAACTGTGGCTTTGAACCCCAGTAGAGCCTTGACTGTCTCCTATTTTTTTCCTAAGCAAAAACAAATCTAGCCTTGTTTATGCAAAAAACAAGTATCTCAGTTGGTGGTGTTTTACTTTCCCTATGTTTCCACTTAGAAAATTTCCCAAAGATATCTGTTTTTTTAATTTGTAGACAGCAAAAACTAAAGTTACTGCAAATTACAGCTAAAGCCTTATTCCTACAGCAAAATCCCACGGGAAGGAAGGTGTGGGTCTGAAATGGAAGCGCTGAGCCATCCCTTGGTGATGAGATGACCCGGGTGCCACTGTATGAGCACCGACGGGAAGGAGTTGGGGTGGGCAAGTCCGTCTGGCTCTCTACCCGATGGAATGGAAAATTCTTGCAGTTTTTATGTGGGTTCGATGTAGAAAACTCTCCTGGTTTCTGGAGTTTTTAGAATTCACGGAGAGACGTGGTTTTGACGGTCAGGCCCGGTCAGGCCTAGGCGGTCAGGCACCTGGTTTTGGGACCTTTCCCTCAGCCCGGTGCTTGCTCTGTTGTGTGTTTCACCCCGTCATGGAAAGTTTTATTCGAAAAGTTGTCTTTACTGATTAAGGCACGTTGGCAGTAGCACAGGCTACCCGATTCGGGGAACCGTCTTTCTACCTTGAGTTTCTCGTGGTTTACTAGCTCTTGAACCTGAAGCTGTAAATAGCTGATAAATTCCACTAGGTTAAAATAAAATTTAAAAATAAATCTGCATGGTGAAACCCCTATAAGAAAAGCAAAAAACCAAACTGGGAGAGAGGCATGTGCCACTCATATTCACAGAGAAGGGATAATTTCCCTAATGCTGGGGTCAGCAACTGCAGCCCCCAGGCCACACCTGCCCTGCTGCCTATTTCTGTGAGTCGGGTTTTGTTAGAAGACAGCCACCCTTGCTCATTTGCATACCGTTTGCTTTCACCTTCCCGTGGCAAGTGAGTAGTGGCAACAGAGACTGTATGGCCTGCAAAGCGGAGATTTCCAGTCTAGCCGCCTACAGGAAAGGCCTGCTAACCCTGGCACTAATGAATAATGAGCTTCCACAAGCACAAATGACTATGAAAAGACCACCAACCCAACAGAAAGTTAGGCAAGAGGGGTGCGTGTTAGTGTCTCAGCAACACAAAACAGCAGCAAACGGATTTCTCCCAAATGGTTCAAAGGGAGAGACACAGATGAAAGGGGAAGGGGACTGACAAGGGGTGGGACACTCAGTGACCAGCAAGAGCAGGGAGCCAGTGCCATCCCTGGACGGAAGGCACAAGGCGAGAGAACTGTGCCTGGAGCTTTGGCTGGAGCAGTGAGCGGGGGAGGACGACCGTCCACAGGAAGTTGTCATGATGGAGGGAGGAGCATCCGTGTGAAACCAGGCCCTGGAGCGAGACAACCATGGGAAGGAAATAGCCCGAAGTCTTTCTTTTCCCACCTTCTAATCGACCACCTGCCGGTGCCCCCAGTTCTTGTCTTGGACCAGTGGCTGCTAGGCAAGGGAGCCCGGATGCTACTGTCCTCAGCGCCCAGCCTCCTAGGACACAGATGAAGAGGTCCTCAACCTCATTGGTAACAACAGCAGTGCAGGCAAAAGCCATCCTGAAATGTCACTTTTGACCAATCGTATTGAAAAAGTCCAAGATGTTGCTAGCACCTGGTGTCATCGAGGGTGTAGGGAAGCAGGCTGTGTGCGTGCATGTGTATGAATGCGCTCAATTACAAAAGCATGCATGGGTCCTTGCCTTAGCAATTGCAGTTCTAGGACTCTGTCCTACAGATATTTTAGTAAATACATGAAGTGACATATGAGTGACGCTCTCCAGAGCAGCCTCTTTTTTTTTTTTTGGTAGTATGAGAAGAGTAGAAATAACCTAAATGTCCATCACTTGGGGACTAGTTATGTAAGTTATTCTGCATCCGTTCAATGGACTGCTGAGAAGCCATGAAACAGGATGAGGAAGCTCTTTATGTCCTCGTAGGAAATTAGCTCTGAAATCATATTGCTTTGCGTACAGAGGAAATAAAAATAGGGAGTAGAGTATGCAGCCATTTGTGTGAAAAAGTAGGAGAACAGAGAATGCACCAATAGGTTTTCTGGTATATTCACAAAATAGAAAACCCGTGAAATGATGAAAGTGGGTATCTCTGGAGAGGGAGCTAAGAGCAGGGAGAGTTTGTCGTCTTCTGGAACCTGTAAAATTTCAATTCATGTCAGTGAATTAAATATTTAAAATGAAAGAAAAGTAAGAACAACCTTGTGGCCCAGCTACTTGTGGTCATAAACAAATAGCTTTCTTCTGAACGTTTAGTTAGGAGAATCTCAGAATTCTCGCCCCTGAGTTGTGACTTCTGAGAATTTCCCTAACAACCTCCGAGAGGCCAATGGGCAGAGCCGTCAGTGAGGACGCTCTGTCTCCTCCTCAGCCCGCTTGCAACCTTGGTCCATTAGTATTGGTCCTGGGACTGCCTCTTAGATCTTTGTTTTCCGTAACATACTGAAATCGACACCACCTTCTTTAAAAAATGTTCTCTCTCATCAGGTTTTCAGCTACTGCAGCCTGCCTGGCCCGTCGGCCTGATAACTTCCCTATGCTCCAGTCCTCTCTCCTTTTCACTCAGGATAGAGGCACGCCTCAGCTACTTGGGGCCGTGACTTTTGAATATTTATTTTGATAATGGAGCCAATTCTGGACGATCGACAAGTAAATAATTGCATAATCAGAGGAGAAAATACATAGGAACAAGTCTGGATTTCCCAAATCTGTCTCCTTTCATTTTTTATTTTTCCTGGGCAGTAGTCGCCTGATGTAGAAAGAACTGAATATGGATGAGCACATGTTGCAAACTGATTTCCCCCCGTAATTGCTCTGCGGTGTGAGCATGGGCAGCGAGCATAGATTGGGAACATAGGCAATCAGCGATGTGATCTCCCACCTGCCAGGTACCCTGGGCAGCACATAGGCACCCACGCAGAGAAGGAAATGGTGCTGCCCTGTGACAAGAGGTGCCAGTTACTGTGAGTCAGACGCATCTGCCTGCCAATAGCTCACCTCAGGAAGCGACAGTGCCGTCCTGACGTGGGAGTCCGTCAGAAGGCTGACCTCGTGAGTGGTGCAGGAGTCACCGGGGAATGCAGCTGTGGGGCTGTGGCTCCTTCCCTTTCTTTTACTTCGACTCCGGTGCAGCTCACAGGGAGCTGTCTGAGGCGGAAGGCTTGTAACGAGATGGCACGTAGATGCCATTCTGGGAGCACGTGTTCCTCGGGCCCATGGCTGTGACGTCGGGGTTTCACATGGCCAGCTGCCAGGTTCTGATCAGGGGAATGAAAACACATGGACCCTCTTAATTTTCGCATGACAAGGATTTGAACGCTGTGTGGACCACTTCAGGTTCTACTTTATGATTATGGAGTGTAGACAGAGCCACCCGGTAATTATACACCCTGAGACAGTGACCAGGAGCAAGGGACTGGTAGTGCTCGCCTAGTTTTATTTTCGAGGCCAGAACACTAAGAGGCTTCATCCTCTGCACATGCGTGTTCATGTGTGTGTACATGCACGTGCATTTTCTGTTCCCTGGCTGGTATCATAACCAGGAGTGTCATGCAAGCTAATTCATGCAGCCAGAATCAGGCAGCAGGGGACAGAGACCTCTGGGAAAGGTAGAGGTCCTTGGTGGCATCAGCTCAGCACTGAGGAGTGCTGCAGCCCTCCAGGTCAAGGTCACGTACTGACCAGCCTGTGGGAGTTTGTGGAGTCAGCATTGGCTTAGACGTGCCCCACCTGCTCCCTACCACACGCCCAGATCCCCAGCCCATGCTCACCCGTTCCTTTTCTCAGGTTTGTTGCACCGATAATCTGCTCTTACTTACTTGTTCTCTCTTAACACACGGGATTTTTTTCTTAACAAAGTGTGAACTCTGGGGTCCCCGGCATCAGGGTCCATCCTCTCCATTTTCTTTCTTCAGTGTCTGTAACAGAACCTACTGATTCATTTCTTGGCTGTGATTTTTTCTCTTTTAACTGTGGCTCTTGGCCGACTGAATCACAGTTCACTCCACCCCCTGCCCCACTGTTCACATTTTTGTTGGAGAGGGGTTGTGGTGCCTGCATTGCAGTTTGGACTAACGATGCTGTTTAGCATGAAGTATTCCTAATTTCCCCCACAATTCAGCCTTATGAAAAAATGTAAATGAGCTAAGCTGTGATTGTACCGTCATCAGACCCTTTCCACGGAGTTGCATTTTCACTCAATCCACAGACGAAAATCTACTGGCACACATTCTGTGTGCGCACAGCTTCCCAGACAAGGGGATATTCAGTGAGCCTCTGTCACTGCCAAGAACTGACTGTGCCAGGCGATTTTCCATGTAATATTGAATCATTATTTCATCATTGCTCAATTCCATAAGTTATTTAATCCTTGTGGTGATCTTCTGAAATGTTATTACTTCGAATTTCTTTCAACGAAACCTTGTAGTTTGAGATATTTGTAGGTTCACATGCGGTTGGAATAAACGATAGTGAGGTCCCCGTCTGCACCTACCACCCCCTTCCCTCCAGTGCAACATCTCACTGTAAAAAGTAGGTTTACGGCTGTGAGTCCATTCTTGTCTTATTACTCACTGATCATTGCATTATTCATTTGTATTTCATCTGCAAGCCTGCGTTTAGCACAGTGGGTACGGCCAGATAGTTGTCCCTGACCCAGTCGAAAATCCACGCTCTTGCACCACGGGAAGCCCTCTCACAGCAACATCCACTTCCTTCCCACGCCACCTCCTCCTGAGCCCTTATAGACGCTAATCTGTATGCCATTTCTCTCACTCCAAGGATATTGTATGAACAGAGACATACAGTATGTAACCTTTTGCATTGGCTGTTCTCACTTTGCACGATTCTCTGTATATTCATGCAGGTGGTGGTTGTATGTACCCGTGGGGTTTTCTTCGTTTATTGCCAAGTACCATTCTTCACCCGTTGAAGGGCATCTGGGTTGTTTCCGGTTTGGGGCTATTACAAATAAAGTTGCTGTAAATATCCATGTACTGGTTTTTTTACATCCATGTACGTTTTCATTTCTGGGAGTGCGGTTGCTGGGCTGTGTGGCGGCTGCGCATTTGGCATGTGACGTGCAGTGATCTAAAGTGTGTATCGGTATTACTAGGTGAGGATGCTGCAGCTCCGAGTAGTTAGTTGACTTGCGCAAGATCACGTATCTGTAAGTAACAGCCGTGCTTGAGCTCAGGTCTGTCCGCCTCCCCAAATTCATACCTGGCCCAGTCAAGGTCGCTAAGGCAGTACGCAGCCCTTCCCCGTAACAGTGTTTGGGGTGGGAAACAGGCCGCTGTTTTTGCCTCCCGGGGGGGGCCACTAAGAGTGAGGTGGTGGTTTCGTGGGCGTCTACTGTATGTGTTTTTATCTCAAAGAGCAAAAATCAAACAGTGTACAGAGGGTACCAGAGCCCACGGTAGACACGATCAAGTGAAGGCTCCTGACATTTTCCTACAAAGGCAGCGAGTTGTGTGATCCCATTTCTGCTGAGAGATAGAAGGACTAGAACTGCTTGCCCAGTGTGTCGTGGGGACAGCCAGGACTTGGAGGGACATGGCTTTCCATCCCTCTTCTGTCCAGTTGTCATTTATCCTCCAGTTTGGATGGCCCTCAGTACTGGGGCAGGCAGCTGGTGAGCGGCGATCCTTAGAACGTCGATCCCATCAGTTACTGCTGAGTCTGTGGGGAGGGTTGGAGGGGGCAGGGGCGGATGGCGAGCCAGTCCCAGGGGTGGATAAGACTGCGCGAGGTCCCGCAACTCTGAGGGTGTTTGTGATTATTGGCGGCGCTTCGGGAAGAGCAGCCTCTGCCTGTAATCTGAAGGTTATTTCTGGGTGACATCTTGACAGGAATCTGCCCTTCGGGAGCCGAGCGCTCATTCCGTGTGCCTGACCGATGGTAGATTATTAATACTTCATGTCCCGATAAGGGGAGGGCTGGTACCTGGATGTCTATTAGGGAGCCATTGGCTTTTTGCTCCCCCCCACCCCAACAAGAAGGAGAAGCTTTTATAAGCAGTTTGAGAAAATTGCAGCCACGAAATTGCACATTGCTGCCAGAATGAAAGGGTCTGTGCCACATGACTTCGGAGGCCGTGGAATGCACGCCATTACGGGAACTACCCCTTCTATTGCAGAGATTTTAAACAAAGGCGGGTGGTTATCGCTGCTTTTTACAGCCTAAATATTGTTTCTGAATTAAAATGGCTGATTTTGGTGTCATCCCTGCAGACTGTGATAAAGCTTGAATGAAAATGACCTAATTGTATGCTCCTAGCAGTAAAGCTTCTGAAATCAGCTTTTCCCGTAACTTAACCTCTTTTTAACCTGAAATAATGTTTATTTCCAGAGGTCATTATTATTTCTATGATAGTTAATGAGTTTTTCCAGTTAACACTTCACTCAGTTTCTGACCTCAGTATTTAATATGTATTAAATACATAATAAATAAGCTTCCAGAAGTTGGTCTGATTAAGCTCCCTTTTCTTGGCAGAGGGATACTTTGCTCCCTGAATTGCTAGTATGATCTATGATATAATGATATTGTATCAATCATCCCTTCTTTGTTTAGGGGACCCCATATATATATGTGACCTTACATGAAGACCCTAATCATACAGTCATAAAATATTCTTGCTAGAAGCATGTGGGAAAAAGAGCTAGTCCAGACCCTGTAGTTGATGTATAAGGAAGGTCTGCGCCTGGCAGCTGCCCCCCATCCCCCCCGTTTAGTTTTGTCTGGGAATGAGAAGCTCATACTGTTCCAGTGATTTCCCAGTGCCGTTCTGGGGGGTAGCCCCCCCCCTCACAAACACAGGCATGCTCACGCCTGCCCCCTGACACACGGGCACATGGCTTGCTTCTGTCTTATTAGATCACTTTTATTTGGGGATTCTGTATTTTGGGGTTTATGTAACTTACAGTGTTTGATATAAGGATTCTACTGCAAAAAAAAAGGGTTTGAAAAATATAGCCAAGATGCTTAATAAGATTTCTTAAGGCTTCATCAGTGATAACATAGTAAATGACACATAATCTGTGTGTGGGTTTGTACAGTGTTTTCGATCTTCAGTGTGGCAACAACGGAACTTTGAAGAAGCTTTTTCTGTATCAGGCATTGTACTGAAGCCTTTGCTACAGATGAGGAAACCAAGAGTCAGAGAGGTTAAGCGACTTGCCCAAGGTCACACAGTGGTGTGTGGCAGACGCGCGGTTAACACCAAGGCCATGTGGCACCAGAACCCTCGGGCACACTGTCGTCTGTGTAACCGACCCCCTACGAATGCGCATTGGCCTCTCCTTTCTCACCGTAACAATATTTCTGTAATGAACATCTTTGTGCTCAGCTGCTTGTGAGAATAACTCACTTCAATATGCGCCTTTTAATATTTGAGAGCCAACCTATGTTTCAAGAATAATTTTGGTTTGTCGTGACTCGTTTGAAGAGCGTATGGCCTGTCCACAACAGGGGCTGATGCCCCAGGCACAGCCGTGTACCATCTTGATAATGGCAATGGCTTTCAGTTGCTTTCATCATTTAAATGTTTTTTATTTTTATTAAACTTACTGGGGTGACATTGGCTAGCCAGATGCTCTGGGTTTCGGGTGTATAATCTATAATAAGTCATCTGCACACTGTGTGCTCACCACTCCAGTCACGTCTCCCTCCACCCCCATCGATGCTCTTTCACCCCCTCCTGCCTCCCCCACACCCGCCCTCTGTTGTCTGTGTCTATGACATAGTTTTCTCCTTAACTCCTGCACCTTTTCTTTGGTCATGTTGTGAGACTCCTGCTTATTTCACGGGAGACTGCCAGGCTTCGGCAGCGCTTGCTCTCACTTGCCGCCGGAGTCCGTGCTTTTGACCGTCAGGGTCATTCAAGGCCTGGGAGAGGGAACCCTGATTAGGTAGCCGTTTGGGGTGCCCTCCGGCAGTCAGACCCCCAGGAGGCCGCAGACAGATTCTGAAAGTAACCTGGCCCTTACAGAACGAGGTGCTGTTGCCACACCGAAAGGCGAAGTTTCATTCTTACATTTCCCATTTGAACAGGAAATGAAGTTTCCCGTTTAATATAATTTAATATTCCCATTTCAACTCATTTAGAGTTACTAAATGAATGAAAAATACACCAACAAAAAAGTGCCCTGTGAAATATTCGCCTGCGTTGCTGAGAAAGCCGCAGAATTGTGAGGCTGAGACGGCTTCATCAATAGAGTGATTCACTGCGACGTCAGAGTGGGTGGAGACTGATTGGTAATGTAATGATGGGTGAGTGAGTTTCCCCGTCTCCCAGGAAGCACCTCCTCTGCCTCTTTCCTTCCTCACGCCTACCCGACAGCTCCTCAGGCTGGGCCCGTGGCTGGTTGGCCAGGCGGGTGGGTATCTTTGTGGCGTTAGGAACTCACATCCATGGGGTTCGGTCCTGAGTGTGAACGGTCTCACATTCTCCCATCCCTGACCGCAGTCTGCCCTGTGGGCAGTGTGGATGGATCGGGCAGTGCGGGTGGGTCAGGCACCAGAATGTGCCATCCGCACCAGAGGAGATGAACTTGGCACTTCTCATCAGAGAAAGACAGTGGAATTGGAATTCTGCACCCATGTCATGAGGCTTGGAAGCACCTCCTGCTGGAGAAGGTGAGGATGGCAGAAGGGTCTTCCTGATCTTCGCCCCAGGTGATGCGAGGAGGTGATGGAGAGCCTCAGATAATTTGGTGACCACCTTGTGACAGTCACACGTTTCTGCCATTGGCATTGGCATTGTCCTGGCATCTTAACAGAGCAGATGATAGGTTCTCTCCAGCTTTTCTTTCTGCAGGCACATTGGCTGCAGACCTAGACAGGCCCGAAAGACTTGTACTGACAACTTTCAGTGTGAGTCCGGTCCGTGCTCATGAGTTAGGACTGTGAAGGGGGTTGTGGGTTTCATGCTGAAATGAATGTGGACATTTGGTTCAGTCGGATATAAAAGTTGTAGAAAGTCCTGCCACCCCCATTAAAAAGTGACATTTCTTTTAGTGTATAACTTAAAGAACTTGAAAGAGAAACTATATGGTTTGAGGAGGGTGGGGATAAGCAGGCAGAAAAATGGTTAGGAGCATGGGTTTTATAACCAGGCTTTTCTGTTTCATTCAGGTTTTGACCTAGATAAAGTTATTCAAAACCCTGGGCCTCAGTTTACTTGTCTATAAAATGGGACCAATTACAATGATGATTATTATAATATTACATTATAATATTTAGAGTATAATAAAATTATAATTAATTACCATAGCAGTATCTACTTTGTGGGTTGTTGTGGAATACACTGAACTCACATAAAACATTTAGAATGATACCTAGCATCAATAAGTCCTCGGCTCAGTAAATGTTAGCTGCTATCATGATTGTCCTTATTATGTAAATGTTGCTATCATTCTGTAATTATTATTTTGTCAGCCTGCTCTCTTGTAATGAGTCAGGAAAGGTACAGAAGCATTTAAAAGAGAGTGGTCAGAAACTTGAACACGAAGCCAGGGTGAGGGCCTGAAGGAAATTACAGAGTGTGTAGAATGTGGAGAATGTACAGAATTTACAGAATGGGCAGGCGTTTGACACCCAAGTAGCCCGAGAAGAGTTCTCTTCCGCGCGTCCATTCCCGAAGCTCCTTGGGAGTCAAGAGCACGAGAAGCCTCCCTAGCGAGTTTAGCAGTTTCTCCCTGAACATCACGGTTGCTGAGAATACTTTTTACCGATGGTGCTTTTTCAGGGGTACTACGCTGGAGAAAAGGGGGCCCGCAGAGGGTTCTGTTGGGCTGTCAGCCTGCAGATAAGTCTTGGGGGATTCGGCACTCTGCTGCATTGCTGCGTGTTGGTGGCAGGCAGTAGGTGTCACATCTGTCAGGGGTATAGGGTTCAGTGCAGATGGGCCTGGGACAAAGATGTGGTTCTGATTGGGCAGGGGAGCCTGTGAAATCCCTCGGTCCTGAGCACTGAGCGTTTGTGAAAACGGTAGTGACCTATTCCGGCAGGCCAGTAACGCTTCTTTCAGCAAGAAGATGCGTGCTGTGTGTGTGGAGAGAAAGGCGTTTCCAAACCTTTTTTCTTTCTGATATGCCTTATGTATCTTTTTAAATTTATTTTCCCTCCAACTTTGCTGAGGTATAATTGACTCTGGTTGTATATATTCATGTTGTGCTGCTGTATAAATATCTTCTTCCAAAGATCTGAATTCCAAGAAGGCAAATATTTTATCTTTAATACTATTCTTTATTTTTAAATATATATTACTATTTTAGTATAATATATATTAAAATGATTAGTATTGGTATATATGTTTAAATCATCACCTCACTTTAGTACTAGGACACACATACATTTGTTTATTCAATGCCTTGGTACTGACCTTATAGGACTTGAAAAGTTACACTACTCGCTGCCTTTTTTCCACTGGCATTTTGATACAGCAAATGCACCCGGGTGATCTCGATGTGAATTCCTGACAGCGTAACAAACGCAGATGCAAGACTTTATGAAGTGGGTGTCTTTGTGTCAAGACATCGTTAAGAGAATCTTCTGTGAAAATAAAAATGGCAGCTTTTCTTTTCTTTCTTTCTTCCTTTCCTTTTTTTTTTTTTTTTTTTACCATAACTGGATTGTGGAAGATTCTTAGGGCAATATTTGTGAATCAAACCTAGCATTTGGAAAAGGCTGCCATCCACATTAAACGTACTTTCTTTTTAGCCTTTCTACTCCAGTATCTACATTGGAAGAAATCAAAAGACTGACTAGAAAGCAGAGAGAGAGTATAGAGCCGGGTTTCTCGCCTTGGTACTGTTGACAAAATCTTTCTCATGTGGGGACTGCCCTGTGCGTTGTAGGGTGGTCAGCAGCCGGTGGGCTTCTCCCTGCTGGGTGCCAGTCACCACAGCCAGAACGGCTCCAGACATTTCCGAATGTCCACAGAGACAAACTTACCCCGGTCGAGCGCGGGAGTAGAAGGTACCAGAGAAATGCCTCAAGCCCAGAAAGAGCAGGGCTCAGCAGCAGCCGAAAAACGGCCAGGGATTCACGGTTTTTAAATCAAGAAAATAAAAGTTTCTATTAAAAAGTGTAAGAAATTCAGAACCCAAAAAGACATTGGAAAATTATTTGCAGCATTTAAACCAAAATATTAATACCTTAACCATACAAAGATTAACCAACGAGTAAGAAATTGGCAGAGATCTCTGTACACAGACAAAGCATATGAAACACGATTTTCGCACAGAAATAGAATGGCAAACGTGAAATGTCCAAACTCGTGTATAAAATTGATGATGCCTCTTGTTCTTACCGTTTCTGTACAGTTCAGTCCAGAAGTCATTAGACAAGGCAGAGCCAATAGGTGCCTTGGTTGGGAAGGGGTTCTGGGGGAGAGGAGAGCCTCAGTGGCCCAGAGCCCGGGGTCAGAGCCCAGGGCAAGGCAGGAGAACCCTCAGAGTTCATCTTGGAGTGGGACGGGAGGAGAGCAACAGAGGCTCAGCTTGTTTGGGTCAGGGAGGGGACTGGAGCAGCTCTGTTCGTGGGAGGTGTCGGTGTGAAGTCCTGACGTTCCACAGAGGGAGATGTGCAAACGCAGACGTCAGTGTTTGGGTGCGTGTGTCGTGCGCACATACATTCCCCGGCTCCTCTGAGAACGCCTGGGAGCAGGGACACCAAGGCGGCCCTAGATGAACCTAGTAGATATGTCTTGTTCCATAAATGAACTAAGAGCTCACAGAATGATGGGTTCTAGCAAAAAGATACAGGAGCCAATTTGAAGGGGCTCCCACCTGCCAGATACAGAACAATTGGAGCATCAATATGTAATAGTAAAAGATTGTAACTCATTGAGTAAAACGGAAATTCACGAGTCCATACTGATCTGAATAAGTCACTCATGAAGTCTAAATTTCATGAGGAATGGAGGATTTTCCTGGTCTCGAAGTAACTCCCTCCAAGGACTCATTAATGACAAAGGAGTCACTTCACAGCAGAGGAGGCTGGCAGACCACCTTCGCCGAGTGACCGCAGTTCGTGCTGTCAGTAGTAAGACTGACCGGAATTCTGCACCACCTGGTAGGATAGGATGAGAACACTGCGTCATTACTGCGATGTTTCTGCCGAAGATGCATAACCCGAATCCAGTTACGAGGAAACAGCGAGCACACCCAAACCGAGGGACGCTATACAAAATAACTGGCCTCTAATCTTCGAAAGGTAAGGAAACGCAAGCTTTGAACTGGATCTGTTCGCCATGAAAGTCATTATGAAGTGGTCGGCAAACCTCAAGCAGACCCTGCGGATGAGATGGCCGTGATGTGACCGTCCTCATTTCCTGATGTCCGTGGTCGCCTTACAGGAGGGCAGTGTCGTGGCGTACACGACATACACTGTCTGGAGGGTCTGGGGCAACTAACTCTTAACTGGCTCAGAAAAAGATCAATTGTACAGTTCTTGCAACTCTGGCAACTCTTCTTGCAGTTTGAGATTCTTTCCAAACAAAAATAAAGACACACAATTAGTGGTGAAAGTGCTGGTGGTCTTGTGCGTTGCTGACATGCCCTTTGACAGCCGATTACAGATACAGATCAAAGCCCTTGAAATGTTCAGACCCTGACTTGGACCTGGTGTTCTGTCCTCTGCAAACAAAGCAAAAAGTTGGAAAAAGACTTGTGTTGTTAAGTGGAGAAGTCGTATTAAAAACTGCACGTAGAGTGGGTTTTTAACTGTGTACAAAGGTATGAAAAGACTGGATGGGCCCCTCGCCCACCATTTGTAGTGTTCGCCCTTCAAGGCGGGATGGCCCTGGATGGCCTCACGTTGGCCGAGCTGTTTTCCTGCGATTTCTTTTCAGGATGTAGTTTACGTCCATGAAGGTAATTCCAGTGTCCTTGTCTTTGTTTTCCTTTGTCCTGAGCCCGCTCGCCCTCCCTCCGGCCTTCTCTCAGCTGGTCCCTGCCACCCCTCCGTGGAGGCTGTGCTTCCTTGCATCTCTCCTAGGACAGGACATCTCCCGTTTCCTGTGTCAAAGCGTCTCCCACCTGTGTGGTTTTATTCTGTGACTCTAGCAGTAGGCTCCCTTTCCCCTGCACTGTGTGAATCCCGTGTGAGCGCTTTTCGGTTTTTCATCTGCATCTGTGAATAGACAGACAGGGCTAGCCTGGCCGTGGGGCTCTCAGGACGCCCCCTCTCTGGTTGGAGGGATGGTTGCTTGTGCCTCGACGCCCTGTTTCAGCACGCTGGCCCGGGGTCAGGAGCAGGAACACTGGCTCATCGGTGCTGTGCCGAGAAGGAACTTCTGGGATCTTTGGGAGAGCAGCCGACTCCTTCCGGAGACCACAGAGCCTGAAACTGGCTTTTAGTAAATACCCCTGTAAATGAACAATCCTCTTCAAATCTTCCCGGCAGCCTTACCAAGGATCTGCTGTGTTTTCAATGAACATACTAGGAAAGTGGGCTTC
Organism: Sturnira hondurensis; assembly: GCF_014824575.4. Lineage (NCBI taxonomy): Eukaryota > Metazoa > Chordata > Mammalia > Chiroptera > Phyllostomidae > Sturnira > Sturnira hondurensis. The sequence goes on along the minus strand of NW_028091156.1, from coordinate 1,774,060 downwards.
TGGCAGGTTAGTCGTGTGACCGGGTCTCCAGCCAGTAAGTGGTGGCATCAGGATTAAGCCCACGTCTCTTGGTTTCCAGTTCATGCCGTTTCATGGAAAAAACCCATTTCACGCAGAAACACTCGGTGCTTCCCCATCACCAGGAAACCCCAGGGACTGCGCTCCCCGGTTCCTTGCCTCGGGTGCTGACTTCCCCTTGCCTGTAAGGCTGCTAACAGAAGCCAGTTTCTCCAGCGTCTTTGAATTCTAGGTAATGTATTTTAATTTTTTTTCTGTATTTCTTTCTTATTATGACATCATCTTGATAAGATGTTATAAACAAACTGCACCAGAAGGCCTCTCGGGTAGAATTCCCGTCTCTCGGTTTGCAGAAAGCCAGCACGTGGACGTGCTACGCGATTCCACAGAGACAGTCCGGGGACACCCCCTCTTTGTAGCGCAGCCTGTGGTTTCCAGTGCAGCGTCCTCACGCCCTGCCATGCACCGGTCCACGGTGTATTTTTCAGCACTTCTGCGGCTGAACATGCCGAACCACCTCCTTCCTCGTGGGTCCCTCCAGGTCTGCGACTTGGCCATTAATCATTTTGGTCTCAGCCTTGCTGCCCCGGTAATTGTCCTAGTTCCAAAATAAATCCACAGATTCAAAGTTAAATAAATTTAATATCAAACCAATAACTGTTATATTTTAGTTTAGAAATCTGACAGTATCTGCGGCTACATAATAAAATTATGTACGTGAATAAAACATTGAGCGCTAGGTATTGAGTGAAAGATTCTTGACATGGCAATTTTCCTGGATTTCAAGCACACACCAAAAAAGCCCGTGAAATGTAATCTGTCTTCTTGGCACATTTGGAACAGTCCTGGATTCAGTGTTTTCCTTGTGGAAATGTAATTCCTGTAGCTCTCCATTTCTCCCAAATATTAAACGTGCTCTGTTGGTGCGGGAGAGCGAAGGTATCGCTTGCAAAAAAAGGGACGGCGGAGGGCCTTGTCTCCGTGTGAATCAGAAACCACACAGACTTCTCGGGTCCTGGGTTTCTCAATCACTCACCCAGAATTCACCCCAAAGGAGCCCTGTGCTGTTGCCCTTTTCTCACACATGTGCTGGGGTTCTGGGGGGCAGATACACGTGTGTATAGCAGTCGGGGATCAGAACACTTGTGACAGAGCCTCGTTGCCATCTGCGTTTTCCTTGCCGTGCTGTCCCCCTCGAAGGAGCTAATGCCTGTGCGTGGGTGGTTGTGTGGGAAAGGGGTGTTGGTTTGGGGCGGTGGTGATTGCTGCAGCTGCCTGTGCACAGAGTCATTTCCCTCCACGTGTGCGCCTTCGCCACCCGGGGACGCAGGCACATGCTGTTGATAGAGGCGATCACCGAAACTGTCAGTGCGTCCTGCAAGGTGGAGTGACAAACTGCCAAGGTTCCCTGCCAGGCAATGGGTAGACATGACATTCAGCTTCGCATTCTGCCGTGCAAACAGGAGGAGGTACCCAGGCAGGATCTTCCCGCCTCCCCTCCCCTCCCCGGGAAGCTCCAGCGCCTTGGGCATCGTCTCCCTCCTTTGCTGTAAGGTGGGCTGGCAAATGCGGGTCTCCTGGCCCAGACAGAGAGGGAGATGGTTGGTGTTGGAAACACACACTGGCTGGGTCCTTGTCTGTACCGTGTGTGAGTTTCAACACTTGTGTACACATCGCCGAGCGTGGGGCTCTCCATTTTGGGTGCTTTCCCCAGCCAGAAAACACAACGAAAGAGGAATTTCTCTTCCTTACAGCTGTTAATGTTGGATGCATAAGTAGGAAAGTGTCTGAGACCAGCTGCTGTCCCTGTCACAGTCTGTCATCAGTCAGCAGTTCTCCCGCAGTTGGTGGTGGCCACGACTGTTGCTCTTACTGCTCTCCGCACGTGGGCCCCTCTGGGTGTCAGGCTGAGCAGCCCTGTTCCTGGGTGTTTGGTCCTTCTGCCGGGAGAGAAGGAGAGTCACGGGGGCAGTGGGAGCCGGTGCTGAGTTTGCGTTAGGTGAGCAAATGTGAACTTGGCAGGAGGAGGAATTTCCGACAGATGATGTGTGATCAGGGAGGTTTCGGTGAGCTTGTGAGGGACCAGACCCCCTCAATGGCAGAGACCAGTGTCCCCTGTATGAGTCCCCACGGTGTATAACTCAATGCCCTTCATAGTCGAAGAAGTCCGTGTTTAGAAATAGCTATGTCAGAAGGCTACACAAGGTCAACTGAAGGGCACAGCACTATTGGGTTCCAGTCTCTGAGGCTGCGTTTTTAGACCATTTCTCAACATTCTGAATTCGCAGGAGCTTGCTCAGGGGCCTTGGCAAGTCGCGGTTTTCTCCCAGAGCCCAACCAGTGGCCCCGGTGGCTTTCATCACCTTTCCCTCTGTCTCTTTCCTAAGTTTCCCCTACTCCTGGGCCAAACCCGTGCTGCTGGCTCTCTGACCCTGCTAAACCATGGCCAGGAAAATTGTAAGCTGTCCTGTTGAGGAGTGACACCAACCAGTGGTGCTCATACCGGCGTGTGAGTTCAGGAACGCCACCGCGGAGGCAGAGCAGTAAAGGGCAGTGTCGACACAGCGCGAAGCAAGGCTGTGGGAGATGGGGCAGAGGGCGTTCGAGGGCCGGCTCTCAGCCACGAGCAAGCGCGGGAGCTCCTGGGGCCCCGATTTTCCCGTGTGGAAAGTCGGAATTCAGGCCAGATCAGATCGGAAGGTTTTGAAGCTTCCAGGACCTCTCATTGTGTGCATGTATTTGGAATTTATCTTGCTGCTATGCCATTGCAGGTCTAAATGTGTAATATTACTTAAAATGCAGACTTCTGGCCCAACGCCATCTAGACTGTCTTCCCCTGGATCACACGGGGTGACGAGGTGCCTCTCCAGCCCCCTCCGAGTCTCGTGATTCTGAGGGCAAGTGACTTGTTCTTTCCAAGACAGAAATTCTCCAGTTTTCCCAGGAGACTCACCGGTGAAACAGACACAACAGCCTTCCTTGGGGAAGCACTGTCTTCCCTTAACTCACCCTCCTCAACCTCATCTTCAGTGTATAACATCGAAGGAGATGACGTGAAGTTTCTATCCATAAAGAACATGTCATAGCTGATACGCGATGCCTTCGAATGCCTGTGCTTTGGAGCCGTTATCTTAGACCCCCAAACCTTAAGTGTGGATAAGATTGTTCTCTAACTTAAGAAAAGTTTATGATGGATATTTGAAGATGGGGGGATTAACTCTCCGTTGTCTCCCGTTCTCTTTCCTAGTTGGATTTTCTTCATCGTAACTACCCATACTGTGAATCAGCAAAGATCATTCAGTTAACTGATTGTCAGAGAACTCAGATTTCTCCTGCAAGAATTCTTATTTTTTAATCCTTACCCAAGGACATTTTTTTTCATTGCTTCTAGAGAGAGAGTAAGGGAGAAAGAGAAAAGTCAGTGTGAGAGAGAAGCATGGATTGGTTGCCAGACAGCTGTGTGCCCAGACCAGGAATCGAACTTGCAGCCTTTCGGTTATGGGACAGCGCTGCAACCCACTGAGACACACTGGCCAGGGCAAGAACTCATTTTTAAGCAAATCAGAATAATAGGAAATGAAGGAAACAGAGAGGGAGTTTGTGGAACTATGTCCACATGGCTGTCCCTGACATCACTGGGCTCTGTTGATGTGGTCACTTGCTTTTGGGGGCATTTCTTTCCAGGGGGAAAAGCTGAGCCCAGTGCTGGAATTTTAGGTCCTCCCATGTGTGTAAGAAGTAACTTCATCCCTGGTATGAGGTCCTGCAGTCGACTGGCGAGGGGAGGGGGGGTCAAGAGGAGATCGTGAGATGGGACAGTACCGCTTTCATCTGGCTTACCATCAGCAGAATTAGGGGATGCGGCCCATTGATAAAAGATTCTCCAGTTTGTCATTTTCAACCTTTCAGTCAGAGCCTAAGTGAAACGGTAATAATATCTTCACATGCAAGAGGTTTTTCTTGGAAAGAGTTAGTTTTGGTTTTGTGACCTATTTGTGAATTAGAGAATAGAAGTTACCCATTGTTATTGGACAGTTAAGTGATTTGTCGGTGAGTAGTTACCCACGAGACTGGGGCAAGGAAAGAAAAGAGTAGAGATCCGCTTTGAAAAAGCCCAGTTTCAATCTGTTTGACGCGTTTTTACTGCCACGAAGTTGTTGCTCCAAATGGAAGGCACGATTCCGCGTGGTCTTTCCCGTGAGAAGCACAGAAGAGGCGGGAAGCGTCTGGCAGCGCCCACGGCGGTAGTTCCACGGTTCTTCTCCGTGATTATTTCAAGCTCTTAGTTTTATTGGGGGTGATGCCAAGGGGGGTGTATAACACGCGTGCCTTACATGAGACAATATCACCTCTCAACAGCTTGTTTCATGTCGTTCTAGTTGTTCTTGGGGTGACAACAATATTCTGAAGGTATTTTTTTAATGTTTCTTTCCTTTTTTAAAGAAAGAAAATACCAAGTCCTGATCAGAGAGGTAGAGACTCCTAACCTAACGTTTTGTCCTCCATGTTACGTGTACACACCAGTGCTGTGTTCTGCTCTGTCACCCTTTCATGTACGTGTGTGGATACACACGTGTACATGTATGTGCAGTTATCAAGGTCCCGAGTAGAAATACGGACTCATACTTTTAGGACTTCGAAAAGTGCGACAACTCCAAGTGTAGATGAGACTGCTTTAAGGGGAGGATTGCGGGATCTTTTGAGAAGCGGAAAGGACGCGTCCAAGCAGGTTCAGTCCTCTGGCTGTGGGCTGTTCGGCACCCACAGGCACCCGGGTCCAGCCCCGATGGGCGGTGCGTTGGAATCGCCCTCGTCACAGGGGTCCCTGGAGCACCTGTCACGTGGCCTCTCTGGTCTGCGAGCGTCAGGGCAGATGCTTCCTTGCAGGGCTCTGAGTGCAAACCACACACAGCCCCAGGTTCTGACTAGTCTGCCGAGGTTTCACACAGGGGGCATTTACTGAGCGACGGCAGGTAGGCACCAGGCACGGCACAGCAACCCTCAGCGTTCAGCGAGGAGGAGAAACTGGGACTAAATGACTCTGCGTGCCCGTGGCTCGGCCGGTACTTGAACTTGAATGGGTCTCTCTGACTCCAGAGTCTAACCTCGTCCCCCTGTGCTCCACCAGCTGAGCTGGGAAAGGCTCTGGGATTTACCCGAACTCTGCAGGCCTCCACAGAACCAGGCCTGCGGTTTAGTTTCTTAACGGGGACGCTGGGGGCGAAGGAGAGGCTCTTCCTTTCCAAACAGATGACTGTGGCATTCAGAAGACAAGAACCCTAGAAGGTGGGCAGTGCCTCACTGTGTGTGAACACTGCTGCTTTGTTCCCGTGTTGCAGCTCCTCGGGAAATGGCCCCATCCCCGTGGTGCTGCGCAGAACGCAGGAGCGCTGCTGCAGAGGTGCGGCACCTCCCCCCGCTGCTGCGAGCGTTGCTGGTGTTCACTTTGCAGACTTTGAAAAATGGTGGCGGCGTTCAGAGAGCCCCTTCACCCTGCAGGATCCCAGAAGACTCCTGAGCACGGAAATGTTAATGGGCCGAGGGACGGGGAGGCCAGAGGGCGGCCTCCTTCCCAGACACTCAGGCCCAGCCAGCCCTCTGCTCCGCGGAGTGTGGGTGCCCACAGAGGCCCGCCTTCATTTCTTATTTATGGAGAGTTAAGAATGCACAAAGAGACCTTAGACAGCAGGCCAGCAAATGGCGACTGATGTCTCCCTGGCCCGGCGTGTGGGGGTGAGGGACGACTTCCCTTCCATCTGTGAGGCTCATGTGGACAGGCTGCCAGGCGTCCTCTGTGGTTTTCATTACCAGCCCCGGGGCAGGAGCCCTGACTATGTCAACCTTCCTCTCTCGCCCTGTCTATGCACAAGACGAGGCTGAGCAAAGCGGACGGGCTTCAGGATTGTCACGGCTGCAGTGCCGCTAGTCCACTTCGGGGGCCCCGCCTCCTCGGGCAGCCTGTCCCTGTGTCCCCTTCGACCACGATGCTGTGACCCCTGTTACCACATTGTTTCATGTCATGGGGGAGACCGTGGTTTGTGCTTTTTTTTTGTATAAAAGGACCTTCTTGTACATGGGCAATAACATGTTTGTTCATTGATTACTGTCCTTTTTCACAATTTTAGTTTGGTTCTTTTGTAAAGAATTTAATCCTGTTTCTCACCTCTGAGTAGAAATAAGCCCTGCAGGGAATTTCTCATCTTACCCTCTGCCTTTTCTTCTATTCTTCTCTTTACAACCCCTCCCCCTGCAAAAAACAGCAACAACAACAAAAAAAACAATTACTGCAGTAAGACCATTTGCCATGCGACCTACCCTTTCTGCAGGTGTTCATGCCACAGTCCCGGGTAGCTATCTGCAGGCAGTCGCTCTCCGGCAGAGCTCCAGGACTCACTCCTCTTCCGGAACTGGAAGTTTATACCCATTGCTGGGCAAGTGTCCTCTCCCCCAGCCCCTGGCACCCACACTCTGCGCGTTGCTGTTGTGGCTCTGGCTCGCCCCGATGCTTCATGGAGGTGGAGTCGTGCCCTGTGTGCCCTCTGTGACTGCCGATTTCACCCAGCGTCAGGTCCTCGAGGCCCACCCGTGTTGTCCCACACGGCAGGGTTTGCTTCTGTCTTTAAAGCCGAGGAACATGCTGTGGGGTGCATACCCCGTGTCTTTCGCCCTGTCCACCCTTCGGTGGACTAGATTGTTCCCGCGCCCTGGCTACCGTGAACAATGCCGCCGCGGATGCGGGAGTGCCGGTCTCTCCTCCAGGTTCCGGTTTCAGTTATTTTGGATAAATGCCCACAGTGGGCACGTTCCATTCTTACCCCCTTCTCTACCCTCACTCCTCGGCATCTCCGCCCGTAAACCTGAAGGGCTGCACACGGGAATCTGGTTTATTAAGGAGCTTCAGTTCCTGAGGGTGTGTGCTTACTTACGCGGGTATTGACTGCTACCAAACTTGATTCCCCTCTTTGAACCCTAACTAGAGCCCCTCCCCCCTTTCTCCACCATCCTCCAAGTCAGTTAGAAGGAGAATGGCAAGGCGTGCTTTCCCTACAAAGTATGTTTTTACTCCAACAGCTTTCAACTTTACCTGAGGGGCCATTGTGTGCCTAGTCAGACTTCTAGCAATCACAGCGTGTTTGTGCTTTTTATGCAAACATCAGAAGCACAAGTTTTATATGTTTAAACCAATCTTAACACGTTGTAGTAGAGTCGGCTCCCAGATGTACATTCAACATCCACTCTTCTCTTTTTCTCTCACCCCTTAAATACTCAGTCATCTTTCAGGGACACGAACCCTCACCTAGAGCTTGGGGACAGTCTGGTCCCAAGTGCCACCCATAGCAGGGAGGCCCGCTGTGCGTGCAGGTGGACCACAGGGACACATCTTGAAATACCCAGACTCGTACACTGCGGCCCTGACCAAGGCTGCCTCCTTGTTCGGCTTCTACCAGAGACCCCAGGTTCAAGGACGACCCTGACTGGAAGTTTGAAGCACTGGGCGCCGCCACCTCCTGTCTTTGACATGTTCGTGGGATTCTCCGTGAGAGAACTCTGTCCTCAGCAGCTGCTCGTGTGTGCCTTTGTGATAGTTTAAAGGGGTCTCTCTGCATCTTTAAACCATGGCCAGACCGACGCCTTGCAGCACGCTGAACCTGCTGCCCAGGCCCTGCTGCTTCCCAGGGCGAGGAGGACCAGGCCCCCTTGTCCCCACCTCACCTCATTTCAGTGTCACACAGCCCCTCCTCACAAAGAAGGGCAGCGACCCCTGGTTTAGAGGGGCGAACCGCAGTGCAGGGACACTGTTCAAGGTCAGACAGCTCGTCGGTCGAGAAACTGCTTTAATCCCAGTTCCAGTGTACTGTCCTCTCCACCAGGTGGGACTGCTTCCCAGCGGTGCGCATTCTCGATGCTGCGGGGAGAAGGATGGCTACTTGATCCACAAAGCGTAGCGCGATGGGCATATGCTAGACCTCCCCTGCCTGGGCTGATTTAGAAATGGTAACAAGATAGGAAGAGCCTACATTTGTGAAGCTTTTCTTTCCTCACATCCTTAATGTGTGTGTCTCTTCTCCATTTAAATGTTTTACAGTTATTATCTCTTTAAAAAAATTTTCTGGTAACATCTGTCATCCCATAGGTCTCCCCAGAAAATAGCATTTTTTAGAGGTCCTCATTTGGTGGGTTTTCCCCACCCCACTCAACTCTGTGCTCCACACCCTGCTCCCGGCCCCGGCCCCGGCCCCGGCCCCGGCCCCAGCCCCGGCCCCGGCCCCACGTAACCCTTTGCGTGCGTATGCATTCTGGGGCCCCTGAGGATGGAGCCTCCTGCTCGGGGAAGCTGGATGAAAGCCTGGAAAGGTTATTTTGTTTAAATTCTTCCCTTGAAGTTCCTTTGGTGAAGGAGCCAGGCTGGAAATCCTACTGAACAAAGTTGTGTTTCATAGTTACAGTATAATCGGGGGCTGTAATTCATGGCCATTCAATGGCTTCCTTTGAAGTATAAGAAAAACCAGAACAACTTTTATGACCCCTTAACGCGAAGGATTATGGTACACATGAATTAAAGCCAACTGTCTCTTGGACTCTCCCAGGTACCGTGGCCTTCACCCTAGGGCTCATTAGTGGGTGGGCTTTCAACTGGAAATTTGGGGTGGGGGTATCTCAGTCCTGGAAGGCTAGTCTTTTTTCTCATCTTTGCATTTTTATGAAGTACATCAGAGAGGAGGAGCCGCGTTATGGAGGCTCAGCTGCAAATGGGAATGGCTCTTTCCCCACGGGATCTCGGGGGAAGGGCAGCAGGAAAAAGCCGCTACGTACTTGCCTCTTCCTAAATGTCAGCACTGAGCTGGCCATTCTGCATGTGTTTTTATCGCAACCTTCCGGCAATCTGGTGGTGTTCATATGAGTGGTCTCATTTTACAGGTAGGAATGAGGCAGGCTGGAGAAATTCAGCAAGTTCAAGGTCACCTGGTAGGTGGTAGTACCCGAATTTCATCAGAGATCTGAGTCAAAGTATGTTTGGCCCCACCCTGTGTTGCCTCCCAGGACTCACACCTGAGGCCGCAGGATGAGCTGTTCTGTCGCTGTGTCCCCCCAGTCTGGGTCCTAACACCCCAGGGGGACCAGTTTCCCAGGAAGTCACTGAGATGTGCACCATTGTATCTGTTCCTGAAGGAATGTCATGGGGAAACTGCGGAGAAAGCAAAGCCGCAAAAATATGTATTAGCATTCGCTGGCTATATGGGTGATGTTTATATTGCATGCTATAACAAACAAATATTTCGTGACATCTTTCTATCTAATGTTAAGAGATGCTTAACGTATCATCAGAAAGATAGAAGAGTTAGTTCTGTATTGCTAGGAAAGGTGCATTTCTTAAAGGGCAACTTTTTAAACTGAAATTTTTCCTGATAGCCGGGTTGATGTAAAATGTGGCCGGGCGGGGGGGGTGGGGGGGGGGGGGGGGGGGGGGGGGGTTGTGGATCTTTCAGAATGCGGGATGCGAAGTTATGCTCCACTCGTTCTGAGAGGAGGTAACCCGCAGGAGATGAGGCTGTGCGAACTTACATTGTACGTACTTCTTAGCAATATGTTCTGTCACCTGTATTTATTGTCTGGAATATTTTCTATATGGGTTTAGCCCTGGGCAGTACTGGATAGGCCACGACAGGTCCCGCCACTCCACTAGGTGGCGCTGTGGTAGCACGGATATGCCTGATGCCCCGCCTGGGTTGGAGAAGCAGAAAACTGGGGGATACACCCCAGGCCCTAATGAAGTGTGTATGAGAGCCCCAGAGTGTTACAGGATTTTTCCACATTTCTGGTTCTGGTACCAGTTCTGTGTGTCTGCACATCCTCGCTTGGTGTTCCTTTGCCCCTTTACCGTCTCTCCCTCTGTTCTTCTAGCTCGTGTTTTCGTGAGGCCTGCCCACCACCCTCCTTACCTGTAACTCCACCCTTTTCTCCCTTCCTCTTTACACACCGTTTCTCTGTGATGGGTGTACAACAGGCGTACACGGTGCAGTGGTGAACAGATGTTTCTGTTTGAGCCGTGCGGTGGGACCACCTAGGGGGGCTGCTCTGCAAGGCGAGGGCCCTGTTGCCTGTCAGAGTGAAGTCTTTCCTCACTCCAGCATGCTCACTCTGAGTGGCTCACCTTGGTGCTTTTCTCCAGAGTCACTTGGGTCCTTTCTCAGCGATGATGGGTTTCGTTGTAGCAGACGCAGCCGGAAACATAGGGACTCCAGTGTAGAGGGTGGAAGTGTACCAAGTACCTTGGTCTTCTTGGACACCACCCAGAACCAGAGCTGGAAGGGAACTGCCAGAGCCTTTGTCTGGATCCCTTGGTTTGGGGGGTGGGGGCAACAGAGACCCAGGACCCAGCCTGCTCCCCGCTAGTGAGCTCTCCGTGCCGGGAGGCTGCCAGCTCCGAAGACAGAGAGCTGTGAACGCAGAAAGGAAGCATCTGTGAGCGTTGTTTAGTGTAGGGTCTGCAGTTCTGAAGATTACCAGTTCAGGGACGTGACTTGTGTTTGACTATCATTTGTAGTTCAAAAGAGGATCGTGAAAAAACATTTAAAATATGTTCCGTCTCTCCCATAAAGCATTTGTCCTTGCTGTGTGGGATTATTACACATTGTTTCCATCTTCAAACCCCAGGCGTGTTTTGCGGGGGGCTGGTGTAAAAACTCCCCAACCTCAGACTGTGAATTCCTCGTATCCTTTCACTTCTAGAATGAAGCTAGACACTGGCCTTCCCTGGTGCCTAGAGCAAGCGGGAACTCTCTAGACACGGGTCCCCGACGAGGTTGGAGAAGGGCTGGCAGGAGGAGGACGTGCTCATGGCAGTCAGACTTGCAGGCAGGCACTCGTGCTTGGACCCGCCCGGCGTATTTTTCTCTTTGGTGCAATTCACCGTCTATTGAGATAAACCTTCCTCACCAGTCAGAAGGAGCACGGGACGCGGTGTCATTCAGTCACACTAGCCCTTGATGGCCAAGTTCGGTGAGTAGGTGGGAAGGCGGTGTTTCCAGCTGGCCCAAATGTGATCTCAAAGACGATTCCGTCTGGTGAGCTCAGGAGAATCGTGCGCACCCACCTCGGTCCCCTCTGTCAAAGGTGCGGGACAGTGACCCACCTCACAAGGCGCCGTGTGGTGGTGTCAATACGTGGTCTGGCACCAATAACTCCCCTCTTTAATTACAGACTCTGTCTCTACAAAATCAGAAACATGTCATTCCGTTACATAAACAATGTCACCCTCCAGCACGCCATAGGGCATTTTAGACGAAATGTTCAAATTAAAACGATAAATGATTGCACCCATATTATTACCCTACCAACCATACTCAAGCAAGGCCTTCCTTCCGCCCTCCGGAAGACGTGTGTTATTTACAGTCGGGCTTTGCCTGGTTGCCACAAGACGTCAAAAGTTAAATAAAACGTGCCCTGGCTGGTGTAGCTCAGTGGATTGAGCGTGGGCCTGTGAACCACACGATCATGGTTCGATTCCCAGTCAGGGCACATGCCTGGGTTGCAGGCTAGTTCCCACCAGGGGACTCACGAGAGGCAACCATACATTGATATTTCTCTCCTTCCCTCCCCCTCTAAAAATAAATAAATAAAATATTTTAATTAAAAAAAAAGTTAAATAAAACGTTACGCGGGTAAAATGCGTTAGTCTCTACGTAAGTTTTCCAGACTTGCAGCGTGTGTAGAACATTTTTCAAAGGAATGTAATCTTCTTGTTCTCCAACACGCCGCAGAAGCCAAGTAGGGGATTAGCAGTCACTGGCGTGGCCACGGCAGGCGTGGTCCCTGCCGTCCAGCGCCTCACAGTTCACTAGACCAGACGCACCCAGCGATGAGCGCTGATCAGTGTGAGGCCAGTAGGCTTTGTTATCTTGGTGAGTGAATTCTCCAGAAATGAAACTCCATAGGGCAGTGTTGGCCACCCTGCAGGCTAAAGGGCTGTCATTTATGTGTGTGTCTGGGGGTGGCCCTGGAGGGGAAACGGTGAGGGTCCTTTGGACCCCAGCCTGGGCTTTGAGGGCCTAGAGAAGTTTGCTGTCGTCCTTAGCTTTTGAGTGTGGTTGACACTCTGGGACAGACCACGGGGGAGGGGGGAGAAGTGCTTTCTCTCCTGTAGCTTAACATCCTTGTTCCTTTTCGTCTTCCTCCTCTCTTGTCCCCTCCTCTTCTGGGAAGAACAGAAAAGAGCTGACACTTATCAGTGTCCCACCTTGCATCCCATCTGGCTGGCTTGAGGGTTGGAAACAGGGCGGGGCAGCAGGAACAAGGTGGCGGCTTGTGTGTGTCTGTCTGCAGCCTGGCGGGCACGGTGCCTCCGTTACAAAACCAGCCCCGAGAGTTAGTTGGCTGATCGTTATCAAGGATCTTTGTTCTGGGGCATTGAGCAAGAGAAAAAACATCTTCAGTCCGTGCTGGAGTGTAAATAGGAGTCCTGGCTTATCTCACTAACTTTCGTAACAGCCTTGGAAGGTGGGAATAATTGTTGCCCTTTTATAGCAGGATTGAGGACAGTTCTGTGAACTAGCCACATTGCCTGGTGCCTAGCAGATCGTGGATAAATACTTGCTGAATGAATCAGTAGGAAAAGGATGCAAGAGAGCCAGGGCGTGAAGCCCAATTTTGTGACCTCAAGTCCAGCGCTCCCTCTGCCTGGTTGTTCCTGGTCTCCCTGGAAGGGGCTGGATGACCCTCAGAGGCCAGTGGTGTCCCCTCTGTGCGTGCAGCAGGGGCTGATTTTGAAAGAAGAGGAAGGTGTTGGCTTCGTGAGCCGCATGTCTCTTCCCATCGTTACTTACACACCCCTGTCCCGAAGCTCCTCCTTCTGAAACTCACCCACGTGCCTTCCATACCGGCAAGTGGCTTAGTTGTTCGGAATACAGATTCTGGGTGCAGACTTCCTGAGTTTACACCCAGCTCGGCCACTTACTAGCCCTGTGACCTTGGACAAGTTACTTAACCTCCAGGTGCTTCAGGATCATTAACTGAGCAAACAGGGATGATGATAGAACCGGCATCGAAGGGTTATTGCGAAGAGCATGGGAGTCCACAGGTGGACAGCGCTGAGGACAGCCCCTGGCGTGAAGTGAGTGCCGTGCATACACAGGCAGGGTAGTGCCACCGTGAACGTTACCCTTGACCTCCGGAAATCCGTGTGACAGCAAAGAGTGCCACTGTCACCATCTCTTCTTTCGCACTTCTTGAGCAAGCCTGCTGTTGTTATTTTTAAGGTTTTAATATTGTTTTCTCCCACTTTGTTTGGTTTCATGCTTGGTGGTTTATTTGCCCTTATTGCAGTAAAATGTCCATAACATGGAGTACACCATTGCAGCTATTTTTACATTTACAATCCAGTGGCATTAATTACATTCATGAATGTTGTGCACCCATCCCCACTATTTATTTCCGAAACGTTCCATTGTGCCCAAAAGAACCCCCCCACTGAGCCGCGATGCCCCACCCCCCGTTCTCCAGCCCCTGGTAACCTCTGCTGTGCTCTCTGGGTCTTCTGTGAATTTAACTGTTCCAGGTGTTCCTGCCACAGGAGTGGACTCGTAAGAGTGACCTTTTGTGTCTGGTCTCTTCAGCACAATGGCCTCCAGGTTCATCCATGTCGTACACGTATCAGAACTCCTTTCTTTTTGATGGCTAAGTAATAGTCCGTCATACGTAGACATCACTTGTTGTTTTCCTGTTCATTTGTCCCTGGTCATTTGGGTCCTGTCCACCTCTTGGCTACTGCGAAAGTGCCGCCGTGAACATCGGCGCGCGTGTCTGTTTGTGCCGAGTCCCCATCTGTACAAGCATGTGTGTTCCGTCCTGATTTTAGTTCCTTCGGGTGTTTCCCTAGAAGCGGGGTTGTCGGTCCGGGTGGTAGTTCTGTGCTCAGCTCTTTGAGGACCCACTGCACTGCTGTCTGCAACAGGCGCATTGCTTGACGTTCTCGCCGGCAGTGTGTCGGGGTTCGGGGTTCTCCACGCTCTCTCCTGCGTGTGCTGATTCTCACTTTTCTGATGAGAGCCGTCCTGACAGGTATGACGTGGTGTGCCACTGCGGCTGTCACAGAGTGTCATGCTAGACATACAGCTATTCAATAACCTGAAACAAACTTACAATGAGACGTCAGGCCATTTCGGACGTAAGTTTCTACTTGGATCCCTGACTTGGAATTGTTTATTCAACAAGAAACCTGCCTTGATAGTTGGCCTTGGGTTTCAAAACTCTGGAAGCTCAGAAAATGGAGTTTTGTTGTACTTTTTACTGAAAATTAATGATCTCCATGCCCCCCGGAAAGGTGACTGAGAGCCGGGTGGGACATCACGGACACGGGCTGAGTGGGGCGAAGGCTCTCGCCTTCGCTCCCCTGCGGATGAAACGCTGTGAGCCGAGCCTCAGAGCAGCCAGCCTGTGACGGCACCTTTGGGAATCCACTTCTCACAGGTGTTGGCTGCGCTGGCCCAGGTCCAGCTCAGTGTTTTCCCTGGAGGGACGCCATGCTCTGGATTTCCTTGTCTACACACTGTGTCATTGTCAGACCTTTCAGCCGGGATCAGAGAGAGGTTGGTTCGTCTGGGCACTGCCGCAAAAGCGCCCACGCGTGACCTCCAGTCGGAGCGCCTGCCAGGGAGAGCTGTTCCCCTCCAGCACAGCCGCGGGCTTGGAGATGCACCCGATACTGGCTGGTGCAGCTCCCAGCCGTTCTCATCACTCCCTGGCTTGCCAGGCCTCCACCCCACCCCTGACCTTGCACTTCCTCCTCTGTCCTCACATACTCCCAGCTGCCTGGAGTCGGGTCTTGTTTCCCTGGTGCTGCCAGGTGCGCCGAGGTCAGGGAAGGGCTGGGAATCCAGACCGTGAGTTGCAGCTCTCGTTCCAGCCCTTGCACCACGTGCATGGCCCAGTGACCTGCACCGTGTCCTTCACCCCACGGCGTGCCCTCGCCAGGCACCGCTCCATTTTTCTCAGGGAGCGTGATCTCCGTCCCTGCCGATCCCAGCCCGGAGTAAACGAGAGCGCATGAGAGGGGAGTGTGTTGCTAACTAAAAATGTTGGCTGTTACTGTCTATCCAAAGGTTCTTGAAGGGGGAAGGGGTCTTCTGTGACTCACGCCCAAAGTGTGCCCAGACTGGAAGCGCAATAAATTCCATTCTCGACAGAGACGCTGACGCTCCTGATTTCGCAGTGAAGTTGGTCCTCCAGGGTTCCCTCCCCAGGGGACATTCCCAGTCGCCTTTAACGCTCAGGTGACTCAGTTGCTCTGAGATGTCTTTGAACAAGTCAGCCTTTCTTCCCCTCTCTGTGCCTTTTGCTTCTCCGCATTTGGCTAAATTAGTTCGCCGAGCGTCTGTCTTATCAGGTGGAGGCCGTGTGTCGTGTCTTGGATTCAAGTCTGTGCGCTGAACAGCGTCCAGAGAGCTGTTGCTGCCGGTGTCGCACCTGTGGAGACACATGCTACGCTCCCCGCCCCCAGAGGTAGACGCTGATGTGGTCGCAGTGCCAATTCGTGAGCAGAAGGTCGCCCGGGCGTCCGCCACGCCAGGTGTCAGGGTCTGGGGCAGATCCCCTCCCCCAAAGATGGAGGCGTCTCCCCGAGCCACGGGAAGGACTGGGCGCAAGTGCAAACCTGGGCCGTAACTGCTCTCTCCTCTTCACTCTGCTCCCCTCCCACGGGCTTTGAGCTTTTGGTGTCTCTGTAGGTGTCCCCGGTTTGGATGGGGACACGGGGAAGCCTGCGACCCTAGGTCTGCTTGCTGACCTTGACTTGGTTGGGCTCTGAGTCCTGGGCCTACTGGTTGAAACCGTCCCTGCTTTGTCACATCCTCTTTGGTCACATTTGTCAGGTGTTTATTAATGTCCCACTGTGCACCTAGTACGAGGTAGCCAGGGCCCTGGAACTGTCTGTTCCGTTCTCAGATAGTTAGGTCAGTGTTGAAAGGGATGCCCATATTGTGAAACCCTGTTCTCTGCAAACCTTAGAGCATCGCATGGAGGAAAACGTCCACTCATCAGCACACACGGCACCCAACCCCAGCCAACTGGCTGGCAGGGGCACCCCATGGTCTCCAGGGTCTGGGGAAGTTGGGAGCTGCTCTGAAAGCTTTGTCATCAATCAGCCGACAGGTTTTCACCGAGCATCCTCTCCACGCCCAGCGGCATGGAGGAAACCACTTTGGAACGAGACCTGCCAATGCTTTTGTCAGGGCAGCACAATGCGGGTGTTCTCTGCAGCCCCAAAAGGTGGCTTACGTGCATGTATTTGTAAAGGGGAGCAAGGACGTTTATGAAACATCACGGCATTAAGCATTGTTAACTGCCAGAAAGGTATTAGGTGTTGGAAAGTCAGACATTGTAATAGGCATAAATCTCAGTCCAAAAACTACAGTGTGCAAGAAATAACACTTGAAATTTATTCTATAAAGCTGCCCAGTTTCTGGCTCTGGCTCCTCTTTCCACCGGGTGGTGGAAACTTAATCTCCCTCTGGAGGCTCTGAGGTCAGCCCCAGGGCCACGCTGTTTGGGGTTTGGGGGTCTCAGCCAGCCCTCGCTGCAGGTCTGGCGGCTGTCACATCGTTCCTTGCTACACTTAAGACTTGGGAGCTCTCTGTGAAGTCCCCTGTGGCTCTGCCGACCCAGTTTCTCCTCTTGGGAAGTTGTGCCTCCAGGTAGCAAGGCTACCAAGATTCGGGGCCCAGGCCTCTGCTCCTTCAGAACCCCCAAAGCACTGAGCAGAGCCTGCTCCGTGGGAGCAAAACAGGAAACACAGAGAGAACACCAAATCTCATCCAGCCCCACCGTTCATATGCGTATAACCTGTGAATATTGACCACACAGCCTCCTTACAGCCCAGGGACCGTCACGATTCTCTCCGTTTTTCAGGCGCACAAACGGGCTGAGGTTAGAGACTTGTCCTGTGGGTGGGTCACGCAGACAATGCCTGACTTCACGGTGGATCTGGAGTCTGGACCTTGTTGTCCTCACCCCGGCACAGTGGGGTTCTCGGGTCCGTCCTGGGCTTTGTGAAGTCACCTCTGATATGTTGCATTCACAGGCCTGACCGCTTGTTGAGTCGCTGAGCACTAGAAACAGCCAGGTAAATACTGTGATTGCTTTATTTATTCACACTTTAAAAGGAGTTAATTTTTTCAAGGTTAGGTTTTACCCTTGTCCTTTTTACCGTATCTTTTTCTTTCTTTAAAAAAAAAATTCTGTCTTTTCTTCCTCTGTCTCACTTCGTGTGGCCTACTGTGATCTGCTTTTGGGTGAAGGGAAGTGGTCGGTGAACTAAACAACATGTGTGCTTAACAAGGGCGTAATCCCTCGGTTTCCGACTGGGGCTGCCCCTGTTTCTGAAACGAGGCCAGAAAGGCTGCATGGCGACGCGACTCCCGCTACAGGCGTGGGCCGTGATGGTGGTGGTGAGGAAGGAGCCAAAGCCCTGGGCACCAGCCCCTGGCTCCACGATGACCAGGAGAAAAGTGGCCTTGATCCAGCGGGAGCTCCCCCACCCCCTCTACGCAGCCGGCGTCCACCACGCTAGTTTAATTAGAGCCAGCGGCCAAGTGCCGCTTTACTCGCGAGCACCTGTACCCCAGAGCCCCGCCGCCCTCTCAGCTGACTCCACTGCTTGCACTTGATTGGGCCAGTCTCTGAAACAGACAGGAGACCTTGGGAGGGGGGGTTGGGTTGGGTTGGGGGGTTGGGGGGTTGGATAATGGCCGTCACAGGCAGTCCCAGCAGTCCGGGTGGCGATGCCCTCGGTCGTGTGGGCAGGTGTTTCCTGGGTGAGGACTGGATGGCTGCTCACGTGACTTGGGAGATAAAAGTGTAAAGAAAACAGTTCTAATATTTCTTATGTTTTATAACAAGAAGAGCAGCTAGGGGAAGACAGAAACAGACAACCAAACAGGCGAGATTCCTTTTGGATTCCTTTCCATGACATAGAACTGAACTTTCTAAATATCCAAAGTGATTAAATATGGGGAGTTTTGCATTTTTGAGTCTATGGATAGACTATCAGATACTGAATTTCACGCCGTTTTTTAAAATTGTGGTAAAATATACATAATATTTTCCATTTTAACAATTTTTAAACATACAGTCCTAAATTGACCCATAAGCCCCTGGGGTGGGGGGAGGGGGCCACTTGTAAATTGGAAATCAGCTATGCATGATGGAAAATGTGTTTTTTTAAAAAATTTGGGGGGGGCACAAGACAGGACCCCCAGGAGGCTAAGGTGGTGTCTTCCTTCCATGACCCCAAGTCCAAGGCTCAGACAGGAGTCTTAGGGTTCCTCGTGGTTGTCTCAGTTCAGGACACACACCCGGCCTCCCTATCCCGTCCGCCCCTGTGGCCGAAGGAGCATCGCTCGTGGATTGGCCCGGGCTCCACTGATTGCCTAGCACGTGGCAGGGGCCAGGTGTCTCCATTAATCAGGCCCACTGCTGGCTTGGGGCTGGAAGGCGATGCCTGGTGTGCGGGGGCGAGGGGGAGGGGACCATCTCCCGTGCTCGCAGAAGCCTGGGTACGTGATTTCCAGTGGGCAGCGTGGGCGTGTCGTCATCATCGTTGCCCCCCTACCTGCCCGCCTCACACCGCCACAGCGCTTGGGCTTTACTTCACTGCCTCTAATTCGGAAGCATTTATGAGGTAAGTAATCTTTTACCACCTCCACCGGAGAAAATGGAGACTCGGCGAGAAAGCAGCTGCACCCAGGCTCTGCGCCTGGAAATGGCGGAATGGGGGGCGGGTGAGATGGAGCTCTTTGCCTTGGGTCACCATGTACGTTTCAGAGGCGACTCTGTAGCGCAGCCGGGTCTGAGAACCCCTGGGTTGGACCGGGACCGTCTCTTCCCGCTCACCTGCTCCAAGGCGGCCCCTGTTTAGGACTCTGGTTGTGTCTGCCTCGGTGGGCTTCCCTGTTAGGCTGTTGGGGGGTTGGTGCTTAGCCCCTCTCCGTTGTTAATGAGTCATGTATGTGCAGGGTCCGGCACAAGTAACGCCCGCTTTTATTACAAAATCCTAAGCGTGTGGTTCTGTAACCTCACACTGCCACACTCGAGCACGGCGTATGACACTTTAGGTGAAATGTTCAAATTAAATCTGTAAATTACTACACCCATAGTGTTACCCCTCCAACCACATCCAAGCCCTACTTTTGCTGGGCCCTGCGTATACGCCTTGCTCAAGGTTCTTAATAAGGCTGAGGCTTAGCGCCCTTATTCATAAAGTGGGAATAATAATACGACCAGTATTCAAAAAATGGCGGTGAGGAGTGAATTAAGAAGACATAGGTGGCATTCTTAGTGCGGCGCAGGCACACAGAAGGGATTCAGAGGGTGTCACTCGTTATTAGTAATTGTGAAGCTTCCCTGGTTCCTTTGGCTGTTTTTAATAATGTGTTTTCTAGGTCCCTGTCTTTTCTCCCTAATTTTTGGTGTGTTCTAAATTTTCTCCGAAAATGTGTTCCCCTAGAGGGGTAGGGAGGGTGTTTGTTTTGCACAAAACTGTAGGTGTCTGGCCACCGTGGCAGACGGTAGGGCTGTGGCTTCCAGGGGCCCAAGGGCGAAGTCTCTAAACAAGCCGACATTCTCTGGGGATTAAACATCCTGGAATCTCCCATCGGGTTGAAAGTTCTTTTTCTTGGGAAACCTATCGGTGGGGGAGTACAGGGACATCTGGATTCTCCGAGAGGTTTTTGGATGTTCTTCCACTCGGCCGCAGGCCTCCCCTGTGTTTGGGAAAGGCTGGGTTCATCCGAGTGTGGGTGGATGCCAAGACTGTGACGCTCAGTTCCAACCTGGTCTGGATCTGTCCGTGTGTCCCTAGTCAGCCAGGAGCGCCGGCCCCCACAGCACGTGCACAAACATTTCCATAGCACGCAGATGTGTCCGTTTGGTCTGTTTGCTTCGTTTTGTGATTCCCAAGTACCAGTGTGTCTGCCGTGGCCAGCGGAACCAGTTTTCTCTAAAGCGAGGCAAGGCCATTGGGATTAAGCCTGACGCAGCGTGCGGCCTGCCCCAAGCACTCAGCATGCCCTCTGCGACGGAGACGCTTTGCCACCAGCCTTGCTGTTGGGTGTGGGTGGGGCACCCTGATACAGAAGAACCGCGGGCAGAGAAACGCAGGGCTTCTGTTCGCCTTGGACGGTGTACAGGGTGGTTCTCAGGGGCAGTGAGCTTTCACCGAAGACTGTGAACATGCCCAGATTGTAGCTGTTTCGGTCCGCCAGCCAAGGGGCTCACTCCTGGCCCTGACATTTCGTGTAACCTTGTGTGTGACATCATGACAGTGTAAAAGGGTCTGGGCTCACCAAGGGGCGGTGGAAGTGGTCTGCAAAACTTCCGGCTTTCCGAATAACAGTACCGGTTCTCACAGCAGAAATGTTTCATTTAGAATGGAAGGACAGATAAAGTGCTTCTCAGATAAGGTCAAGTTCAAGGAGTTCATCATCACCAAGCCCTTATTATATGAAATGCTAAAGGGACTTATATAAGAAAAAGAAGATGAAAAATATGAACAGTGAAAGGACAGCAAACACACAGTTATTAACAACCACACCTAAAACAAAAGCAAACCAAGAGGACAGCTAGATCAGGAGTGGAACCATAGAAATGAAGAACACATGGAGGGTTAGAAACAGGGGGGTGGGAGGGGGAGAAGAGGGGAGAAGACACAGAAAATAGCATAGATGGTAGGCAGAAAATAGATAGGGGGAGGGCGAGAATAGTGGGAGAAATATAGAATCCAAAGAACTTGAGACACGTGGTTATAAACTAAGGGGGGGAGAATGGTGGGGGAGGGAGGGTGTGGGTGGAGGGGAATGAAGGGGGGTAATAGAACAACTGTAATGGTATAATCAATAAAATATATTAAAAAAAAAGAAATGTATTTTGAAGTATTGATCTTCGATTAAAATGTCAGCGAACAAACTCAGGTACTCAAAGAAAATGGACAATTGCTAAGTGCCAGCTTCCCTTAGACCCCCTCATTCACCTAATGACTGGAGGGGGAAAGAAACCACTGTCATGACAAAGTTTCTTCGAAGCAGCTTCAGAAGATTCCTCACCATCCCAAAGGCAGTTTCAATGTCTCCTCACTGGTTCCTTGAAGAAATGAACAATAGACTTACATGTTCAAATTGAGGTGAAATAAATATATAACATCGGCTGCCTAAGAAGGGTCCCTGTTTCGGGTAACCCCGCCAGCAGGGTGTGCTCCTTTGCTTTTAGGGTCACCGATACGTTATTTAAAAATTATTCGTGGTGGGGCTCGTGCCTTGAGCCAGGTGTTATTCTCAGGATCAGAGATTTATTTCCGAGAACCTCACAGGCCAGCACAGTGATAAGCTGAGGACAGATAGTTGCTTTAACGGAGGCAGGTTCCACGGGGAATGGTGGCAGGAAAGGGCCCTACATCCCGGGGCACCGGGGAGGGTTTTAGAAAGAAGAGCATGGAGGTGCGGGGGTTTGCAGGATAGCCTTCCTGGCCGAGGGAACGGAATATACAAAAGTTTTCAGATGTTGAGAGAACGTGCCATGTTCAAAGGTATAATTGAATAGTTCAGTATTGCTGGAGCTTAAAATAAGAGGGAGCAACTAGAAAGGACGTTCGACAGGTGGGAAAGAGTCAGGCACCGCGAGCTCTGAAGGCCACACAGCGGGCATTTCTGTCCGTGGTGATGAGAGCCACTGAGCCCTTTTGCAGAGGGTGGCATCGGGTGTGGCTGAAAGGTGGCTGTCTGCCTGCCGAGTACAGCTGCGAGGGCGTCTGGAGGAGAGGAGACCTGAGTGGTGGACGTCACGTCGGTCCAGATCAGATGATGTTGACTTCAGTTGGGACCGAGGTCACCGGGAGGGGAACAGAGGGGCAGATTTGAGATAGACCTAGGGGGTGCGTTGGACTTGGGATGACTGGGCATGAGAGAGAAGGATTTAAGGGCTGGTTTGCATGCCTGGGTGACTGGGGGAAAGGAGACAGGAATGAGATACAAGGTCGTGGGTCCCTGTTAGGCGTTGATGTCTTTGAGGTGCCTGTCGGACAAATAGGAATAACTACCTAATTGGTGACTGTTTTATATTCCAAGTCTGGGAGAGAGACGCTAGGTGAAACATAGGGGTAGGTGATCATTTTCAGGCAAAATGTGTAGAGAAGAGGGCCAAGAACATGGCCCCAAGGACTACCAACACTGATGGGGTGGTGGTAAGCAGGTGATATAAAAAGAAGACCAGAGAAGGGCAATGAGAGAGCTGGTAGGAGGCCCAGGACAGAGAGGTGGGACAGAATCCGGGGAGGAGGGCAGGCTGCTCGGACGGGTGAGCGATGCCAGACGCAGGGGAGACGAGACAGCTGTGTGTGTCCATTGACCCAGAAGCCCCAGTTCATGCAGGACGAGGCGTGTGCGGCTCTGTGGGCCCAAGTGGGCAGATGTCAGGTGGAGAGCAGCAAGGAGTAAGTGGGAGGGAAGAAAATTGTGTATGGCGAGAACATTGTCATAGGAATTTGGACGTATCAGGGAGGAGAGAGAAATGCACTGCACCTGGTCTCGGGGGACTTTTGCTTGTGTTTTAAGATGAAAGTTGGATGTGCTTGTATGTGCAGGGAAGGAAGCTGTGTGAAAGGAGAGGCAGAAGAATCTGGAATGAGGGGAAGTCAATGTAGAATGTCCTAGAATGGTGTTTCTCAAAGTCCGGCCTGGGCCCTGCAGTCGCAACGTCACTGGGAATTTGTTAGAAAAGTACGTTATCAGCCCTCACCTCAGATCTGTGGAATCTGAGGGTCCAGTTTGGGGCCCAGCAGGCTGGGATTTCACAAGCCCTCCACACCACTGTGACCCCCACACCCACTGCAGTTGGGGAACTCCAGTTCTGCAGGGAGTGCGGGTGGGTGGGGGAGGAGCCCTTCTGCAGGGGTCTGGTGCACATGGCGTTCGGGGACGGTCCTGCAGTTGGTAGAATTTGCTCCTTATTGTATCATCTCTCGTTTGGAGGAAGGAAGCCGCCTCCTGAAAAATCCTGGTTCAGGAGCAGGACTGGCTGAGTCCGTTCAAACATGACACACAGTTCGCTTTGGGAAGTGTTGCTTTCTAGTGGAGCTAAAATTTGATTGGTTTTAACAGAAAGACCCCTTCATTCTCTCTCTCATTGCATCTCTTTCTCTTCTGAGCCTTTCTCACCAGGAGCAAACTGTTTCCCTGACTTGACTGGTTTCTGATTGCTTTGACCCGGAACTGTCCCCCGCCTTGGTCATCCGTTGCTTTGAGCTTTCGGTTTGTGTGCTCAGTGGGGTCTTACATCATTGTCTTCATCGCTGGGTACCTTGGGGAGGTTGCTGAAATCATTCAGAACCAGAACAAAAGAAAATGAGAGCAAGGGTTCGCTGTACCAATCTGAGAGAGTTACAGATGTTGTTTTATCAACACTCCCCCACAGACGGTTTGGTGCAAACACGAGAAAAGCAGCATGTGCAGTTTAAGAATAAAAATTAAACAATTTAAAAATCTGCTGTGGGCATCTGTTCCACTTTTGCTGAACTTTTGATCTCCGTAGTTGTGTTTCTTAGCTGGTCTTGGAAGGTGGGTGTCATTTCCCTCTATGATGGGATGACACTGGAGAAGGACCGGGAGAGAGGAAGCATTTGGGCATGTCTGGCTTTTATAGAAAACGAGAGTGAATCTGCGGTACTTAGCCGTGAATTTTCTTTCCTTTCCTTTTGATGACAATGCACGTATATTCTAGTAGAGGCACACAATCCCCCGGCAGAGCGGAAGAGTCAAAGAGTTACAGCGGAACACTCCTGCAGGCTGCGGCAGAATGAGGTAAGGCAGGGCACAGGGGCACACGCGTGTGTGTTAGGCCCTCAGTGTCCGGGCCTCTCAGTTCGAGGTGTGGGAGGGAGGGAGGTTGCACCAGGACAGTGCCATCCTTTAGGGCCCCAGCGCTGTGAAGATTCTTTGGAGAAATGCTGACCTCCTCTCTCATGGCATGGCGACAGAAGTGATAGGAAAAGCCCCCCTCCGAATCCTGTAGCTCTCCTCAAGGCCAGCCCAGTGGGTCCATCCTCATCTGAGTTTTTGCTCATCCTTTGCAATAAATGTTCTAGATACGTGGAAACAGTTTTTATGTGCCACGCACATTCTTCTGCAGTGCCTGGATTTTTCTTTTCTTTTTTTTTGGTATGGGGGATAGGGATGAAATATGAATTAAGTGGGAGGGCATTAGGAGGGAATTAATATAAAAAACTTGTTATAATGAGGTATTTTTGAGACCGTATGTAATTTACAAATCATCCTTTCCCTGTTATGTCGGATCAGCCTTCCAACAGACATTTTGATTGTTTCGTGTTTGATCAGAAACGGAGACAATAAGTGCCACTTTTATTTAAATCCAAATGTGATCTTAACATAACTGTAATTAAAACCACCACTGCCTTTAAAGGCGGCATTTTCGTATGTCCCCCCAGATGGTAAGGAGCCCTGTGCCTGGGTCACGTGGGAGAGTCACGGCCCCTCAGACCTCTCGGAAGGGGGACCCCGCACTGCGCAGGGCTGAAGTGACCATGGCTATGCCTAAAGCCAGGCTGGAGCGAGGGCCGGGAGGGGTCCTGCCAAACCCGCCCTATAAGATGTGTGTGGGAGCAATCATTCTCTGACCAAAGAGAAAAAATAGAAGGAAAACAAATGTCGAGTTCTTTCTTCATGCATCAAGTCCTATGTGATCATTTTCCAAGTTCAAGGGCCCTTTACTTTCAATCTAACCATAAACAACTGTATCGGAGCCAGAGTATGCACATGCTTTTAATATTGCCGCTAAAGGATCTTCCTCAGAAACGTCTGGCTTTTCTGTTTCTTTCTTTGCTGTAGTCGTGGCAGCGTAGACTGGCTTTTCTTTCTGATCTGAACATCTTTTTTCGCTCAGTACCGTGAGCATTTGTGTTTATGAACGTTTGGCTCCTGACAGCTGCTTTGCGTTCAGCTGTGTAAGGGGACCCTTCAGTGGGAACTTCGCCGCGAGTGTTTATTCCCTTAAAACATTTCTAATGGAAATGTATATATCTTGAGAAAGGATTTTGAAAGGTTCTTCTCAGTTAGGTTTAATCGGTCCCGACAGCCCAGCATTATTGAATTCTTGCAACAATTAGGTCCCGGTTGTTTATCCCCAGGGCCCTTGGGCCATCAGTTAACTGAGGGACACCTTGTGGCAGCACCCAGATATCCATGGATTGGCCTCTCAGAGGGGCCAGAGCTTCTGGACAGTGGCCTGGCCCAGTGGCCACCCCTTCAGGGCTGTCATGTGGGCCTGCCCGTCACAGGGTCTCAACATTTATTTGGCTACATAGTCATTCTGGATTCAAAGGTTTATTGAACACCTGCTATTGACCAGATATCCTAGGTACCAGAGAGCGAGGTCCGAGCCAGCCAGGACTTTTGTCCTCTTAGAGCTTAAATGTTAGTGTGATCACAGCGGGCTGGTTCCAATTAGGGGTTGGCTGACTTTTCTGTAAAGGACCAGATGGGAAGTGTTTTAGGTTTTCTGGGCCTTTCTGGGCTTTCTGTCTTTGTGGTAACTACCCTACTCTGCCCTTGAACACAAAAGTGGCCATCGACCGTATGTAATGGAATGAGCAGGGCTGAGAATCAATAAAACTTTATTTACAAAGCAGGTGGCTGACGAGCAGATGATGCTAGAGATCCTGTGGGGGCGGCGTCCCTACCCCACGGTCTGGACTAGGACCCTGTTCTCCTGCCTGCAAGGTGGCTGTCCAGCCTGTACCAGGTAGCCATCAAGTGTGCCTTTCTCAGCGCTCACTGGTTAGTGCCCAATTGCAGGCTGCTGCGTGTGTCCTGTTCTTGGAATTGAGTTCTCTGCCTTGGGTCTAACAGGTTTTCCCAGAGCCCTCAGCCAGGAAACATGGCCCTGCCTCGTTTCACATGCCATGTGTAGGTGATGAGCAGAAAGGAGACAGGCAGACTCAGGCGTCAACCCTGAACCGCAGTGAAGCGCGGTTCGCTCCTGCTGCCCGTCCGGCTCGGTAGAGTGTATCAGTGGAGCCATAAAACCCCCATCGCAGAGAGACTTCCACTCACTCTGGTCATGAGGTCGTGAGACTAGAAGAGGGCAGAGCCAGCAGGTGCCCCCACCCCCACGCGCCTCTGACGCCAAAGCCCACGCCCTCTGCTTTGGCCTCCCAGGGGTTTGTCTTGGAAACAGTTTATCGGACTTTGAACTTCTTCAACTCCCCTGCTTTGGATGGTGTCTTTTTCAGTGGGGTGCCAATTCTGAGCCCATGTGTTGAAACGTTCCAATCACTCCTCCTGTAAGAAGGAGTTTGGGCCCTGCAGGGGGAGGGCCACCCCGCTGTCTGACAAAGGCCCCTCAGGCCGATGCACAGCCAGGGCAGAGGCCCGCAGGTGAGACCCTTGCAGCTCAGTCGGGGAGTGAAGCGTCCGCCAATCAGAGGAGGCCTGCGGGATTCGAGGGTTTTCTCGGGACAAGACTGAAAGCCCAGTCAGGAGCTGGGAAGCCCACAGGGGCCGTTTCTGAAGGGAACGTTCAAGTGCTCGGAGCTGCTCTCTGAGACAGTCCCGACAGCAGTGTGCGGATCGAAGTTGTGTTGGGGTAAACTGAGGGACGAGTGGCATCATCGTCCACGCTGTTTGGGAGTGAGGGAAATCTGGACTTCCGTTTATTTGATTAGGGATCCATTACCTTTGTCACAGGTGTTCCTCAGGGCTGTGAATAAATGCTGTGCCATCCTGGGCAAGGATGCAGAGTTAGGGGAGGTGGAGGAATCCCCGCAGGCTACAAAGGAAATGCTGAAAGCTTAAATACCCCCTAGAAGCGGCGAGCAAGCAGTGGAAATCTGCAAACGTCTGATCCGTGCCACTCCTGCCCGTTGCTTTGTACCAGCTGAAACCTGACTTCTCCTGTGGCTGTTTGGGAAAACCGTTCACAAACGGAATTACTCAAGGAGTGATGCATTTACTTTGCATTTCATGCTCTGCCGTTGCCCCTCGGTTTGGGTCTTTGATCTCCGTTGCTTTCATTAAGAAGACGTTTTTGTGTCGTGCCTGCTCCCAGTCCCAGGGCCCCGGGAGGTCTGCGTCCCAACCCCAGGCAGGCCCGCCGGGAGCCCTGCCGATGAACGAGGCCCAGCGCACAGCGCACCAGGGAGAGACGCGGATGTGGCACAGGCCCGCCTTCCGTGCTTCTCTGACGGGAGCGGATTCACAGTGCCTCGGATTTTCAGGGGCAACTCCCGGCCCCCCAAAATGCCCTCATGCTGGTGACTTTCCCCAGACAGTAGCCTCACTGCCCCTAAACGTCCTCTCTGCCCTGCCTATTCATCCTTCCCTCCCGGCTAACCCCCAGCAACCACGGATGCTTGTGCAGGCTCCGTCGTTTTGCCTGGTCTGGAATGTCTTATTGGTGGAACCATGCAGTGTGTGGCCTTCTCACATTGGCTTCTTCACTTAGTAGAGAGTGTGCATTTAAGCTTCCTCCGTGTCTGCTCATGGCTCGATACTTGCTCATTTTCTTTCAGCACTGAACAATAATACTTTATTGTCTGCACGGACCACAGCTTATTTATCCATTCACCGCTGAGGGACATCTTGGTTACTTCCAGGTTGGGGCAGTTATGTAAGCAAAGATGCATTTTGTAGGATTCCATTTTCTCGGCATATTAATTACACTTCTTTTTTAACACTTGTTTGGTGGGCACACTAGACTTTCCAGTGCACGTTTACAATGGATTCAAGTCCACTTTCAAATAATTCTGTACCACCTCATTAGTAGTGCACTTGATAGTAACAAAATATTCCTAATTTCTCCATCCATCCTGTGTAATTGCTCCGGAATTTCACTTATATCTGAGCCTGCATCATTGAATACTTTGTTGCTACTTTTATTTGTCTGTTAGAGGAAATAAGATAAGAAAAATTAAAGGTTTCCCTTCACCTTCACTTGTTCCTTCTCTGATGCTTTTTCTTTCTTCGTGTTGATCCAAGTTTCTGACCTTATTTATCATTTTCCTCTTCTCTGAAGAACTTCTTTTAACAGGTCTCCTGACAACAAGTTCCCTCATTTTTTATTTGAAAAAAATCTTTGTTTCTCTTTCATTTTAAAAAAAGATTTTATTTATTTCTTATTAGAAAGAGGGGAAGGGAAGAAGAAAGAGCAAGAGAGAAACATCTGCATGTGGTTGCCTTTTGCAGCTTCCCCACTGGGGGCCTGGCCCAAAACCCAGGCATGTGCCCTGACTGGGAATCGAACCAGTGACCCTTTGGTCCACAGGTTCAGCGCTCAATCCACTGAGCCACACCAGTCAGGGCTGTCTTTCACTTTTGAAGGACAATTTTACGGGCTACAAAATTCCAGATTGTTAATTTTTTTCTTCTCAGTGTTTAAATGTTTTATCGTGCTCTCTCCTTGCTTGTATGGTTTATGAGAAATTGGATGTAATACTTATCTTTGCTTTATGGAACGAGAGGTTCCCCTCACTTCCCTGACTGTTCAAGATTTGTAATTTATCTTTTTCTGAAATTTAAATCTGATATGTCTAGGTGTAGTTTGGCTCTTTTTGTTGTTGTTTGTGGTTTTTTTTCATTGATCCTGCTTATTAATGTTCTCCAAGTTTTCTGGAGCTGTAGTTTGGTGTCTGATGTTAATTTGGGGGAAATACTCAGTCGTTGTCACTTCAAATATTGCTTCTGTTTCTTTTTCTCTTTTCCCTCTGATTTTCCAATTACACATATTTTTTATAGTTGCCCCACAGTTCCTGGATATTCATTCAGTCCTTTTTCCAGTCTTTTTTTCTCTTTGCTTTTCCCTTTTGTTTCAGTTGTCATATTCCTCAGAGTCAGATTTTTTTCCCTGTATGTGTGCCCAGTCTGCCAGTGAGCCTCAGAATGCATCAAAGGCATTCTTCATTTCTGTTACATTTTTTAAAAATAATCTCTAGCATTTCTGTTTGATTCTTTCTTAGGATTTTTATCCCTCTGCTTACACGGGGTCTGGCACAAATAATGCCTAGCCGCCCCTCTCCTTTTTTTTTTAAACAGAATCTTTATTACAAAATCAGAAGCATGTCATTCTGTAACATAACAGCATCACATGGAAGCACACCAGAGGACATTTTAGGTGAAATGTTCAAACTAAAACGATAAATTACTACGCCCATGTCATTACCCTACCAGCCACACTCAGGCAGGCTTTACTTCTCCCGGACGCTGTACACCTGTTCTTGCACGTTCCTGTCTGTTTTTTTCCACCACAGCCCTTAGTCTATATATTCATCAGTATTTTTACATCCCTGGTCTGATCATTCCGGCATTGCTGCCGTATCTGACTCTGGTTCTGAAGCGGGTCCAGGCTGTTCGGAGTGGGTGTTGTGCCTTTCGGTATGCCTAGTAATTGCCTGTGGAAAGGCGCACGCGAGGTGGTGGATGGAAGGAGCTGCTGTCCACAGCCTTCAGCCGCGCCGTGCACGGTCAGCGGGGCTGGGGGGCGTCTGCAGCCCTGCTGTCGGGCCTCAGTCTTCGGGCAAGCCTGTGCCCTGGGCTGTGGGCCTCACCAGTGCTTCCCCGGTTTTTCTTCTGTTACTGGGGACAAGGTGGCTAACACGGGCTGCCGTTGGGTGTTTCCCTTCCCAGGACACTGGGCTCCGATAGAACCCCAGCAGCAGAGGCTCTGGTGAAACAGTGTCCCCTGGGCCTGGGGCTTGAGAAGAAGGATAGGTTCTGTGTTGTTTTTGGACTTGGTGCCTGTTTGCCTTCCCTTTGCAGGAAGTGGGAGAGGACTTTTGGGACCAGAGGACCAGTGCTTACTGTGAGGATCAGGTGCAGCTCCTGGAGGTACAACCGGGTCCCCTGGAGACTTTAACTCTCAGCCTCATCCACACCTGGTCTGCTCCCCAACATGGGTTCCTGCGGGGGTTTCAGCTGCAGTGAGCAGGGGTTCTGTGTACCCCTCTCCAGCAGGGGGCAGCAGTGGGCCCCAAGACCCCACCTCTCTGATGGTCCTCTAGCATCGTTGGTTTTCCAGTTGGCTCAGCGTTTTACTTGTTGGTAGGATGGAGTGCCCGCTCCTGAACTTCTTATACGCTGGACTGGAAACTGGGAGTCTGATCCTGTTTTTGAAACAGGCCTTCGGGCATGGTTATGTTTCCGAACACAATGCCAGCAGCAGAATCTGCATGGCAACCAGTGGGTTCTAGGTCCGCGAGAACTTACGAAGGAAGGACCTCATATCTTACCCGATAAACTCCCTTGACTCTTTCATCATTCAGGTAAAATCCCGCTTTCTGATAAGAGTTGAAACTGCAGCATATTTTAAATGTAATATCAGCAGTAAGCCCATGAGAGACATTATTGTGTATTAAGGGCTACTGTGATTTTTTTCCTTCTATGGATGTTTCTAGAAACAGACACAGAGGTGATTGATTTTGCAGCTGTTGAGGCCGAGCCTTGGCCCGCGATTCTGTGTCCCTGTTTCCCCTTCACCGTTCAGCAGCGCAGCCCACGTGCAGGTTCTGTCTCTCCTCCCACCACCTCATCTGGTTGACATGTTGAGAGGAGCTTGGCCAGGCTGCCTGGCAGCTGAGCTGAAAGCCATCTGGCTGGTTCAGTTGACAGGGATGCTCGGAATAAAATAACCACGTGCCCAGCCCTGTGCAAGGTCTGCCCGTCTCGGAGGCGCCAAACTCCAGGAGGGCAGCGATCCCTAGCCCCTCCCCTCCCGTCACAGTTCTGGAGGCAGCGTTAGCGAAACGGTCTCTGACAGCATTGGGGTTCTCTCATCACGTGGTGTGCAGTCAGGACGACGGGCGAACTGAGAGGAACCTGAAGCAGAGAGAAAGCCAGCCACTTGCCTGGCGTGCCCAGGGAAAACACAGGCCGGGAAGTGAGATCCGTGAGTTGGGCCTCACCGTGAGGTCAGTGGCTTTCAAACATACGCTTTCTCTACCACCGGCCCTTTCTCTAGTCCAGTGCTGGGCAAATCCCGTAGGTAAAGCAGATGACAAAAGCCACTGGCCCCTGCGGGTGGGGTGAGAGGCTGCGTAGTGGGGTGTGGTGTTTAGGAGTGGAACTCAGAAGCCAGGCTGCTTGGTGGCGTCATTTGTAACATGAGGATAACCGTTGTTCCTCGCCCAGAGGGCTGCTGGAAGGGCACCTAGAACAATATCCATCTCTAGTAAACACCCACTCATCCTCTCCTTCCTCCAGTCATACAGAAAGCTCTTTTCCTAAGCACCTCACCGTACCCTAGGCCCTGCTTACACGTGGGGTTATATGGGTGAATGCGACGGACTTCCTCGTTTTCACGGAGCTTATATTCCCATAAAACTTACCCGACAGTGGATTTAGGACTGGGGACCTTTCCGAACGATGCTTCCTCGGTCTCCTTGGTTCCAGGGTTTCTGTGGGCACGATGAAAACCACTGCCGTAGGCCATGCTTGTTAACGTCGGGACGCTGTTCCAAGCTCGAGGGGAGAAAATTTGAATTGCTTGGGAGCACCGAAGTTTTCAGTTGCTGACATAAACTCTCCCAGAAATATCAGGTGGGGGAGGAGGAGAATTCCTGCGTTTGAGGGTCCAGCTTGGGAGCTAATTAGAGACCTGACTGCGTTCAGCCTCTTTTGCAAGCTGATACTTCAGTGAAAGGGTGAGAAGGAGCTTCAGATCCAAAATGCTGACGAGATAAAATGCGTTGTCTAAAGGTTCATTTCCCTTTAAAAAATTGGTTATAACCCAGATACCTTCTCTTAGCCGGCGAATGTGGAGGAAGTGGAAAACTTAGGAAAATCGTTTGGTTAAAAACTGTGTTCTAGGTCAGGGTTGACTCAGTTTACATCCCGCTGAGCAGGTACAGCTCTGCTGAGAGGGGTAACGAGGGACGTGGCTCCGTGTCGTCCCTGAGAGAGATTTGAGAGGCAGCCTGTTTCGTAATTATCTTCAGTTCTTTTCCAGATACCCGCGTTTAAACCTTACCTGACGCTGCCTTCCCTCAGTGATTTTCAGTGACATGGAATTTCAACAAACTGAGTTGATGTAGGGGAGAGAGTTAGATCTTTTTTTTTTTATGTCTCCACTTTAAAGGGCTAAGTACCACACGCGGGAGTCTTTGGCTTTGTGCGGAGTATGTCCCAAGACAGTTAGAAATTTCCCAAATGCCATATAACGTGTAATTATTCCTTTTTTCTCTCCCTGAAAAATGTAAAGTGTATGTGCAGAAGTGACGTCATCCAGATTTGTAAGGATTCTGTAAAGTCAAGATCAAAGTCATTTCCAAAGCTAATTTCTGACGAGGCTTTAGACTGACTGACTGGCTTAAATCTTTCGCAGGTGCTATTATTTGGTTTGCATGTCGGGGTCGTTTGGAAAAGGTTTTAGCCACTTTACCCACGTTTCTGCTCTCGTTGCAGAGAGCTGAGGATCCCAAAGCCCACGAATCACGGTCATTACTTAATGGGCCCTTTCCAGGGGACATTGACCTTGAAACAGGAGGATTCACATGCCTTTCTCAATAGACTCACAAGCGGTTGCACATCCCCTGCCCCTGCCATCAGGCGTGGTCAGTACGCCAGTGTGAAGTCCTCGCGTCCACTGCAGTGCAGCCCACCGAACCTCGTCCAAGTCACTACCGATTCCCCTTGGGACTCAGGTTTTACCCGATTTCATTTGTTTTCATGTTTTCCCAAAAGTTATTCTGTCCGGTGCACTCAAATGTGTATATTTTACTCAGTCTTGTTTCTGTGCTTGAGATTGTTCGGGAAAAGGAGCCATCAGACAGAGAAGAAAGTGTTGGTAGAAGATTGTCGGTAGCAGAGGATTTTGGGTGTCGGTGTGTTGGGTAAGAACCTAGTAAATCATCGTTTACTAGGAAGCAGACAGGGAACCTTTCTTAGCCTCGGAGCGGGGAGGCGTTGGGGAGGCCATCTGCTCAACTCTCTCTTCGCCTTTGGTTTTAGAAATGCAGAAACCTGATACGACTTCTCGCCCTAGTCACGTGGTGGAGTCGGGACCAGAACCCAGGTTTCCTGATCGCTTTGTCTGTGTTCTTATTCCTGAGTCACGCGAGCTTCCGAGAGGCTGGCTCCTCTTCATCAGAAAGCTTTGACCAGGAGCCGTCTGGGGCCCTGGGAACCCAAGCTAGGACGGGCGTTCCGGCCCGCCTGGTGTTGCTCCTCACTTGGTGTGAGGAGTTCTTCGCCGCTCTCCGTAGGTTGTTACTCAGCTTCTGCCTACACACTGGTTTGTGAGAGAGACCACTTCAGATTTTACGGACTTTCTGTACTGGGGGTCCCGGGTACGCTCTCCTGTGATTTCTGTCCATTGGTCCCGGTTTTTGTCACTGGTGATGTCCTGTATGCTAGAGATACAAAATGAAGTAACACAGGGGTCCTCCCTTCCGGGGGTGACTTCATAGCTTACTAGGGGGGCCGACAAACACCGTATTTTGCCATGTGTAGCGCGCACCACGTTTTTGCATCATACACGGGATTATTATACCCACGGTATGTAATCACTGTACCCATGTATAACGCGCATCCTTATTTTTCCCTCAAAAATTTGGGCAAAAAGTGTGCGTTATTCATAGCAAAATATGGGTAAATAAGTAGTGACAGTCCAGCAGGACAAGTACGATGGAGGGTGTGTGTTTTGCTCTGGAGGAGGAGAACCTAAATTAGACGGCAAGGCGAGGAGGACAAACTTCCTGAAGGAGCTGAATTTCGGAGGAGGAGCTGGGTCGACGAAGCCAGGGGAAGGGGCTTTTCAGACAGAGGAAAGGGCCTGCGGAGAGGTGCAGATTGAGCCCCCGGCACGGCACTTCAGAGGACAGTGCGACGCTCTAGACACTGGGGAGAGAGAGGTTGGGGCGAGTGTCAGGAGCGTGGGGCAGGGAGGAGGGTGCGAGGCGGACTCCAGGGCCTCCCTTGAGGAGCTGTCTGCGCCCTGTGTGGTTGAGTTGTCTGGCGGGTGTTTTACGGACCTGAGCCGCCTTCTGGTTTAGCTTGTCCTGCCTTGGAGTCTGAGAGTCCGACACCACCACCCTTGGGCCTCCCTGAGTTCCGTCTCCTCATCTGTAGAGCGGAGTGGCAGTAACTTCTTCCAACTTTGCTGGAGGGCAAAGAATGTCTGAAAGCACCTCGAATAGCGCCTGCCTCACTGTAGCTATTCCAAATGTTGGGTTCCCTTCTTTCCCTAAAGTCTCGGAGGTAATTACGTCCCAGGTCCCTACCTTGGCTGCCAGGAACCCGAACATTTGCCTGCCATTTTCTTGCAAGGAGACTATCATTTTTACCTAACTACACAAGGCGTATTTGGAGTGAATTAAGGCCAGAGTGAGGATTTTCCTCATTACTTCCTAAAGTGTGAGAGAAAAAGTAATTAGGAAGGTAAGTTACGAGTTTTCCAGACATCCTGCGTTTGGCCGGCCGAGTTAGATGCCGAAGATCCCTGGCAGAGAAAGACAAAAAGGCCAGGGGAGCTGTCAGACTTGATTGGACTGTGTGGGGGAGATAGTGTCCATAGGACGGAGATACTTTGTTTGAACAGGGATTTTTGAGCTTGCTCAAATCCAGCAGCAATATGTCCGGAGCACCCAGTGTGTGTGAGCTAAAGCCTTTAGAAGGAAGAGGGCAACCCAGGAAAGGGGGTCAAAGAGTCGGATTATTTGCAGTGAAACTGTAGCTCAAATTAGACCAGAAAAGGTATGTCCAGCGACAGGTTAAGTTAGAGAGGACTGGCCACTCCTGGGTCCCTTCTGAGGGTCTCTGCAGAGAGAGAGGCAAGAGAAAGGTAGAAGAGAAACTGAGTCTACTGAGCCATGGAAAGGAAGAGAAGGATTTAATTGTGGAAGCGGAAATGAAGGGAAGGGTGATAGGTGGGCTTTATTTGTCCATCTGCTACGCCCAGTATGTCAGAATAATCCCTCCCTCCCTCCCCTCCTGCCCTCCTTTCTTTCCATGGAGGGGTGCGTGTGTGCCAAATAGTTTAGTCTAAATTATGACCCTGGCAAAATGATGATGTCAAGTCCAAGTGAGATGAACTTCTGTGAGTAATAATATTCCATTTCATGGAAAAACCTGTGGGTCGTGACAGCCTTTTCTTTACCTTCCAATTTAATTCCTTTTTGTTATTTGCTATACTGATTGTTTTGAAAGTAATTGGCCAGCACTGCAGATAAACACACACTCATTTGGGGAGGTGTGAGTTGGCTTCCCCCACACTTCCACCCACAGCGTTACCTTGAGGACTCGTTTCTGTTTCTGGAAGATGAGAAATACAGCGCGCCGGGGTGCTGATCCACGTCCTGGGGACTCGGTGCTGCCAAAGAGCTGGCATCTGCTGTGTTAAGAAGACAGCAGGGGAGTTCTACTGCCTTCAGATGGGTGTGCAGGGTTCCAGTGGCGCCACAGTGACACACTAGCTCGGCTCGGTGGGATGTTATCACCATCGGCTAAGCTGGAGATGGGTAGGCAGAGGAGGAGATCAAAATGTCACTTCCTACCCCTGACCATAAAGCCTTCCCAGGGGCACCGGGCAGACTCGTATCCAGAAGAGGGGAGGTAACGGAGAAGGTGGGGGGAGGGGTACAGGCAGAGCGAGGATGGATACTTGTGAACCGAAGTGGTTTGTAGGCCCTCAGGAGGAAGCAGGGAGAATTAATACCACCACCGATAGCGCTCTGCCAGCCTGGCTTGTGGCAGGTTCTCCCACACCACAGTCGGGTTTTGTTCTCTCACTTGACTCAGGTGGTCTGAGTTGTCAGTTCATCTGAGTGTCTGTCTGCTGCCAGCCTTAGGGGCTCACGTGGTTTTGTGAATAAATGTCCCAGATGTTTGCTGAGCATCTGTGCTCCTGCTGGGCTGGGTGGGCGGGTGGTGATGAATCAGCTACATTTTTTTTCCTGAAGTCCATTTATTTAAAAAATTTTTATGGTGGGCCTACTACGTGTCAGATACAGTAGTAGGTGCAAGTGGGTCCCAAGACCCCACCTCTCTGATGGTCCCCTAGCATTGTTGGTGTTCCAGGTGGCTCAGCGTGCAAGCACAGAAAATACGGCTTGTTCAGTAGCCACCTGGGAGTGAGCATTTGGGGTCATTCTCAATTTTTCCCACTTAATATGTTACTGTGGACGTTCTTCTCACCTGTGCCTCCCGGAGCTCATTTGCAGGAGGTTCTCTTAGGCAATGAAAAATAGATGAGCTGTAGCTACGAGCCTCAGCATATGTGAGTCTTAGGAACATATTGTCAAGCTAGAAAACAAAAACTGAAATAAACACGAACAATTTGCACAATAGTAAATATAGTTTGATTCCGTTTATAAGACACCAAAGGCATTCGGAACTAAACAATATGTTGTTTAGGAATGCATGCACATGGGATGAGACTATCATAAAAACGAGGGAATAAGAAACACAAAATTAAGAAAGGAGTCACCCCAGAAAGATGGAGAGCGGATGGGGGGAGCATAACATGTCGTTTGACGAGTACTCGAAAGTGTACTCAGTTTCTGTTTATTTGGTGGATGGTAGGTAAGTGGAGTCCTGACATACATTATGAGTATTTTCACGTATAATGTATTTATATTAAGTATTATATTATACATATGTAGTTTCTTAAATATTTTAAAGCAAGATATGCATTGTGACCTCAAGGGGTTTGTGGACTTTTGAAAAACAAATGACCTGTGAGCATATAAATGTCAGAAGTGCCTAGGAGACGTGAGTCAGTGGTGTTGAGTTGTTACGGTTTCGTGGCAGAGATGGATTTTTGTATAATTAGCTTCAATTCCAAGTGGAATGTGGCTATATTATATATGAATGAGGTGCTACGAGAGTTTATAGAAATGAGATTAATAGAAGAACTTCTTGAAAATGGTGTCACCATAGCTGGATATTGAAGGATGAATAAAACTGTAAGTGACGTGGGTAGCGATCGAAGGATTTTTTTTAAGAGGAAGCACTGTGAACAGAGATCAGAAACCGCAGGAGCCAAGGAAGCGACTGAGGAGCAGAGAGGCTGGGGAGTGACACAGACAGGGGGCGGGTGGTACCACGGAAGGGGAGGATGAGGGTAGACATTCTCTTTTTACAAAATCCTCACCCGAGGATGGTTCACTGATTTTAGAGAGAGAGAGGATGGGGGAGGAGGGAGAGAGAAACATCGGTGGGTTGCCTCCCAAGTGCTCCCCACTAGGTATACATTCTGACCGAAGATGGGACCCGCAACTTTTGGGGGCAGGGGTGGCGCTGCAACCAACGGAGCTACTGGTTCAGGGCTGAGGATAGACATTCTTTAGTGTCCTGTGGGAGAATTTGGTCCTTAGCAGTCACTGGGTGAATCTCACGTTTCTCCATCCGATGGCAGTTTAGAGACTGGGTTGGAGAAAGATGGGAAGGGTAGTGGGGGCGGGGCAGATCATGAAGGTCTCAGACAGGGAGCAGCGGTGGGCACGGAGAGAAAGGGATGAATGTCAGAGGTGACACCGAGATGGGACTTGATCGATAATGGAATTGGGGAAGATCTGCCACTTTACTTAGCTTCCCTTTTCGCCTGGGTTCTACATGGACTCCTGAATCTGTCTCATCTTGATAAACATCTTTGATTTATTATTACCACGCAGTGAGCAACTCAGTACAGGGTCACCAACTGCATTTTAGCTGGCATCTCTAAAACACGTCTCTGGGGAGGAGTAGCAATATCCTACAAACATTTCAACCACTACACACTTTTATACCAGGGCAAATTATGTAAATGATAAGGAGAAACATGCTTTTTCTGATTCAGGTGTTCATTTATCAGGACATTGACCATTTATCTGTGATTGGATTACATCAATGAGCTAACATGTCAAAGTACCTGATTACTACATGTTGGTTTCTTTTTCCTTAAAATATTACATCCATTAGCTATTTTAGTTTTAATTATTCAGGGTAAAGAGGATTATTGTGTTCCAAAAAGGTTAAACAGAAAATCCTGTTATCGTTTCAACAAAAATCAGTGTTGGAAATCCTTCTGAAGCTCTCTGAGGTCTCAGCAAGTACAGCTCAGTAAAGGTGTGCGTCTTCCTTTGGGTCGACTCTCAGGCTTCCTCCGTGAGGCGCGGCGCTGGGAGAGCAGGCCCGGGCTATCCAGTGAGCTGCTCTGGAAGGTGTAAGCAGGGCGTTTGTCGTCTGTTGTTCGTGTTAGAAAACTTGAACCCTAATTGTAAGCTCGTGGGGTGTTTTCTCCTCTTGAGATTTGCCTTCCTCACCTTTTCTCTTCAGAGTAATATCCTGAAAAATACTTTTAGTTAATTAAAAGATTTCTGTGTATTGGAGACCAGTATGCCAGTGCGTAGGCAGGTTTCCTAATGAGGTAAATTTAAGTGTGGAAGAGAAAAGATAGAATCTCAGCTTGCTTTGTCTTTGTTTTTTTTCCTGATATATTGATAGTAGTTTATGTGATGGTGGAAGATGTCTTGAATGCCTCTGAGGAAACACAACACGTTACCCAGGGGTGTTTATTTGATCACTTTGTGCGATGTTTGGGGATCTCATGATTACATGCCTCCTGAGTTCCTTTGCTTTAGATTCTCACAGCCTCCTGCACAGCCTCTAATTGCTACCTGCTCTGACACCTGCCTGTGTGGGCGCAATCCAGTGCTTCCTAAAGCTGGAGCAGCGTAGTCTTCCCTTTGATACAGCGCGCAGGTCTGCTCTGACCCCGGCCTGAGTGAGTGCAGGTGGCTGGATACATCCTAAGGCTTTTGCTGGGGCACGACACCCTGTCCACAGTTGAGGGCATCCCTGGAAGTTCAGGCTCATTGTCTTAGAAGGCGCTTTCACGTCTCTCTGCTTCAGCATGTGGCCAGCTCCTACCTGCCTTGAGCTTAGCAAAGCCCCGGTCTGTCTGCACGGTGCCGTGAAGCATGGCATGTCAGCTTTCAGTGGGTGAGAGGGGGGTGCCTTTCCCTGGTCATCAGCAGGAGCATCTGGAGAGCTGGCACACAGCCTTCCCTGGTTAGAACAACGGTAACCGCGATGCCCACGAACCAGCGCTCTCCCCACTCACCCCGTCCCCTCCGCTGCCCCTGAAGATCGCCTTTCTGTTGCACCAGGCTACACCGTCATCAGGCAGCAGTGCAAAGCCATTGTATTTTTTCCTGCTCTTGTCAATCTTTTTCTCCACAGCAATCCAAATTCACAGTGACAATCGGTGATTCTCAAACTTCTGCTCCCTGGGGGACTTTGTAACATTTTTTGTTGTCAACTCATTGTTCCCTTAACCTTTTCTTTTTATGCCTTGTTTCTTCTTCTTGATTTCTGCTCCATTTCCCACATAGGTCACCGTTTTACGTAGATCTTTTATTGACAGTGCTGTGGTTTGCTCTTCCCCTTCAAGTAGGCTTTACAATAATAATCTTTATTTAGGGGTATTTCTGTGTTATTGTCTGTGAAACCAGCATTCCATTGATAATGTGCACTGTTGTTTTCAGAAACAGCAGATTAATTCTTATTTGGACTGTTGTGCTTTTTATTGTCCCTGAACTTAAAATTGGCAACCTCACATATGCAAATTCGGTTATGCTTGCTGTAATTATCCAAGTCTGATTCCTGTAGCGAGTACGTTCTGCTTTGCATTTCGATGTTGTAGGAAATGAGGGCGGAGGGTGAGCAAAATCAGGCTGGACGCAGAGAGAATCATTTGGAATTTCATTTTTTTTTTTACTCAAAATCATAGCTGTGTGTAACCCCCGAGAAGCAAAGCTTGACTGGACGTGGTAGCGAGAGGTAGGGTGCCTGCGGCGTCTTACAAATCAGGGAGAGTTTGGGTGTTTCTCCTTCGGGGACACGTCACTGAGAGTGGCCGTTACGAAGGGCGGTGCACAGGACGCAGGGGGTTGGGATGGCCAGACCACGCGCAGCAGACTCTGACCTGTCACGGCCAGGACTTGTCTGCAGTCGTGAAAAATAGCTCGTGTGCGTCGAGATAAGTTGACCATTGCGTGGGTAATGCTCTGTCAGGTATTCGCATAAACGAGGAATGCGGCAGGCTCTCGGCCACCGAGGGCGCCGGCTGGGGTTCAGAAGATCGCCCCCTCTTTGGCATTGCAGCTTGCAAGTGTGATGCAGAAACAGTGCGACTCTGTTTTTCTCCAGGGCCTGTATAGTCTCTGTACGTGTCCTTAACATCTTCCTCTAGTTCCCTTCTGTGTTCGGTGGTCTGTAGCCCGTGCTCTTGACGAGACATAGCCCACCAAGACTTGTCACACTGGTAGTGAGTGAGTTGGAAATCCCCTCGCAGCTTCTCTCCCCCGACTCTCCTCCTCACCGGTACTTTCACTGAGCCGTGTGGTAGGTGGGAAAAAATAATGTAAACTTGGGTTTTAAAGTAATTTGAATTCCATTCCAAGGGAAATTATGCTGCTTAACTCAGTATTGAAAGAAGGTGTGGGGAACGTTTCTGCGCATTAAGTCACCTCCAGAGGATTGCCAAACTTGGCAAGGCCATGGGCTTGGCACAGCAGCCTCCTCCTCATTTGGTCAGGGCTGCAGTCGGGCTTTCGAGTGACTTACAATAGTCTGTTCTCATGACAGCGGCTGCAGAGCCTGGTGGAAACAAAGACCTTCGAGTGGTGGCGGATGCTGAGAGTCCGGGGGGCAGCCCGATCTGTTTAGCAGGGGAGGCTCTAAGAGACAGGGGGGTGGTCTGAAGCTCGGGGCCTAATGTGGCCCTGGAGACACAGTGTCCTGAACTCAGATACAAGGCACGTGGCTCGCGACTGACGTTCTTCCAGGAGCCTCAGGTATCCATGGAGATACTGTATTGCATTAACTTCAAGGTGCGTGTTCGTCCAG
Source organism: Sturnira hondurensis (assembly GCF_014824575.4). NCBI lineage: Eukaryota > Metazoa > Chordata > Mammalia > Chiroptera > Phyllostomidae > Sturnira > Sturnira hondurensis. The sequence continues at coordinate 1,733,171 of NW_028091156.1, read as the reverse complement.
AGTTTTACATCTCTGAAACTGGGGGCTGTCGTGCAACTGCTGGCCTGACATGGTTTGTTAACGGTGTTCCTTGTTGGTACGTGACATACCGGTGCATCTTCCTGCTTCCTGAGTGTGCCTGACACTTGAGCTGTGGCCATAATAATGTTTTACGACTATTTATTCAGATCTCCATGTGCCAGCAGCCATTCCAAGGCTGCATGTAGTATCATTGAATATTTACAGTTTGGACGGTTTATAGCTTTCTGATCGGTTCTGGCCCTTTGTTCCTGGGGTCTTCCCAATCAAAATTAACTGGCTTACAGTGCAGACATTGAGGCATGTACATAGTTTAGTACATTCCGGCTCACATAAAAATGCTGATGAACTGATGTTTTCAGGTGTGATCAAGCAGGAACACAGAAGGCATCCACGGAACCAGGGAACCAGTCACATTTATTTTTTGGGGGGGGGGAGGGAAGGTTTTTTCCAATTCTGTCTTTGATCGTTCCATGTGCGAGTCCCTACAGATGCTGCAACAGTCACATGACAAGGTGTCAGGGCTCCATCCTCTCCCTCTAGCCACTGGCTCTTCTGTAGCCGACGGAACCTTCCAGCCCGCACTGGGGCAGCCCCAGTTTTGGGATGGTGGCTGACTGCGGCTGGACAAGGAGCGAGTGGGAAGTTCAAAGGCATTCACACTTCCCGGCCATCCTCCACAATCCCCGGCCATCCTCCGCGTGACTGTTCAGAGAGTTTGGGGCCAGTGCACCTCCCAGAGCCATGGAAGAGCAGCAGAGTCTGGAGTTTCCAAATTGACCTGACAGACTGGGGTGCTGCCCTGCGTTGTCGCAACCTGGGTGTTGCCAGAGTGACTTACAGAGAAGTACGGCCCATAGGAAAAATCATCTTGGGCCAAAGAAGGCCAGCATTTATCAGCAGTAGAGGGAAACATGACATTTTTTATACTCTATTTCATTTAGGTCACTAGGCACAATAAAAAGGTCAGTTTTTCCCTCCTGCTCGCTAGTGCCTAGCACGGTGCCTTGTACATAATAGGCCCTCAATAAACGAATGAATGGGTCTCTATTTCCAAAGGCCCTGGAGTGTATCGCTGTGTTCCTGACCTTGCCTTTCACTTGGGAATCCCCTTGCCCAGTCTGTCCTGTGTCATGAGACCAAGACCTTGAGGACCAAGTTCTCTACTGAGAAGGCCATTTTGACAGGCTGAGTTTTGTTGACGTGGGAGAGCAGGCGAACATGTCACCTTAGAATCATGTGTTGATTTCTCCTGGCCTGTGTTTCCTCGTCCTTAAAGTGACAACGCTCTACTCATTGCTCCCTTGTGAGGGGTGTGGGGCCAGAAAGTAAACGAATGAAAAATGCTGCAAAATGTGGCCCGTAGACCTGTCATGTGTCCTCTCAGGTGGTGCATTTGGGTCTTGAGAGGGCTGTGCTTTGTGGGAAGGCAGAGGGTTTCACGGTGTGGCTTTTTCCGGGTGGCCTGGGCAGGTGGGCCCACAGTGTCCGGAGACCATCGCTACTTGGGTCACCGTCACTTGCATTTGACCCTTCTCGTATCTCCTTTCCGGTTCTTCGGAGAAAAAAATTCGACTGTGGCCCTTTAGCCTTGAGTACTGCTGTGCTCTCTTCCTCTTCTCCATGTCCAATGACATGGAATGAGAACAGGATGCATTTCTGAGGTTTGTAACTGTTTTTGAGCCGAGGGAGAAATGTAGTGGGTATTTTGTTCCACGTGCTGTGTTGCGACCCTGTGTCCCAGTTCCTTTGAATTCTCGGTGCTCAGTTTTGCAAGTCCGCTATTGTTAGAGGTCACGAGCACCTTCAACTTTGACAGAGTGGTCTGCTAGGTATTAAGTTGATGCCGGTTTTCTTCATTCTGAGGAGGAACATCGTTAGAGTCTATGATTAAGTTGGTATCTTCCCTCCATGTCACATACAGAATAAGAAGTTTGAGCTAAACTTGGGGTTCCAGATTCCAGGTACCTCCTTGGGGGGATGTGGGGGTCTCTTCAGGGGCCTTCCCTGACCCATCCCTGCCGAGCTGGTGACCCTCTGCCGGCCACCCTGACAGTTTGCGTCTGTGCTGGTCTCAGGGGTCACCGAGGGCGGGGTTCTCCCCCTGAACTTTGTCTGGCTCCGCACCCTGGTCACACCCTGGTCGGCATGAGTCTGAGTAAGTGTTTGTTTCAGGATGGAACGGAGAGAGAGACAGAGGAGGGAGAGAGAGAAGATCATCAAGACACTGTTTATTTATTCATGATTGCTTCCTGAAGACGATTGCCTTCGTTAATTAACAAAGTCACCGATATTAAGTATACTCAGTCCACAGTCACTCATTCTGCAAGTATTTTTTGAGCGCACTCAGTGTGTCAGACCAGTCGGAGCCATGGGGGGAGAAAGAGTAGAGCTTTTACCCTCTCGGAACTCAAACAGGAAGGAACACCCGAATGTGGGAGTGGGCGTGTGGGCAGGTACTACGGCGCCACCAGCCGCAGCGTCTGCTGCCTGCAGCGGGGCCAGTCCAAGGGCTCCTGTGGGAGATGAGAGGGAGTTCAGTAGATGGAAAGGGAGGGGCAGTCTCTGCAGAGGTGGCCCACCCTGCAGGGACAGGGCGGTGTGGACAGTGGAAACCTCGGAGGACAGCACGAGAGGGCAGGCACTGGAGAAGAGACTGGAAGACTCGGTTGGGACCGAGTCCACCCTCAGCCAACAGCTTCTCCCCCGAGGCCAGCACTTGTCTGTCTTTTTAAAGACCACCTTCTATATTCAGGAGTCCCAGGAAGAGCTGGCCAGAGCGTACTATCAGCAGGGCGCATCCCAAAATAAAAGAGGTATTTGGTCTGTTGTTACAGATGTCCTCCTCTCTACACATCCGACGAACTTGGAACAGGCCAAGGGGCCTCCCTCGGGAATTGCTGTAGTGTGCAGGAGTTTTACCTAGTCTCCAGCTCAGGAATCTGGTCTGGACACAGGCTGGGAACAGGAACCATTGATATAGTCCTCGTGAAGAGAGGACAGGTGACTAAATTGTGTCCTTGCACGGACATCCCCGCAGTCTGCTCTGCGTATCTGGCTGTCTGTAAGGGCGGCTGGAGCAAGCGGGGAAGGGCTGACTGTGAGCCCCTCCGACAGAGGGGTGGGCAGGGTGGGGATGAAGCCTGGAAGCCGTGATCCCTGTTCTCTCTCACTTCCTGCTCTGTCTCTGAACATGAAGGCACGCGCGCTGAGGGATCACAAGAGGGACTGTCTGACCTCAGAGCCTCATTTCTTGCAGCCTCTGGACTGTATAGTGAGCGTTATAATTCCCTCTAGTTTGACAGGTGTCCTTTCTCCCCTGGCTGCTGCCCACGTGGGTCCTTGGGCAGTGTCCAGGGGCGGGGCAGGCCTCAGCAGCCACGGAAGGATTGACCCAAGAGGACTCCCCCACCTCCTGCCACTGACCACAAGAAACAGCCCTGGGGCCAGCCCCCTAAACACACTCGTGCCAGACCAGACAGTGTGTGGGTGAGGCACGCACGCTTGACCTGCTAGGATGTGAAATCTAGGCTTCTGGGGTTTCACTCCCCGGGACATGAAGTGTGATCAGGATGATAAACGCTTGCCTGCCAAAATTTCTCCTGGAAGGGCTAGTCACCTGAATTTCTGCATAGTGAGGGTAACCTCACTGCACACTTGAATTTCTCTTTCATTTGGGGGTTAATTACATCAGGCAGTCAGTCAGTGTTCAGTTTTGCCCTTCACATGGAACATTTTTCTGTGGTATTCTTTTCTCCATTAACTTGGTGGAAAAACACAGTTGATTGGAGCCTGCTGTGTCCAAGTCAGCCTGAATCAGGTGACACGCGCCGCCTGGCGTACTCCAGTTAGGAACCGAGTCCCGGGGCTCAGAGGGACTATGGCAGGGGGTGTTGGCACTGCCCGGGGGTGGGTTGGCTCCCGTTTCCTGGAAAGAGAATAAAGAAACTAGATTATCATGGAAGAGAACACTCTTGGAAATTCAGGCCAAACAAAAGAATCTTTAAGCGCGACCTATGGGCAAACGTGAAGTTCATTGTGATAATAAGCTTTTTGGGTAGGAGCGTGATGAGATGAAATTAAAGGCTTCCGGCAGTGCTATGGAAACCTACAACAATATCCTGTAATGAATTATTGAGGAATATCACAGTCGTTCTGCGCCTCGGGATGCAGGAGGAGAACTCAACAATGGAAATCGTGGTACAGAGCTTTGGTGCGGATTTGTCAGACACCTGTAGTAAGGGCTTGGTCCTCGGATGGCTTTCAAGGAGGTGGTATGCCAGGCGACATCCTCGGGGAAAGAACAGTGGACAGATTTGTCAGTGTCCTTCCTGTTTTGCTTTCTGTTCTCGAGGGTGATTGTTTAATACACAATAAGTTCAGCTGTGAGTAAAGCCCTTGGAAAAATGAAAATGTGGGTAGATTTTAGAAAGCACGCAGGTGATCTCAAAGGGCTTCATCCTGTGAATCTGCATCTGTTAACATTTGGTCATTTGACCTTGGGAAAGATATAAAATAAGAACCACAGTTTTGCAATTGCTCTTCCCTCACGGGTGATATTGGCCTTGATAATTGTTTGAGCTTCTGCAGGTCATCGTCCAGCATTTTGTGTGTCTAGCATGCACTGTTTGTGGCCACAGCTGAGACATGACTGACATCACTGCTGTTCTGGAAGGCGGTACCGGGGTGTGCCACCTCCAAAGGATATTGTTAAGTGGGATGGGTAAAGAGCTGTTCTTCTGTAAGATTACTCCTTTTTTTTTTACTTAGTTTGTATTATAAAATGCATTGCAAAATCTTAGATAATATTCATAGTTTATAAAGACAGATTTTTTTATTTTCCCAGTTAACAAGTTGGTTTAGTTTGCTTTGTAGTTTTGTACCAAAAAAATAAGCATTATTTTCAAATGAATATTTTTGGCCTGGGCCTCAGAGAGCAACCAACTTTCATGATGTGATGTTCACCATTCTTATAATTTACTCTTGAAGGAACGGGCTAATTAGATTTTGTGATTTTTGTGTTCAGCTTCTCAGCGACAAGGTAAAAGAGAAGGTTTCAGGTGGCCAGGTGCAAGCATATTTCAGGTAACACCATGGAGACTTTAATAGTTTTCATGCCATCTGCTAAAAATAAGATTATGTATTCGTGTTCTCTTGCTAACATTCTCTAAATACTAGAGACGTTTTGAGGTTCTGTGTAAGAATTTCTAGCAGATAAAAGTTATGTGGAGCATCTTGAGTCAAGTTCATTGAATTCCCATTTTTATGTTCCTCCTCCAATATCCTTGCTTGCTATTGTTAACCGGTGGTTTGCACATGAAACGGCCTCTGACTCAGCCACACTGGCACAGTCCAGAGGATGTCACCGCAAGGCCGGCAGGGGACCTGGGTCATTTGCCACCTCATCCCTGCAAGCCTGCTCCCTGGTGTGACCCTCAGGCTCCCCAGATACTTCCTGACAAGGGAGAGTACATTGCAGCAATCACTTGATTTATTGATTTCTTAAAAAATTGAAATGGAAACAGATGCCGTAACCGTCCTGACTGTTGTGAACTCTCTAGAAACACTTGTGAGAATCCCGGGATTTGTGATTTTGTCATTTGGGAAACGCCGCCTCTTCCCTCCTGAGCGGGCCTCCCTCTGCTGTTCTCAGGGTTGGGGAGTGCGGGGCCTTGGTCTTCAGGGCAGGGAAGGCGGCAGGTGAGTGAGCAGAGGAGGGGGTGTTAGGGGGGCCTGGTCTGAGCCATGAAAGGCGGATGGGTGTTTACCGTGCAGACAGGAGGGACCGGGGGCAGAATTCTGAATCCCCTTAAGGTCTATGAGAAGATTCTGGAAGAATAATGCTGTGTTTAATAAAATGTTGTATTCCATGAGAGGAGAATAATATACCCTAAAATACTGTACTTTGAAAGTTAGGGAACTATCAGTTCTAGGAATAATGGGGAGGGGCAATTATTTTGTATGAAAGCCTCTCCTTGGGGTTTCATGCCTGACTGAGTCTTCCTGCTTCTTCCCTTCCATCCACAGAGCTTAAACTAAATGCAGTAAGTTCCCTTTGAAAATTTACCTTTCGCCTCTCTAATTAATAAGCCCTGTTTGTCCAAAGTTCTGTTTCCTGAACATTCTGCTTGGGCTTTAAATAGAGAAATTAGAAAGGAGAGGTGAATGGTCTTGGAAGAAATGCTGTATTTATGTCCAGAAACTTGAGTTCTCTCTTATTGGTGTGTGTGCACAGATAAATATAAAAATTGAAATAAAAAAGCATTCTTTGAAGTAGGCTAGAAGTCAGCTAAAGCTGTTTGCACACAGACTGACCGCTTTGTAACAATGAGCGACTGGGGAGGGGCTGGGAAGTGGGTGGCTGCTTCTGGGATCGGGTCGACTTCCGTTCTGGGTGGCTTGTGGTTCTTTTGGCTGTTCACCTTGGCCACTAAAAGGTAATGCGTGGAGGTGACTTTTCCCTTGTGGTTCAGTATATCTACTGCTACAATAAGAGACTTCCGGTTCAGAAAACTTGTGGAAAAAATGTAAAATTTAAACAGGAGTATGCAGCAAGTCTCTGAGGGATTCCCTTTGTGTAATGTGTTGGTTACTGCAGGAGAATTTTTAACCTCAGAACACAAGTGTCAGGACCTGGACCTGGAACCTGAACCAGATCCCTGACGATTCCTAAGAATGTGGGTCACAGAATTCTGTAGACTTCCCTTTAGTTGTTTTCTCAAAATATAGGGGTTTAGTGACTGGTTGTACTAGCTCGACAAATTTTTATCATCTGGGAAGTTTTATAGGCTTTGCTATATAAAGGCTTTTGATGATCTCAAAATAAAAATTAAGAAGAGGCGACATAACTTTAATATCATGTCATGGGACATATTTAAAAGGTAATACTCAAGCTTAGTATTCAGAAAGCATTGCTTTTTTACTGAAATATGGTGGCCCCCCATTATCCGCGGGGAAGGTTCCAAGACCCCCAGTGGATGCCCAAAACCACGGACAGTACCAGGCCCTATTACACTGTGTTTGCCCAATACAAACACACCGATGAGAGAGTTTAATGCCTTTTCCATCTTAGCTAAGAACTTCCCACACACCATGGTCACAACCTTTGCAGTTTGAGGTACAGCCGCAAAACCAGCATGGATTTGTTGATCCTTCCACAGTTTCGTGGATAGAAGAATCGGTCTTACTGTAGGTCTCAGTAACTACAGCATGCGAGTTTTCCCTTTCCTTGTTCAGTTGAGAACTTTCACCTTTCCCCTTAAAAGGAGAACACACTTAAAAGGAGAGTGGGCGAGTGCACCCTTCCCCCAGAAAGTGTGTGCACACTTTCTGACTTGTCCGTGGCATGTCTGAATTGCCAGCCTTGCCACGCTCGTGCTTCGGGGCCAATAGGAAGTGAAATGAGGATGACCGCACACACGCACTGAGAAGCCTGGCCAGTCCGAGTGACAGCAGAGGCAGCCACTCCGGGGCTAGCGAGTGGCCGGCACATGCAGCACGGAGACGCTGGACAAAGGGAGGACTCACGTCCCGGGCGGGAGGCAGTGGGGAGGTGCGGGATTTAATATGTGGATTGTGTGATTCTGGCGTTCTCCAGTTAATATTTGTGGGTTGCAGTTGGCCACAGGTAACTGAAACCCTGAAAAGCAAACCCATGGACGAGGGGGCTACTGCAGGGCCATTAATATGCTTTTCTGTGCTTCCCTGTGTGATTCATTAACTGTTCAGCTTGGGTAGTTTTCTGAGACATTGTTTATACAAGGATAGTAGTTTGAAAAATATTTAAACTTTTATTTCTGGGTTGTATTGACATCCTTTTATTTTTTGGTATAAATAGCAACTCTTTTCACATACTCACTTCATTACATACAAACTGTTATATCCTGTTTTTTCATTAAAAAACAAAAAGAGCTCCCTCGTATCCACCATTGCCATCAGCTATGTATGTCAAAACTGTTTCCCGCAGTCGTTTCCTTAGTTCGGACAGTGCTCCGTGGACAGTGCTCGGTAGAACCAATGTTTTGAATGTGAGTGAGAGTGGGGGAAAGTTAAATTGTGATTCACTTGCTCAGAAGCACTAGCCCAGGTCCTCTCAGAATCGTAACAAATGAGGAATTTGTGAACTAAAACTTGAACACCTCCTGCTTATGTTGTGGAGTGGGGCAGAAGGAGAGGGGCGACGCGCTGATAGTAATGAAAATAGGAAAAGAAAAAGCAGGTAAGAAAGGAATAAAAGGAAAAGATGCAAGAGAAATGAGAAGTCGGGGGCCACATTGATTCATTCATTCATCTGCAGATATTTCTTCTGTGCCCGATTTGTGAGGCTCTGGGAATTTTAAACAGAGAATCAGACTAGTCCTTTTGCTCTTCTGGTGGATGAAATTGTCCCGCCCACTGGACCGATGGCAGAGAGGGTGAAACAAAAGTCGGACTGGAATGGAGAGAAAGGAGGGACAGAGGCACGAGCAGGGATGCCCAGAGCCAGATGCCTACGCAGAGGAGAGATGGAAGGTTAACGTCTACTCACTGCTCTCCCGGCACCACACCCCACCCACCTCTCCTGTTCTACACCCACACGGCACCCGCGTTTCGGTTCTGCCATTTTCTCGGATCCTGTTCTGGAGAACGACCCTCTGGGGGCACTGAGGACCGCACCCATGCCACCATCCATCTGTGAGAAAAAGACGTCCATGTGCCAGACAGTGGTGGACACGGAAATACCGTGCTACTGAAACACTGTCTTTGCCTCCTGAGTATTTCCCAGAGTGGCTGTGCCCGGTGTTGCGTAAACGGGCGACAGTGATCCCCGGGTGATAAATGCTGCTGGAGAAAGAAGGAAAAGGCAGGGAAGTCTGGGCATCGGGTGAAGTTTCCTGGAGGAAGAGAAAGCCACCTGGGCATTTCCCTGGTTAGCGCTTCCTTCTTAAAACTCCCTTCAGAACAAGCGCATTTGGTAAAAAACCTTTCATTTGCTTCACACTTCATTTTTTTTTCAATTTTCATTTGATTTGAAAGTTAGCAATTGAGATCTCTTGGAAGTGGTTTTTCACTGGTGGATGGATTGCTTCAGGTAAATTCCTGATGATACTTTAAAAATATGTATTAAAATTTATATGCCCCCCCTTGCAAATTCATACCCATTTTTTAACGTTTAAAGTTACGAAAAGAAAACATGGGATTTTTTTTTGTTCTGCATTTTTACCATCCATTTTACACATAAATTCATGTGGGCAGTGCACTGTTTCAACTTAATGTAAAACAGAACCCCTCACAGCCCTTGAACTGGTGTGTGTCTAGAAGGTGTTTGTGCACGCCGACTTAGCTCCCGATTCGGAGCTGCGGTTTTATCAGGCTTTGGAGGAACAGTGCAGCACCCGACAGGTTGCACTGGATTTCACAGAAAAGCTATTGGAACCGGGGCCGTGAGGGGGGGGGCGGTGGTTCTCGGAGGACTCTGGGCCTTTTTATACTTTGTGCTCTTTCATATAAACCTGATTTAGGGAAGTTCGTGGTTGCTCCTTTTCCCCTTACAGAGTCGTTACAACAAGTCAGCGCCCGTGTGCATCTGGCTCGCCTCCGGTCTGCAGCGGCCTGGCCCGCTCTCCTCTGGTACGCCTTGCTCTGTGTTGTCCCCGGTTTCCGTCTCCAGCCCTCTCTGCTCCCCGGAGTCCAGTTGCCCTTTCTCGGGCTCGGCCTGGATGTCTAATAGACCACTTCAAATTTCACGTAACTGCAAGAAAACCGTCCGACCTCCTCCTAACCCCCTGCAACCAACCTGTACCTTTTGGCCATTTAAAAAGAATTTGTACACAAGCTTAATAAAGAACCTCCTTTGGCAAAGGCAAGGAAGACACAGGGAAGCCGGGGGTGTGTTTCCTGGCTCGGGATTGCTCTCTGTGCCGTGGGCACCAGGAGCGGCAGCTGAGGACCCTGTCTGACTTCAGTCTGGGACATCAGCTTCTTGTTCTGACCCGAGACCCGCTGTGCTGTGTCTTGTCTGGTTGGCCTGATCTCTGGCCTGGATCCGTCGAGCTGGCCGAGGTGCTCACAAGTCACCCAGCCCTCTGCTGCGTTGCCGTCCGGCCTTGTGACTCAGACCCCGGGGATTTTCCCTCTGTAGTCACAGACCAGGGTTGCTTCTCCTTCTCTGAGCATTGTGCAAAGCTGTTCCGTGAGTGGCAACTGCAGTCTTCTTGTTCAGGCCTTAAACTTGAACCTTGACTCTTTTCATTCCCCACAAGCAGCCCGTCGATAAGTCTGTTGGCTACCACCCACTTCACCCCACTTTGGCTGCCGCCAGAATCCAAGCCACCATCGTCTCTTGCTGGACTGTTACCCCGGCCGCCTCACTGTTCCCTTTGCTGCCGTCCTTGTCTTCCTGTAGTCCGTACTCTACACAACGGCCAGAGTGACCCTTTCAAACCGAAACCAGATCCATTCCCTCCTTGGCTCAGAATCAACCCAGGGGCTTTCTGTTATTCAGAATGAAATCCAAACTCGGCTCTAAGTTCCTGTGTGACCCAGCGGCCTCTCTGGTCTCCTCTCCTACCCCTCTTCTTCCCTCCTCTGCTCGGGCCACACTCACCTTCCTGCTCTCACTCCTTCCGCAGGAACGTTTCCACCCCAGGGCCTTTGCCCTGCTCCTTCTCCTTCTCCTGCCACGGACTCTGTCACCCAGATAAGCACATGTTCCTTTCAGGTCTCTGCTGAAATGTCCCCTTCTCCTGAGAGCTTTCCTATGCGCTTTGACCTCTGTCCCTTTACCTGTTTCTTCCTCAGCATTTATCCACATGTGACATGTTTCCGTCACTGAGTTTTATCCATCTCCCCCACTAGAACTTCAGCTCCATTAAGGCAGATTTTTTTTCATGGCTGTGTCTCTAGCACTGGCCTGAGGCATTCATTGACATGTGGACTTACACTTTCTTGTTCTAAGTCCCGTGCTGTTTCCATGCGTCTGTGTGGCCTTCCATAGGTTTTAAGTTCCTTCAGCGTGGCGATAGCTAGCATCTTGTATTTCTTTTGCCCCCCACCGCCCCACCACACACAGGGCATAGGACCTGGCCACGTACCCAGTGAGGGGTTCCCTGTGCCTCGTAACTGCTGAGGCTGGACTGGGTGGGCTTCCTGTGCTCACTGCGATCTGTCATCACGCGGATGCCGACGCGGGGTGCACTTCCCCCTTTCTGGGGCTTAAAGACAGGCTGCTGTGTGTTCCCCGTCCCATACACAGCGGCATTAGGAAACCGCGGGCAGCCGCAGCGAGAAAAGCTTGGAAGCGTCTGCTTCGCAGTCAATAGATGATTTGGGTGCTGAATGTGGAACCTTTTGTGTAGCTGCGCAACTTGATGGCAGAGGAGTGGACTGAAACTCAGAAGACCCATGCTGTCGAAGGCTGACGCTTTTTACAGGGTCTTGGGATTGCTGTACTTAACCACCCGTGTTCTCGCGGAAAGTGCGTCCTGGGCGTGCTCTTCTGCAAGTGAAAGAGCACCCAGGTTTGGCTTGGTCTTAGCTTTCCCAAGGCTGCCACTAATACGCCCCTAAAATTTGTTTTGAAAGTGTTGTTCTCTTGCGTGTGAAGTGTCTCAGGTGACTCCAGCAACCCTGATTGTCCCTCTTTGTTTTTTTTGTTTCGTTTTGTTTTTACAGGTACTCTGTAATGCTTTCACCATCTGTGATGCGGAGATGCAGGGAGTTGGTGTTGGCCTGTATCCCAGGTATGTGGACCGTGTTTCGTTCACTGGGAGAAACAACTCTGATTCCCACCCAGCCCTCCAGCCTTTTGGAGGTAGTTAGAACATTTGTTGCAGCAGCTCGTTCAAGAGCCAGTCTTGGAAGCTGATTAAAAATTACAAGAAAACAATTGTATTACCCACGTTGTATGCCGTGGCAGCAATTTTCAACTGCTGTGCCTCAAGAATGCTTAAAACACACCATACCTGACTCTCAGGGTGCTGACCTCTTTTCCCTGAGACTGTCATTTACAGTGACAACAGCCAACACGACAGCTCTCTGGTGTGAGTGAATCCAAATTATACCTCCTTTTTTGGTCAGATCAGCAAAAATGTATTTTTTGGTGTACTGCAGATTTTTAGTGATTAGCTTATGCGTGTCATGCGATGAAAAAGTTGGAAATCTCTGTGCTGTGGCATTAACGAAGAGGTAGACCTCAGACCTCAATTCTTGTTCTTGGGGACTTCGGGTTAGAAGTTGGGACGTGCGGGTGCTAAGACACTGCCACGGTGCGATTTGGTTACTGCTCTCTGCTCGGCCCTGATCTTACCCCAACCTCCTAGGCGGAAGCACTTGGTCATTCCACCAGACCCACTGGGCTGGGACACTGGGGTGTGTTTTGTCTTTTGACTTAGCGCACTTGATTCCTGTTGCTCCAGGAGGCCAGAACACCACCTGTGACTGAAGTGACGTTGTCACCGAGCTACTGGGCTGTCCTTCCGCAGGCTCCCCAGTCATTCCCAGTTGCATTTTGTTGTCGTTAGGGTCCAAATACAAATATAGTCTTTTCATAATTAATTGTGAGTCTGAGAATTCCTCCTCTTCTCTTACACCTTAGAAATGCCGTAAACCACAGGCCCATTGGTATTGGTCCTCAAAAAGCGGTAATGTGGAATGTTCCAGCACTTCAGACCACCTGGTTCAAGTTCAGTCACCAGTTACTGGTCATGTGTCCATGGGCAAGTCATTTAACTTCCATGTTACCAGTTTCTTTATCAGTAAATGATCCTCATAAGATTGTCATGATGATTACATTTAATAAACACGCCCAGCTGCTAAGAAGTGCTTTCTGCACAGTAAATGCTCACTTCCAGCTGTTGTAATCATTGGTAAATACGGAGCCAGCTTAAATCCAACCCCTTTCCTAGATAGTGAAAAATGCATCTGCAAGGTGATGTGATCACTGGGCCGCAGCCTGGAATGCACCAGGACCCAGTTAAAAGATAGCCTTGTCTTTGCATTTAAGAGGAAGTTCTCCTAATGATTGTCATCGTAGCTGTGGGTGTTCCAGCAGAGGTGGGCGCCCCCCAGAGGTGCCAACAAATGAGGGGCCCCGTGGGAAAGGTCAGGGGATGTCGCCTGCAGTGGTGACTGCTGCCTCCTATTACCTCTCACAGATTCTCTGTTTCTTCCCCACCTTCTTACTGAGCTGTCTTATTCCCTGGTGTCTAATGAGACAGCTACCTCCGCCGACCCACACCCCTAAAAAAGGAATAAAAAATGTTTTTATTCGCAAACTTTCCCAGTTAGCCTCCATCTCGGGGAGCATTTCAGTTCCTATGAAGTGGACTCATGGCGTGTCTGTGAATGTCCCGAGGACTCAATCTCTGGTGCACTGTGAGCCTTACCTGGCCCTCAAGCTGAAGAGTCTTTTGCCTGTTGTGTTCATTAAATTTAGATGTTTGCCTCTCTTTGCTGAGCCGTGATGGTCTCCCTCTTTATTTTTTTCTTCCCTTCAGTATGTCTTTACTCAATCACAGCTGTGACCCCAACTGTTCGGTTGTGTTCAACGGGCCCCACCTCCTACTGCGTGCCGTCCGAGACATCGAAGCCGGAGAGGAGGTGAGGAACCCGTGGCTCCCCTCCTTTCCCATCAAAGACCCTCTCAGTGTGACCTGTCCCTAAAACCAGTGAAAAGCTGAGGGACAGCTTCTCATTGTCCTTCTAGGCAGAAAGCATGTAATACCTCAACCCTGTAACCGACTCACCCATTGTTACTTCTCCCAGATTATAGGTGGGCTGACTTTTTCTTAAAAGCACCATCTTCCTGGACACTGACAGCCCCTACCGTATGTGTGTGGGACAGGCGTGTGGAGGACAGTGTATGTGTTTTGCACATGGGACCGTTCACTGGCCTCTCTCCTTTCTGCAGCTGGTCGTCATCCTCCCTGGGACAAGAGTCAGTGGCCTCCTGAGGCCACTGAGCACATTTTGATGGCGACCCGTTTTTACCCTTTCATTAGGAAAGCAAACAAGCTTTAGGGTGTCATCGGGCCCATAAACCTACCAGCGTATCTGGGCGCTTGTTCAAGCAGAGGGGGGAAGGGAATACAGGACAGCGGACATGACCGTCCGCAGTGCATTGGCCTTGACCCTTGCAGTTTTGCAGACGGCCAAGTCATCCTCTCTAATGAGCGGCTTTCTCAGAGGTCCGAGGCCTGCAGACAGGCTGCCACCCTGAGCCTGCATAGTATTTGCATGATCACTGCCCCGAATTCTGGGTTATAGATGCTTAGGCTTCGTAGAACCCAGTTTCCTTCTGCCTTCCAATTTACTAAAGTGGATATTTATTGCAAGGAAAGCAGTATCATAAGATTTTATTGCATTTATGCGGCACTCAGCCAATAAAACCTAAACTCTGAGGTACTGTATTTTATGTAGACAAGGATTTGGCCGAGATAAGACTGCCTCCAAACTGATTTTCAACGGAATAAACTGTGGCTTATACGGCCACTTACTGAATTTCCAGTTTTCAGGACTAGGTACATGGGATATCTGTCAACAGTCAGGGGAACTGAGATTTTTTTTCTGGGGCCATACGTGGCGGCGTTCAGGGCAGGTGAGAGGGGGCTGCTGCCCATTTTCGGCACCTTGGTTTCGGAGCTGAGAGATGGTACTGATGTTGATAATCGTGATTCTGATGGTGTGAGGATGATAGTGTTGTTTCAGGAAATGTTAAAAAAGCTCAGGTCACTCGATAAGCAAACAGAAAACCTATTAGAAACGAATGGAATTTTCAGAAACAGCAAAGAAATTTCCTGATGCCTTGTTTTGTAGGCACGGCTGCCAGCCACCCTCCCCGGTCCGTTCTCATTTAGGTGCAAACGCGCCTTGTCTTCTGGTGCTCATTTCGCTTTTCCACGCCCTTCTCTTTCCCTCCCTGGAGCGCCAGGCAAGCCCTCCCTCTCGCCTAACACAGGGTGGCTCTGCCCAGCGTCACGCTCTGCAGCCGCCACTGTTGTCCCCTGCAGTCCTTGTCAGAGCAACTTCTCAACAAAGAGAGGAGGGTTCTCCCCTGAGTCCTTCACAGACAAGCTGGTGCAGGAAATGTTTTCCATACCATCATGTGTCCTGGTCGTGACGCTATCTCCGCTCCCTGTGCCCACCATCTCTACCGGAGGGTACCCGCTAAGCCCCTTTCAGACACATCTCTTCCGAAAAGCTTTTCCTAGTTTCCAAAATTAAAGTTCTTTCTCTCAGGTCTAGTGGTTATTACGACTTTTTGGCATTCACTGTGGCTCTTTCCGTGACATCTCTATTCAGCCACCAGCTTCATGGGGACAAGTAATGGGTGTCTCACTTTTGTGTGACCTTTCATACCGAGCACTGCACCTTGTCCCCAGGCGTCATTAGGAACTCCTTGATGACTTGACTTTCTGGTGAACGGAGCACACCAGAGAGCCCCGCAGTGCCTTTCACTGGGGGCACTGTCGCCCTTCCTTCCGGTGGAACACCCGTTGATTGTGTGGGTCTGTTGCATCATTGGATTGGGGTCCCACGCTCAGTCAGTGCCCAGAGCCACCCCAAACACCTAAAATCCATCCTGCGCGTTTCAGACCACTCCCTGGGGCAGAGGCAGGGGAAAAGGAGAGCCATGGGAAAAGGCATTCGCAGTTTGATTCAGAGGCATGCTTCCTTTTTATTGTGCAAATGTTTGCTTCAGTTAAATTGGCTAAGGAAGTAGATTTAGTGTGTTTGAGTCAAGCCTTCAGGACAAGCAAGTCCTGAGTGAGCCGAGGTGGGAAGAAGGGGCATTGGCCGGCCGAGGCACGGGAGCACAGTGCACCCTGGCGTCGCGGGTGTGGTTTCAGACGTAACAGTGTAGCTCGTCGTGACAGATCATGGGGTGCGTGGGGAAGCTCTGGGCCCGGAAAGGCAGGCAGAAAATGAGTGGGGAGGCCCTTACCCCACGGGCAGCAGGAAACCCTGAAGAATCTTCCAGTGGAGGAGGGCGCGGCTGGATGGGGGCATCTCTCTCAAAGCCATTTAGAAGATGAAGGGAGACTGCGGGCAGCAGGGGGCCACGTTGCTGCCACACGGTCCCCGTGTTGGCCCCATGCAGTCCCAGGATGGCGAGGGAGGCCGTGAGAGTCTGTCTGTTGGGCTTGAACGAGTGACTGGGCTCCTGCTGCCGGCCCTCTGCCTGGCACAGTCACGCGTGCGTTCTGGCCCTTGTGATGAAGTGTTGGGTGAGATGAGCATGTTTCTCTAGTGTGGCATGTCCCGGATTTGTTGGCCTCACCCTGGGCAGACTGTCATCACCCAGCAACCACCGCCAGTGGATCTGATCTGGCGGCAGGGGTCGATGACGAAGAGCCTTTGGGCCGGATTGAGAAGTGGGGTCCTAGAGTTAACCCAGGAGGGAACGCAGATCGGCTCACTTTCCCATCTGGCCGCGTGTGAGGAGACCGAGGACCAGAGAGCCTGATGAAGGAGGAAAGATGTGGATACCGCCCCAAACCTATTAAGGGGCTGTTTTCGAAAGTGGGCCCAGAAATCGGTTATTTGGAATTTGGGATATAGTAGTGTTCTCTGTGAACAGGAGGCACGTGCCCGACAGGCCTTTGCATCCTGAAGGCCGTCCTGGCTTCAGAGCACGAAACAAGAGAAAGATTTAGGGAATTAGCAAGTGGTCGTGGTCTCAGTGGAGGGAGCCCAGTTGTCACAGACACTGCTTAGCACGGACTCGAGTGTTTTAGGGGCGATGGTGCTGGAGCGGCTCCTGAAGAAGGGGTCCCCCACAGCTTTCCCCCGCCCCCAACCCCCCCAGAAGCAGGGGAAGCAACTGTGTTATTGTAAGAAGAGTAACAGGCTCAAATCAGAGAGGTGGGCGCTAATCCCAGGTGGATCCAAGCCCGTGGCTGGCTTGCACTGTCCCATGCTGTGTGTCCCGGTGGGCGCCAGCCCATAGCAGAGGCTCAGTAATGCCCCGTCTGCATTTCCAAGGGCAGGAACCCTTGTTTCTGCATGTGGAGGGAGCAGCATGTTGTAGGTGCTGAATGCGTGAGAAGCTATGGAGAGCAAACCAGCCAGATGAGCCTGTACCATCACCAGGCTCCGGTCACCTGGTGGTGGCCGTGGAGGACTTGACAGCTCTGGCCAGCCAGACCGTGCCTGCTTCCCCGCCGGCTGCCTTAGGGAGGCCCTCCAAAGCTGTGTCCACTGTCCGAGAGGATGGCCATCCTGCCAGGCCACGCCCTCAGATGTGCACCATTGTGCGTTGTAGCTCTGAGGTGCCTTCTTCCAACCTGAGGAGAACCACACGTGGAGTTCGTTGCCCTAGAGAGTTGCTGTCGTCTCCCGCAGTGGCTAATCCCACCCTCCTCCTCGCCTCCAGTACCCCCAACTTCCCCCGCCACCTAGGCCCCAGGATTATGTTCTTCATGTGAAAGCACATCAGGAATTAATTTATGCCTGGACACACAGCATGTGTGTGTCCTAATGTCCAGCTCGTGTGGCACGAGCTGATATATGTTGCGGAACGGGAAACTAGGGCAGGGTGGGAACTGGGCAGTAATTTTAAATGGGGTGGTCGGGTTAGACCGCAGTGAGAAAGTGAGAGGCTATTGAAACTCCGAGAGATGAGGGAGACCCCCATGGTGGAAGGTGGGCAGAGGGCATAGGACCAGCTGGGACACAGGCCTCGGGGTGGCGTGTGAAGACGGGTGGAGGCCGGGGGGTTGGAGTGGGGAGGAGAGGGGCTCAGAGCTGCAGCAGGCTGGACTTTGTGAGCCTCCGCTCCCCTCACTACCTGTCAGGAAGGACAGATTCCCCCCCTGCCCCCACCGCAATTCGTTGCACACTAATGTTTTTGTGAAGTCTGATGAAAATGAATTACTCAAAAAATGAATTTTTAAAAAATGAAGAATGTGAAGAAAGCCTCATGTTTTATTATGAGAAGCACAGAAAATTTCTTTTACCAAATTGCTGAATGGAGTTTGTAAATGTTCACTTGCCATTTCTTGACTCATTCCATGGTAGACTCATGGCATCCTGGACCTGCAGTTGGCCGAGAAGCAGTTTGTACTATGGGGTTTCATTGAGGGGATTGGCCTTTAAGCAAAAAGGGAGCTGTTGGAGCACTTGAGCAGAGGAAAGACATGCCCCAACTTCTGTTTTCAGAGCACCCCTCAGAAGATGGGGCGCAGGGGCCCAGGGAGAAGGGGGGAGACCCGCGGCGAGACTTGCGTTTCACAGGCAGTGGGCAGGTGTTGTGGCTGCACCCAGGCCGGTAGCATTGGAAAGGGCAGGAAGTGGTTGGTTCCGGAAGTATGTTCGAGTTGAGCTCCAGAATTTTCTGGTGGATTGGATGGAGGATGGAGATGAATTACTGTCACCTGAGACGGGCAAGGCTCCCACTGAGATGCAGCAGGTTGGGGGAAATCAGGAGTTCAGTTTTGTGTGTTTTTGAATCAGACTTTCAGCGCCTAGCAGACGTAGTCATGTGAGAAATGTGCGATCATCATGATCTGAAGACCTGGACCTTGAAGTGGGCTCTTGGGGCTGGGGAGGACCCTCACATGTGCCTGAAGGGCACCTTCTCACCTGCGACCACTCACCATCCAAACCAAATGCAGTGGTCACTGTACTTGAAAGGGTCCGAGGAAGTCCGTTTAAGAGCCTCCATCAGTGATTGTATCCTGATATTACATTCTCCCTATTTGGGAATTTTTTCACTTTGTTTTTCAATCTGGTCACAAGTAAGACGACAGTCAGCGAATCGCAAAGATACCAGATCTGGTTGACCGTGAATCCACGAGGCAGCTCTGGGACTGATTAGCGTGTAGGAGCAGCCTGGCCGCGTCACCTGCCACCCATGCGATCGCCAGCAGCACTTTGGCTTCTCCAATTACTGGTGATGATGAATTCACCAACCAAACCTAAGTAATACCGAGCGTATAACAGCTTTTGCTGTTTTAATGTCCAGTGAATAAAAAAGGTATAAAAGTGTCTCAAATTGATGAGCCCAGTTATTTAAAATAAATACATGTGCTTACTGCGTAACAGGTTGGAAGGTGTTGCAAGAAAAATTCTACAGGTGATTCTTTGGCTGGAGATACTATGAGTAGTATCTCGTCACGCTCCCACTTTTAGATGTGTGATTAAAATAGGTTTTCCTTTTAATAATTAGCAATAATAAGTGTTCATTAAAGACAGTGACCACAGCAGCCCTGTGGCCCCTTTGCTCTCTGGCCTCCACAGCTCACCATCTGCTACCTGGACCTGCTGATGACCAGCGAGGAGCGCCGGAAGCATCTGAGGGGCCAGTACTGCTTCGACTGCGACTGCGTCCGATGCCAGACCCAGGACAAGGTGAGCTGGGGGGAACCGGCTCGGAGATAACCTCCCAATGATCCTTCAGAGAGCTCCGCTTTTATGTCATTGGTCCAAAAGTATGTGACCCTCGGGGCATAGTAGGAAACAGAAGTAAGTAAAACAGTGCATAGTGCTGCATATGTTTTATTTACTGGAACTTTTATCACAACCCAAGCAATAAGAGGTTCAATCTGGGGTAAGGATCCATGGAGCTCAGAGTCCGGAGGGAATGTGGGCGTTAACCGTGTCAAACCCAGACCTCCTGACCAAATAGTGTGCCTTCCTCTGCCTCACAGCTTCCTGCCACCGTGGATGGCGAGAGGTGGCTGTTTTCACTGCAGGAGAGAGGCCCATGGGCTCATCCTAATGATACAGGAGTCAGTGAACTTGATTGATTTTTTATAAAAAAAGAACTTTTAGAAGTCAGTGAAATGGGAAAAGTTGGGTCCACTGCTCGTAGCTTCCCAAGATTCCATCTGCTTTAGCGTTAGCCTTTTGCTCCTCAAAAGCCTAACGGGAAGTGTAGGGGCCCCGGGCTAACCCGAGTGGTAGGAAGCAGCTAGCTCCCCAGCCGTGTCCTCCCTGGGGAACGGAAAGGCTTTGCGATTTAGTGCCTCTTACGTGACGCCTGCAGGGAGGACCCTCCAACATTTCTTAAATGAGTGTTTGTTATTAAAATTGGGGTCATGTTCACCTTTGGTTTACGGATGGATGATCTGGCTAGAGTAGTATGTTAGCAAAGGGCTCGGCTGCAAATAACAGGCAAGAGACTCCAGTAGGTGTGGCATGTTTGTCTCAAGAGTCACAGAGAACCTACGGCCTGAGACAGGAGCGACTTCTCAGCAGTCTCATCCCAGAGTCCTCTGTCGTGCCCGTAGCCACCCCTAGCGTATGCCTCTTGTCCCCTGGGTCCTGGATGGCTGCTGGTCCCAGGGCCCACTCAGCTCTAGAATCAGAGGAAAAAAAGGTTTATTATCTTTATATTAAAGCAAGGAACAGAGGGAAGACCTGCTAGGGATTTCCGCCTGCACCTTACTGTTCAGAACTGTCCACGTGATGGCTTTTAGCTGTGAGAGGGGGAGGGAAGTGCGAGAGGAAGACAGGGCAGGAACGGCTTCCGGTCGGCCCATCCGCAGCGTCTCCCAAGTCCGCTCAGACCATCTCTTCCCTCCTTGAGCTAACAGTTTGTTTAATACTGCGTTAGGATGCTACCGAGAGAGAGAGCTAATGGGGGTGTGTGTGTGGGGGGTGTTTACAGCCCTGTTGCCTCACCCTGTACACCGTGTGTATGTATATAATATATTCAGCCATAAGAAACAAGGGAAGCCTGCCATTTGCCAGGACATGGGTGGACCCAGAGGGCATTATGCTAAGCGAAGTGAGTCAGAGGAAGACAAACACGGCATGGGACACGGGAGGCTTGGGCGGGGTGGTCTGAAGGTCCCCTCCAGCACGATGATCTCATGTTTCTCTGAAATGGTTCCTTGTGGAAATGAGCAGCGTGTGTATTTCAATGAGAATGTAAACTCGATTTCAGTTAGTTCATCAGTTATATTTTTAGGTCTCTATTTATATGACATTTTTATTCTGTTTAGCAATATAAATATCCCTTTCAAAATCTCTGTGCTATTGATTTGCTTTGAAAAAAAAAAAGTAAATTCAGTTTAGTGCATTCCCAAAAGACCGTATATTCAAACTTAGTTTAGTCAAGAATAAATTTACATCGGTTCCTGCATTCTGAGTTCTCAGGCTTATTTTTCTGCTTTTCATGGAAACTAGAAAATCCACCTCAACAGGCTCCTGCGTCACACCCTGTTGATTATGGGCCTCCGTGGCCACATTCCTGGCCGCCCCCAGGGTCACATTGCAGGACTTTTAATAGTGGGCACCATTTGCATGTGTGGAGTTGGTTCTCATTTGTAATCAGCAGCAGCTTCATTGGGGAAAGAAAGAAAATTTGCCTTCTAAGGAGGTTTTAGAATGCTGTGGCCTGCCCAGGTCAACATACAAGGCAATGGGAGCAGCTGGAATGGGCTGCTTCTGTCAGTTGTGGGTAGAACCTAGCACGCTTCCTTGGGTGTCCCGTGTTTTGTTGTTTAAAAAAAAAAAAGACGTATTTCTTTGCCATGACATTCTTTCCTGAAGCCTGTTGCATTTGATCCTTCCGAGTCCACTGATTCACTCATAGCTCCGCTGCCTCCCGGGCGGAAATAGCCCCTCGTTGGCCACCTGGCCTTCAGTGTCCGCCCCCTCCTGCATCTTGCACACTGTTCTGTAACGTTGTCTTCAGTTCACTGTTTCTGCGGCGGAAGGTTTAAAGCGTTCGGCATTATCTGTAGTCTTCATGCTCTTTTCTTGGCGTTCAGTGTCTTACAAAGTGATAGCCCCACGATCCAGCTGTTCAGTACCTTTGTTTCTTTTCTCTTTTGTTGTTTTTCTCTTCTCCTCGTCACTTGTTTCTTATTTTTCAACATGTTTTTATCGAATTATACCCTTTTTCTACCCCAAAGATGCTGCGGCAGCTGTAGGCACAGAATGTACGCGCATTCACACGCATGCACAGGAGGTGGTCGCAAGGAGGCTTATAGTCGTCCATATGGAAGAAAGACATTACCTAAAAGTCAGATTATAAGTAAGGATACGAAGTAATGGCAACAATAAGTAATACCAATCAGTACTACAGTAGTAAATAAATAAATAAATAAATAAATAAAAGAATAAACTTGTGCATACTCACTGCAAACCTGCTTTTGTCCATGCATAATTCAACAGCAATAAATTTTATAACAGTTTCTGAAATAAGAGTGTCATGAAATGCAATGAAAGCAGGTTGGTACCCAGAATGCGTGCCACGTGACTTTATGTACAAGAAAGAAATACAAAATGTACTCTAAATTTCCCAGCAGCCCAAGCTGCAAGACTCATTTCAACGTCTGTGTGCGAGGTCCGCAGGCGAAGTGTAGCTTGTTCCGCGCCAAGGCTGAGGCCCCCACAGGGGACCCGCCGAGACTGAACGGCCAGCATTCCTATCAGCTCCACAGCAATTTACATCGCTGACTTATGTAATTTTTATAGTTCTTCAGTGTGGCTGCTTGACATATTCTCAAATGATAACCTTATGAAGTAATTAAAAGGGTAAAAAAACATGTGATCAAGGTTCTTATCATTCTGATGGTTTGCTTCATTGCAAGAATAAAACCTAGACTAAACAGAAGAACGCAGGGACTGCCTGTCCTTCGTAATCTGTCATTCATGTTATTTCTCCCAGTATTAAAATGTTTTATTACAATTTTTGTTAAAGTGGTCTGTGTATACAACTCAAAAAGTCCAAGCCCTAGAACCCAGTGGAACACTAATCGGCACACATTCCTTCTGCCCCTGCCCTTGTTCTGCTTCCCCGTCCGCCTCCACATTCATACCATGTTTCTACAAACCAAACCCCCTTAAATCGTGCCCTAGGGAAGTTTTTGGCTACTGAGTTGGTTTAATGACTATTTTTTTATTTCTAGGATTTTCAGTTCACTTTTCCCCTCATGTCTCTGGGCTTATGTTTTATTTCTACCCATCTCTGTTTCATAACTTCTCATTCACTGCTGACGCATGCCACTTGGTGGTCTGTGTATTTTTTTAGCATCCTGACCCCGCTCGTTTTAAGCGTTGGTGAGTCAGGTTGTTGGACCGGATTGAAGTCATGTTCTGATTGTTGATTTTTGTTGGTTGTCTTCCTTAGCATTGCGTTTCACTTACATGTTTTAGACTTTGGAAGAGCAGGGTCATTTTCTTAGCTCGTTTTGGTTTTGTTTCTTTCCCCCTCAGTGTGCTCCACCCTACCCCCTGCCCCATCTGGTACTTGCCTCTCCCGGGCCCCTCAGCCCCCAGTTCCAAAACGGCGTCTGGAGCTATTGCATTGCGGGGATGTGGACGCTGTTTCAGAGCCCGTGATGTGGGCGATGGGTGTCTCGGCCCCGGCTCTGTCTTCTAGCCTTCCCAGGGCCCCAGCTCCCTAATAAGCTTTAGCCCAAGGGAACAGGTCATGAGCCCTTTATCTTTAGCTTTTTAAAAAATAAGCAAGGGAGCCTCACCTTCCCCCAGCTTTAAGTTGTGAAGCCAACTCTACTCACCTCTCTCAGGTGAAGCATTTTTATTCTTTTTTCGTCGCTGAGACTGAATTCGTTCCCGCTTCCGGGCCTGAGGTCCTAGTTCCGCTTTGCATTTCTGGTCTATTTTTGGTCCAGAGAGATGTTTATCCTGGTTTTTGACCCCGTAAAGCTATTTTTGGTTTCTCTTTTAATATTTTA
The DNA here is from genome assembly GCF_014824575.4 of Sturnira hondurensis. Lineage (NCBI taxonomy): Eukaryota > Metazoa > Chordata > Mammalia > Chiroptera > Phyllostomidae > Sturnira > Sturnira hondurensis. The sequence continues at coordinate 1,709,523 of NW_028091156.1, read as the reverse complement.
CTTACTGTTGCTCCGAGTTTAGAGTGGAGGGGAGCACCTCAAAGTCTGACCTGACAGCGTCTTGACTGGAAGTCTGTAGTTTGCTTGCCAAGTACACAGGTAAGAATTCAGGTCTTTGGAGGCAGGGAAAATGGGAGGATAAGCAATGATCTCATCCTCCCCAGCACTTCCAGGCACTCGCGCTTCTTTCTCCCAGGGCCTGCCTGTTGGTGGCCAGGGCTGGGTATCTTCTGTTATCACAGGGCCTTCTAAGGAGGGAGTGGTGTGGCGTCACTCAGAACACAGTTTCGTAAGTGGCTCCTCGGGGGTCGGGGGAGGGGGAAGCCCAAACACGCTTCTCCTTCCCTGGTGCTCCAGTTCCAAGTCCACTTCGTCCTCTCTCCTGCTGAAACAAAGCAGTGTCAGCTATTATCTCTGTAATTATTTCAGTTGCTTTTCCGAGATCCCCGCTTGTAACATGGAATTCCCTTTCTTTGATCCCTTCTGAGGCCCTCCACAACATCCGTGAGCCAGGGACCCTTGAGGCAGGCCCGTGCCCCGCATCGAAAGGGCTTGGGCCAGCGCTGTGTGAGGACCGCCTCGGCCCCTGCGCGCGCTGTGCCTCCATCAGGCTGGTCCTGCTCTTGGGGGCAGGAGGCAGGATTGAGCCAAAGGAAAGCATGATAATTGTCTGAGAAATAACAGAACATTCGAGTCAAAGCTGCAGTCAAAGGACCGAGAGTTCTCTGCCCAAGAAAAAGTTTTTATGGTAACTTGAGTCTATTTGAAATACGAGCAATTCCGTAAAGGTCATTAGTAAACCAAGATTTTTCCTGCCTCCTTCCTCTATTTCGTTAAGTTAATTGTAAGCAGAAATGCTTCGCGGTGGGATGTCGAGCCCAACCAGCTCTAAATCATTTTACATGTCATGTTGGAACAGTCTCAGCAGAACGTGTTTCCTGTTTCTGGAGGTTTCATCATAACCGAATTACCTTATCTTCAGGAAGATTAGGAAGATTTGGCAGGGGATGGGAGAAATGTGTGTGTGCATGTGCGTGTGTGTGTGTGTGCGTGTGAGAGAGAGAGATTTCAAGCAGTTGAAAGCCAACGTTGCTGCGTGTTACCTATGTCTTGCTGCTCCGAACAAGCAGAAGGAGGGTTTTCCCTGGAGAGAAGGAAAACTGGCTGTCATTCGTGTTAAAGTGAGGAAAGGGATTTATTGACTCCATAACCACATAATCCCGTCCTCAGTGCTGGGATAGGCTTCTGGGCGTGGCACCACGGGCCCCAAGTCGGCCGGGAAGTGAACAATGAAGCTATTGTGCTCCTGCTGGAATCGGCTGCTCACTCTGTCACAGCATGAGGCCCTGGGCAGGGCCTTCTCCCCAGGGAGCAGGCGGCCCTGTGCCCCACTCCTCTCCCCGTGGCTCTGCTTTGTCCCAAAGTCCACCCCAGGGGTGAGAGGAGGGTCTCTCCACAGTGTGTGGTGACATGAATTCCATCTTACAACCTTTCCCGTTCTTGCCCCCAAATTGTTTTCTCCTGGCTTTTGGTCTACAAGCAGCTCTGGCTCAGGGAGCGGCGTCGGTAACAGCAGGTCCTGGAACGTGGACCTGTGTTCAGTGGTGTGCGGGGCGCACAGCACCCAGGAAGGGTCGCAGACAGAGGGGCTGCCCCTCGTGGAGGGTGAGAGCCCCTGCTAGGGCTCTGGGGGCCCCGACTGTGCTGGGCGCTCTGCCGAGGGGCGCGCACAGCCCGTCTCACTTCGTGTCCACGACCTTGTGAGGGGGCTGGTGGCTCGTATTCCCGTTTGGCAGATACGGTCCCTTGGACTTTCAATATACATACATTTCCTACCTTGTTTAAATGTTGGAGTAGGATTTGCTTACAGCAAAATTTACCCTTTTTAGTATCCAGTTCTGTGAGTTGACAAATGCATGCGGTCCACAACCAGCGCCACCACCAAGACATAGAACCGTCGTCAGCCCCCACGTGCCCTCCTCCTGCTTTGCAGCCGAGTCCCCCCCCCACCTCCAGCCCCCGCCAGCCCCGGTCTGCCTTCCGTCACTATAGCTTTGCCTTTTTAGGACGTCCCGTAAGTCGCTCCAAAGAGCCGTGTCTTCCTTCGCTCAGTGCACTGCTTTAGATGTTCAGCCACGCCCTGTTTACACGCGTGTATAAATGTACGATCTCAGGATCTGGTTCTTTGGTGTCACCAAGCAGCATCCAGTTACGTTTCTGCCCCCAGTTTGTTTGTCTGTTCACCAGCTGAAGTGGCATGCGCAGAAAGTAGAGTCAGAAACTATTCCACAAAGAAGGAGAATCAGAAATTCTAGAACAAGCCAGGAAATTAGCATGGTTCTCATTGTGCCTGAGAGCTGCTGGTGTCTGTCTGGGATGGCAGCCTTCCCCCTCCGCGCCCCCNCCCCCCCACCGCCTCCACTTCGAAGGAGATGTGATTGGGTCCAATTAGAACCTGGGGATATGGCATATGGTTCGTTTCAAATACTCATCTGCTTACCGACGGTGTCTGGGTGCTTCCATTCAAGATTAGAATGTTTGCCATTTGCTCTGAGTATCCGTTGCCGAGGTGAGGATGTGAATGGTGTATGTTCTCTGAACGAACCGCGCTGCTCGGTAATTAGAAGGTGGTGTTGCTTCATTCACAGGCGTCAGCAACTCTTCCGTTTCCTTTTCTTCCCGCTGTTATTGCCAAGTCATTTTCAGACCCCGAGAACTCTAAAAAGTAATGAGTGGAGTGGGCTTTCTCATTCTCTTGTTTCGGTGTGTGAATTGGAGTCCTGGAATTGTTCAAGCGTTCATAATGCTTTCCTGTCTATAAAATTAAAATTGAAAAGCTGCAGCTAAAGGCCCATAAAGAGTTGTCTCGCATTTGTCATTAAACCCGCCCCACGCGATGAGTTTACTTACCCTTAATTTAGAACCATCTTGCTAGTTTCAGAATTTAGTCAATCTTGTCATGCTAATTTCTTTATTTATTGTGCATCTTAAAATGGAACACATAAAGTAGCAGCCAATTAATAAATTAGGCTTTCTACAACCGAAATAAGAACATGTTAATTATTTCTAAATAATTAGGTGGCATTCAACGTGGGGGAGTTCCTCAGCGGGAGTAACACACACAGCCTCAGAAGATGAGGAAAATTACTCGAGTTTGGCATTGTATCAACAAATCTCTACTTTTTATAACTGCTTCCTGTTATGAATGTGGTCAATTAAAATAACTAAAAAATCCATGAATACTAACCTCCTTAATTCCTTTTAGCACAACAAAGGCACACAGCAGTGTTCCCCCTGAGCTTTCTCTTCGTAAGGTGGAGGCGAGAGTGTCCAGCAGCCCCGTAACTTAAAAAGGGCCGAGGAGAACCTCTAAGGGGCTCGGAGAAGCACCGAGGAATAACAAGAGTCCTAAGTAGGGAATGTGAAGGGAATGGGGACCTCAGACTGGAAGGGGCCGGGGCACTGGACCCAGGCAGGGCGGCCTCACTTGGCAGTCCTCACGGAGCTCGGGCTCATGCGCGTCAGCCGCAGGCATGGGGACTGGAGGCGCTGGCCTCTGGGACTTCTTGTACAGACTCGGCGGCGTTTCCTTGGCCGGGGTCTTTAAGAACAAAGCCTTCCCCATCTGTCCGACCTCCGAGTTCCCAGGGAGCTTCCTTCTTCTCTGCCCTCGAGTCTGGATCGACCCTCTGATTAAGTTAGATACTTCGGGATTAAAAGAAATCCACATGTTTTGCCACAAAAGAAAATAAAAAACCTTTTATCCTATACAATTATATTTTTAAAAATTTGCCCACTCTGGATTCGAGCCATTTTTACCTTTATCTGCTGGTTCCTGCAAGACACAGCTGCTGAGTGCCCGCTGCACACCCAAAGGCCTAAGAAAAGCCCCCGTTAATGGAGTCCCCCTGAAGAGCAAGCCAGAAATGGGCAGATATGAAAAAGGGCCAAGGCTACCAGGTCTGTGCTTCAGTTCTTACAGTGCCAGGCCATCTGCGTGGGTGACACACTGTCGGCGCCCACGGGTGAAGGAGGCTGTGTTTGGGCAGGGGAGCACGGGGGTGTCAGATGGTCGGAAAGAAATAATACTTCTCCCCCCCACCAAGTCCTTCAGCACGAATATCCACAAAAGAAACACGTTAGTATACAGGAAATAAAGTTTGCTTCTTGACCGCAATTCTAATATTTTTGTTTTTGTTTGGTATTACTTTTTTTTAAAGCAACCAAATGGCAAGAGACCTCAGAAGGGAGAATTTAAAAATGAAAGGACAGTGGTGGACTGTTTAGTTCTTTACTCCGAAATAAGTGGAAAAGAGCAAAGTTATTACAGGATGTCCTGGGCTTCAGGCTTTTCTTTGGGTGGTTTCGAGGCTCGGGCAAGGTGCTCCCATCCAGTTTATTTAGTGTGCCCCTCCACCTTAGTGCCGAGACCCCGCTTTAGATGCTATTTGTTTTTTTCAAGGTAATTGAATACCACTCTGTAGTTTGGGAAAGAATAAATGATTTCCATAATGTTCTTCGTTCCATATCTAGTTAGCAAGCAAAGAGCAGAAGGATTTTTAATATGAACAGGAGAGCTTCAGAGGATCACTTACATCCCTTTTGCTCTCGTCATTTCAGGCTGTAAAGACCGAACAGGCAGGTTCAAATGTGAAATTGCAAATACTGTCAATTGCAGGCGAGGACTGGATGTAAGTCCCCCTCCCTAGCAATCACGGTGCTGCTGTATTAGCAGTTAGAGAAGCACAGCCCACCCTTTCCGTGCGGTGCGTACTCTNCATAATGTTCTTCGTTCCATATCTAGTTAGCAAGCAAAGAGCAGAAGGATTTTTAATATGAACAGGAGAGCTTCAGAGGATCACTTACATCCCTTTTGCTCTCGTCATTTCAGGCTGTAAAGACCGAACAGGCAGGTTCAAATGTGAAATCGCAAATACTGTCAATTGCAGGTGAGGACTGGATGTAAGTCCCCCTCCCTAGCAATCACGGTGCTGCTGTATTAGCAGTTAGAGAAGCACAGCCCACCCTTTCCGTGCGGTGCGTACTCTCGAAAACCATTTGTTCCTTTATTGACTGAGCTTTTCATGCTGCCATGAGTTCATGTCAGTAATTTTTACCCAGGAAGATGCCAGCTCCTGCCATGTAGCCTTTCAGTGAAGTATACTTTGCTGCTGTTACTGGTGAGGCCAGCTCCTGGTCGTGGAGTTTGGCAACGAAAGAATTCACAGCCAGGAACTCCAGCGCAAGAGGAAGTTTATTTAGCATGCCAAGTGAAAGTGCACTTGAAGAGAGGGTTCCAGCGGGCCGCTCCGAGTGCTGCCTTGGCCTTGTGGATATTGGGTCCCAGAGGTAGACGAGAGCTGGCTGGGCTGTGTGGACTCGGGAAGCAGGTTACAGAGGCCAAAGAAGGGCCCTGGGAGACAGTTTCAGGGGTTGGCCTGGGACGAGCTGCCGCTGCCTGCTGCTCCCCTGGTTGCAAGTCTCATGGGGTCTCTTAGAAGAAAGAATGCAAAGAAAGAAGGCGCTCTCTCGCGCGCGCTCGCTCTCTCTCTCTCTCTCTCTCTCTCTCTCTCGATCGCACGCTGGGTCCTTTGCCTTAAGGGTTTTTATCTGTTTTCTAAAGGCAGAGATTTTAGGGAGGATCTCATCAACGTGGGTATATAGGGTCAGGGCTTTGGTCTCTAATAATTGGTCAGCACTTGGTAAGGGGTCATCGGTCATTGCATCTGGTCCTGATGTTAGCCATGACATCACTTTCTCTAGTTTTGCTGTTTTTCTGGGCTTGGATCTGAAACACAATGGAAGTCTAGGCGTTATCTCTAGTTTGAACCAAAACTCTGTCTCTGTGGTCAAGACTTTGTTCCTAAGGCTTTGTTCCTATGATTGTTTGCTGTGGGTCAGAACCTCACTGTCCTGAGAGCTTGATGCTTAAGGGGATGAATGTCTGTGCAAGGGAGCAGGGGCCAGGTGAGTCAGGGTACCAGAGAGGCTGGTTTGAATCAGCCATCTGTCTCAGTGTCCCCATCCCACTTGCCAAGAATTTTCCCAGCCTCTTACTTTCCTGTCTCAGTATGAGGTGTACCATTTAGATTTTCATTAACGTAAACATTGTGTGTCAACAGAAGGTAGAGCATTATTAGCTTGTGCAGTGTGGAGCCTCACAAAACACATACATGTCGTAGAAAAGTCATTAACTTCCTCATTCTCTTGCCAGCCAGATGTGTAACTAAATAAGCTGGGACCTAAGGAGACTCCCGCGCATTTATTTATTTAAGTCACTAACTTGTTGACTCAGAGATCTCATTGGATATTTACCGAACTTTGTTCTCTTTTTTTATCTCTATGTTTTTCCCTCTTCTACCTATGGTATGAATGGTAGGTGTGTTTGACGTACAAAAATCTATATGTATTTAATGTATACAACTCAGTGAGATACGAACACAACCATGAAACTATCACCCAAAGTTATTCATGCCTTTTTGGCTTATTGTAGTAATTTAAGGTGTGGATGGGCTCTGTTTCAGGTGAGAGAAAGGTTTGATGGTCAAGAGTTGAGAATACATAAGACATACAGGGGTTTTTGCCACCGATAGCCTGGGAAGGTTTAGAGCAGCTGTCTGGGGCGGTAGAGGCGAGGTTGACAAACCAAACCGGCGTTGGCCAACCAGCTTGCCAGACGGAATGAGGTTAGGTCAACACTTCATGACCGACACCAGACTGCTGTCACTTCTTTCTTTCCTCCCGTAAAACGGTGAATTCTGTAAGTACTCCTGCAGCGCCGTGCTCTCTTGCCTGGATGGCTGCAAAAGTATTCTGCCCTGCTGCTCTGGAATCTAGTTTCGCATGGAGGGGACCTCTCACCACCTGCCCACTCACTTGGGAGGGGAGACCCAGGTTCGCGAACGAGGCCCACAGCCACTGTGTGGCGTGGCTCCTGCTCACCCCTCCAGTCTCAGCTCAGTCTCTGGCTGGAACATGCCAAGGGCTTTCCTGTCTTGAGACCTTTGCTCTTGGCTTCCCTCTGCCTGAACTAGCTTTCCCATAGGTTTGTGCTTACCGGCTCTTCATCAGCCTTCAGCTTAAAGCTCACTTCCCCAGAGGGACATCCTTGACTACCCTGTGCAAACCAGGGACCCTCTCTTTGTCCTTTTCCGTTCCCTCTTTATCTCCATCACAGCACTAGCCATCGTTGCCGATCATTATTTGTGTTTGCCTGCTGGCTTCCTTGTTAAGGAAGCAGGAATGAGCTCATCAGTCTTGTTTTCTGCCCTGTCTTCAGTGCCCAGTACAGTCCTTATGTAATTATTGCAGCAGGTAACAGATTTGTGTTGCGTGAATGAATGAGTTAATAAGTAGCGTTGTTTGTCCAGCCCTGAGTTGAACTCTGCACGCGCTGAGTCGCTGATGTCAGAGGCTCAACAGTGTCCTCCTCCACTGACTGCTCACTCCCCAGTCATCCCTTTCTTGACTTCTCTTAAACTGGTCCCTTCCTCTCTGCCTCTGCCCCTAAGGCCATGGCCTCGTGCAGGTTCATATCTTCCCTTCCTGGACTCCCTGCCTTCCGTCCCTCCACCTGCCTGCGTGTTTTCCATGCAGATATTTGAACGACACATGACTAGACTCAGAATCCCTCCATGTCCCCATATTGCTCACACAGGATCAGATTCACCCTTTATCTGGGTTCTGGCCTCATGTCGAAGCCTTGCCTTCCTCCCCTTCCCCTCCGTTAGCTGTTTCATCCAGCCTTTGGTTTTCTGGTCTGTGGACATGTTCTGAAGTGGGTCCCCGAATTAGATACCCCCACACCTGAAAAAAGGGCCTCTAAATAGGAAAAAAGAAACCCAGCTTCCAAGCAGCAAGTGACTGTAGGCACAGGCGAGCCGTAGAGGACTGTGGGATGCCCCCCCCAACAATCACCACTCTGAACCAGGGGTCTCCTCCCATGCCCTGTGCTGTCTGTGCCCCTCCGCTTCCTCGTGCCCTGCGTCCTGCTTCTGTGCTCTCGGCTGACCCTTCCACGGCCTTCGAGCTCTGGCATCGTCATCTTTGCGGCACTCTCCTAAACCCTGCACTGCCCCAGACACGGGGCGTCTTTCTCTCTCTCTCTCTCTCTCTCTCTCTCTCTCTTCCTCCCTCCCTGTCTCCCTCCCTCCCTTTCTCCCTCCCCCCTCCTCCCTCCCTCCCTCCCTCCCTCCTTCCTCCCTTCCTCCCCCCTCTCTTCCTCCCCCCTCTCTTCCTCCCCCCTCTCTTCCTCCCCCCTCTCTTCCTCCCTCCCTCCCTCTCCCCCTCCCTCCCCCTCTCTCCCCCTCTGTCTCTTCCTCTCTCCATCTCAGCAGGTTCATGCAGGTCTGCCAACCACTGGACTCCATGCCCCTCAAGGCTAGGGCCATGTCTCACCTCTGTCTTCGGGGCTCCAGTGCACATGTGGAGACTGCTGGACTTGCTCCCTTTTTGTGTCTGTTGTAAATTGAAAGCAGAGGCCCTGGGAGGTGCTGCTGCAAACTGAGCAGACGAGGGAGAAGAGCCCAGACTGTTAAGAACTTGGGGCAAGTCTTCATGGCGTTGGCACAACAGGTGACAGTATGATCACCGGGATTGGAAGCAGGGACTGGGGCAGCAGAGACCCGGCTGTGGTCTGTGGTCCTGGCTGTGCGTTGGGGTAACCTGCAACGCTCCCAAAAGCACAGATACCTGCTTGCCTCGGAGAGACTCTGCCATCTCTGTCCTCAGTGGGACCTAGCCTCTCTGTTTTTAAAGGCTCTCCAGGTGGCTCTGTGTATTTGCATACCCACGGTGAGAGACCCTGCTCGCAGAGAGGAGAAACGGAGCTGGAAGAACAGTGGGTCTGAGTTTGAAGGGGAGCTGGACATTGCAGTGTCCCTAAAAGCACATTCTTGGCATGGATGCAGGTGGGGGCATGGGGGTGGGCACGTCTGGGCTACCTGGGTGTCTGTATTATTGGTAGGACGGGAGAGGAAGTCAGCACTCTGTAGCCTCCTAGAGTGAAGTAAAGCCTCTGAGATACTGAAAGAATTGGCATATCCCAACTAGTTCAGCTCCCATTGGTGATGAAAACAGGTTTTTTCCTGTGTGCTATTGTACAGGGTAGGACAGACTTTCATATTTGCTTCCAGAAAAAAAATCCTTGCCTATTTTAATGGATGATGAACCTTCCCTAATCCTGGAGTCTTACTTTTAAGTGATTGAGAGGGTCAGGCAGTAAAGTAAGTGTGGAAAGAAAACTGCCAGGTCTGTGTGCTCTTCACCCACTGAACTTGACTCAGAAAACCCGGTAAGAGGGCGAGGATGCTATACACCCTCTGTGGCCGGCATCAGAGCACTTCCCGGGGCGAGAAGTACGCAGAGAGAGAGATGTGCCGTCGTGTGTACCCTGAATGCCATCTTCGACACCCAGACTTCGCTAAGCATCTCGCCAGACACCAGCACACAAGGTGGACTGACACCCGCACCATTTGGGGCAGATCTGAGACTGGCTCGGATCTGAGATCTGAGGCCCCATGTGGCCACCGTGCCAGGTCCTAATGGGAGATTCCCACAAGCGATCCAGGTGGCTCATGAGCCAGCGCTTGGAGCGGGAGTACCTGAGTGTGTACCTGGGCAGACATTTCCAGTTCTCCCATGATGTCCAGCGTGCTCTCTGTGAAGTCATCTGCCTCACCCTGTACCTCCTTCTCCTGCGAAGCAGGGACACCTCCGGTCATCTGGTTGGGTTCACAAGGCCTCGTCAGACCTCTGTGTGGAAGGCCCTGCAAACAGCAATGCATACTTGGTCTGCGAGATGGTTACACAGGAATGAGCGGGGTGCGGGGCGCCACAGATGGCCAGGCCTTTTATCTGGTATCATAAAGAGGTCCCCTGGCTGCCGGCCAGGCCAGCGTTTACCGGAATGTAAAAGGCAGACTTATGCTGTCTGTTGGTGGGGCGCCCAGGGAAGCTCGGCGAGTGCGCGATCAGCCAACACGCACCTCCACGGGGGCAGAGTTGCAAGACAGCCTCTGAGTCCTGCCGCCCCTGTGCAGGGTCCCTCGTGGGTGTGGGGTAGGGCAGAAATAGCTGAGCCATTCAGTCACCTCCCCCCCCCCCCCGACCCCCTCCCAGGCCCCGAGCTGTGGAAAAAAAGGCCTCCCTGCTAGGTAGGCCCTCAGCCCGTGACTGGCTGTGCTCTGGAGTGACCACCCCACCCCCAATTCCCTCCCCGACACCCCTACCCCCAGCTTCCAGGAACAGAGCTCCATGTGGGTTAATCACAGACTACAGATGTGTTTTAGAGTAACTGGAAGAACCCTGGCTTCTCTCCACTGCAATTCCGGGCCCTGTCTTTTTGAAAATATGACTGAGCTATTAAAAATCATTCTTCTCCTCAGACCAGGACACATGCCTTTGAACTTGCTGCTCGTTTGGCGTGAGGCCCAAGCACGTCAGGGCTGCTTTACGAGGCATTCGGACGGACTGGTGACTTGGCGATGGTCGGCTCTGAGAGGCACGGGAGGGGACAGATTCTGGTGTCACCTAAGTAACTTCCCTTGTCCCCCTAATGCTTGCCCTTGGGGAAGCATGTCTAGACTCGGTCCCAGGACTCGTAATCTGAGAGTGTCCGTGTGGACCCCAGTGAAACTATCCCTTTGGCCTGGGTGCACGGATTAAATAAGCTGACCTGCTTGCTTTAGCAGAGACAGGTGCTTATCATGTTCTCCGGGTCTGCAGCGTTGCCCACTGTGCTCATTACACGTGCCCCCCTTAGAGGGAGTGGGCGAATCAAATAGTCGTCCTCGACCTCTTGGGCTGGCAGAGTGCCGTGCCGGGCTGGGCGTCATCCTCTGCGTGCGCTCTGTGCTCGGGCTGGTGTCTTTTGTACTTGAGAAAACTCGGCCTAAACCGGGACGAAGGCATTGGCAGTTAGGTGCACCACCGCGCATTTCAGAGTCTCTCCCATGAGCCTTTCAGGCCCCTCCTTATGCACAGTGGACCCACGTACGCAGGTGACTGATGGTGCAGAATGCGTAGTTGCGGTCTCCGTGGCAATCTCAGTCAAGTTCTCACCTGGGGAAGCTGAGGCACGGCTCGCTGAGGCGTGGGTGTCACAGCTGGCCACCGGCAGAGCTGGGGCTGGGGCTCCGGCCCCGTGACTTCCACTTTCACGGCGCTGCCTCCACGCACTCCTGCCTGCCGGGAGCACGGGGCCTCCATCGTGCTCTTGGTCCCCCTGTTCCGTAATGTCTCTGGAGAAACTGCGTCTGGGTTATGTACGCAAACCTTTGCCGTCACGGCGTTGCCCCCTAGTCACGACTTGACCTGTTGTGCCCGCGAGAGTGTCTTCCTCTCTGTTCGTGGAGGGGAATGAAAGCAGTGGTCCCCAAAGAAGGTGACTTGAGATGCAGAGGTATGTGGGTCAGGGGGAGCCAAGGACTGTGCTTTGGGTTGTCATGAAATCAAAACCCGCCCTGAAATCCTGGAGTGGGGGGTATTGATTTATCTTAATGACAGTTTCCAGGAGAAGTTTTTCCTGAGGAATCTTTGCATTTTCCCAGTCTCAAACCTCCCACCTTGTGGTGTTTGCACCATGAGATTGTCAGGACTCTGTGAGGAGGTGGGGTCACCAGTGTCGAGCCACCCCAGCGGTCATCTATGTACAGTGTGAACAGAACGGGCTTGAATGTGCTTTTGCAAGCAGAGTCAGTAGCCTTTAGCTCCATATAATCCCCACCCTGGACTCTCGGGAACACATCTTTCCAGTATGGGAGTTGGGTGCAAGGAAGCGTCTCCTCCTTAAATGTCATGTAACGTTTAGCTGCCTTTGTCTGTCAGCCATTCATGCTGGTGTTCCCCAAAATGTTGTCCTAAAAGCAGAGTCTTGGTGTGCACCCCAACATGGGTAGTTTCTCAATGGCCCCAGGTGTGTGAATGACCTGATTTGATATAAGTCCATGAGCTTATTTCTCTTGAGAAGTTGGTCACTGGGCTAGGAATTCCCAGCACAGAGGGAGGGAAAGAGTTGAAGCTGTAGCTGGAAGAGGCCTGTGGTAGTTCTAGGTGTCCCAAGTTCACATGCTCCAGGCTGTTGGCCCTTTCCTAGGAGCAGTAAAGAGGCCATTCCCCCTCCTTCGGGCAAGTCTGTGTGCCTGGGATTCAACCTTGAACCTGCAGTTGGTTCCAGTATGTGCCCTTGTGGAAATCCATAGTTGTTGTAGAGTCCTGTTTTTGCCTGAGAAGTAAAGCTTGTGGGCATTGGCAAATGCTGGCCCCTACGGAGAGAGAACTAAGTTCAGTGGTAATTAAGCAGAACGGCACTGCTAGAGGATCGGGCTCTTTCATCAGTTCTTCTCTTCAGCGTCAGCATTTGTTTGGACCGGGCTTTGTGCTCCAAGTTGCCCAAATGCTCCCCAGCTGGACTCAGGGCATTGACATGACCAGCTGCCTGGAGAAGGCTCGCCACCCTGAGAAGGGGCATCTCTTCTGGGCTCAGCCACTGCAAGAGAGCAGGTGAGGGAAGGAGGCTGGAGTTTCTTGGGAGGACGTAGAGTCTGGTACCCCGCTGCATCCTGCTAGGCACATCACTTGTGGGCACGGAGACCACACCCCTCGATAAGGTAGAGCAGGTAAACTACCCTGACAAAGGTCACCTGTGGCCTGGTAACAGCACCTGGATGCCGTCCTCCTCATCTGCATCACAGTCACAGTCATCATGGGTCCCACTGGCAAGTGTACAAGGGACTGTGCCTGTGGCCACCACAGCCATTTGGCCTGGTTCTTAGTGGATGGAGAGGAGTTCATCTGGAGGACCAAGTGGAGGAGGAGCCAGATGTGGGCAGGGTGGGGCTTGTTCTCAGTCACACTGTCCTCTGCACTCCCCTCCAGTAGGGCAAGAGTCTGTCTGTCTGTCTGTCTGTCTCTCCCTCCCACCAAACAAAGGCTCTATTCCAGGCCCTGGCGGCGCCTGTTCTGTAGGGTAGGGGTTGAAAACTCAGGCCACCATGCCAAGTATGACCCGAGTACTTCTCGAACATACAGAGGAAAGGGTTAGAAGGCATAGCTACCGAAAATCATTATCACTGAAGACACTTAGCTTCAGGGGGGTTACATTTCCTGCCAAGGCCCCACAGCCAGGAAGCAGGAATTCAAATCTACATTTTACGACTCTTCCTTTCTCTGTGTTCTAAGTATTGTGTCCAGTAGTTCAGTGGACACAAAATGTTCTAACTAGAACATTCTACTAATTAGAACATTCCACAAGTTGAGCTGCGTGAAGTTGAGAACTTGCCTTCTTTTTCCTTGTTTCCCTGGTCTGTAATGCCCACGGACTGGCTTGTGGTTGATAGAAGAGTGAACGCTCTATTTTTAACCGTTTTTCCACTTTGTGGAAGAGTCTCTTTTCCGCTCAAGTATAATCTGAACTGCTTTCAGTTGTTTTCGCCAGAGGAGGTGGAAATTGGTTCCAGCAGCGATGTTTCCTGTGAATTGAAAGAGTTCGAGTGCTGTTGTGTTTTAATCTATTAGTCCCAGCGTATTATCCGTGAACCTGAGCACCCCCATCAAAGGCACCGCACTTAAACTTGGTCTCCCTTGTGATTTTGGATTTCAGAAATTCCTAGCCTCTCTTCTGAGTGCACACACTATGTTTGGGCCTCATTATGCTTTGAAAAAAACCACTTGCCCCCCCCCAAAAAAAAAAACCAAACCAAAAAACCTCTCCTTTTAAAACGCTAGAATTATTAAATTACTGGAAAAGTTTATAAGTGTTTCGTAATTTTATTTCCCTGTCCTAGACCCATCTCTCTCCAGTCCAATCTAATTAGTGTTTGCCTGCGGATTAGATAACAGGAAGTACTGCAAAGTGGATTGCCATTCTCCTTTTCCTCCTAATGTGAACCATCTGAAATGAGCCCAGTGCACGGGTTTCAACATCAAACACTTGGGAGCCAAGCGAACGCATCTGTCAGAGTGTTCCAGATGCAGAGCGGGTCTGGGTGGCTGCCCTGATGTCTGAGCCCGGCGCAGTCACCATGGACGTGACCATCACTTCCCCGAGATGTGCTGCTCAGCCTGTCCCGCTGAATTCGTCCTCCCCCTGCGGAGGAAACTCAGATTTCCAATCCACTGGGACCACTGCCACCTGGCAGGGCGCTTCCTGCCCCGAAACCCAAAGGAAGCAGTTTTGGCCAATTGACTGTAATTGTGTTGAGTGGCACCCTTTTATGCGGTGGGGAGATTATCTCATATCATCTGGTACCTATTTTTTACAGTCAGGGAATGACGCTGGAGTATTGATTTATCACCTACGTGTGCGGGAGCGTAGACGGCTCACTCATTCATCCTGGGGCGGATGGGGGCAGGGGTGTGTGGGCCAGGTGAGCACCAGCAGGCCCGGGGGATGTTGGAGGTCGAAGCCAGGAGACTCAGCAGAGCCTGCTCCGGAGCCTGCTGCTGTCGGTGAGCTCGGTCCCGAGCCAGCGTGGGATCTCTTGTTCCTGGGGGGAAAGATTGCAGGTTCCACACCAGGGTCTGGGCACTCCCTGTCCCGATAGCTACAGGGGGGGGGGGGGGCATCCTTTTCTGCCATGGCCACAGGGTAGTGGTGGAAGGAATGAGTCACGTTACATGTGTGGTGGGAGAAGAACAGCCCTCTACTTCCGTGGTTGAATTTCCCCTCCTCGTTGTGGAACCAAGGTATCTTATTCCTACAGTGCTGTCCCCAGGGACTGTGGAAGAGCACGTCCCTCTCTCCATTCGTTCATGCTCTCTGTCACAGATGTTCACCGTGTAGCCTACCCCGCTGGCCCTGGGAAGAGCTGTGTGATTAGGTCGTGGCCCCTCAGGGCGTTTGAACACTGGCAGGGAGATGCTGGCCAAGATGGTCATGAATGACCCTTGGTGCTGCCAGGGGAGTAGGCAGAGTGGCTGGGGTGGGCTTAGGAGGGCTGGGCTGTCACAGGGGGCAGAACCAGAGACTTCCTGATAGAGTACATTCAAGGCTGAGTCCTGAAGGGACAAATGGGAAGGGAGCCAAAGACGTGGACGCAAGTGGTGCCCTAGGAAGGGGCAGGAGACCGCAATCCAGATCCCGACAGACTCCAGAGGGAAAGGGTGCCAGTGGGAAGGGTAGGCGTGGCGACCGCAGGGGACAGACAGGGTGGGCCGGGCTGGGGCTGGGAGAGGAGAACACGGGTGTGCAATAAGGCGCCGGTTAGTGGGAGAGCCGAGCTAACTAGAGGGCAGTTCGCACCGGGCCCTGCTGGGGTGTGAGGGAGGAGACGCTCAGGAGACTCACCAGTGCCCGGGCCTGAGGACAGCGGCGAGGGCCTTGTTGGGAATGACCTTCGTGGTCTCACTGTTGAAAGCAAAGACCCGTTTTTCGAGGACTTGTCCAGAGCTGTGCAGGAGGGTGGTCACACTGCTTCTGCGCCACTGCCCTCCAGAGTGGCCAGGTGACAGAACATCGGTGTTCTCCCGAAGCCGAGAGGCCCCGGGAAAGGAAGGCTCACCTGGGGACAGACAGATGGTCCAGTCTCAGTGCTGTTGGTGCCAGAACACATGTTCTTTCCTCCTCTCCTCCCAGCAGAGGGAACTTTCTCGGGAATCCTTCTGCTTATAGCTTGAATTATTTTCACCACCTGTGGGGCATTCGGCAATAGTACATTCTATTTTTGAAAATGATATAGGTATAAAATGAATGCTTCTCACCTATTGAGAACAAACTTCAGGACTTGGCCACTTAAGCCCCTTTTACAGAGCCAAGCTGAAGTTCAGAAAGGAATCTTTTCCCTAAATATCTTTGTCTTGAAGGATAGCAAGCGTCTTTGATATGTTTGGATAAGAAATAATGCAATAAAGACATATTGTTCTGATTTCATACCTCAGGGACTATGAAAAAGAACACACTAGTTTACTCTTACATTTGTAAACTAAAGACGTAGGTTTAAATTATGCTTCCCTAAGTAGTTTCTGTTTAGGTACGTATGTCCTGTTTATATAGGAACACATATGTGTATAACATGTTAGTTTTCTTCTTATACACACACACACACACACTGTTCTCCTCTTACCCGGTGTGGGGAGGAGGGGGGAGAGGCCCCATGGGGGCAGCCGTAGGAAAAGACCCAGGATGAAACAGGGAGGGTAGGAGATGGGAGTGGGGGGGGAGTGAGGGACCTGAGGGGGTGACTGTCGCCATAATGGACCCTCCAAGCTGATAGCACTTAGTGACGGCAGCTCCGTCTAGCTCCAATACAAAGCGCTCTCGAGCTGTTGTTTCTGAATGTTTGGGAACGGTTTCAGAGCTTGCCCGCTCTTTCGATGAGTAAATAGTCTTTGGCTCCACCCAAAGAGCAGCTAATTAGGTTCTGTCTGGTGGGGATTTAGTCGTGGGCACAACTGCAAGTCAGTTGCTCTGGCTGCACCCACAGTCTCGCCCTGCTTGGTGGAAGAAGTGAAGACCCGCTGTGAGTTCCACGTTGCAGGATTCACCGCCCCTTCCAAGTGTTGGTGCTAGAAATGTTGTCGGACCTGGGGGTTAAAGATATTTGAACTTGCGCCCTCACAGACATGAGTCACCTTTAAGCAAGCCTAGGAGAAACACGAATTCAAATGAAACATGGAGATCGTGGAAGGAGCGTACACATTTTGGTATATGCACGCTCACTGCCTCACACGGTTCTCGGGATCTTTTCTTCTGTGCTCCTGCATGGCCCCCAAATTTTTTTCTGCTTGAGTGATGTGGTTCTCACAGGGGTCATCCTGTAAACCTCCCCTGTCGGCGTGCAAGACCCACCCTGGTCGTGGTGACTGGGTGTAGCTTCCTAGGATAGGTCTTCTCTCCAACACCCACTAAGGACCTCGTGGGTCTTGAACACCTAGTTGTGAGCGGTGTCTGATGAGTGTGCCTCACCCTCTGCTCAGCTTCTTTGTGCAGCTGTCCAACAGCACGTTCTGTGGTGACAGAACCCTTGTCTCTCTCATGCTGACCAGCATGGCGCCGTAACTGGTAAAGTGGAGACATACAGGGGAAGTACGGGGCCTGCTGGCTACACAGGCAGACAGGCCTTGAATAAATGGTATTACCTTTTAAGCTGAGTTTTTATTTACCGATTTATTTTTAGTTTTTTGTAGAAGTCAGAATTGGTTCACAGACCTGGGTGTAATTGTCTTCCTTTTCTGAGCCCCATTTTGATGGATGACTCCATATTGACTAACGTGTTACCTGAAGGTCTCCTAACAAGTGACTCTCGTCTTCCCCCTTCTCCTTCCTGCCCTGTAGACACAGAGATGGAGGTATGTTTATACCTCCGTGTCAGCTTTATTGAGATACAGTTCACACACCGTACGACTCCGACGTTACAGTGTACAATTTCGTAGCCCTGAGTTGAATCACAGACTTGGGAGCCACGGTCACAGTCGATTTTGGAACATCCCTCACCCCTCACCCCAAAGGGAAACCCCATACTCATTAGCGGTCACTCCCCACTTCTCTCCAACCTCTCCCCACGAGCCTTAGCCGACTACCACTCTGCTTCCGGTCTCTGAGGGTTTGCCTATGGCGAGCATTTTATGTAAGTGGAGTCATGCACTGTGTCGGTCGTTGGGACTGGCCTCCTTCACGGCAGCGTGTTCCCAAGGTTCAGCCACGTATCAGCATGTCGTTTCATCACCAGCTACTGTTTCACTGTGTGGTTGTGTCAAATTTTACTCACTGATCAGCTGATGGACGTTTTGGAAATACCCACTTTTTGGCCGTCATTAATAGTGCTGCCTCAGACAGTTATGCACAAGTTGGTGTGTGAACACGTTTCGTTTCTCTCGGGTGTGCGTCTAAGGTGTGGAATTGTTAAACCATACGGTAAGTCTTTGCTTAACCTTTTGGGAAACTGCCAGACTGGTTTTCAAGGTGGTGGCAGTTTTAATTTCCTTTCAGTGGTATATGAGAGTTCCGGTTTGCCCACACCCTCATCAACACTTGTTATTACCCGTCTTTTTGACTTTGGCCGTCCCAGCGGGTGTGCATCGATGCCTTATTGGAGTTTGGGTGTGCCTTTCCCTAGTGGCTAATCATGCGAGAATCTTTTCATGTGCGTGTCGGCCATCTGTCTGTTTTCTTTGGAAAAGTATCTATTTAGATCTGTAGCCCTTTTTTAATTGGGTGATTTGTCTTCCTTTCTGTTCTTTTCATTTCACCTGGGCAGGATGCTGATATGCTTACTGGAGATGAGCAAGTGTGGCAAGAAGTTCGAGAATCCTTGAAGAAAATCGAAGAACTGAAGGCACACTGCAGTATCCTTTTCACCCGTGGATTGAGTTGTACTGTCGGGATTGCTTCCTTATTGGGTGAAGCCTGGTGTTAAGGCTGGGGTCTGATGTCTCCAGGGGCTCTGTTCTGTTCATGTCCCAGCCATGACTACAATGGCAATGGGAGTTGCCGGGCGTTAAATACCCTCAGCATAAACGGTAAGGACCATGAGTGAGTGGCTCAAAGCTCCATGTAAAAATGGATCACTCAGGACGGAAGTCAGACTGCACAGCGGATTCCCAAATCAGGGATGGGGTTTCTACAGGCAGAGGCTGAGACGGGGCTCACTTCCCGTGGAGAAGTTTACTTGAGCAAAAATGTGACAAAGGGGAACCACAAGGTGGGAAGAAAGAGACCAAGGCTGGCAGCAGAAATTACAGAAGGTCACTCACATGCCTTGGGGAGGGGGTCTCCTGGGCACGAAGAAAGTCTGCCGGTGAGGTTTCTAATCTGTAGACAGGGTTCTTCAGAGATTGTAAAGGAGAGGAGAGGTAGTTAGACAAAGAAGTAATTTCTGGAATCTGTAGCCCGGTGACATTTTGGGGCGTTTCGGGGGGGGGGGGTGTGACCGGAACTGGGCACTAAAGGAATGCAGCAGGAAGCCGAGATCGCCAGGGTGTGGCGTGGGTGCTGCACGTGAGTCTGTGGAATCACAGCTTCCCTTGGGAAAGTTTGTAGTTTGCAGGGGGAGTTTTGAAGAGGAGAGAAACGAGGCAAGACGTTTCTGCCAGATGCTGGCATGGCCAGGCGTCTCCCTGAATGGTCGAACGGCCGCCCTGGAAGAGATGGTGCTGACTGGGCGACTGTCCCTCTGAGCGCTTGGTCCCACCTCAGGCCCCTTCCACCGCTGACCGTGCACCAGAGTGAGGATCCGGAGCACAGGGTCCTCAGATTCCCAAATGCGTTTCAGTGGGGGGGGGGGGGGGGCGCAGGTTGGACAGTGGGATCGAGAGCTCAGAGGACCCCACAGGCTTGAAGTATTCTTAAGTCCAAAAAGATGGAATCCCACAAGAGGGTATAGAAAACCTTTTTGGGGGGTGAAAAAGGTCAACTGTATAAATATACACAAAGGCTAGCCGCAGAACAGAGGAAAGAATTTTAGGGTTTCAGTAAACAACAAATTCTAATCAAATTTCAGAGAATAATTTAACCCCCCTGAAAAGACCTCTCTGGTCCTGGGCTACCTTAATAGAAATGGAGAGCGGAGAATGAGAAAGGTGATCGTTTTACTGTGTCTGGGATTTTCTGTTCAGTTTGGGATGTAACTTATCAAGGGGGATGGAGAAACACTGAAATAAGTTTGGAGGAGTGGAACCAGAATCCAAATGGCATTTGACACCCTGTGTCTCAACAGGATTGCGGACATTGGGGAAAATGGCCAACTCAACGAGCTGTCACACGGCAGAGGGACACACAGACTTGTCCTGCGGGGTCCCAGCGGCAGAATTGGGGCCCATGGGTGACCCAGCCACACGGAATCCCAACCGCACGCCGACTCTGTGCCAGGGGCCTTGCCAGTTAGGAAACACAAAAATGAGTGCATGTTTTGGTGAAGTGCAGGCACAGCTCACTTGATTGCACTTCACTCAGTTACGCGTCACTGATGTTGCACATTTTACAAACTGAAGGCGAGACCTTGCACCAGCAAAGAGTGCGGCACCCCCTGCCGGTCTGGAACCGAACCCTCCGTCTCTGCGAGGTCTGCCTGCGTGCGCTCGAGGGGCGTCGGAGGCATGGCAGTCGGCACGGCAGTCGACTTGGGGAGGGTAAAGCAGGTCTCACGGGGGACACAGCCACTGAGCTGTGACTGGGAGGATTGCTCAGAGCTCCGGGCAGCACGGTGAGGAAGGTGAGCCTGAGAACGTTACCTGTGCAGACAGCCTGATGTAATGTGCAGGAGCACGCTGTCGAGAAATTGCATTGTTCAGTCTGAGAGGCGGGGCAGTAGCCAGGCCTTCCGTGCTGTGCACGTGACTTTGTAGGTGAAAGGGGACCATTTTTAAGCAGCGGAGTGAGATGATTAGGCGAGTGAAAGCCCTGTGGTCTGACAGGCTTTGTCTCAAGTTGCTAATTAATTCTCAGGTGAATTTGCTTTGGCCCCCTCTCTCTTTGCCCCTAATTCTCTTCTGGCCATTGAAAGGTTTTCAGGAGAAAAGGTGTCTGTTCTGTCCGCTGTTCATCTGTTCTGTTCAGGTGGGCTTGCCCACCCTGCGGAGGCCCAGAGCTCAACTCCCTGCCGAGAGGAATGAGTTGAAGTAAGCGCCGAGCCAATGCCAGTGACTAAATTTTTGAGCAAACACGCCAGCAGCGTCAGCTTGGGGGAAAAGCCTCTTAGTTAAAATCATTCCATTTTTTGGCTCACTGGGGTGTTTTACAGGGGAGGCTGGCCTTGTCTGCCAGAAGACAGGTGCCGGCGTTGCGAAGGGGGGCTGGCACGCGGCCCCTTCCAGCCTGCGGGGGGATAAAGCAGACGTGTCCCTGTCAGGGGCTGCAGGGCGTCTCGTCTGGCTCTCGCGTCCAAGGCTTGTCAGTTGCAGACCTCTTTCACACGAGCTGGAGCACACACAAGTGGATGGGTAGATACGAACGGAGGTCAAACAACAGGACACTCAGATGGGCTGCAGAGCCTTACCACAGACGCGTCCAGCCTCGTGTGAGAGGCGGTCATCTCCCCCACAGCTCGTCGAGTGTGTGCTGCTGGAATGAAGAGCTGCAGAGGTTAGCCCGGCAATCTGTCACAAAATCAGAGTGCCGCCTCCCGTTCCGCTTCCCCCGACCTCTGGGAGGTTCGTTCAGTGCACTTGAAACATGCACGGCAGGTGAGCACAGAAGAAAGTCGCCAGTTCACTTGTCTTCAATAAATGTACCTTTTCTGAGACCAGAGTCAACTCCTCTGAGGCACGAGTCATCCTGAAATCAGAGAGTGTGGTGTATGAGAAACAGGACCCAACAGCCCTCAGCCGTGTGCGGTGGGGGCTGAAATCCTACCTGAGGAAGCATGCCTTCGGGGTCCGGTGTCACGTCTCCAGGAGGCCCCCCCGGAAAGGAAAATAGGTTCCCTGTGAGGCTTAGTAGAGACATTAGTCCCTGCTTGCACAAGCGGCCCAATCGGTCGATTGAAAGTGTTTGCTTTCAATTGAAAGGCGGGCTGTGCTGGAGGGGGCGTGGAGGAGCCTCAGGGTGCCCTCAGTTCAGGGCTGTGTTAGGGCCCCGGTGAAGAGGCTTTGAGGTGGGGGCTGCGGGGACAGAGAGCCCTGGACAGTGATGAGACTGGATTGTGTGGGCTGGGGAGGGGTGCAGGTGGATGGATGACATTTGATCAAACCATTTTCCTTAGGCCTCGCCACACTCGGAGGCACGTGAAGGAGAAAGGCACTCATTTCGGTGTAGTGTGTGTTGTGTGCCTCACACTATTGTCCCACTGTGTGCCTGGCTCACAGTGGGACACATAAAGGCTATTTTTCATTTTACACACAGTTTATTTACTCTTTGCTGTGACACTAGGCATTTCTATTTCTGGCCTTCCTCAGAGCGCTCAAGAGGGCTTGCTCGGAATCTCGTATCAGGCAAATGGCGAAAGCAGCTTAGGTTTACATCCAGCTTTACCTGTAGTCCGAGGCTCTGCCGCTTCTGTGCTGTCTGAAATCAGCGAACCTTTCACCTTAGAGGGATTCCGACCCCTGAGTGCAGATGGCTTTGCAGCAGCGCAGATTGAAGGAGGGGTGGGAGGACGGCCTGCCCCCTCCCAGCACCCTCCTTGGCCTCCAGCTCCCCTAACACTGTGCAGAAAAGAAACCACACTAGGTCCTCGGGTGCCCGCAGTCTCAACTCAACTCTGCTTGTGGGGTAATTCATCTCGGGGGGATTCAAGGCACACCCTGTATACCATGTCCTCAGTCCCCTGCCTGTGTCTGTAAGAGGACAGGGTACAGCTGTCTCAGACAGTGAGGCTACCCCAAGGTTCATGAGAGTTAAATTCCAGTTAATCAAAGTCAGAGATGCTCAGAAACGGGTATGGGGTTTTCTCTCCATCCTTCTTAAGGCATCCTTGCCCCTGCTCGTGCCGAGGTTTAGAGAGTGCGTTTAGGAACATGAAGAAGGAACGGGTCTTTGGAAACCTGACCCCCGCCGAGCTGCAGCGTGGCTGGGAGCTGCTCTGTTGATGTAAACAGAGCTCATGTCTCCGGGATGCCACTTAGACGTTTTCGTCTCGCGTGTGTCTTCAGGCAGCTCATCTGCACAGCGTCAAGCGTCTGCCTTCCCTCCTGTGCCTGGGAGCTCGCCAGCCTCCCGGAGAGTCTGCTTTCACGTGGGTTTGTTTCTCAGGACAATGAATCCTTAACGGAGGTTAATAACAGAGTGGGAGCAGGTCCTGGCCATGTGCCAGGCGATCCTAAGCAGCAATGCCGAGCGGCTTCCTGATATCAACATCTACCAGCTAAAGGTGCTGGACTGCGCCATGGACGCCTGCATCCACCTGGGGCTGCTGGAGGAGGCGCTGTTCTACGGCCTCCGGACCATGGAGCCGTACAGGTACGTCCACGGGGGAGGGCTCAGTGGAGGCTGCAGTGCCTTGACTCGAGGCAAAGGATGGACATCGTGAAGTCGCTCTCATTACTACTTTCTACTGTGAGTCCCATCGCTTCTCGTTGCAGAACCAAACCTTGTCCTGTTCACTCTTTCATGCCATCGTTTATGCATTTGTCCATCACTGGTCAAGTTGCTTCTGTGTGTCCAGCACTGGGGGTCAGCAGAAACTGTGAGATGCCACCTCAGTGTGGGGGTGCTGATCACACTGGGGTGGGCTGTGCACGGTGGCAGAAGCAAGCACAGTGCCCTGGGCGAGCCGGAGAGGCACGCTCGGGGAGGCTGTATCATCAGCCTCAGCTGATCGAGGTGAGGGGGGTGGACTGGTGTGGGGTCCTCGGCCTGGCACGCGGCAATGCTGGTGTCCTCCATTCGTCAGGGCTTTGTGAGTCCCAGGGTGTCTTCACTTGAATCATTTTACCTCATGGCCACCTTGGACCCAAACAGGAGAGCAGGGAGACAGCCTGATGTAACATGGCATTGAGTCTGGTGATAGAACTGTTGGTTATTCAGTGTCTCTCGAGTGTCTCTCGTCAGGCCTCAGTCCTTCAGACCAGTGGGTGTTTTATCCCTAGCTGTTCTGTGAACTCAGAGCTTTGGAAGTGCAAGGGCCTGGTGCAGACAGTCTGGTGCTGGTGGGTGTGCGACCCTGGTATGCAGTGAGCAAGAACGTGGTTGGAAGTTGAGACAGATCTGTCCAAGGGAGAGGGTACAGAGACACGTAATAACCATCTCCAGCACAGAATGGGGTCATTCACTGCTCAGAAGGTGCCCCGAAGTATCTAGGATGCAGACAGTTTGTGGGAAGTCCCGGAGAGCAGGGGACCCCTTCTGGGTCCCTCTGAAGACCATGCAAGCAGGATGACAGCTGTGAGAGGCCAGGCAGTGGGAGAACCCAGGCCTAAGTCTGTGCAGCGTGGGACAATGGGCGGGGGAGAAGGGGGTGGCACGCAGAGCCCAGCCTCCTGCCTGTCCCCACTTGAGAAAGAGCCTCAGGAGACGACTGATAAGGGGAGGTGACCAGGATCAACAGCACATCTAGACTCTAGGATATTATGTAGTCCAGGCAAAGGGGTCAGGAAGCCAGGCCTGGTCCAGGAGCGTGGTGCCAGAGACCCCACCTGCCAGGCGGATGGCAGGGGTTTGCAGGCCAGCCATGGCCCCAGAGTAGCCCTGAGGGTGCTTGCAGAACTTCCGTAGGTGGCTTCTTCCCCTGCCTTGTGGTTGAACAGCTTTGGAATTCAGACTGTGAGTCAGCTTTCATCAAACTTGTAAGAGATGGCCTGGAGGGCCAAGACTGCAGACTTTCCCATGATCCTGACGTGTGTGTTCCATATGGTGAATCTTGTGGCTTTGCAGAAAATATGAACTGAATGCAGAGAGATAAGGCTTCACACTCCAAGCCTTTGTGTTGCAATGAGAGGCAGGTGGGGCCGGTTGGTGCTCCCTCTCTGAACTCCAGGGCTAGGTCCCAGGAAGCCAGACCGTAGGCCGCCTGCCGGGTGAGGGATAAATTCCAGCCAGGACATGCCGACTGAGAAGATGCTCCCGTCTCCAGGTGCCCCAGCAGCACCAGCCCTGCCCGCCCCGTCCTCCCCTCCCTCTAACACCCAGGCTGCCTCCGAGTGCAGAAACTTAGTGTTGGTCCTCAGGGAGGGCCACACACCTTCGGGCGCTGCTTCTGCACAGTTCTGAATCCTCTTTTCCCCACACCTACCAAGGAAGGCTTCTTTGAAGAATTCGGTTATCCCTTCATTAAACAGAAGCTTTACTGACTTAGCCTTGAGTCAAGCCCCGGCAGTCGGCAGGCCACACTCTCCATACTGAACCCTCTCGTCTGACACTGGCTGACGAGTCTCCGAGCCTCCCGCGTTTCCCACCCCTGGAGCTGGTTAGGAAGGCACTCTGTGGTGGTCTCCACTTGGGGAAGCCCGGTCTGCATCTCTCCCCTTCCAACAGGCGGCATCTGAGTTGTGTGCCTGCAAAGGTGCAGTAGAGGACAGGGAACTTCTTTAATCCAGAACGGACACAGCGAAGGGGAAGGAGAAGCAGTGTCCTTCAGCCAAGGACACAGGCGGTTAGTTAGGCATGAGTCACCGAGGGGCGACTGGACCGCCCCGCCGCCTTGACAGTTTTTTGCTGTCAACATACTGTTTGCAACAGCCAGACAGAGGTTGGGCGTCTCGTGGTGACTTTGCCCCTCCGGGCCTTCAAGGGGAAAGTGTCCATGTTCCCGTTTTGTCCAAACCACCATGTTGCCTTCAGCTCCTCTCCTTCTCCTCAGTTATGTAGTGCTTTTACTCAAGTCCTCTTCGTGTTGAGAAGACGACAACATTCAGTTCTTTGTGTTTCCTAAACAGGTTGCAATTAATTCATGTGGGCAGTGGGCAGGATTGGTTGCTCTGGATCACGGGGTTTCTTCTGCGAGCGTCTGGGTGTACATCCGTGGTCACGTATGCACGGTCTTTGTCCCTTCGCCTTGTAACCATCAGGCAGAGCGAAAGTAATTTCAAAGTACTTTATAAACTTTGTTTACAAATTTAATTCAGTCAAATCTCGACCATGAGCCGAATTGGGTTCCAAAGGTTGGTTGGCCAGGCGGCCGCTAGGCCCGGGAGAGCGTTTTCCAGGAGAAGGGGGGGAGGAGGTGCCCCAGGTCGTGCTGGGGCTGCCCAGCCGGCTGGCCCTTGCATCACGGGCATGTGCTCCACGTTTGCAAAAGGAGACGAGAAATGCATCCGGCTGAACGTAGCCTTAACATTGCTTTAAGTTATGTTGGATACAAATTAAACTTGATTTTCTTTAGGGACCAGAGAATGATACAGAAATACAGAGGCGTTTTAAACCTTTGAAGGGGGACTTTCATTGTATCCCTACCTGTCTGTTAATTGTTGTTCTAAGATGAGTATATACTTCCAGAGTAGGACATTTTTGCAAAGAACACAGAGGTAAAAATCCCCCCCTTCTTTCAAACTTGCCTCATTCCCCACGGATAACCAAGGTAAGTCTCCTCCCCCAAAACGTCCGTGTGTGTGCACACACTTCCGTTCGCAGCACGCGTGCCCGACCCTGGGGGGCCTCCCTTCTTTTCCACTCTGTGCCCCCAGCTCTCCTCACCCCCAGACTCCTTTCCCTCCCTCTCACCTCCTTCTGCTCAAGGCTCTTCCCCTGTTTCCGCCTTTCTGTTTTTCTCTCTTGCCTGCCCTCTTCCTGCCTGTCCTGGGGAGAGACTCCGTCCCACTCTCGATCTGTTCCGTAGCCCAGTGCAGGGGTGGGTGGGGAAGAGGACAGAGAGATGGAGAAGCTGAGACCTGTCCTTCGTGGTCGGAGAAGGAGTAGGATCCCTTTGCATCTCCTCTTCACCACTTGCATTTTTCGTCCTACAGTGAAGTGCGGACGTCTGCCCAAATCTGCTACCTTATTCTTGGTAATAGAGGCTCCGTATCTGGTTTCATGAACATACCCTAACGTGTGGACCAGCCCCTGTTGTTACCATGTGTGTTTATAATGTCGAACAGTGTTACAGTTAACATCCACACACCTGTGTGTTTTGTGTGCCGATGGGCTGAATGTGCCGGGAAACCATACAATAAGTTTCTGTATGCTGACTTGCCTGCATCAAAGTTAGGTTCATTTTAAATGCAGATAACTGTCCCCAAATCGTGTGCCCCGGCCACCACACGTCCCTGTTTTGTCCAGAGAATCGAGACTGGGTGACCTGATTTTTATTTTATCCGACGTAAATTCATTTCAGAACAGTGAGGTCCTCCCCCTTTTCCTTGACCGAAGCCTGCTCCCGTGGAGGGAGATTTGCTAGTGTTGATTTGGTGGTCCACAGGCCGTCTTTTTGTGGTGGGGGATGGCGTTTCCACGAGTCTCCTGGGAAAGAGGAGGAAGAATAAGCGCGGCGGAGGGAACTGAACGAGTGCGGGTGTAGACACGGCAATGACGGAGGGGAAGAGGCCTATGAAACCCCCTCGAGGAGGGGGAAGCAGGAAAGAGTGAGCTTTCGGCTCAGTTTTCTGTGTTTTGTTGCCAGGAAAAAAATGGCGGAAGGAGTCTAAGGGAC
Source organism: Sturnira hondurensis (assembly GCF_014824575.4). Classification (NCBI taxonomy): domain Eukaryota; kingdom Metazoa; phylum Chordata; class Mammalia; order Chiroptera; family Phyllostomidae; genus Sturnira; species Sturnira hondurensis. The sequence goes on along the minus strand of NW_028091156.1, from coordinate 1,682,569 downwards.
ACGCAGCGGGTGGCTTGTGTACATGACATGTTTACCAGTCAGGTGTTGGTAGCTCAGGGGCTGCCGGTAATTACATAGACGCCACGTCAGTTTTTGTTTTGCCAGTAATTTTTAAGCTCTTCCCTCAGGAGCTTTGGCAGATAAGTTGATAAAATGTGAGGTTTCATCACTGCAGTACTTTCCATGACTGTTTTCAAGCTGGCTTTTCTCCTGAAGACGCACAATTGCTCTTTTGTGCGGTTTGTCATCTGTCAATGTGACAGCCTAGGGCGGGAGCCAGCAGAGCCCGCAGGTGCACGTCACCGTGGGGGGCGTCTGGGGGAGTGATGGGGTGCCGCACCCACCCAGCACCTACCTGGGCCTGCCTTCGCTGTCCCCACACTGCTCTGTGTCACACACGTCCTGTTCTGTGTCGGCGCCTGTCAGTGAAGCTCCTTCCGGGAGGTAAGGTTCCCTGACGCTTGTACCTGGTGCAGAACTTGCCCCAACCATGCTCAGGGAGTCGGACCCAGGAAGGAATCGGGCCTCTCTGCCCAGGAGGGGGCCTCCCGTGCCCTGTCCCCTTACCTTGCCGGCCATCTGCCTCCCCTGATGTACTTCTAAGCATTTTCATGAGCCATTTCTCTGACTGCACTTTCTGGGGGGGAAGCACAGAAATGAAAACCCTGCCCCTCCAGGGATCCACTCCTCTTCCCTCTGTCCCACATCCCCTTCCTCCAGACGCCACCTGTGCAGGGTGGTTTCAACCCGCACCCCCCAGAGCTGCGGCCTGAGCTCTGGCAGAGGCCTCAAGGACAGGGAACAAGGCTTTAGGAAATGAGGTGGCCGCAGGAACCGCAGTCACTCAGTGCCCAAGAGGCAGATGGCCGCCCTTTGATAGGTGCTGGCTGGCAGGAGATGGGCCAGAATGCCACCTGAACAGCTTCCTGTCTTCCCGTCTTCCGCACTGGGCAGGCAGCTCTCCGCATGGCCTCCTGCAGGCCCAGGGCACTGGGTCCTGTGTACGGGAACATGTCAAGCTTCTAATTCAGGCACTTACTTTTTCCAACAGGAGTATTTGTTGAGACCCCTGGGTGGACAGTGGTAAATAAACACTGGTGTACAGAACAGATGGGACAAAACAAAGGAAACCCTAGCGCTGGCAGACGGTTCCCAACAGCAGCTCAGTGTGACCTCTGGGTCTCTACAGAAAACCAGGCGTTTGTGAACCCGAGGAGGGACCCTTGGGCCACCTCAGCCCTGGCCAATGACAAACAGCTTTAAGAGTGCTGGGGTAGGTGGCCCTTCACTGGGTCAAGTATGATGCCTCCTGGGGTCCGCTGATCGATGTCCAGGAGGTATCACGCCTCATTCGACGGCCTTCAGGCCTCACGCACAGGAGTCTCTGACTCTGGCTTCCTGAAGTTCTTCCCACAGCGTCGCCAAGGCTAAAACGCCCAGTTAGCCCTTCCGTAACCACACTCTAACCATAACCGGTTTCCTCTCGGTGCTGGAGACTGGAAAGCTGAGGCCCAGGTGCCAGCACGTTTGGTTTCTTCTGAGGCTTCCCTTTTGGCTTTTGGGGGAGGCCGCTGCTGCCCTCCTGTGCCCTCACAGGGTGTTTCCTTCATGCACACGCAGCTTTCTATGTATCCACGTTTATTCTTGTGAGGACACCGGTCTGATTCATTAGGGCCTGCCCTGAAGACCTCATTTCACTTAATTGTGCCCCTAAAGGCCCTGTCTCTAACTATAGCCGTGTTCTGGGTACCAAGGGTTAAGGCTGTAATGCATGGACTTCAGAGGGACACAGCACAGCCCGTAGCAGTGGCTCTGCCCAGCCCAGCCGCTGCCTCCTGGGGCTTCACGCCCAGAGAATCCCAGTCCTAGGGATCATTCCCCTGCACTTGCTTTTCATGGACTTGGACTGGAAGCCAACTGTCTGGCTTGGAATTTTTTGCTCTCCAGGTTGGCACATGTCATGGGACCCAGTCACCCTAGCACCTAAATGATACTGTCCTGTTGTTACAGAACACGGGGGGGGGGGGCGGTACTCTTGGATATATTTGGATATACTATTACCAGAAGGACCCCTCACTAGGTTCTCTTGTCCACCACCAGAGGAAAGACGTCTCTCAATGCCAGAGATTTGTGAAAAGGAAAGGAGAAGTTTGTTTAAAGCTATACAGACTTAAAGTAGTAACCTAATGTCTTCATTAAAATATCAAAGTCCTGCCCTGGCTGGCGTAGCTCAATGGATTGAGCGAGGGCCTGCGAACCAGACGATCGAGGTTCGATTCCCAGTCAGGGCACATGCCTGGGTTGCAAACCGGTTCCTTGCAGGCTAACTACCAGCAGGGGATGCACAAAAGGCAACCATACATTGATGTTTCTCTCCCTCTCTCCTTCCCCTCAAAATAAATAAATAAATAAAATCTTTAAAATATATATATATCAAAGTCCTTTAGGATAAGATGCACACAGTCCTTCCTTCTCCCTCTGCCCTAATTTGGGGTACCCTGTCTCAGGGAAAGAAGTAGATTCAGGCTCCCGACAGCATCAGCTGTGTCGTTGGCCAGGATCAAGCTACGTGGTTCTCCTCTGCAAAGCTGTGAGGGGGTCTCCACTAGGCCATTCTCCCCTCAATGACTGCCACAGGTTTAAGTCCCCGTGCCAGTCTTCCTCTGCAGCCCCACTTCCGACTCCTCCCACAATCAGTTACACCTGCCAGGACTCCCATATTCTCCCTGCTTTACTGGGCTGCCATGGTGAGTCTGGGCAGGCATCACCCCATGGCGTGGAGCCAGTCATCTCCAAGCTCTCAAGCAGGTGCTGTAACCAGGGCTGTTGCCCTCCCAGTTACATCTTGGGTGGAAGTCACTCCCTTCTCCCTGGCTCCAAGCATGGCCACAGCTATTTAACATGTCTATGAAACCAGTTAAGGGCTACAGATGTGTTAGATGACCACGCCAGAGGTTAGCTGCAAAGCTGTTGCTTTAAAAAACAGCTCTGCCTGTTCCTGCTCCATGTGTCCCTTCCCCCAAATCACACCTGTGGGGGGAAGGGGTGAGGACATCTTATATGTCTTTCTAATATTTCCTGGACACCTTGAGTTCTGGACCCCATTCCAAATCTCTGTTTGGGGCCCCCCTCTGGGCTACACCCTGTTTCACCGTGGCGGTAACATTGCTGCAGCAATGCCCTGTCCACACCACTTCCGTCCAGCTCGTCTGACCAGAAAAAACACATCTGCCTCCATGCACTGCCTGGCCACCCAGTGCCAGCTGCAGCCACCTCCTCCAGTTTTTGTTTAGAACAGCGTTTTTAAAGGCCCCTCCAGATCCCTGTTCACTTACTACCAGGAAGTCCCTGGGCAAACGTAGGCCCGGGGTCTGGCGAGTAGCGCCCAGACAGGCTCCATTGCCTGTGGCCATGCTGTCCGTCTCGGCTTCTGGCTGGGAGTGGGACGGAGCCCCTTCCCGGTCTCTGGGCAACCTCAAACCTTTGTTTCACACCAGCGTGTGAGCTCTCTGTCTGACATCACTTTTCTCCAAGTGTCCATCACCAGATCCTGCCCCTCCTTGCCCTCCCAGCCTCTCCTTCCCCACGCAAGCTTCTGGTCCAGGACCGAGTCCTATGAGAGGTGCCGGCTGCCCTGTGGCAGCACTTAGTCTACTGGAAAAGGGTTAGACCAGAGGCAAAGCTCCTGGAACCTGCCCCCACCTTCCGATAGCTCCCTGGTCGTTTTCTCTCCATCTGCAGCCTTCACCCAGTCCTTAGATGCCCATGCCCCACGACAGGCTTCCTTTTCCTCCCGCTGATGTTTCAGGTGCTGATGGCAGGATCTGCCTCCGAATTCCAGTTGTCCTCCTGTCTGGGGTTTGGCAGTCTGTCATTCTGGCTCCTCGATGTTCTCCCTGCCCAGCACACAGCTCCTGTTTCCTGTCCTTACCTGGAACGGGGGTACCAGTACCCTTGGGCCCCCAAATCCCACAGACATGCACCAACCCCATACATTGCAACCCCAACCCCTACACCTTAGCTCTTGAGATGCCAGGCCAGGCCACCGGAAATGAAGTATCTGTTCTGTCCTGCATTTGCTAACTTTCTTTAAACAACCTCCCTGTGAGTGAGACGAAAGCCATACTCCACCCCCGGGGCTCGGTCAGCTGCACAGGAAGACATTTAGTCTTCTGCGTTCACCAGTGTCTCTGAGCAATGTATATACTCTGAGAAGTGGTCTTTAGTCTTCCCACTTGTGCAGGCGTTTCAGGATATAGGCATTTCCCACTGTGGTTCACTTTTTCCCCGTTAACTTTCACAAAGCCGTCTCTGAGCACTTCGACATTCCTGACAGAAAACCTTCAGTTTCTTATTACAACAAATTGCACCCTAAGCAGCTGGGTAGCAAATCCTAGGAATCTTCTGGGACGCGTTGCATTCCTCCCGTTGAATCAATCTCTTGCTTGGCTGCCCCCGCAGCTGCAGAACTGCTATCTCTTTTGCTTCTTCTCAGCTCGAGGAAGAGAAAATAGAAAAAAAAACACCCCAGAAATTCATTTTCCCCTGTAGAGAGCTAGCAGAAAACCAGACAGACCCGAGGAATGATGGGTGCAACCTTGAAAGGCTCAAAGAGGACCGATTAAAACCAATTTTAATTGTTTATGAAGTTTAATTTCTTAAATCACACGTTTTATGATTTGGCAAATATGAGTAGCACACTCCCATGCATTTACCTGTGTATTCTGAGTGAATTCCATACTGCATTTCCAGCACTTCTCCAAGGGCAGAGGAATGGACCTCCAATTAAATTGCACAAATAATACCAATTTGCCAAGTTTCATAAATTTGATCACTTACAGAGGATGGGGTTAGCGTTCATGAAGAACAGTAAGAGATCCTTGAAAGAAATGAAAGATGGGGTGTAAATGGTCCCCCAAAGGATCATTCCCAGTTTTAAAGTGAAAAAAAAATGTCCTTCGGGCTAGGTAGCACAGAGCTCTCGAGGTTGTGAGCGTGTGCTGGCTGGAAAAAGTGTGTAGCACGTAGGTGTGTTTGAGGGAAGTGGTTCAGCCGGCTGCTAGGAAACTGAGGTGCAGGGGCCGCACCCTTGGACAGGGGTCCTGGGAGCGGTGGTGGGGAGCGGAGGCAGGCGGTGCCCACCGGCAGAGCAAATGGGTGAGGGGGTCGCTTTTTCTGCACGAAGGACACCCGTCGTACTGTCAGGCTGCCCTGTGGAGTTAAAGAGGAGCAGGGCCACCCTCACTGCCTCCTGGGAGACACCGCCGTGGTGTCTTCCCGAAGGAAGACCATCGGGTTCAGCGACTGGGGAAGCATCCGAACGCTCTCTGTTAACGCAGTCCTTCCAGAGGAGGGGGTGGAAGGACCGGAAGGGCTCTCTGCCACCTCTCAACTGTCTCCAACTGAAATGCAATCGCTGTCACTTATCAAGAGCCTGCTGCGGACCCAGCCACTGGCGCGTCCTTCTCAGTCTCACAGCCACAGCACGACTTACGTCTCGCCCCTTCCATGGCAGAGCGGGGGCTCAAACTCAGGCCTTGGGTTCACTGATAGGTTATTATAATTTTTTTTAAAAAAGACATCTGTGTTAGCTTTATTTAGTTGTAAAGGTCTAGAGTCAGGGTCTTCCGACCTTTTGGCATCTCCGGGCCACACGTTAAATACGTGGTAACACATAGTCACAATTCATCTCGGTTCCTTTTGTTACATGCCACGGAAATCCAGCTCAGACCGCAGAGTCTGCTACCCATATTACCGCATGGCTGGGGCGGATCCGGTGTGACAGAACACAGGGGCGCTGTCCGGGTCACCTGGTGAGTGTCCCTCTCTCTCTGTCTCTCAGTCTGTCTCCCCTCCTCTCCCTGGATCTGCTCGTTCCTCTTCGTGGTTGCCGTCCTTTCCCGCACGCACAGTCTTCCCCACCACTGGGCAGAGAGCATGCTGTCCCGCAGCCTCTTGTCCACATGGTTCTCTGGTTCTTTGACAAAAGAGGAGGTTCTGTTCCCTCCAGCTGTCCGTCTACCCCCTGCCATGAGAATGTGTACTTTAGATGGCTTTCTTAGGCTTCTTTGGGTTTCACGTTCACTCCTGCCTGGACCAGGGGAGAGAGTGTGGGCAGCCCCACCAGAAACACAGGTTTGAAACAGGACAGGAGCCTTGGGTGCGGGGGTGGATGCTGGACAAGTCTGCAGAGCCCAGAGGCTGACAGATAGAAGCCTATGACACAGGAGAGAAGGTGTGAGGGACTCTGTACCATCAGAGTCAGGAGCCTTAGGAGCAAAGCTCTGCAAGGCCAGGTTGCTGGAACGTCAAAGGGAGCAGTGGGACCCACTCCCACCAGAACACAAGCCAGCCGTTGAGGAGGATGCCTGGTGGAGGAAGATGGGTTGCAAGGCTGGTTGGGCCTGCCGGAGGCGGCATTGTGTGAGGACCTGGGGTCCCGGATCGCAGTGCGCGGCATGTTCTGCAGGCGTTCTTTGTCCCTGTGCGCCGTGCCTGTTCCTGGCTGCGGGCACAAAGGCACATGGCCAGGAGGCAGCGTGCACTTCGGAGGTGCTTCCATGGAAAGAGTGTACTGGATTCCAAAATATGGGCTGGCGGGGTTCATTTACACCTCTTACTTATTTATTTACTTTAAAAAGATTTTATTTATTTACCTTTAGAGGGGAAGGGAAGGAAAGAGGGAGAGAAATATCAATGTATGGTTGCCTCTCATGTATCCCCTGCTGGGAACTGGCCTGCAACCCAGGCATGTGCCCTGACTGGGAATCGAATCGCGATCCTTTGGTTTGCAGGCCTGTGCTCAATCCACTGAGCTACATCAGCCAGGGCCATTTATACCTTTTAAACAGCTGTTTCTGCCTGTGGTTGTCAACGATGGATAGACTCTCCTGGGGAAATATAGAATGGACTGATGTGCCTCAGAGCTCCCTTTTTCAAGTTCTAAGTCAACATTTGTATCAGACTTACGGAGATGAATACACAGAGGTGATGCATAGCACATTTTCAGGGGGGCACAGCTGAGAAGAACAGCTCATACTTTGGGGGACTAAATCGAACTATGAAAGTAGCTCCTTAACTAGAAACATTTGGTTGATAAGAGCAAGATGAATTTAAATAGGGATATGTGCAAAAGTGTGCATTTGTGATGAAAAATTCAATAGTAGGCTGGAGGGTCTTTGTAGTATTTTGTGGAGGATTGTTTTGGGGGGGCTCCATTAGTGTTAATTCCTCCATTCTCCTTCTTACTAGAACCTCAAATCTCCCGGCCCTGCAGCTTATATGTGATTAGCCGCTGGGGTGGTTTGCGATCAGCCTGAGCCAGAGGGTTGCATTTTCCTGGTCGTCTGGCCCAAGTCAGGCAAGGTAGAGCCAATGGTGGCCATTCTTGGACTTTTATGTGAGACATTAAGAAGAATTTCCCTTTCCTGCTGCTCATGATGGAGGCTGTTAGGTCTCCTGAGACCACAGAGAGAGAGAACAGAGACCAAACCCAGAGGGCAGAGGTGAGGAGTGGAGAGAGATTCTGGTCGCGGAAGCATTGCTTGACTCCAGATTTCCCGCTATGCTGTGGCGTAACATAGACACATGGGCTGATAAGTTTCCTATTTTGTCAGCCAGTTACAGTTGGGTTTCTTGCTTCATATGACACAAAGAACCCTAACTGAGATCTATGGGGGGCGGACGGGGACTAGTGCAGTGGCCGGGAAAGGTGATACAACCTTGGGCTGCGTTATTTTAAGGGTAGCGTTACCCCCAGCAGATTGGATACACACATCCACCGCACTACAGCTACGGAGATTCAAGCCGAGAGTGACTGGGAGGAGAGCAGCCTTGTAGCCACGTTGTGTGAGAAATAGCTGGTGAAAGTGGAACAGACTCAGTGAAGGAAAAGGAGACCTGCCGGGACGAGTTTTCTCACCTTTGACGGGCTTCAGTGCAGGAGGGGAGTAGATGCTTGCTCAGGGCTGGCGGAGGGAGAATGCGGGAGCATGACCTGGGATGGATGAGAGGCAAGCCACGCTCCATCCAGGCGCCCAGTCGGAGACCATTCAGTTCTGAAGAGCAGGGAATGCCCCATCTTTGGAAGTATCTCTGCAGCATGTGACCATTTATTAGCTTTCATCAAACTGATTTTTTCTGGGGGGTGAGAGGAATGTCTTAATGAGGTTTAATGTCCTGAGTTTCAGAGCCTCTAGAACTTCCTCAGTGTCAGTCACAAATAAAGTACCAAAGCAAACCAACTCCACTCCACTTCTCTGTTGCCCCCATTGTCATTGGGCTGTGAGTGACACATACCCTTCCTTCCTCCGCCTGGTCCTGAGGAGTCAGTACAGCTTTGAGAACTTGTGGGGGGTGGTTTCTGTAACTTGGCAGGCAGTGGCGTAAGATAATATGTATCTTGAGCTTTATGTCTACGGTATACACATATACAAAGTGGTATCAGTTATACATAAACACACACAATCACATACAGTTGACCCTAGAATAATGCAGAGGTCAGGGGTGACCTGCACAGTTGAGAATCCACACACAACTTTCGATTCCCCCCCAAAATGTAACTATTAATAGCCTACTGTTGACCAGAAGCCTCGCTGATAACGTAGTCAATAACATGTATCTTCCGTGTCAGATGTTTTGTATACTGCATTTTTCCAGTAAGCTAGAGAAAGGAAAGTGTTACTGAGAAAACCACAAGGAAGAGAAGACATGCTCACGGGACAGGACATGTTTGCTGAAAAATCTCTGTGTGTGCGTGAGCCCACACAGTTTGACCCACGTTGTTGAAGGGCCGGCTGTGTATTTGAAAAGCACACATTTATAATGGGCTGTGTAGCACTTCATTTTATTCTTTACTTCAGAGAGTTGCTAACCTGTAGAAAGGAGATTTGCACATTTTGGGGAAGTAGAGATTTCTGGCTTTGCCTGGGAGAAGCCCTGGTGCCGTGGGCTGCATCCCCACGGCAGCAGCAGCCGGGCCAGGCAGCCCCGGCCGGGCCAGCCCTGTCTGTCTGCCATGGTCCCCCCCGCACCTGCCCTGCCGACTCCCCCACCAGGCCAGCTTCACACACCGCTTCCTCTCTGTCCCTCGGGGCCTGTAAGGGCTCGATGTCTGCCCTGAGTGCTGCTTTTGCCCCACTGGTTAGTGCTCCGTGGGCAGTGAGTGGAACAGCAGTATGGGACCCATCATCTCAGACCCACCATGAGGAGGAGAGAAAGACGGCCAACACAGCATTCCCACCCATGACTTTTTTTATGAAAACTTAACATTTTAATTTTATAAGTTAATGTAAAATGTGGGATTATTCACTGTTAGAGGTGGAGGAACAGAACATGGAGTCTGCAGATTCATAGATACGTAACATTGGGGTAAAAGTTAACAACCCTTTCTCATTAGTTTCCCTGGTAGCCTTTTCTAGTTAGTGAGGCCCAGGTCCGCTATTGCCCAGAGTCTTGGGTGCAGGTCCCTGGCTCCCTTCCTCGTTAGTAGTGTGTCCCCAAGCACCTTCCCCAGGGACGTAGTTCCACTGACGTGATATGAAAGAAGGGTCCTGGCTTAAATGAGCTCAAGGACAGCTAGGCTCAATAACATGCCTTCAGGTCAATTTGCCGAAAATCAATTACTGATAGTCAGCTCCTGAAAAGCCCGTTCGCCAGCCCCCATCCTCTGAAAGACCCATTTACCGGCCATGCCAAATGTACCAAATGGTGGTTTGGTGGCCGTTTCAGACATGTTCAGCCTGGATTACTGATATTGAAAGATAGTTTCCTGAGTATTAACTAATACCAAGATGCTTCCTGACATACGGTTTTTAAAAATTCTGGAAGGCTGGTGAAACAGAACTCAGTGTTATCTGAAGCGCGGTTTTTCTGTGTAAAGGTTTGACAGTTCCTATGTGACGTAATGGTTTCCGCTGTATTTGACTTCTGCACTCTTGAAATGTCATTTTTATTTAAGCATTTCTAATGTTCTTGCACCCATTCCTAAGTAGCTTGTTAGCCTTAATTTTGTACATTTCTCCATTTAGAATTTAAATCAGATTGAAATTTTAAATTTTGGTATCTTTAAGATGCTTTCGAATTTATATTTAATTTAAATGTGTAATTGCGAGAAATCCTAAATTAATGCTGATAGGCCACTGGAGAGGTCGTGGAAAGAAAACTTAAAGTACTAGGTGTTTCAAATGAAGTTTAAAAAGAACATTCGGAAACATCAAAAGAAACCTAAACAATCTCATATGCAGAAAATCATCCACTTAATTTATGTCTCACTAGCTTTTTGCAGATTTAATATTTTTTGCCGTTGCGCATTCCTGTCAGAGCTTTGGAAACATTTCCTTTTCAAGTAGTAAATCTTGAGGGGGGAAAATGGCGCTAAATTTATTAAAATCAAATAATTTATCAAAAAGATCTGTCAGTGACTTGCCTTGCTTACGAATGACGTTAACACTGGTCTCTTCTCTGCCGCACTTCTCACTGTACTCAGTAAATAAACACACATTTCGAATCTCCAAAGGGGGCATCAGGATGAGGCAAAGCTTCCCAAGTACCTGACCAAGGTACGGGAACCCCAAGTACGGGAACCAAGGAGTTGGTTCACGTTGTGAGCAGCTACTGCGGTGTCAGGAGCGCGGCCCTCTTCGGGTGCTGCGTATGCAGAGGTCCCCATTATTTAGATTTTAAAACACTTGAAAACCCGTATCTCATTCTCAAAATAAAAAGCTCCCTGGCCACTTTCAGGCCTGCTGCTTACCAGCGACTTTGTGAAAACATGACTGTTTCAGTTCTTCCAACAGTTATTTTATATACCTCTGAATGTTTCTTACGTATCACCTAACGAAAAGATCCATTTTTTAAAAAGTAGCTCATTTATCCTTTTTTGCCTATCATCTCTCTTTCCATTAAAAATAATAGTGATTATTTAATTCTTTGGGTACCTGTGGAACTTAAACAATATACTGAATTTTTTATTTCTTCCTCCACCAACTTTAGGCAGTTAATTTCTCTCTGTGTGAGATGGATATTTAGTTCTCTCATTCTGATGGGGAATTTGAGTGTAAAATTCTCGATTCAACATTATTTTCAGGGATGATTCTAAAAGCTGTTACACTGTCGTCTAAGATCTGTTGCGTCTGATGCCCATGGGATTCGGATTTCTTTGTCGATCAACCATTTCATCTTTCTCTGCGTTTCTTGGCTCTGACTTTCTCTTTGATATTCTGAAAGTCCACATTGATGTGTCTGGACGCAGGGAATTTTTATTCGTGCCAGACTCTTTCATTATCAAGGCTCTTGTTTTCTTTTATCTCTGGAAAAACTTTTATTTTTCCCTTTTTATTTTCATTTCCTCTATTTTCTCTGTTCTTTAGTTCCGAAAGTTCTGGTGGTCAGATGTTAGTTCCGAAAGTCCTGGTAGTCAGATGTTTCCAGTGTCTCAGGCCTTTTGCTTTAAGTTCTGAGAGTTATCCTGGACTTTATGTTCTAGATAGACCTTTAACAGAATTTTTATATCTCAGCAAATTTTGTGTGTGTGTTTTTAATTACAAGAACTTGTTTTTGAACCATGCCTGTTTTCTAGCTTCTTATTCTTACTGTTTGGATGCACCACCTTCTCAAATCTCTCTAAGGATAATTGGTCTTTCTAAAAGTTTTCTCCCATTTTTGGAATGATAATGGATTTTTTTCGGGTTCATTTTTTTTTTCTGTTGTATTTATTCTGGCCTTTTTTTCTTGCTGTAAACTTTTCTTGAAGCTTAGATGCTTGTTGGTTGTCCATATTGTCGTTGTCGAACAGCGTTATTGAGATACCATTCACATACCATCTAATTTACCCTTTTAAAGTTTACAGTTCAGTGGCTTTTCGTATGTTTGCGTATGTGTACAACTGTCATAGAAATTTAGATTAGAACACCTTTATTGTCTCCGTTACCTCTTACCTTCTGATCCTTCCATTCACCCCACCACCCCTTGCCCCAGGCAACCACTGTCCATTCGTATTTGAAAACCAGGGATTAGGAAGGGTTCCTCAGCTCTCCGGGGGCTTTGGCATGGAAGTTAGTGAGGAGACAGGCTGGGAAGGGGGACAGGCGGAGGCTGAATGGCACTTGAGTCCCAGAAAGCCAGGGCTGAGAGTCAGGACCTGGAGAGCCTTGGGAGGGGGTGGTGTCCCGCCCACCCCATTGATGAGCTTGGTTTCCCGTCTCTATTCAGGGTTCAGAGGACCTTCCACTGTGGATGGTGACCGGAGAGCCACACGGTTAGGTTTTGTCAGGTGGAGAACAAGTCTGCCTTGTCACAGCTGCACCTGGGGAAACTAGGGCATGCGGTGGGTATTGTATAGGCACGTAATTCTGCATCACGCATGTATATGATGCCTTACAATCGGCAAAGCACTTTCGGGTACGTGTCTCTTATCTCATTTGCCGTGGGCAGGTGTGCAGACGTGGATTGCTCTGGATCTGACGAGGCCTAACCTGTCCCACTCTCTGCTTGCATGGGACCCCTCCAAAACCCTGCTCCCAATTCTGAACTTACCAACTTTTCTTTTCCTTAAAGAAGGCCTGCCAAATTAGGTTTCCGTATGTCAGGCCTCAGAAGGTCGCCCTCTCTGCACAACAGCAGTGTCAGCCTCAATTTAGGGCTGTAAAAGCCATGAGTGCCCTGCCCAAGGCCACATGTCTAAGGCACAGAAGTGTCACACCTGAGTGTTTCCTCCCACTGTGTGTCCTTCCCTCCCCCAAAAGGGTGATGTGACTTCCAGCTTCTGAATGGTGCCTGTGCCCAGGACACCAACCATGGGAGCAGGGCAGGCTCTGGGTGTTCCGCAGTTATCCATCCGCAGGGGCTGGGCCCACAACAGCCCACATGATGACTGGAAATGGGGGGCTTCGGTCCCCTGCTAAGTTCACAGGCTGCCTCTGTGTCCAACCCAAACCCAGCAAGGAATGCCACACCCCCTCCCCCACCTACGCATTTAGGTTTCAGTTATGAAATGCCTTTGAGAAGTATTTTCTCTGCACAAAGAGAAATACCACTGAACCCTCCTTTCTACTTCTGTTTCTGAGTGAGGCTTTTAATCTCACATTGTTTTGTGGTCTTAACACAGGAGACCTAAGGGGGAAGAAAGAAAGAAGCCAGAGATCTTATGTTCAAGGGCCAGCTAATTTGGTGGTTCTCCCAGGTGGGAAAATCAGTGTCAGCCCTGAGGAGGTGAACCCCGCCTGCGTTTCACTGTGCCGTGCCGCCGGTGGACTGTCCTCCTGGAAATGAACTTGCCCTCCATGCTTTTCAGCGTCTCGGTGGAGCATATTGTGTGCTTGCCTTTCCCCAGATGCAAGCGTGTGTGTTGTGAGTAGCAGTCTGAGGCGGCGGTGCCTGGAGGGGGGACGGGCTCCGTCTGTGGTCGCAGATTGTGCTGAATTCGCTTGAGTCGGGCCAGACCTCTCCCGCTGTCTCGGGTCTGAGTCTCCCAGGCCTGCCCCCCACCCCAGGCCCCTGGGGAGCTCGTCTCGGGGAGGAGTTTCATTCTTGCTGGACTTCTTTATTCTGAAGCTATCGGTCCAGGAGCAGTATCTGGGGTCCAGACTTTCTTGGGTGTTAACGTGGTCTGACCAAAAAGTCCGAGGTGGCAGGGGCTCTTCTTCTGTGCCTTCCCCACGGTGCCCACCCCTGCACCCCGACCCCCAGCAGGACTGAGGGTCCCCCAGACCCAGGGCCGGCAGCTGCTCTTTATCGCGTTAGAACGCTCTCTTCCTGCCTGGTAAACTGCCACTGGCCCCGTCACACTGTCACCTGCTGGGGCTCCTCTCCCAGGACTTGCCCACCACCCGGGAGCCAGAAAGGGCGGCTCACGCTGACGCTCCCAGAACCCTGCACGTTGCTGCGTCTGGCATCTCCCCTGATCGCTCTGTGACTGGGCCTCGCGGCAGGTTATTAAATATTTAGAAAAGTCACGCTTACTCCTAACAAAGTCTGACCACTCCGGGGCGTGGCAATGGGCCATAGTGTGCTGTTGGTCACCCCAGGTCCTTGGCCAATCAGAAGCAAAACTGTCCACTTCAAGGTGGAATTCCCAGGCTCTTCTCAGGGCACGCTTGTCTTTTGGCCCTGCTCTGTCGAGGTTTCATCAACACGGTGACAGTAAAGACACAAAGGGCTGCAGCAGAGCCATCCCTGAGGCCACGCTGGGCCACCCTGTGAGCACAGCACCCCCACCCCCACGGCCGCTGCTGCGAAGGAGCAAATGCTCGCTGAGCCCCACTTCCTTATAAGAACATGCGCACGAACCAAAGAATGTATGTCACGGCACGGCCAGCCCTCATCTGTCAACAGCTTCGAATGTTTAGGGCAGTTCCCTGGCTGAAAACACGCTCCGCGCCGAGGCGCTCTGCAGCAGATGGAACGTGTAAAGGCCTCTGACTCAGAGCGTTTGCGCCTTGAGTGGCCATTGGTTGAGCCTGGAATTAACCTTCGTAAACAGAGACTCCTCTCTCAAGATGTCCTGCGAGAAAAGAACATTCCCCGTGGCCAGCCCTGCATGCTGCCGTGTGCGCGTGGCCAGTGCAGGGCCCGGCGGAGGGCAGGGAGCACCGGGAATACACACTTGGCCTCCGTTTGCCCTTCGCCCGGCTCAGGCCAGGCCCCCCTGGACTGATCGTAGCTTTGGCTTCATCTCACCTCAAACCTCTTAAATCTCCCACTTTTGTTGGAGATAATATCTCACCCAAATAGTATTACCCTTGTCCCCTGGACAGCGCAGCATTTAAAATTAACCAAACTGGCCAGACTTTGTTTCTGCCAATTGGTATTTTCTCAGTGGTGTTGGAGACCCTGGCGATGGTCTCACCGCGCAGGCTGGCTGCTGTCTGCTGGGAGCTAGGAACTCCCAGTGCTGGCAGGGAGGGGCCAGGCCAGGGGCGCAGGGGCTGTGCTGCAGACACACGTGGGTGATGTGGGGGAGGCTCCAGACCAGTGACCTAGGCATTCTCTGTGCCTAACAGGAGTCCACTCAGAGCTGTGGTCTACGGGACGAGGGCTACCGCTTCCCCCAGGGGGCAGTGTGGGAATAGTGTCATTGAGCCTGGTGCGGGGTGACTCTGTGGCACAGCTGGCTCTGTGGCATCTCCTCCCGCTCACTCAGCACCACTCCACTCTTACCTGCCACCCTCCAGCAGTGGCTTCTCTGACCCCTCAGGGGCTAAGGTCTTGCCCTTACCTCCCCATAGCCTTCCAAACCCACTCTCAGATCTTTGCGCCCCATTGGGAGTCTCTTGACTGGCAAGCGGGCTTTCCCGTGGACACCTGCATCTTAACAAGAACCGAAGCCTTCAGCTGGACTGGTGCCGCCCTGGCGGTCAGTGTGGTCACCAGGCACCAGCCAGGACAGTGATCCAGGGCCTCTTGAAGACCTTGAAATCTGTGCACGTCGATCCACCCACTTGCGTCTACACCCCACCTGGGTTTGCCGCCTTCTCTTTCCTCCAAACCCTCAGGCTGGACTTCAAGGGCAAAGCAAGCTGCCTCTGCCCTCCTGATTCCTGCCCGCCAGCAGTGGGGATGCTGACCAGCCACGTGGGCGGAGAGAACACCAGGTGAGGAGGGAGGAGGGCCGCCCCGACGATACCGAGAGAGAACAAGCCTCCCGGGTGGCACTGGGTTGTCCAAGTGGACTCGCTTCAGGGCACTGCCGCGTCCGTTCTTTCCGATGACGTCAGACAGTCAGCAGACGGCTGGGGAAGGCCTCTGCCTCTCCGGGTGGCTCTCGAGGCTGTCCCCTGGCTCTGGTGTCGGAGTACCAAGCTGTGCAGAGTGAAGGCCATGCAGTGTGGGGTCAGCCATGGAAGAGTCTTCAGGGAAAGGGAACCCCATGGTCATTAGGCATCTTCTCTGTGCCAGGCCCCGGCGAAACGGCCTCAGACACGCTCTCTCATTTCATCTGACAATGTCCTTGTCAGTCAGATGGGTACTGGGCTCATCGGGGCCATCCGTCTGTAGGGCCTGTGGGCGTCTAATCACCACACCCAAAACCACTATAATGTTGTACGTCACCTGTGACTGAAAAACACATTTTTAAAAGTAGGTGGTGTTACCCCTGTTTTACGGATGAGAAAGCACAGCTCAAAGAATTCAGGGGCTCGCCCCAGACCGACCAGGTCTGAGTCCCGTTCATTTCCTGCTGTGCCCTTCTTCTTTTGATACAAGATGACTGATGTTTAAAAATAGCACAGATCGCTGTCCTCAGTGGTCCCTGAGTCCCCTTCGTCCCCTCGTTGGACAGGTTCCCATCCCTGTGAGCCCGCCTCCCCAGGCAGGCTGCCCCTTTGGTGAGTGGCCCCTCTGTGTCTGTGTGTGCAGGCTGCCCACCCAACACCGCTGTCACTTAGTGGGAACAAATACAGCACTGGGTCCTGAAAGGCCTTGTCGGTAGCCGAGACAGAGAGCCTGGGTCTGAGTGGCGTTCGCTGTGCCCCTGTGGTCTCTTGCTTCTGGGCTGAAGTGGTGATGACTCGGCAGGTCGCCGTGACCTCCTGACCTGGAACACCACTGCAGCGGGGAGCCTTGAAGCTGTGACATGAGGTTTGCCAGGGTGTCTATCACGACTCGCTTCCTAAATTTGCAGCGTGCCAGCTCGGTGCTCTTCAGGGGAAGCTCCCGTGCCAGAGAGCAGAAGTGCATTCTGTTAGGGCTACGCAGGCCTGAGTCCTGCAGTTGGAGGACAGAAGGGTCACTGGGGGGCTGGCCTCAGGCGCGGGGCGTGGCTGCAGTCCGCCTACAGTGTGGTCCAGTGAGCAGTTCTGCTGTGGTTCCAGCAGGGGTCAGTGTCCAAGTGCTTGGCTGCCTGTCTAGGTAGTTTATGCTCCCAGGTGTGGTGACGAGGGTCAGTCGCCCCAAGGCTCGCAGAAGTGCCAGCACAGCCGTCCCCGGGGTGTGTGAGAGGTCAGAGAAATCCATCTCAGTGCATCTGACATGTGGCTCTGCAGAGCATCCCTCTGTGAGGAGACTCAGCCGGGGTCGGGCAGCTGGGACTGGAGGCAGATTCAAGTCCAGAACCGACTGGCTGGACCCAAGCTACCGCCTTCCCCTCTGCTCTCATTTCCCCAAAGAGTGTAAATATAAACTTATAAATCAGTTTAGGCAAAGACAGGGCTGCTCTGCGAAAGAGGGCTCTGTGATTGAATGAACTTGAGACAGCGGGTTGGATAAGGTTCTGCAGGACACCCCATAGCCTCGGCCATAGTGCCCTGTATCCTAAAATAAAGAGCACATCTTTTTATGTTTTAGGGGTTTTAAAATTAAAGTGTCGGAATCAGTGTCAGGAGCAAGTCTGAGACAAGGGCGTGGCGTGTCATGTACCCGGTTTAAGGAGGCGTTCACTCTAAGCGTCACGCAGGCAGGCCCCCGAGGCTGACCGTGCCCGGCGCCTGCCTCGCCTCGCTCTCCTCCCCTCCCTGTTCAGAATGAACCTCCCAGGCACCGGGAAGAGGGTAGGGGCACTCGGAGGTGGTCCCCGTCTGCACAAGAGGTAGGGAACTTGGACGGTCTTCAGAGGCAGCTGTTCATCTCATGGCCCCTCAGGTGGGTGCTTCAACCAGACAGCCCACCGAGACGCCATTTTGTTCCTTGCACCGTCTCTTAGAGTGGCTTCTGAAAGATTAGCTAAAAAAAGAAAAAGGAAAAAAGGATGATCAGTTACAGTGCAGAAAGCTGGCGGACAAGCACCTTAGCCACGCAGTCAGGTTAGCGTCGTCAGTAGCGTTGTGTGCCCAGCCTGTCCTGTCTGACCCTGTCACAAAAACCTACAAGCCCTGTTCAGTCAAACACATACGCCGGGCAGGAAGCCCAGATTGGAGTGTATTTCACAGGCTGCATGACCACTGCTCCTTCAGGCTGTCAGGGAAGGGTGGAGAAACCGCCACAGGCCGGGGGGGCAGGGGCGGCGTGACAACAGAATGCACTGTTGTCCCTGGCCTGGATTCTGGGTCATGAAGAACACGTTGGTGGAAGCACTGATAAAATCCAAAGACAGTCTGGAGTTTATTTAGTAGTAACATGCCAGCACCAGTTTCTTAGTCTTGACGAACATTCCTCCGCAACAAGCTTAACGACCGGGAGGGGAATTGGAGAGGAGTTGCTGGGAACCCCCGTACTATCTCTGCCCCTTTTCTCTAAATCTCAAATTCTCCCCGCACAATGTGTATTTGAAAAGGAAAGATTGTCCTGAAGTAGCAGTGGAAAAGCGGATTTCCCGTCCCGTCCCAGGCAGTGTTGTTAGAGGTGGTAGGAATGGCTGAAGTTCTAGGAATGGATCCTAGAAGCTGCAGGGAAGATGGCAAGGCTGGTCTCGGAACGGTGGGTCTTGCATCGCGAGGCCCTTCGCCGCAGCTCCAGGCAGCTGGCCAAATCTTCCAGCTGACAGCGTCGGCCGCGTTGACACCTTCAGTGACATGTTTATTCAGTTGAAGACATTAATTATTTTAATTAAAGAAAAGGCACATGGGTTTCAATATTCCTTTACAGGATTGGAAATTTTGTTGTTCATCCTAAAGGTGCCAGAGTTCATTAAAGGCAACTTATGAAAAGTTTATAAAAGGCAACTTTTAACTGTGAGAGTTAACGTAACCTCCAAAGGTCAAAAAGTAATGCAGAAAACACTTAGGTCTCGAAGGCCAAGAGGGATCCACAGACTGTGGCTGAGATGCTAAAGAAAACCGTCTACGATAGCTGTGTGGGTGGATGGATGTAGGCTCTCATCATTTAAAAACAAAACCGAGTACTTGTCATCAGCTGTTTCTTCCCATCTCATCCCAACACTGTTGCTAAGTCAACCGGGACCTCCCGATGGCTGACATGTGAGAATCCCGGAATAAAGCCACGTGGAATACGTTTCCAAACTTAACTGCCCTGGACCCCGGGGGGGCCCCAGGGGGCGTACTTGGGTAAAAGTCCCCTGCCCTGCTTACTGCCCATCCGTGTGGTACCGGATGAGTTCTCAGTGCGGAGGAGGCCGTCAGCATCGTAGCTGCTGGGTTGGCCAAAAGTCCGTTTGTTTTTTTCCGTCTGGTGGCTCTAGTAGTACTTAGTGGTCTTTAACGTCATTTGAAACAGTTTGGTTAGATTGTATTGTGACAGCTATCATATCAGTGTGCATTTAAAAAATTATCAAAATTGGTGAAATTTTGTGCAGCCATTTTAATATTGAAGATGGAAGAAAAATACATTAACACTTTGATGTATTATGCTTTATTATTTCAAGCAATGTAAAAACACGACTGAAATGCAAAATAAGACTAATGCAGTTTGTAGAGAAGATGCCATGACTGATTGAATGTGTGCAAAGTAGTTTGTGAAGTTTGTTGGTACTGTTGACATTTTGGCCAAAGAATTCTTTGCTGTGGGGCTGTCTTATGTATTGGAAGATGTTTAGCAGCACCCCTGGCCTTGACACACTAGAAACCAATAGCGGGAGATAGCCAACCTACTCAAGATATCCAAATCAATAAAGTTATTGGTGAAAATGAAAAATGTGTTCTTTAATTTAGGGAAAAAACTAAACAGACTTTTTGGCCTGGCCAGTATGAAGTTTGGGGCTAGTGTACTACACACACATTGTGTTGAGGGCTCCTGAACCAGGAAGTAGGCAACCTACCTCCTGGCTGGTTGTTGCACTGGGCACTGGGTTACGTGCTGCATACAGCTCCTTTTCGGGGTCTCTGTGGGGAGGATACCCCAGAACTGCCCATCCACTCAAGAATCAGCCTGAGAAGGTGGCGGTGCCTGCAGCTGGCAGAAGCCTTCCCTCCCTCCAGCAAGAAAGATGGCGAGAAAGACAGTGAGCTCTAGGTCACTCACCTTCGTCATTCAAGGAAGACGCCTGGCAAGGTTTCCGACTCAAACCCCCTCATTGTGAGCCAAGGGCCAACCCCTTCACGGACTTGCGTGTGCCCGTGTGGACACTGGCTGTCCCCGGAGCCCGCACCCTTGTGCCGAGGGCCAGTGTGGAGGCGGTTGCCCACCCAGCCTTGCTGGGCGGTGTTTTCTGGTCAGTGATGGATTGAGGTGTCATGTCAGCCGTCCCCCTGACAAGGGCTTTATTAATACAGTCTCTTGCCCCAGACTTGACCTTCCATCGCTGGAGAACAAGAAAACATTGAAAAAAAAACTTCAACCAAATGAAAAGTACTCTGTCCGACGTTGGCAACCTTTGTGTGAGGGGTGCAGTAAAGCGCCTATGTCACACGCAGGTATGTTCCCGGGTGGCACAGGCTTCAAGTTTAACGCTAATGGCTCTCCTGGGAGAAGTCTGCAAGGGAAGACTCGGCCCCTGCCGTGGTGGAATGATAAATGAGAGGGAAAGTTGCCCAGGCTCCTGCTGTGCCCCAGAAGAGCCCCAAATGGAGGGCCTGAGAGGACCCAGGCCGCCCGCAGGAGGGCTGTCTTCGCCCGTGTCCCCCTGTGCGCCCAGGCGGAAGGGAGGAAAGCACCGGGTGTCCTGCTCTGTGTCTCTCGTGGCTCCATTGCGCTGCTTCGCCATTTGCCGTCCTGTGGGCAGCTCCGTGGTGAAGGACAGTCGTCCATCAGCTCAGTCAGGTAGGGCACTGGCATTATAGGAAAACAGTGACTGAGGGTGGCCCTGGCTACAGTATCGGGAAGTGTGTCATTCACACAAACATGGGGACCAGGCTTCTGAAGTTCAAGTACTGTTTATATGGGCTTAGCTCAAGTTTGGTGGAGAAGAGTGTGGGATTCGGAGGGGGTGGTCGATCCTGCTTTCAGTGGTGAGAGAAGCCAGGCCAAGGCCTGTGACAGGAAGTGGGACGTAGGCAGGGGGTGCGGAGGGGCCACCCACCGAGAATCAACGTCCCAACTCTAAAGGCCAATTCTGAAATTCAGTGCAGACATTGAGAGGGTGGGGGTGGCATTTGGAGAGGAGGGAGAAAGAACCCTCTGTGTCTTCCAGTTTGAAGGCAGGCATTGCCGCCTTCAAACGCAGGTTGATGAATCCACGGGCAGCTGGGCCTCTGCGGTGGACTGTGAGTCTGATGGGGGGCTGGGCGCAGCCAAAATATCTGTCGCCTGTGATCTTTCTGTGGTAGTCCGGACAGTATTTGCTGATTGCTCTCCGTCACAACCTGTTGGCCCCAGAAAGTTCCCCCGGGGAGCATTCTCTGTAGTTTCACAGGAGGTGAGAGACTGGTTGGTGCCCAGGCCCAAGGCCGGCCCCCCTGCACACACAGGTATCTCAGTATACCTTCATCATCTTCACAGGAGGGTACATGTCATCACTTCCCCCTTTTTAACTGTTTTCTTGAGATGTGATTCACACACTATGCAATTTACCCATTGAAAGTGTACAACTCAACAGCTCTCAGTACATTTACAGAATTATGCGACCCCCTTTGAATGCAGTACATTTGAGAAACATGTTCATCACCCGGAATGAATCCCCTTACCCCTTAACAGTCACCCCCTACCAGCCTCACCCCTGGGCAACTAGTGATCTGCTTCCTGTCTGTCTTGCTTTGCCTGTTCTGTAAATGGAATTTATAATTGGTGGCCCTTTTGACTGGCTTCTTCCACTTAGCAGACTTTCAAGGTTCCCCATGTTGTAGCACGTCTTAGTGCTACATTCCTTTAAACTGACACGTCGTATGCCATTATAAGGATGTACTGAACCTTATTTATCCATCATCACTTGATGGACATTGGAACTCCTTCCACTTTTGACTAAGAATAATACCGCTGTGAGCATGTGTGTGCACTTTTGTATAAACATACGTTTCAGTCTCTCCCACCTAGGGATGGAGTTGCTAGATCACAGGGGAACTCTGCGTGTAACGTTTCGGGGAACTGCCAAACTGCTTTCCCACGTGGGTGCTAATGTCCCATTTCCACCGGCAGTGGCAGGGCTCCCCTTGCTCCACATCCGCACCACCTCTTGTCGCCTGGTTCTAGTCAGCCCAGGGAGCGCGCGGTGGTGTCTCACTGAGGGTTTGATTCGCCTTATTGCTATTTGTATTTTTTCTTTAGAGAAATGTCTCTTCGGACCCTTTGCCCATAGTCTAATTGAGTTATTTTTCTTTAAATCATTGAGTTGTAATAGTTCTTTATATAATCTAGAGACAGGTCTCTTACCATATATATGGTTAGTATTTCTCTCATTCTGCGGGTTATCTTTTCACTTTTTTTTGCAGCACAACAAGTTCTGATTTTAATGGTGTATGATTTGTGAATGTGTTTTTTTGGCATGTGCTGTGTATGTCCTCCAAGAAACCCTCCCTACAGGGCCATGGAGATTTATGCCTCACTTTTCTTCTATGAGTTTTCTAGTTTTAGCTCTTCCATTTAGGTCATTAGTCCGTTTTGAGTTAATTTTTGTATATGGAATGGGGTAGGGGTCCAACCCTCCCTCCTGTGGCTATCCGGTCCTTATACATCATCTATGAGGGGCCAAAAAAACAGACGCCTTTTCTGGACACTCTGAGTTGCTTAGGGGCCAACTGCCCGCACAGCCGTGCACCCCACAGCCGAGGGACAGGCGTCAGAGGATGTAGAAGCTCTTGACTTCAGAGCAAGCAAGCACTGCTCACCAGGCGTGAGCTGGAGCGGAAGGAGCTGATGCTGACGTCTTATGCCCCGGACCCGGGCCCAGCCCTCTTGCTCACTAACCAGACAGCCTCGGGCAAATCACTCAACCCCTAAACTAAGGCTGCGTTGTCCCATCATGAAAGGGAAGCTGATTGGAACATAAACTCAGGAGAACAGGGACAACTTCTGCTGTGTGTAATCTTGTGTCCCCAGGGCCTACGATAGTGCCCAGCACACAGTAGGGCCTCAATAAACATTTCATTGAATAAATAATAACTCCATTATATCACCTCCCAGGATTATTATGGGGTTAGACATTTTAAGAAACAATGTGTTAAATGATATGCATTATAAACCGCCACCAAGAGGTAGGATTTCCTTTCTCTGTGGTGGAAAGAGACTGGTTGCAGTGACAACACAGCAAACCAGCAAAGCAGGTGACTGTATTTTTTCTGGAAGGTGCGATTTCATTTCCAAGGTACTAAAGAACCAGCGATCCTTGAATAAAGTTAATTTATAGAAGAATTTCGAGGTCATAAATGTTAATGCCCATCTGTCAGTTTTCACACTGCACCCCAAAGAGAATTGCGTCCCTCCCGAGCCTTCCCGAACAGCAGGCGATATCGAGGTAGGATGTGGGGAGGAGGAAGGACCCAGAGAGTAAGTAGTTTGTCTGTCTGCTCTTTAATACCTAGACGATGACTGGGAATCGGCACTGCTCTTTATTCATTTCTGTCTGTTCAGTTCATTTTTTTCCCTGTAGAAATAAGAGAGTGGTACTTTGCTATCCCCTTAAAATGACTGAATGCAGGATTTAGGCTGCCCGTCCTATGTCCGCCCACCTCTGGCCTCAGTCACCGTTCCCACGCCAGGCAGTCCTAAAGCCTCAGGGTCAGATGGGGACCAGCCAGGAGACAGGACAGCGGGCTCCCAACCTGATCTTCTCTGGAAGAAGATTGGCTCTGTAACCAGACAGGTCACTGCACATCCTGGGGTCCCGGTTTCTCATCTGGAAAATGAGAGTGTTTGGGTGTGTGCCCCCTCAGGGCCTGTCCAGCTCTTAAATCGCACAGTTTTACGTTGTGTCCAGTCAAAGGGTGTTATGAAGTGCCAGCCACACCCCCAGGATGAGGTTGTGGTGGGAAGGGCAGCCCTTTTCAGAGGGTCCTATATCATGCTGCCTGTGAGAGTGTATCCCCCTGGGTTCAGCTGGGCAAAGTGAAGAACACAGTACAGAGAATGTTGGAGCATCTAATCGGGAAGAAGCAAGTCTTGATCTGGCCCTTGAGGGAAGTGTGAACTGAGTGAGAAGTCATGTGCACAGGTGACCCAGACTGGGAATGGCCTGGTGCGATGGAAGGCAGGTGAGCAGGGCCGAGAGCCATGGGCTGGGAATCGTGAGTTCAGGGCTCCCCTCAACCTCTGCAGCTAATGGGCAGGGCATGCTCAGGTGTCATCTCATGTGTCCGGTCCTCACTATCCCTGTCCTGTGGCTCACTGGAGGAGGTAAAGATTAATGATGCAGCAGGCTTGTCATCAGAGGTCCAGATTGCCACTTTTTGAAGCTGTGTGACCTTGACTATGTTATTTAACCTCCATGGGCCTTAGTTTTCTCATCTGCAGATCACAGTAATGACCTTCAGGGTCACTGTGAGGACATGGTGAGAGGGTTGATTAGCACAGGCTGAGTGGTCAACAGGTGGCGCTAGTGGCTCTCGTGGCCTTAAAGCTGTTTTTTTGTGACTGAAGCAGAAGGTAAAGAGGAGGTTCTAGGGAAGCAGCTCAATGAAATAGGGCATTTTAAAAAATCGAGTGGCATGCACTGGAATATTATTCAGCCTTGAAAAAGAAGGAACTCCTGGCACATGCTGTGCTTTGGACGGACCTTGAGAACAGTGTGCTAAGTGAAATGAGATAGCCACAAGAAGGCAATGTCGTATGGTTCCACTTATGTGAGGCATCTGAAGTGGTCCAGCTGGCAGGAGCAGAGGCAGAGTACCAGTCCTCCAGAGCTGGGGGTGGAGTGGGGGAAGAGTTGGAGAGCATAGAGCACAGGTGGCAAACACAGGCCCGTGGGCCGAATCCAGCTCTCCACCTTGTTCTGTCTGGCCTGGTACCTTGTTTCTACCCAACAGCAGCACGGAGCTCTCTCTTAACTGTTAAGGAGTGGTTACATTTATGCAGTCCTGAAATTACGTTCGGCCCTTCAAAGGCAACCGTGAGACTGATGTGGGCCCAGTGAAAATGAGTTTGACACCCCTGGTGTAGCCTATTGCTCCCAGGCCAGCAGCCTGTACATCGCTAGAGGAGTGACCTGTTGTCACCAGGCTCATCTGTGAAGGGCAGTCGACTGCCTTCAGGCAGGACAGCCACCGCACGGAGGAGGTGCTGCAGGGACAGAGTAGCTCATGCCACCAGGCTGACAACAGGACCTGGGCACATCCTTGGGTGCGATGCTCAGCCTTTAATACGCACCAGGGTCTCCTGGGTGACACACAGACGCCCTCAGTGCCACCCCTCTGGGACCTCCTCTGCCGGTCTGGCATCTGTGTGTGATTAGCTCCCCGACTCTTGTGATGCAGGTTGTCCCTGACCCGCACTTGGAGAAGAACCTGATTGCGCTGCTGGGCCTGGGGGACTGTGAGGTTGGGTGTGTGGGGTAGGGGGCGAAGACAGTAAGTAGCACGTGCCCCGGAGGCAGGGAGGGGGTGCTTCACCCTGAGTCCATCAGCGGCTCTCTGGTTCTGCCACCACGAGGTCCCATCTGCCGACAGTAGCGTTCTACGTGTGTTCTGCTTTGCTTTCTGGTCGGCATGTTGGCTGCTTGTAGTTGTGGGTAAGAAGCCACGCTGGGCTCCTAGATTTCTGGTGCCAAGTTCTGAATCTGTTTCTACCATTAGAGGGGGGCGCTGGAGCACATTCCAGACCAGAGCTCCGACTCCTGGCGAGTCAGCAGAAGGCTTAGCCACGTGCACAGAGGGTGCGTCCCCGTGCAGCTCGGAGGAGCCCTGGGGGTGCGGTGGGGGTCACAGATGTAAGAGCGTCTTCTGTTTCTTACACTGAAGAGCCCACTGAACAACACCCTGCAGCGGCCCCACCTCTGGGTCCCTGGGTGGCCCATGCTCAGCTCTCAATGGATGCAGTTTTAGGACTAGTACGAGCTGTAACAGTTCTCTTTTTACTTCCAATTGAATAAGAACCTTCATTTTCTAATGCTTCTAAGAAGGCGTTGGCTCGGCTCACTGGACATGGCTGTAAACGGCGTTATTAAATAGTTTCTGTTCTCACAGGAGGGTACCAGAAACCTCAGCTCGCCCCCTCCGAGCGGCAGTTCAGACCCTGCTGAGTCGTGCGTTCAGCAGCCGCCTCTTGTCAGTAAGTGCGCTGACACTGGCGTGGGTCCCTCTTCTGTGGCGCCTGCCATGTGTAAGGACAGCGATTGTTTCCCCTGTTTTCTGTTTGTTTCCCCTCTTTTCTGACTATAAAAGGAGTGTAGTCACACAGTTCTTGAAAAATGTGCGAGGGAAGCAATGTGGACACTCCCACACAGTCCCGCTGCCGACAAACAGCCACAGTCACTAATACTTTAGCTCACTCCACACCAGCACTTCCTCTACGCGGAGCTAAGGCTCCGGGAAGTAACCCCCTGAGAAAGCAATTTTGGTGCTTAATCGGACGGCAGCTCTGGATGTTGCCTTTTGCTGAGGACACCTTCTCCGCCGGCCACACTTCTTGGCTGGGTGCTTTGCAGAGCCTTTCCCCAGGGTCCTGGCCTTATTTGGGGTCCTTAGGAGCTTCTAGATACAACAATGAACTCTTTGATAGGCAGGGCCATTGCCCGCCCAGTCTCTCATTCATTAGACTTGGGCTTGCCCTTCGGTCTTGGTTGCTTGACTCTTTTCTGATAATTACTGTCTGGGTACTGCTTCCAAATGACCCTTAGGCTAGGCAATCGCTTCCTGTCTTGCTACGTACAAGGTGGGGTTACTCTGCCTGGGCCAACTCCCTCATTGGAAGGCTGGACTCCTTTACCTCTTGAGGCTGGCTGCTTGCTGAGCTTTTGCCTGGAGGGGGCAGGTTGGGGGGACCCTGTCACAGGAAAGAGGCAGTCTTATGACCGTCACCCTCCACACCTTCCTCTTCCTCCTCACATCTCCGTTCCTGGCTCAAATCAAACTGGGTAGCCTACCGAATGAGAGTCACTCGTGGTAGTTTTACCAAAAAAGAAAAAGATGCTGATTATTATATCCTGATAAGTGAGGTGATGCTGTTACCAGACCGCAGGGGTCCCTTTGTCTACACACACCAAAGGCCAAAAGGACAGGAAAAGGAGCTTGCCGCAAAGAAAGGAAGGGTTTACCTTCAGGAAGTGGCCCAGTCCCAGAGGCGCAGGCGAGCTAATGCTCAAAGACCTGGTCCCCTGCCCGCCTCCACAGGTTGGGTTACATGGAAGAAGGGTCACTGATCGCGGTGACTAAGGGAGTTAGGGTGGTGGTCAGGGTCACGGTTTCTACCGACTGGTCTGGGTAGCTGATCAGTGTGTCTGGTTCTCATCTCAGCCTTGGCCCCGCCTCATCTGCTTTCGCCGCTTTCCTGGGCCCAAAACTGAGGCCTGGATGTTATATCTAGTTCAACTGGAACTCTGTCTCTCTGGTCCACAGAGAGAGGCTCTGTTCCTGAGGTTATGGGATACCGATCAGAACCTCATTGTCCTGAGGGCCCAGTGGTGCAGGGGGTGGTCTGCAGGGGAGAAGGAGGCAGGTGGGGCTGCCGCTGGGTGAGGCCAGAAGCGGTCATTTTGAATAAATGAAGTTTCCAAGTGGTCACGGTGCTTCTCCCTCCCCAGCCCTTTCGGTGAGCATCTCCCCCCCTCTCTCTCCTCCAACAGAGTGTGTTTCTCACTCATGTTGGACGAGCGGGAATGAGCAGGGCTCCACGGACCTGAGCCCAGGCAGCATCTCCCAGACCACACACCTCCCTCACTCAGGGCTGAATCAGGATGTAGTGCTGTCGCCATGGGAACCTCCAAACCTGGAGAGAATTTCTGTAACAATTTATTTGAGCCAAATAGAGGATATGCCTGGAAGTGAGATCTCAACAGATTGAGATAAAATGCTTCAAAGAAGTGACAGTCTGCGGGCTTCTTTTATGCATTCGGAATTATGGGAGGGAGCCCAGGAGATTACATGCAGGTGGGAGAAAGCGTGGTGGGGTTGGAGTACAGGGTAGTGCAGATTATGTGCTGTCTTGAGGAAGGTCGTGCTTTAGGAAGGGTCTGGCAAGGGCATTTCCGAGGTGTGCTAACCTAGATGTCCAGAAAGGACAGGCTTGCTAAAATCAAAGATGAGCCTTCCGCTCAGGAAGGTCAAGGCCTGGGGAGGGACTGCCCACCATGCCCTGCCAGTTAGGGATTGATGATCAGACCCTGCTCACTGTGAGGTCACTTTCCACAGAAACCGCCTTTTCGTCGCCAGCGGTAGGTTGGTCATAGGGGGCCGTGATAGCTCAGCAGGTCTGTGTTCCAT
This sequence comes from Sturnira hondurensis, assembly GCF_014824575.4. Lineage (NCBI taxonomy): Eukaryota > Metazoa > Chordata > Mammalia > Chiroptera > Phyllostomidae > Sturnira > Sturnira hondurensis. Next base: position 1,654,460 of record NW_028091156.1, on the reverse strand, counting down.
TCATCACCCAGCCACGAGGCCTTGGTGCTCCAGCGGGTGGGCGTCACAGACCCAGAGGGTCGGCATATTTGGGGACCCATGAGGGCACCGGCCCTCCAGAGCACAAGCCCGTCTTCATCATGGTCAAGGGTAAAGCAGTCACAGACTCAGAGATGTGGAGATGTTTGGAATTAAAAGGAACTTGCAGAAGCCCTCTGACCTGTTCTTAGAACTCTCTGGAGGAGGAGAAAGCCACAGAGGTCACACGAAGGTTACTTGCGTCGGACTGATGTGGCCTGCAGCCACAGGGCTGACTCCAGTCCCAGAGGCCAAGCCCACTCAAGCCACCAGAAATACTTACCGCCTTCTTCCAGAATGGTGTCCCATGTCCCTGTAAATGGAAAATCAATTTCAAAGCCACCTATGCAAAGAAGGGGCATCTTCTAACCTAATAAAATGTAGGGGAAAGAACAAGGGCTTTGGAGCCAGGCCAGCAGTGTTCCAGATCCTTCCATTTACTAGCTGGGTGACCTCAGGCGGTGCACTCAGCCTCTCACTGTTCATCCTCTTTGAAGTGGAGAGAGCTCATCAGAGGCATCAGTGCCACTGCCCCCGCAGAGCACCTGTGCCGCAGGCCGCCTCGTTCTTCCCACTCGAGAAAGGAAGGCATTAGTCGCTGTAATTAGAGCGGGTTCGCTCCTCACTGTTTAGGAAGATAGCTCTCTCCAAACAGCGCTTGTTATATGTACCTCGTGGGGAGAGGGGCTGTGAATTGAACGGTGGTAGAAGAGGCAAAATGACAGGAACAGCCAAGTGGCATCATCAACTCTTCTCAAAACCTCTGATCAGTTGGTTTTCCAAATTATGAAGATCCCAAGCCCCAGTCCTTTAGAGAAATGATGTTGGAAGTATAGCGTTAAGAAACCCAAGACTTCCAACATTTCTAACCTGTCTGGGAGGACAGATTCCAACAGCATAACCGATATTTAATGGAATCTGTCTTTTTGATGATAATTATAGCATTCTGAAGGAGGCTTTACACACATCTGTCTGCATGAACTTCTGCTTCAGAATTACTCGCTTCAAGGGGGCATTCAGTCTCTTGCTCAACTTTCAAGTTGGATAACTACTGTTTAAATTGATGGCAGGTGTTTGATCTATAAATAAGAGCTGTGTTTGCACTTCAGCGCCCTGTTTACCTGCCGCACGGTGTTCATTTGCATCCCACCAGGAACCTGGAAGGGCCATAGGAGTGTACATCAGTGATGTGTCTGAATGTGACAGCTGACGTACAGCCCTCACACTTCTGAATTCCGAGAGGGATCACTTCTCTCTTCAGAGATCGGAGGCCCTGTCGAATTGGGAGGTGCACCAGTGAGCCTGCGGGAGGGGAGAGATAATACCAGAAGTGTAATGAGCACTGGCCTTTGGCTGGGTTAGGTGACGGCCTTGATCTCTGCTAAAATATCTTCCCCAGGTTTCTGTTTTCTTAATGCTGCCTCAACACGGCATCTGCGTTTTCTCCATCTCCTGGATCACATGGCTTCCACAGCAGCACCCTGCCCTTCCAGTTCAGTGATCCACCGAGGGATTCTTTGGAAACTGGTCCTTTCTGCAGTTCCCAGTTCAGTCCAGTCACTCAGATGACACAGCCTTGCCATGCTGGTCCTGGGGCTCATATAGGCCAGGCAGGTGAGCAGTGACAGTGTCCTTCTCCCGACCCCCTCCGTCCTGAACTGCAGCTAAGGTCCACCCACATGCACCCCGCAGTGCTCCTAGGGATGGCTGGCCATCCGTAGCACAGCTTGGGGGGGTTGACCAGTTCTAGAATCAGCCCACCGGCCTAGAAGGCGTGGCTGAAGAGGAGACGGCTTTGAATGAGTACCAGGAAGGGACCCTGCGGACTCAGGCTTCTTGACCACTCAGAGACCAGTCTTGTCTGTCCCAGTCCTGTCTGTACAAGGCCCTTTAACAGCTCCGGAGGGAGTTCTCGACTCTCAGTTCCGTCTTCTCCGAGTACAAGCCCAGGGCAGCCCCTCCCAGCCCGTTGGGTAGGAGGCCCCTGCTTGGTAGCCAGCAAGGGAGGGGGCACTGGTGCCTGCAGGAACCCGTAGGCCACGGATCAGGGAGGCGAAGCTGCCTTCAGCACAGGCACCAGGGAGACCTGAGGAACTTGGCGGAATCGGCTTCTGCTGGTGAAACGGACAGGCCTGAAAAGGGGTGCTCCCCTAGGTTTATCCCTGTGAGTCCCAAATCTCGCCTCCAGGATTCTCCCTAGAGAATCCCTTCATCTTGAGGCTTTGTGAAGGTGGCAGAGAAGAGTCTAGGATGAGGACTCGAAGTTTACTCCAATGCTCCTCAGTGGTAAGTCATCAGGGGCGTGGAGGAGCTCGGGCTAGCTGTCCCCGGGCGTCCCCTGCAGAGGCCGCCCCTGAGCAGTGTGTCCGTGGAGCAGCCTCTTGCTGGTCTGGCCCGACCGAGCCCTCTTCTCGGTGTCCCTGCTGCCCGACGGTCGCATCCCCCGGAGCCCGGACATCCGCTGTGTCTCGCTTCCTAACCTCACCAGCGTGTTGTCTCTCCCTGGTAATCCAGAGAGTGGCGTCCGGATGGGTCCCCCTCTTTATGCGTAACCTGAGTATTTTGTGTCTGTGGGACTAGCTGCCACCCCACGGAAGTCAGCAGCAGGCACCCCAAGAAGAGGTCTGCACCCGTGGGCTCGGGGGACCGGGCCTGCACTGCTTCCTCTGTGGGTTAGGACCCATGTGGCTGTGACAGGAGCCACCCAGCCCAGCCGTCAGGTCCCTGAGAGACACACATGCAAATCTCCCAGGGGCCCAGAGTGGCGCTGGGTAGGTGCAGGTTTGGTGTTGAGGGTTGGAAGAAGGAAAGAGGAGGAAAGTGGCAGACGGGGCTGCTTCCTTCTCCTGTGTGCCTGACAGTCGGAGTCGTAGGACGCAGTTACCGAGTGATCGCTTGGACCAGGTGCCGCCCCAGACAGGGCCGCTGGCAGAGAGCAGCCAGGGCCAGCACAGAGCTCTCCTCGGGTTGGGGACCCCACGAAAAGTCTCGTTTTGAGTCGCGCCTGACTTTTTAAAAGCACAGACTGAGTTCTTCCTGTATAAAAAGTTACGTACTGGGGTGGGGCAGTGTCCCCAAGGAGAGGCTGACAGAGGATGGATACCATGGATACACTTGATGGATGGATACCATGGATACACTTGATGGATGGGTACCATGGATACACTTGATGGATACCTCCTGCCCCTGCCCCCACTCCCACCAGATACCCCTCAGGAACCTCGGGAAGCTTAGGGGGCCATATGCACTTGGGGAAGGGAGAGAGAGCTCGGCTCTGCCGCCCTCCACAGCCCTCCCGCCCCAGCCCTGGCAGGACCGCTGCTTCCTGAGGCCGTGGGTCCTCCCATCAGGTGAAGGGGTTTGAAGGCTCAACTTACCGAATCCTTTTGAGTTCTCACCAAGAAAAGCCTCCTAGTTGCCACCCTTGCTGGACACGTGTGTGATCGCACTACCTCGTCCCCTTTTCCCTTTGCAACGATGGTTTTGAAACATCCTGGAAACAGGTGGGAAGGGGGGTGTGTGTGTCTGGGCACATGCAAGTGGGCGCGGATGTGTGTTTGGGGGTGAGGGACGGGTGCCTGTATCGGTGCCCAGCTCAGAGAAACAAAGGAACAAGCATGGCGTCTTTGGATCTGAGTCTAAGGAAGAAGGCAGCACCCCAGCCAAGAGCCTTTATCTGTTTAATGGACCAGAACTCAAACCTGTGTATCAGCGTATCAGGAGAATGTGAGCGCAGCTGCCGGGCAGCGGCAGCCTGTTATTGCTGGGGACCAGCCTGGGTTACGGTCTGGAAGAGTTTGAATCACCCTCTACATTTTGCTCCGTTCGCAATTTGATTTTGGCATTGGTGGAAGACGAGAAGACTCCCAAGAGATTCAATTATTTCCCTTCAAAATTCTCTTGGACTCATAATGACTATTAAAAATTGAAGGCACCCATATCTTATGCTATTCAGCCTAACTGGTAATTAAAGTGCAATTAAATTTTTCACGGTGTAGATTGTGCCTGTTTTTTCAGGGAAATTACAAACTCCAGGCCCTTGAGAGTTACAGGATTAATCTATAGACATTTAATAATTCAGCTTTGATCAGATGCAGTTACTGATGGGCCCTGGGGAGGGAAGGGGGTGGGGTGTAAAGTATTATTTTGTTATTAATGGTGCATTCTAATTTTATTTGGTTTCTCAGAGACCAGAAAATAACTACCAGTCCGTGAGTGAAAGGCCATTTCTGAGTTGGCTGTAGCTGCTCTCACTAATGTGGGCCCGTAATGGTCTCTCTGCTGGCGCTGGTTTGCTCCCCCCGAGTGCCCTTATGCGATTTAGGGTGCGTTCCAGAGTTGTCACCAGTGAGTAAGGTATCACTATTTGGCTAGAAATCGGGAGGCCTAATTGGCTGACCCTCTCTAGCCTTTGCCAAGTATTTTCCCTCTCTCTCGTTCTCCCCTACCGTTTTTTCTTTGTTGGTAAAATGTCTTTGCATTTCAGGGCTCTGCCAGTAAGTGATTTCTTGACTTTCAATCTGTGGCCAGTGGCCCCCGGTACCGGGTCAGCTCCTGGGCCTCTGTGCTCTGAGTGACCCTGGCCGGAAGCAGAGGTGAGCGAATCCCACTTCTGGTGGCCCTGCACCTGCACCAGGAGGCTCTCAGGCGCCCACGGGGAGGGGATGTGATTCCGGCAGCAATGGCTTGATCACACCTCACTCTCGGAGGGTAGCAGAGGCCCTGTTGTCAATCAGATCCATTGCTAACTTTTGCCTCTGTTTTTTACCTTTTCTTTATAACCCATTTGGAAAATCCACCCAGAGAAAGACTGCATGTCCCGAACTGGCGGGGTGTGAGTTTAGGGCTGTGTTAAAAGTGCAACACGGTGCAGCGACGACGAGTTCAGGCGTTGGAGTCGAACAGGCCTCTGCTGCAGCTCTGAGGTCTCCTGTTTCAGAGGTGAGGTCATCAACTTCTCCAAGCCTCAGTTTTCCCGTCTCTAAAGTGGGCTGATGAACAGGACTTGCCTCGTAGGGTTGTCATAAGGATCAAAGGAGATAAGTCTCAGCAAGACACACGGCACAAAATAAACACCCCATATTAGCTGCCGATGTCCGTATTATTGATGGTTAGGGTAGAGCCTCTTTTTTGGGTAGATTTTAATTGTATGTCCCCTCTTGGAATAACTCTGAAATACTTCCTGATACCTCCCCAGACTAGAATTCTTCCTCTTCTCATCCCCTTTTTTAAATCTTTTCTAGAAACAGCAAAGAGATTGAACAATTCACACCATCTTCCTGTTGCAGGGTGTCTCACGGGTGGAAGGAGTGTCCAAAACTAGTCAGACGGTGGGGTAGGAACGAAGAGCACCATTTCGGTTTCTTTGTTCTCCTGTGTCAGGTCCTAGCTGCACACGGAGAAGCCGGAGTGAGGGACACGGGAGTATAAATTATGCTCAAATCCTAGCTGCAGATTCGTCAAGCCGTGTGCCCGAGCCTGGATTCTGAAGGCCTATTTGTCAGGTGAGACAGCAGCTACTGAATCTCATCTTAACTCACGGGATAATGACAGGATGCATCACACTCTGAATCGGGCGCAGCACAGTTTTCCTTCGGTTGTCTGGAGCTGTGGGTGGGGTGAGCACTGAATATTGATTTTCCGATGGTGACTCATAGATTGCATCATATTTTCCCATCTCCATTGCCCATGTCACAGATTTCAGCAGTACATTAAAATCAATCTTTATTTGCCTAAATCAGATACATTTTAAGAGCAGGACAAAGCCGGGGGAGATTAGGACACAAACGAGCAGATGGCCATCCCTTTATGCTTTGCACCTTAGCACGTGTTCAACCAGCTCAGAAGGCAGACGAGACTGATTTGAAACTTTGAGCACTAGTCTGATGTTTTCGTTATTAAAATAATATGAGACTAGTTTAATAATTGTAGTCTATTAACACTTTGGTCATTTTAACTCAGTCTTAGCTCTTGTACAATCTGACACAGTTCACCGAGCCTCCAGCTCCTGGCCTACGATGGGGGCACGGTGAGCTGGCCTCTGTCTGCCTCGTGTCCTAGAGACTGGGTCCTGAAAGAGCCTCCCCTTAGCTCTGCGTGGACAGTGACATGCTGGACAAAGCGACTCTTTCATTCCCCTCTTTGGGCAGGAAACACATTCCTTTTTCTGTTACCCAGCATCTTAGTCAAACAGTTCATCTCTGTAGCTACCTGTACCTCAGCCCCCAATAGATTTGTGAATCAGACTAGAAGCCTAAGCTGTTTTGAGTTTCTAATGTGAAATGGCTTCTGCCTCTCATGATTCAGCTAACATTTTAAGACGGTTCAGTCTAGCGTCATAAGCTTTTATGTACATCAAAATTGTCATCGTGTGTGTATGTGTTTTAATAGGAGGAAGTATACCGGCTCATGAAACTGTAGAGTCCAGGAGTTCTGGCTGCAGGCTTAGCTGGATCCAGAGCTCAAAGGACACAGCAGGACATTGTCTCTCTTCATCTCTTCACCTGCCTCTTGTGTTGGCTTCATATCAGGCACTTCAGATTTTCCGAAACTTGTAAAAGTCTATGATGAGCTTTTGTGAGCTTGTCATATTTCCGTCGGTCTTTGTTAACTCTAGAAAAAACAAACTAGTCCTGTTCCCTGAGAACCCTCGCCAAGTTCTAGTGCTTCCAGTAACAGTCCATTGGTTTACGTAACTGTCCATCAGTTTACGTAAGAACCACTGAGCCTCCACATGTGCAGGCTTCGGGTTTGGGTTGTCGTCTTCAACATACTGTCACTGCACTCAGAGGAAGACCCGTGGGTGTCCCCACTTTCCCTGGCCATCAGGGATCTCTGCATAGATTTAACCACAGGACACGAAGCATAGTCAACCATTTTTGATCTTTGATACTGGCAATTTCACACCGGCAACCTCAGCCTCAGGCTTGGGAGGGGGAATGCTCCGCAGCAGCCCCCACTGTCCCGTCTTGCAAACCCCGCACAGTGGGTGGTGTTTTGCTGTTGCCGGTTGGTGCCTGGCCTCTCCTTGGTTACTGTGCCTTCCGAGCCTCTGCGTGCTGTGTAAACAGCTGGAGGCGATGACAGAGTGCTCGAGCCTATGGCAAGTCATTCGTAACTGAGCCTGTGCCCCAAATGACCATCTTTCATGTCACAGTCGGATGTTCCGGCGTGCCGTTCCGGAGTCTCACCATTAAATTAGGTTCTCTGCGTCAAATAATGAGGAAAGAGAAGAGACATCTTCATAAGCTATAGATAGAGCTTCCCTCCCAGCCCTGTGAGTCTTGAACATTCGTGTGTTTTTAAGATTTTTATTTATTTTATTTTTAGAGAGAGGGGAAGGGAGGGAGAAGGAGAGGGAGAAAACCTCAATGCGAGAGAGAAACGTCCCTCGGCTGCCTCCCACACGTGCCCCGACTGGGGACTTAATCTGCAGCCCAAGCACGTGTCCTGACTGGGAGTCCAACTGGAGACCTTGGCTTTGAGAACGCTGCCCAACCCACCGAGTCATGCCGGTCAGGGCCATTCATGCTTCGTAAGTCACTTCTGCCACTATTAGGAGGGGCAGGGAGCTGGAGGGTCCACAGATCCCCAGGAGGCCAATCTCCCTGTGTTCCGGGGAGGTTAACATGATAGAGTTTCTGAGCCAGAGATGACCTTAAACGTCATCCAGCCGCAGCCCCTCCCGTTACAGGCGAGACTGCCAAGTTGCACCGGAATAAGACCTTCCTCCAGAGTCATGACAGGGGCAGGGCTCAAGGCTGCCACGTCCTGGGCCTGTCTCTGCGCTCGTCCCGTCACTCCAAAGGGCAGAGCTCGCCTTCCGGAGCTGGGGGTCGGGTTCCTTCCCTGTCCCCTTTATAGCTGAGCTTTTGTTGTTTGCAAAGAAATCCCAGAATGTCAGGTCACAGGTAGACCCAAGAGGGAGCCTTGGGAACCGGAAACGCTGTAGGAGTCAGAGCCCAGAGCCAGGCCCCAGACCGCAGCCTGAGGCCACTGACCGGGATTGCTGAAGTGTGATTGAATTCCACCTGTAGGTTAGCGACCTTCTGCTCTGGGGAGGCGTGAGAAGTTACAAAGAAAAGGAAGGGAAGGAAGGAAGGACCCTTAAAAACAATAGCTAATCAGTTTTCAACAAATTAAGAAAATAAAATTGGTTTTTTAAAATATATTTTATTGATTATGCCATTACAGTTGTCCCATTTCCCCCCTTCACTCCCCTCCACCCTGCACACCCCCTCCCCTACCATTCCCCCCTTTAGTTGATGTCCATTTGTCACAAGTTCTTTAGATTCTGTATTTCCCATAGTATTCCTGCCCTCCCCCCTATCTATTTTCTACCTACCGTCTATGCTACTCATTCTCTGTGCCTTCTCCCCCCTTCTCCCCCTCCCACTCCCCTGTTGCTAACCCTCCATGTGATCTCCATTTCTGTGGTTCGGCTCCTGATCTAGCTGTCCTCTTAGTTTGCTTTTGTTTTAGGTGTGGTTGTTAGTAACTGTGAGTTTGCTATCCTTTCACTGTTAATATTTTTCATCTTCTTTTTCTTAGATAAGCCCCTTTAACATTTCATATAATAAAGGCTTGGTGATGATGAACTCCTTGAACGTGACCTTATCTGAGAAGCACTTTATCTGTCCTTCCATTCTAAATGAAAATTTTGCTGGATAGAGCAATCTTGGTTGTAGATCTTTGGATTTCATGACTTGGAATACTTCTTTCCAGCCCCTTCTTGCCTGTAAGGTCTCTTTTGAGAAATCAGCTGACAGTCTGATGGGAACTCCTTTGTAGGTGACTGTCCCCTTATCTCTTGCTGCTTCTAGAATTCTCTCCTTCCTTTTAATCTTGGGTAATATAATTATGATGTGCCTTGGTGTGTTCCTTCTTGGGTCCAACTTCTTTGGGACTCTGAGCTTCCTAGGTTTCCTGGAAGTCTATTTCCTTTGCCAGATTGGGGAAGTTCTCCTTTATTATTTGTTCAGATAAGTTTTCCACTCGTGGCTGTTTCCTTCCCCCTTCTGGTACCCCCCCCTATAATTCAGATGTTGGAACGTTTCAAGATGTCCTGAAGGTTCCTAAGCCTCTCCTCATTTTTTTGAATTCTTGTTTCTTCCTTCTTTTCTGTTTGGTTGTTTCTTTCTTCCTTCTGGTCCACTCCCTTGATTTGAGTCCCAGTTTCCTTTCCATCAACTATTGGTTTCCTGTGCATTTCCCTTCATTTCAATCAGTTTAGCCTTCATTTATTCCTCTAATTTGTGACTAAAATCAACCAATTCTGTGAGCATCCTGATCACCAGTATTTTGAACTGTGCATCTGAAAGGCTGGCTATTTCTTGGTCATTTAGAATTATAGGCTCTGGAGCTTTGAGCTGTTCTTGAGTCACAATGTTTGGTCTGATCACACCTGTTATGTATGAGGGGTGGAGCCTTAGGTGTTTGTCAGGGCTGGGTGACCCAGGGGCTGGGTTGTGACGCTGTATGTAGGGGTGGGGTCAGGGAGGGGCAATGGCGTCTGTTCTGCTCTCTCTCAGATTTTGGTCCCCTCTGCCACTTCCCACAAGCAAATTGGGCCCTTCNTCAGTTTAGCCTTCATTTGTTCCTCTAATTTGTGGCTAAAATCAACCAATTCTGTGAGCATCCTGATCACCAGTATTTTGAACTGTGCATCTGAAAGGCTGGCTATTTCTTGGTCATTTAGAATTATAGGCTCTGGAGCTTTGAGCTGTTCTTGAGTCATAATGTTTGGTCTGATCACACCTGTTATGTATGAGGGGTGGAACCTTAGGTGTTCGTCAGGGCTGGGCAACCCAGTGGCTGGGTTGTGACGCTGTATGTGGGGGTGGGGTCAGGGAGGGGCAATGGCGTCTGTTCTGCTCTCTCTCAGATTTCGGTCCCCTCTGCCACTTCCCACAAGCAAATTGGGCCCTTCTGGTTCTGGTTCCTGGGTGTGTGGGCTTGTGCACCCTCCAGGACCCTGTGGGTCTCTCCAACAAACTCTCTGTGAGCCAGGGAGCTTCTCCTGGCACCTCGACCCCGAATGTTTTTCCAGTTGGTGCTTTTAGGTTTTAATTCCCGTCGCTGGGGCCCTAGCCTGAGTGGTCTCTCTCACTGCTCGCTCCTTCGCCTGGTTTATCTGAACTCGAGTGTGTGACCACAGTCAGCCAGCCGCCTTGCGCCCCCACTGGGTCTGCCGGTTGCCACCCCACGCCTGGGATCTGCCAGCCGCCGCCTGCGTGCCTGGGTCTGGCCACATTTTGCTGCACCACCCGACTCCGCCAGCCGCTGACTCCGCCCCTCTTAGCAGTCAGGGTGAATGGTTTGTTGTTGTCGGACTTCCATACAGTTCAGTTTTCTGCTTTTTGACTGTGTTTTTGTTACTAAAACTTTGTTGTCTTTAAACTTGGTTGTGCAAGGAGGCACAGTGTTTCCACCTATGCCTCCATCTTGGCCAGAAGTCCAATAAAATTAGTTTTGATTTTAATGTCAAGTAGCTGTTTTCATAATTTACAATAAAAAAAGATGAGGAATGACCTTGTGATTTGAGGAGGAAGGGAGGTTTGGATTCAACTCCCCAACTCCAGGGTGAACTCTCGCTGCTGGTCGCAGCCAACCCTCCCGAGCTGGTGGCCAACGAACAGGCCCAGAAGCCTGTCTCAGGAGCACCGTCAGCACTCCCGTCCTGAATGTAAATCCAGTTATTTTCAGTAAGTCAAATAATTTTAAGATATGACATAGCAGAGGACATGTGCAGCAATATTTATACCTCCCCAAAGTCAATTTACCTGGAATCATCTTGCTAAAGTTATAAAGCATGCAGCATTCCTCTAACTGATAGGATTGATTGACTGGTACAGCAAAGCCTTAATCAAGATTCTGCAAATGACATTATATTTTGCAAGAACATTATTTGGTGACATTACTCCAAGTTTTATGTTTTGTTTTTGTGTTTGTCAGTAATTTGTTTTCTTCATTTGTTATTGCTTTTGTGTAGATTCTTTTTCTAGAGTCTTGTAGTAGTTTTTTTTTAACTAAATGTTGGATTTCCTTTTTGCTTCAGTCTGATAATTGTTTGCTTCAGCTCCATTTTTCCAACTTCAGACTTCTTTTAAATCCTGACTCCATCACTCTGTGTGAAGGAGGATGACTAACTTTCCTGGGTTCCCTGTCCATACTTTCTGTTCATCCATCCTTCCAAAGCCCCGTAAGGTAGGGACATTGTCCCCATTTCACAGACGAGGAAATGCAGAGTCCGGTGGATCATTTAGCACGGCCAAGATGGTGGAGCTGCTATACCTCCATCTGAGCTTCGTGGCAGCTGGAGGTTCAGTAAATATGCCCTAAATGTCTTCATCCCATTCCTGGCCAGCAATGCTGAGTCCAGGCCGGGACAGCCGGCTTCCAGTGCTGTCCAAGCAGCCGGGGGACGGCACGCAACGTCCTCCGGGAACAGTTTTCCACCACTTACTTAGTGATCTGCCTTGTCAAATCCGATACTTTGTTTACTGACAGTATTATTATTTTTGAAAAATGCTTTTACATATAAAAGCCTCAAACACATTTTTAAAAGTTAAGCTATTTTAAACATTTGTAATTGGTTCTGGTAAAATACGTCACACACCCAGACAAAAAATAAACTTCCTGAAGATTGAGTTCTCTAAGTGGGACTGTTTATTTGGTTTGTGCCCCAGAAATGACTTTAAAAGCCAAGTCAGACCCAGTGAGCCCTGGCACCCCTACCCAATGATAGAAAGAGGGATTCTCTGACTCGGGATTTTACATGATGGGCAAAGGAGTTGTCGAGGACTGCTAAGCCCCAGGTTCTGTACCGAGAATACGTGGAATTCATTCCACACAGCACGTCCTGCTGTACCAGCTATGTTAGCTTCTGGTTCTACCCCAGCAGGCCGCCAGTGCTGATCTTCAACCACCGTGTCCAAGAAAAGAGGCTCTGTCACCAGCCATCCTGAACCTTCTGGCCAGGTCCCGGTCCCCTGCCCCGGTGTCTCTCATTTTCCAATCTGTGGTGTGGGGTTGCCCACCACTTATTTAGGGCCCTGGTCACTAATACAAAAGAGTCCTGGCTTTATGCTCTTGCACAGATATAGTGTTTAAGAACACAGTTTTCTTCCTTGCTGGTGTGGCTCAGTGGACTGAGCACGGGCTGAGAACCAAAGGGTCGCCAGTTTGATTCCCAGTCACGGCACATGCTTGGGTTGCGGGCCAGTTCCCCAGTGGGGGCCACATGAGAGGCAACCACACATTGATGTTTCTCTCCCTCTCTTTCTTCTCTCTAAAAATAAATAAATAATCTTTTTAAAAAAGAACGCAATTTTTATCAGCTGGTGTCCATAGATTTCATTTTCTCCGCCAGTGTCCTCTACTAAAGTCCAGTGCTTGCTTACTTTGTCACATCTGCGTGACGCTTTACAAGCAGAAATGTGTTCGTCTGTGTGGACGCAGTTGTCGGGTGGTCTGTCTACTTTAGAGTGGTGACATCTTCTTGTCCTATATATCCCGGACTTCAGTCGCCCAAATCCGTCAGGTCTGCATTCTACTGGGAAGGAGAAGGGAGGGACTTCTTGAGTGGAAGCTAGTGTTCGCCGCCTACGACACTCACTGGTGATTCTGGTGAGTGAGCTGTTTGCAGACCCTTCTCAGAAACTAGCCTTGGGGGTCCTAAAAGTTGAGGGTGGATCTGGGAGTGGGAATCAGCATTTATAGGACTGAGCCTTCGCGTGTGGGAGGTGTGCTGGGCCTTCCTGCTCAGCCATTCCAGCTGCCGGCCCCGCCCCCTGTCATTGACCTCCTGGGGTGCTCCTTGCACACTTGGGTTGGGGGAGGATCGTGGACTTTTGGTGCTCAGCCCTCTCCTTTTGCTCTCTCTGCACCCAGTCTGTCGGGAGGCTTTCTCGGGCAGCCCTGCTTCCCCCCCGGGATGCCTGCACTTCTCCGAGGAGCAGCGGGTCCTCTGACTTGGAAAGGGGCGGGGCTGCAAAGAGTGTGGAGGGTGTGAGGAGGCATGAAAGGGGAAGACCGTGTGTCAGATAGACGGCGTGTGGGTTGTGAAAAAGTAACAGTAGCCAAGTCGTGGAAGCAACCTAGGCATCCAATGGCAGATGAATGGAAATGGATAAACTGTGGCACACACTGGAGTGTTACTCAGCCAGAGAAAGAAGGAAATCCTGCCATTTGTGACAGCATGGATGGACCCTGAGGGCATTATGCTAAGTGAAGTAAGTCAGACAAATACCATCTGATCTCACTGTATGTGGAATCTTGAAAAAGAAAGACTTAGAAAAATAACAGGACTGAATAACATCTTGGGGGACACTAAGGCACAGGACTGAAGGGCTCACTGTATTCTAGGCCAGGGAGGTGGACAAGGCGGGACGAAAGAAAGAACTTGAAGAACAGAGGAAGTAGGGAGTAAAGGCAGGAACGATGACTCGAAGAGATTCAAACTGTGGGTGAGAGAGGAGCCCCGAGTGAGGGAAAACCAGCAGATGCGGGAGACAGCTGGGGAGGAGGGGGGGGAGGATGGTGTCTCTGCTCTTGTCCAGCCTCGTGGTGGACGAGCCCGGCCTGGAGAAAACACGTCTGGGGATCAGAAAGGACTTAGCCCGAGGCCCTTGAGTGTTCCTCTCTCCGCCCCACTCTGGAGTGGGCAGACTGAGAAGCTGGGTGACCTCAGCGTGGAGAAGGCTCAAAGGGGGTGCGTGTGCGTTGGGTTTGGGGGCGATGTGCTGGGTGGTCAAAGCTCTTCGCTCAGAAGGGCTCTCTCTCAGCAGTTCCCTGCTGGCGGGGGTGCCTCGGGCTTACCCTGGACACTGCCTCCTCTGTGGGGACTGCAGCTGGATCCAGGGACGGCCACCAAGCATGACAAGGGCTCACGCTGGGATGCAACTGGCCTGCTGGGTGGTGGGCCAGGATGGGGGAGCAGGGGCTGCCCCGCTCACCTGTGACCGCGTGGTGGGAAGGTCCTTTGGGGGTTCCTGGAATTCAGAATAGCCCCAAACAGGTGAGAATTGGGTATTTTATAGAAAGGAGGCATGTTTTTGCTTTCGGGACTGTGACTCATTTACATGGGGAGCCGTTGGACATTTACGCCTGATCTGTAGCTGGTTTCTGCCCCCCACCCTACTAATCTCGGATACTGAGCATCCTATCATGCAAAGCCTCACAGCTTTTGGAAACGGAATTCCTAGAACACAAAGGGTGAGGCTTGACATCAGGCTTGACAAGCTCCCTGCCCACTGTCTTTGGAACCAGAGGCAGCTGGGGAATGTGTGTTGGCACATTTTGAAAACCTGCCAGTAGGGGGCATTTGCAGCGAACCTGGAAACTCTCCAGTTGGCCATTTCCTTCACCAACAGCCATTTGAAGGAGAGCGTGGGCCAAAACCCCTCATTTTCTCTCTCCTGCAGTTTGGTACTTTAACTGGAGAGTTCCCTGGAGCGACTGTGTTGAAAACCGTTCATTCACGCCACCAGAGAAGCCGGTCTCCCCTTCATCCCAGCCCTGGGCACAGCCGCCGCCGCTGCCTCCTGTCCTTCCCAAGTCGCCAGTACTTGTTAGGGGTTTTGCACCTTAGATCACGGGCTTTCATGTTTGACGGATTAGGCAGAAGAGCGAAGCCTTCTAGGTAGAGGGTGAGAGAGAAAGAGAGGAGGAAGCAACTCCTCACTTCCCCGGATAGTTGCCTCCTGTTGGAAACTGCGGGAAGGCAGCCTACTGTCCTTGGAGTCAGGAGCTTGCCGCCCCGCCCGCACTGCATCCCGGAGACTGGGGCTGGGACGGGGCGTGACTGCTACTCTGAGCTCCCTTGTGGATTCAGATGTGAGAATTCTGTGCTTCGCAAATCCCACTGATCTGGCCTCGCTGGTTTTGAGTTTACGGGAGCTTAGAGAGGGCTTGGGCTGATATTTACATTCCAGTATCTACAGAAGGGGAAAAATGTTTCCTAAGCAAATGGTGAATATGTAGGAAATTAGAGGGTAAAGACTGGCCTATTCAGGGTACCTTTACAGTGTGCTATCCCAAATAAACATTATTAATCACAGATGACTCCTCACTGTTTGTTAAAGTAGGTCCTGGCAGAATCTCTCTTTCTCAGGGTTCTGTAAGCTATTACTCAGTGTTATATGTACAGGCTTAAAATAAATCTCTCTTTTACTAAAAGAATCCAGAATTTCAAATTTCCATGAAATAAGACTTTTCACCATCCCAGTTAGTCCCAACAAAAGGTTTTACTTTTTAATAAAATGTTGAAATGACAGAATCTTTGCTGATTGGACATAATACCAAATTCCAGGCACTTCCATTGCCTAAGTCTTGAGAGAAATGAGAATGAAGAGAAGGGCCAGGAGGGAGGCAGTGACCGAGGGAGGGGGGAGGCTGCTGGCTGTCCTGCAGACGCTGCTCAGTGTCACTTCTTTCGGTGGCTTTCAGGCTGATATGACCTCTGGGTACCAGAAGCAGTCTGGCTGGAGGCTAAAATAGACCAGAGTTCCTGCTTCATATATTGAATTTCTACAGAGCAAAAGCCCACTGATGCTCGCATGAGCCATGCCTGCGTTCTGTTTCCCTCCCTCTCCCCCTTTCCATTTCTTCCCCAAAAGACAGATACACTCATTAACGACAGAACATGACAGTCCGTCTGGCAGAGTCCTGCTCCACAGCCCTACTCAGGAAAAACCCAGACAGTGGGCACGTAAACCTTGGGTACCGACAGGCACACTGCGTCGCGATGCCCCGAGTTTGGGACTCCTGCCGTTTCCATATGCTATTCGAGGTGTCATGGAACTCGCGGCTAAACCGGTTCATTGCATTAATAATAAGTGTCACAAGTAATACGTTGGTGCCCGCGAGGGATTCGGAGAGCCTCTTGCTGTGCTTGCAGACCCCTTTGCCTAGGTAACATCACGGATTCTCTTTTTCCCAGCTGACTTCATTCCCCGTGAAATGCTCTGAGCAGTTCAGTGAAGGCACCCTCCCTGTGGGTACAGAAGCAAGCGGCCAGTTTGAGGAGACCCTGAGCCCTGAGATGCAGGTGGGGAGCTGAGATGCAGGCGGGGAGCTGCCTGCGTGGTAGGGGCGCTGCTTTTTCACGGCTCAGAGGCTGGTCTATCAGCTCCTTGTTTCGTCCCCACTCCCAGCCTTCATTTCTTATGGCAAAGACCAAGTTCACGTCCCTCCTAACAGAAAGGGTTTATTTGTATCATTCACTTTTCTCTTCCCTGGTTTCTGGATGTAATACTTTTTCAACTGCAATGCGTAGTGTACCCAGGAACATAGAGGGCGTGGAGGGGAAAAAGTCAGTGTGTCACAGAGGAAGTGAGTGGGTCTGCTGGTTAGATGGAACAGAGAGCCATCGGTCTTGGATTTGAATTCGGCCCTGTCGCTCAGTTTTAAATTTGGGTCGATCCATAAAGATGTGCAGCTGTCTGTCCCAAAATAAGCCTTGTCAGTTCGAACGATTCGAATCTCGGGCACCCTCGTCTTTCATCGTGGCTGGTCTGTGACAATTCCGGCTTCAGACATTTGGCTGCCAATCTGCCTGAGTGACTGTCTCTCATTATGTGGTTGAGTCTCTGTCTCCCTTTTCTGAAAGCACCCTCACGTATCAGGTGCCGACTTGGGGTGGAAGTGGGTGCGACCTGGCCCAAGTCCTGGGCCCTGCCCTTCAAGAGCTTTGCCACCCTGACCCTGGTGGCTCACCTGGCTTGGACCTGACATGTGTGTCGATCAGTCTTGTGTCGCCCCGCTTGTCGCCAGGGATGGTTGGGCTGCTTTGGAGGGCCGGGCAGTGTGCCCTTCCTTCCTCACTGCAAAGCAGTGTCGTCTGCAGCACCCTCGTTCTGTGCTCAGGACTCTCTGGTCTGTGTATCCGTTCCTTGGATACTTCGTGGTGTTCTGTGCCCTGTGTCCTTCTCACCTACTGTTCCTTCCCACTGAAGGTGGTTCTTCATCAGTCTAATTTCGACTCACGTATTTGCCGCCAACTGAAACGTCTCCTCTTGTGGGACGGTTTTCCTGACCTGACCCCACGGTTTAGTCGGTCCCCCTGCTACAGGCCCCCGTGGACCCCTCCAGGAGCCTACCCAGCGCGAACCAAACTTGTTAATACTTTTCAGTGTCTGGCTTTTCCACAACGATGTAAGCTTCCTGGTGATAGCAACCACTTTTTGCTTTATTTCTCACTTTATCTCTATAGTGCATGGCACATAATAGGTGCTCAGTAAATGTTGAATGTATATGTGGGTGGGTGGATAGATGGATGAATGGATGAATGAAAAAATTAGCAAGTAAGTGGGTTCTCCTTATGTGTCTCCCCAAGGGAGAATGTCACATCAAAGATGGGGATTTTTCTTGGGTTAAAATATATAAGAAACTGCTTCCCAGCCAGAAAGGTTGGCAGGGAAATCCGTTAACCAATAGATAGGCTCTGGGCCAGCAGTATTTTGAGAGCAGCTGAGAGAAGTCAGCTATCTGTGTTGAATGGAGTTGGAAAATGATGGAAACAGGTCAAATGCAGAGCATACAAAATGCTCTTTAGGTGAGACGTGGCTAGTGCCAGAGTACAGTTTGAAGGATATTTCCAAAACACAGGCCATGCAGTTCTCCTCTAATGTAAATTAAAACAATATTCCGTGGCCAACATGAAGGATTTTGGTTCATTTGTTGCTTATATGACCCCAGTCACTGTTCTCTCTCCTTCGAATTCAATAATCAAACATCGATCGCAGCGTTTTCATTGGCGCCAACTTTATTTTTTATTGGCATTCTTGCCCGCCCACATCTTGCAACATTGCTCACTACTAACACCCCCACTTCTCTGCGAACTTGTGCCGGGCTCTGGTGCCCTGGCTGCCCCGCCGGTTTGGCTCGAAAGGCCCCCACCCCCCTGTGCAGCAACAGCAGCTTTTTGCTCAAAGGTCGGTGTGACGGGGGCATTGGCTCATTAGGGAGCCGCCTACGACGGCATCTCTAGAGGGAGCTGGATTTTAACGGGCGTTCCATTCCCAAAAGGTGGCACAGGGTCACACCACGTGACGCAGAGCAAGTCGGTGGACCTGGAGTGACTTTTCCAGGCTACGATACATGTTGTCTTTACACTGAACGGGTTGAAGTAGGTGACCTGTGATCCCTTCTGCTCTGAACAGTCTATTCATCTTAATAATTGCAAGCGAAGTACTTCCACACCTTTACTCTAACAGGTATGTACGAAAAATGTCATCTGGCCATCTCGGTCATGTAAAAGGTTGGTACAAGGACAGGAACTCAGACAGCAGAGCTCATAGTACTAAATCTTTTCCAATGCCAATGGCTTAGGAAGTAGAAGGAATACCCAAAGGGTGCCCCGGACACCCTGCCCCTCTCGCTGTATGCTAAGGTGGAGTCAGGTTGGATGGTTTCACGCCCTTCCAGGCATCTGGCCTTTGCTTCCCAGGACTGAGCAATATAGTGGATATTTCAGAGCAAGGCTCAGGGCGTGAGCAGCACATCGGCCACCATGACTGTTCCAGGCTTGGTCGGCAACTTCCACACACCTGAAGCGCGGCTCTCCGTGTCCTCCAAAAACCTGGGAGGTGCTTGTGCCAGGTTTTCCAGGCCACTCATGAAAATTCGTCCCTTAGCTACATTGTTCTGAATTTTATCCATTAGAAATTCTTTTGAATGAATGAGAATTTCCCCTTCAAAATGCAAACACCTTTATGGAATTATCAGTCACTCAGGACGATCACGTAATCTTATGAGATTGCTTTCTTTTAGACCTCGAGGAGGTCAGGCATTTTGATTGGGTGAAGCAGGATCCTTTGGGGGCCCGCACTGGGGCGGGAGCATTTGTGGGGACACTGTCGGCGAGTTCTTCAGCCGGGGTGAAAGGGAAGTTCCTAGGAAGTAAGACGGGGGGAGGGGAGTGAAGACAAACGTCCCTTCCTTCTGAACTGCTGTGAGCTGGTCCAGCCCTGGGGCTGGGCCTGATGAACGGATCGTGGAAGACATTGGCCCCACGGGCCCTTGGGCGTCTGCGGGGAGGGCAGCTGTGTGTAAACGGAGGCCGCACGCGCCTTCTGAGAGAGACTCTTCCCCCAGCAGCAAAAATGAGCCCCTTTGTAGCAAGCACTGCCGTAATTTGTAGAAGTGTTAAAAATATGCCTCCAAGTGTAAAAATACTCAAGTATCCAGCTCACGGTAAGGGGGCCATTCTGTCCTGTGACATGATGTGGCAGCTTGAAAAGTAACAGAAATGGAATTAAGTCACTTGTGCAGATAATGCCCTAAGGAACACAGTTCTGTCCGCCGGCCCTTTTGTCCTGCTAGCAAGTTCTGTTACTTGGTCAACTTGGTAGAACCTCAGTAATGTCTTCAGAGAAGAGCTCATGAGACTGAGTTACTCTGACACGGTTTTCTCAGACAACGTAATTTGGCAGTTCTCAGTTTTCTTTGATTTTTCACAGGGAGAATGGAAGACTGTGATAAATATTTTCCACAAATGGCGTCGAGAGTGGAAACACAGCTGGTGGCAACAGCCTTCCGCTGTTCAGTTGGATGCCGGGTGCCCGGTTTCCTCCGTGGAACAGCCGGTCACACTTCCGGTACACAGTCAGACTTTTCCAGAATGGAGCGACTGTTTTGTGCATTTCTCTCTCCAGCCTCTTTCTTCTGGAAACTCCTTCGCTATAGACCAGGTGTCGGCAAACTTCTTCTGTTAAGGGCCAGGTAGTAAATACGTATTTCAGGCTTTGGGAGCCGTACAGCCAACTTTTCTCAGTTCTGCTGGTGTGGCGTGGGCACAGCCGTAGACGCTCCGTGAAGGAATAGGGGCGCCCGAGTGCCAATAACACTGTGTAGGAAACACGCTGCGGTGGGATCGGGCCCTGGAGCCGCGGCCTGCCAGCCCCGCTGTACACTCACTTCCTCAGGACACTCGTCCCAGCAGTGCCAGCCATGTGGCCCCAGCAAGCTGTGTCTGTGTCTTTGGGGGGTCACCAGGGAAGAGAGCACCTCTGCTTCCCCACACCGCGTTCCGGCACCTGCCAGCACCTTGCTCCGGGGACCCGAGACCTCTCCGAGGCGTCCATGTCAGCTGGTTTCAGTGAAAGGACCAGTCACTGTCTGGGATGTGGGTCACTGGCAGCACCCAGAGTGCTGTTAGATACGGACGCGCCTTACTGTGGGTGCAGACACACACTTGGGAAGCTCACTGGTGGGGTGGGACGCCCCATCTTCTATTTAAAACTGGGTGGTGCAGCTCTTTCTTAGTCCTTGATTTCTGCAAATCTCGTGGCCCCTCCCTCCAGGTGAGGGGAAGGCACGCACAGTTTGTAAAGCACGGTGTGGATTTAACAACGCTCAGCCTTTTGACGTCCTTAAATCCCTAAATTGTCTGTTAACCTAATTGTTCTTTACACAATGGCTTCATACCTAGAAATTAACACAGAACATTCCATCAGTTTTTAGGACTATTTACTACTAAGTACATCATGCATGCCACGGGGTACATAAATCATACATGAATGGTTTAAAGAATGGTAAGGTAAACATGCGTGTAACCACCTTTTGTTCTTCCTAAATGTAGAAGATTTGAATTGTGTCTTCTCTTCTGCTGATGTATATGCTGTGATTATTGTATCTTTCTCACCCTGTTTTAACCTGACAGTACTGTTGTGTTGGCCAGTATCCACAGATTTTCTGTGCGGAGCATTCTCGTCGCTCTCTGCTCTCTCCTCCCCACCCACCCCGACCTCAGGTCCCTGACCTTCTGCCCAAAGCCCATCCCGTCGAAGCTCCTTTTGTTCACACCTGCTCGTGACAAATGCTTGGTTTTTCGTTTTATAAAAGAAAGAAATGTGTCTTCATTTTATCCTCGTTCTTTTTTTAAATTAAGACTTTATTTTTCGTAGAGCAGTTTTAGGTTCACAGCGAAATTAAGTATAAGGTGCAGAGAGTTCCTATCTGCTCCCCCACTCGTGCACGGGTCCCCCATTAGCAGTATTCCCCACCAGACGGTAGGCTTGTTACTATTGAGGGAGCCACCTCAGTGCATCCCAGTCACCCAAAGTCTGCAGTCCACATTAGGAGCCCACCCTCGGTGGTGCAAAGTTTACAGGTTTGCATGAATGTACAATGGCGGGTATCCCGCACTATGGCGCCATACAGAGTATTTTCAGTGCCTAAGATTCTGTGTTCTGCCTTTCCTCCCTCCCGACCCCGTATACCCTGCCAACCACTGATCTTTTTGTTGTCTCCGTGCCTTTGCCTTCTCTAGGATGCCATAGAGTTGGAGTGTGGCCTTGTCAGATGGGCTTCTTTCACTCAGTACGATGAACTTAAGTTTCATCCTTGTCTTTTTATGGCTTGATAGGGTCTTTTTTTTAGCACTGGATAGTTTCCATTGTCTGGATGCACCATGGTTTATCAGTTCACCTCCTAAAGGGACCTCTTGGTTGCTTCCAAGTTTTGGCAGTTATGGGTAAAGCTGCTATAAATATCTTCTGTGTGTAGGTTTTTGTGCGGAGCATGGTTCCTGGATCTTATGGTTTAGTTTGTGTCGTATGTTCATTGTTACAAGAAATCACCAAACCGTTTTCCCGATGGCCGCACCATTTGCATTCCCACCAGCAGGGAACGAGAATTCCCCTTGTTCCCGTCCTCCCCGGCACGCGGTGTTGTCAGTGTCCTGGAGTGTTCTGATGGGTGTGTAGTGGTGTTTAAATTTGCATTTCCCTGATGACACGCAGTGAGGATTTTTTCAAATGCTTATTTGTCATTTGTATATTTTTTTCTGGTGAGATGTCCAGGTTTTTGGCCCATTTTTAAAAAATGGGTTATTTTTTCTTACTGGTTAGTTTGAAGAGTTCTTTGTATGTTTAGGATAACAATCTTTTACAGATGTGTTTTCTGCAAGTATGTTCTCCCAGTCTGTGGCATATCTACCCATTCTCTTAATATGGTCTTTTGCAGAGCAGGAGTTTTCAATTTCAGTGAAGTCCAGTTTATCCCTTATTTCTTTCATGGATCGCGTCTTTGATGTTGGATCTGAAAGGGACCAGCATAGCCAAGGTCACCCAGGTTTTCTCCTGTTACCTTCCAGGAGCTTCGTAGTTTCACTTCGCATGTAGGTCTATGACCCATTTTTAGTTCATATTTTTGGAGGGTGTAAGGTCTGCGACTAGGTCCATGTTTTTGTCTGTTGGGTGTCCAGTTGTCCCGGCACCATTTGTTGACAAAACTGTCTCTGCTCCACTCTGTTACCTTTGCCTCTTTGTCAGAGATCAGTTGACTGTATTTGTGTGGGTCTTTCAGAATTCTTCACTCTGTTTCATCGACCTCTTTACCTGTTCTTTCACCAAATGCCACGATGTCTTGATTACTGGGGCCTTACAGTGAGTCCTGAACTTGGACCATGGCAGTCCCCCAGCTTTGCGTTGGCTCTTCTGGTCTTTTGATCCTGCGTCTGAACTTCAGGATCAGTTTGCTCACAACCACAAACTGACCTGCTGGGGTTTTGATTGGATTGGCATTGAATCTGTAGATCAAGTTGGAAAGAAATGAGATCTCGACAATGTTGAGTCTTCCTGTCCACAAACATAGACATTTTCCCTCTTATTTTGTTCTTCTTGATTTCATTCGTCATGGCTTTGTAGTGTTTCTTATATAGATCATGTACATATCTTGTTCGATTTATACTGTAGTATTTTCATTTCATTTTGGGAGGTGCTGATAATCTCATTTTTTAAAACAGTGTTATTGACCTATAATTCACATGCCATTCAGTTTACCCATTGAAAGTGTACAGTTCTGTGATTTTTTTTTTTGTATATTTAAAGATACATGCAGCCATCACCACAGTCCATTTTTTAACATTTTCATCATCCGGAAAAGTAGCCCTGAACCCTCCAGTCACCAGCCCGACTCTTCAAAGAAGTTTTTGAGGAGGTGGAGGACTGCACTGGGAATTCGCTTTTCCTGGGCCATTGAATGTGTTGTGCTTCTGGCTTCCTTGTCGGCCTCGCTGGGACTCTCTGAATCCAATCTGTCTCCTGTAACTGGCCAGAAGGGCGGAGTCCCCACTAGGCGTCACAGGGTTGGGCAGACCCCGGGCGTGCGCTGCCCCCGAAGCGCCCACAGGCAGGTGGAGCCAGAGGCCCAGGCAGCGTCCCAGGCCCCAGAAATCTCACCACCCCACCTGCTTCTCAGGCCTCTTTTCACGGTAGATGTGGCCTGACCCTGCTCTACCCCCTTGCTGGCATGTTATTACTTGTAAAATAGTCTATTAGCATTCTACATTGTCTTCCATGAGAGAATCCAGCCTCCTGGATTCTCTTATGAGGAACAGGAAACAAATCAGTCTGCATGAATTTGAGCAAACCAGCTCAAACAAATAAAACAGTTCATGAAAACAAATTTTAACATTTCCATTCAATGTTTTTTCTTGGGAATGACCCAGAATGGTGTGACCATGTGTGTGTTCAGATATTTAGGGGCCTTAGCACGTACGCCCAGAATTTCAGAGGTGTCTTTTGTCACCTGTGCAAGACACCTTACATAAGTGTACCTTATGTAAGGCAAGCGCAACTTTTGGAATGAAAATCTCATTGCGAATTTTTCCTCAAGAACTTAATAACCAAATTGTAGTCACAGTATAATTCAGTCAAGCTGGGTGGCCTTTTTAAAATCTTAAAAATATTATTAAACAGTTCCACCCTAAAAAAATTGCTCTAAGATGTGAAACAGGCGAAAGCCACACAAGGGGCAGCACCGTCACCAGTGGGAGTGATGACAGGAAGCTGTGCGCACACAGGGGAGGATTGTCCTGCCTGCCTGGGAGATCCCGGCCGGCTCTCAGTCCCGGGACTGTGCACAGGACCACCTACCTGCACGCACAGCCCCAGAGCTCCTTGTGGCTCCCAAACTGCCCGCGGGCCAGGTGGGACCTGAGCAAGTCTGGCAAGGCGATGAACTTTGTAAGTCCAGCCTAAGTGACCGTAACTTTTAGCTTCCAAACTGGACGCTTCACCCTCCCTGCACCAGAAACCTTTCCTGCGGCAGCAGCTCCAGGCTGCTCCTCCAGAATCTTCTCAGCCACCCCAGTCCCCCAGGCTCCCCACCGTGCAGGTGCACACTCAACTGTGTCTTAAAGGAAATGCAAGCATCCAGGTGATACAAGGGGGCCTCTTGGGTCTTAGAAAGAACTGTTTCAATGGCATTGGGATATTTTAACTTTGCAAAAAAGATCAGGTGGTTTTCTTTCCATTGTTCATCTCAGTCTGGATGTAACAGTGCCTTGAGCCCACTTACGGTGCATTTCCTAGTCATGGGGATGTAACCGTAGTGGTTTGTGTTTACATATAGTTTTTGTGCATTTCCACATGTTCTTTTGACTCTTTCCTTCCCATCAGGTTAATTGTAACGTGGTCACTCAGCTAACTAGTTAGGGGAACCCAATCTCAAAGCCAGATCTCCCGACTTCTTCATTCTAACTGAGCTAAAAACAGAAACTCTGCTCCGGAGCCTGAATCACACGAACGTTGAAAATAAACAGAGAGCCCTTCTGTTCTTACTACCTGATTTAAAGGTTCTTTCTAACAATGGATCACGGACAAACAGCGATCATTGGTCAGACTTCTGAGAGTAAGAAGACGCTGCCTTTTTAGTGAAGGACCTGCTTGGTGGACATTAAGGAAAGTCGAAATGTATTCTTTGTGTAGGAAAACGATCCTGCTTACTCCTTTTACGTGATAAACCCAGAAAAAGCTCATCGCATAAGGCAAAGTGCCCTTGTAACGTTGTGAGGTCCCGTCGTAACATGCAGTGGAATTATAAGAGG
This sequence comes from Sturnira hondurensis, assembly GCF_014824575.4. Lineage (NCBI taxonomy): Eukaryota > Metazoa > Chordata > Mammalia > Chiroptera > Phyllostomidae > Sturnira > Sturnira hondurensis. Next base: position 1,629,571 of record NW_028091156.1, on the reverse strand, counting down.
TGCTGTGAGTTTTCTCATCCTCGGGGGTAGGAGTCGGGGGAGTGGGTGGCAGGTCCGCCCTTCTCAGTGATGTGGGGCCGGAACCACAGCACCGAGGGCTCAGTCTGGGCTGGAACCCAGGGTCTTTTTCTTTGGGAAATGAGGGAGGAGTCATGGCGCTGATCTTCCAGTCACCACCCAGCAGGAGAGGTGGAGAAGCCAGGACTCACCGCCCGGCTGGGGAGCAGCACCTCTCCGGGCAGACCGAATCCTTCAGGGTCATGGTGAGAGCCTGTTCTGAAGCGGCTTCTGAGCCAGTGTGGTCTGTCTTTCTTTCTTTGGTTTTGTTTCCCAGTATTAGGATCTTTTTTTTTTTTCAAACTAAGAACAACTGAAAAAGGGATCATATTCCAAATTAAGCTGCCCTACCACAAAGGCATAAAAATCCGCCCTCTAACAGGTGGTATAACTTAAGCAGACGCCGAGGAACCTCGGGTGACCCTCTCTTCCTTCCCCTGCTTCTTCGTCTCCGCGGCCCACGCCAAGTGTCGGCACTTGACTTCAGACAGAAAGCACAGCCTGTCACTGCTGAGTGTGCACTTCCGCCGCATCTGCTGTCACCGTGGCTGCCACGTCCGTGAGTCTGTGGTGCCACTGATCACGCCTGTCACTCCGTTTCTCAGCAAGGCTCAGAGCTCAGTAAAACTCCAAAAACTTCTGCAACTTGTGGCCGTTCACCACCAGTTCTCAGTTTCCCAAGGTGCCAGTGTAAAATCCAGTCTCCCACATTTGTAGTTGTGAAAAATTCCAGACCTCCCCCAAAGTGGAGAGAATGCTACAGTGAACCTTCAGAAGTCTGTCATCCAGCTTCGCTGATTATCATGATTTCGCAACATTTATTCTGTCTCTTAGCTCCCTGCCCCTTTTCCTCTGTTCAGTTGTCTTGTTCTTTTTTGCACTTCTCAGTGTTTCTGAATCTGTTACTCGCTGTCTTTCATTATTTTTGAAAATTTGCCATCATTTTGGCTTCATATATGGCTTCTGTCCCAATCTCTCCCTGTCTCATTTGAGATTCCAGTTAACATACATGATAGCCGGGCCCCTCTTTGCTTTCCATTTCATCGCCTCCTCATGTCTCACAGTCAGTCATTCTCTTGACCGGCCTTCGAGCTCACCCATTTTTTTCTTTCCTTGGCTGTGCCAAACCTGATATTAAACTGTTCAGTGTTCTCTTTTTCAGTTCTAGAATTTTCATTGGTTACTTTTAATATAATCTTTGACTTTCTCCTAAGATTCTTTTTTGTGATGTAAGTCTCAGATGTACTTGTTACAGTCATTCTAACGTCTCTGTATGAGAACCTTAATACCCTAGCACCGTGGGCCTGTTTCGCTGTATTTTTCTCTTGGTTTCCAGGCAGTCCTTGTCTTTTTGTGTTCCTGCTTGTAAGTCTGCTGAGTGTAGGACATTGGATAGAGAGACCAAAGAGCTAATTGGGGGTTCAGGATGATGTTATCTTCAATTAAGGAGCATCTACCTTTTGCTCTCAGTAGAAATAGATCCCCTTAATCAGTCGGGGTTGGATTGAACGGCTCCGTCTTTGGAACGACTGGTCTGCTTCTGGCTTCCCACTTTTCCTGTAGCCCTTCGGGGACCAGAATGAAAGCAGGGGTGTTTGCTGTGGCTCCCTCTCACCCTGGGTGGGCCCTGAGCCTCAGCTTCTGCTTCCCCGTGTCTGTGAGGCTGCCCATACCTGTTCAGCGCGTAGCCTGTCTGCCTTTCCTCTCCAACCAGCAGAGGGAAAGCGGCAACAAACGCAGCGGTGACCTTGAGCTCCTGCGCTTTCTATGATCTTGACTCTTCGAGTCCCCTCTCCTCAGTGGGTCTTTGACACCTTCAAGCAGAAAAAAAAATTTTTTTTCATCTAACTTTTCCTGTTTGGTCTGAAACAAGCTAACTTACCATTGCTGGAAGGAGAAATTCTGCTGAATAAGCTTAAGTAACATCTCAAGCATTACATTATTTTATCCACGCACACACTTCAGTTTGTACCTCTGAAAAATTGTGGGTCTTTTCTAGGTAGTCGCGCTGCGACTTCACACTCAGATTTCCTAGATTATTTCAGAAATATCTTTTGTATTCGTTTTGTTTGAATTAAGATGAATAAGGTCTATACATCAGTTGTCGTATCTCTTAAGTCTCTCTTGAATCTAGAGAGTTCTCTTCCTTTCACAGCACTGGCCATTTGAAGATCCCGGGTCGAGGTCCTGCTGAACTTCCCACACTCAGATTTAGCTGGTTGCTTTTATTTGTCTCTCCATCTTTTGTTATTCCTACGAAATGGGATTTAACTTCAGGGGCATCATTAAATTCCGTTTGTCCCTCCCTCTCCTCTCTCTCCCTCTCTCTCCCCCATCCTTCCCCCCTCCTCCTCTGTCTCAAAGGTGCTTTCTAGGCAGTGCCACATAATTCCCGCTGCAGCACACCGGATGTCAGGTGATGCCTGGTCGTCCCACTTCAGCGATGCTAAGATAGATCATTGGGTCCAGATGGTAACAACTTAATCCATCTGTTGTGAACTTCCACAGCATTCTTTCATCTGCTGGTTTTATTCACTGATACTCTTTTCCTGGATCAATGGTTTTTTCAGCAGTTGCAAATTTATTTTTCTAATTCAATCGCCATCTCCCATTTGTGAGTTAATATTCATATACTTGAGCTGTTTGGTTACTCTGGTACACAGTTCATATAGGCAAGTTAAGTTCTTTATTTATTTATTTTTTTAAAAAATATATTTTATTTATTTATTTTTAGAGATAGGGAAAGGGAAGGAGAGAGGGAGAGAAATACCAATGTATGGTTGCCTCTGCCGAGGACTCACAATGTATCATGTGTCCCCTGCCGGCAACTGGCTTGCAACCCAGGCATATGCCCTGACTGAGAATCGAACCGCAATCCTCTGGTTCGCAGGCCCGTGCTCAGTCCACTGAGCTACACCAGCCAGGGCTTCCTTTTAAATTTAGAAATTTTTTATATTGGTTCAAAAAAAATAGTCCTAAACGAGGGTGTCAAACCCCTTTTCACTGGGGGCCACGTAAGCCTTGTGGTTGCCTTCAAAGGGCTGAATGTAATTCCAGCTCCTTAGCAGTTAAGGAGTAGTTACATTTCCATAGTCCTAAAGTTATTTTGGCTCTTTGAAGGCACCCGCGAGGCTGATGTGGCCCCCGGTGAAGATGAGTTTGACACCCCGGCCCTAAACAGTACATGGTTTTCCTACCCAACGAAGGCCAAAACCGCCCTCTGTGATGAAGCGGTGTGATTGGTCTCTGCATCACACAGGACACCTCAGCGAGGCCAACAGCCTGGGTCCTGCCATCGGGTATTTCCTTCTCTGCCCCCTTGAACTTGAGACATTCCAGGTACCTGACTCTGCCTCCCTGTGGAGTATGGCAGTGAGAGCTCAGTGCTTATGGGTCCGAGTACGTGTGCTGCTGTTCTCTGCTCGTTCCCTAAACACGTTCCTTCCTGTGCTCTGATTCACGGAAACACCGAGGGCAGCTGCCCACGGGGCCCAGCTCCGGGGAGCATGCGGTCGCCGGCTCTGTGCCCGTGAGGAGAGACGCCGCACCCACACCGGGAGAGCGCCTCGTCTGCAGAGCTCAGTGTTTCCCAGATCACGTGTTCTCTGCTTCTGAATCGGAGTCAGCTCTCACTCTGCTCCACCCCAGCTGGTCTCCAGGTGCCACCAAGTCAGCATCAGATCCTTGCTTTCTGTTCTTATTGCCACCATCCTGCTGTAAGGTCTCTTCCAATTTTCTTTGTTTTCTGTGCTGATGAGACACTCTCGGTGCCCTTCAGTGGTGCCTGGCTGCCTACGAGCAGAAGTTCAAACTCCCTAGCTTCGCATTCATGTCTCTGTGCCACTGGGCCTCACACTCATCTCCTCTCTCCTCCTCTGCCCACCCGACCGGGGCACTTTGTGTTCAGCCTCCCGTCCCTCCCCACGCCCCGCACACTTGTCCAGGTAGCCCTTGCCCCTCCCAGGCTGAGCCACCTCCGCCAGTCTACAGAACGGCGCCTCTCACTGCGCCCCTTCCTCTTCTGGGGCACCTGCCGTCTGCCCCAGGTCTGGCAGCTCTCTGTGTCACGCGCGCCTCTCCGTGTCACACTTTAGCTTACCTCGTGTCTGCAACGAGACTGTCTGCTCGCGAAGGGCAGGGACTCACCCTGACTGCTCCGGGTCCCTTCCAGCGCTGGGCACAGAACCTGTCACCCCGGAGGTACACCTTCCCCTCAGCTGTCTCACCCCGCCCCCTGTGGGAGTCCTCACCACCCTCACACACCCCTGACGCCTCCCCTGGTTCGGGCTCTTGGCTGGCCTTGATTTTGGACAGTCATGTGACCGAAGACGACTCGCAGGCCCTCCTGTCTCTTCGTCACTGTCACGCAGGGTCAAGTTGGTGAAAGCCCTGCTCTCAGTGGGGAACTTCCCCCACCAGGGGTGAGCTCCTCCAGTTGTCCTTGGGCTGCTGTTCCAGCCAGAATCGCGCTTCTTACCCCACATGGCAGCTGGGACGCTCCAGACGCCACCCAGATACACAGTGCTCGCCCTGCCGGGGCTCCGAGACCGCTCTGCATGGACCCTGTGGAAGGCCGCCCACAGGCCCTCCCTCCTCATCCTCTCCTGAGCGACCGTCTCTTTGTTTTTTCATTCCTTGAAGCAGCCGGAGCAGGGCTGTCGCAGCACATGTGTGCACCCTTTATCTGCCATCCCAGAGCCTTCTGCTGACTGACAGGGCGCACCTCCCCTCAGTGGGGTGAGTATTAGTGTAAAATTTCTTTTTGGCCTTTAAATTTAGTTATGCCACATTTATAGAAATAAAATTGAATCTCAGAGCCAGGTGTGCTTTTCAGGGAAATGTCCGGGACAATTACCTTCCAACAAGGGCATTCTGTACGTAGGCCTTTTGTCTGGGGATCTCCAGATCTTTTCCACGCAGGCAGGTAAAGATGTCCGTTCTGGGAGGGCCGAGCTGGACCGATTGATCTCGCGGCAGACACAGCGGGGGAGAGAATTCCACAACCCAGGTGTCCCCTTTGTTCTCCCCCCTTCCCTTTTTAGTTCTTTAGAAGAAGAATGGCCAAGCTTCCATTGATTTAAATACCTCCTTCTCAGAGACTGCTTTCCACTTCTTAAACAGCACAAATGACACGTTTCTGTATCACGTTTCACGGGGGAAGGGGTGAGGCCCAGGGAGAGGAAATGGTTTGCAGATACGTGCACACTTGCCGGAGAAGGCTGGGTCTCATCGGCCTCACCTCTGTTGTGCAGCGGGGCGGCATCCGGGCCCGTGAACTCGTACATGAGAATCTGTGTGAAGAGTGAGTGGTCCGTGGCACACCCTCCCCAGGTCGTGACTCTGGGATGTTGTTAGTGGTATCCACGGGCAGGCACGTGTGGTCCCCTGTGGAGCGTGCCCCTGCTCGTGCTGACAGTTGGGAGGCACATCCCTCCCCCTACCCAGCCAGGCCGTCCCCAACCCTCGGGAGACAGCTGAAGGCCTGCTTTCCTCCTGCAGGAAGCCCTTGCTGGTCCAACCGACTGTCACTTAACTTCTCTCCCTTTGTAACGCCTGTGTCGTTCTCTCAGTGCCGTTCCACGCGCCGGCATCCAGCATCGCCATGTCTGGAGCTCATTCACAAGCACGTGAGTGAGCCTCCAGCTGGTGTGGCCTCCAACCCTGTGGTCTCCTGGTGAGAAAGGCTGGCTGCAAGGGACAGAGCCACTGACACCATTTGCCGTTTGGTTTCTTCCAGGATCTTCTTCCCAGGAAGCCACCCAGTCAGAGGTGTGCAGGTAATGAAAGTCGGCAAATTACAGTTACACCAAGGCATGTTTCCCCAGGCGATGAAGAACCTGAGACTGGTGAGTGCACTGACCTCGAGTTGTTCTGCCCACTGGGAATACCCTTTCCCAGCTGTGGCCGGGCCCCTTCCTTGCGGTTTTTAGCAACTCTACATGCGTGTGTCTGCATGCACACTCATGTGCACACACGTGCCCATAAATATTTAACAACTAGCTCTGAAAACAACTGGTTTGTGATGTTTGCTGATGTCTGTGATATAAATATGCCCTCCATGGTTGATTTTTAAACTACCAATATAAAACTAACCAGCTCACAAAAATCATGAAAATTTAATAATCATTTCTTGCTGACACAAACTGGCCTCAGAACCCTGGGCGAATAGGCTGCCCTCCCGCCCCCTCCCCTCCACCACTGTCCACAGGACATAGTCCGTACTCCCCGCCTCAGGCAGGCCAGCCCCTTGACCGTCTCCCTCTCCGCACCCTTCGCCCTCTCCCTGCACAGCCAGCGTGCGCCAGGCCAGTGCCTAGGACCAGAGACACCCTGGACTGCTCACACTCGGGCCTTCACAAGGCAGTTTCTGCTGCCTTCGATGGCTCCGCCCCCACCCGGCTCCGCCCCACCCAGGCCTGGCAGGACTCCACCATCCTTTAAGGCCCAGCCCGGATGTGGTTCTCTCCCTGTCCCTGACAGCTCCCTTCACTCGTCCAGCAGATGCTGCCTCCATAGGAGTAGGGACACCTGGCACCCCCGCCGCCCAGGACACTGAGTCCCTGTGGTTATCGCTGTACCCAACTCTGTGCCATGTAAGGCACCCAGAATTTAGGAAGCGTTTCTGGTTGGTGGAGGGAGGGAGGTCATACAGTGGCAGCAAGAGGTGCCAGGAAAATAAGTGGGAGAGCTGGGTCAGCTTTGGGAAACGTGATCACAGAGGGACATGTACTTGTCGCCCTCCCAGTGGGTCTCCTCTGCCCGGGCCAGGAGCTCCTGAGGCCAACGCAGAGGAGAAATCAGAGGAGATCTGAACATCTTCCGTTCTTCACGGGAGCCATTAGTACAGGCCTTGTATGCAGCTCTCCAAGCGGGCATCTAACACCCGCAGCGGCAAAGGCACCCTTGCAGGAGCCCAGACAGACAGCTAGACACTCCTTATTTGTGGGAGAGTGTGGGCGGGCGGAGGGTGCTCGCCTTCACCAGCCCTTCACAGGACACTCTCCCTCCCGCCCATTTCCACTCTCTCTTCCTCACATCCTTCTTGTGGGGTTGCCTCACCTCCTCCAGAAGCATCCTTTGGTCGTCGCCATAGCATCTTCTCCTCCTGGTACCAAAGATAAGCCCAGACATGGACCCTGGTGGCTGCCAGATAAGAGATCAGAGAGCGGCATCAGAAAGCCTGCCCTGAGGACTGGGCTTAAGGCACGGCCTTGCCCCAGACTTCCTGTTCGGCTCTGGAAAATCACTCCTGCTTGGTCCTGGTGATCAACCAGAGCACAGGTGCGCATCCCCGGCAGTGTTGCCAAATGGAAAGAGCACTTGGATTTCCTGGTTTCGCCACCTAAGGCGTCTTTTCATCCCTTTGAATGTCATTTTCTTACTTTAAAAGTGGGAAGAAGCCCTACTCCACAGAGCTGTTCTAAGCAGTATGTGAGGCCGTGAGAGTGTGTTTTGCCCAGTCCCAACCATCTGGGGACTCATGTTACAGTCCCTCCCACCCACGTGGCCCCTTTAGCCCTGGGTGAGGTTGGGGTTCTGCTGTGCTCCCCCTCTGAGCAGTAGGCTGTGTACCCACTCCAAGGTGAGTGGGGATCCCCCAAGGGACCCTCATGTGTGTACATTTGGCTTCTCCTGGGGCCACCTGACATAGACACATGTGCCCCGGATGTAGCAGGTTCTTTCAAATCTATCCTTGGATGAATGGATTTTAAAGAACAGAGGACTTTGAAAGCCCCGCCTTGGCCTTGACTTTTTCAGCTGTATGTAGTTAATGGGCCCCATCTTCTCAGGACCTTTGGTGACCATTGCCTGGCATAGCTGTGGCCTGAACACCTCTTTATGAGCTCTTGGGGCCTGTAAGACTGAAGGCAGACTGGTTTTGTTCTGCAGGAAGCCTCGCCAAGTTTTCTCAGCGCTCTGGTGACCCGGAGAGGAGAACGGGGACATACATTCTTTGCCTTTTGAAACGAATGTTCTCTTTTGACTTGTCTTAGAAACTCTGGAAATAATGGGATGAAATAGCTGAGTAAGGGTTTCAAAGGCTGAATCCAGGATAAAAATCAGAGAAGCGTCAGGATCAGACATTGGTCACGGATTCTATTAGGCCCCAGCCTTCTCCCGGAGAGGAGTCCACTCAGCCTGGCTCTGATTCGGTTTGGGGGTCCCTCTCCGCTGGGCTCGGCTGAGATCCTTGCATTTGCTGCCGCAGGACTGTCCTGGGTCCCTTTCCAGTGCCTTCCCGCAGCTTTCTCCCTCTCGAATCTACTTTCCTTTCTTTCCACCTATTCTCGGAGAATTTTGTTAGGCCCTAATTTGCCTTCTTGCCCCTCGAGGGCAAGTGTTCACAGCAGGGCTGTCCCGCCAGGGGAACCATTTCTGTTCTGTGAGCTCTGCCCACTGCGCCCCCTCACGCCACAGCAGGCTGGTGGTTTGGATCGTTGACGTCGGTTGGAGAAAGTCCGGCTTCTTGCCCTCCAATGACTGGTCATCAGTTTCCTGTAGCGCACTGTAATGGCCGTTTCATTTTCTTCACATTTTGTTGAAGCATTTTACGGTTTGAGGATCTTCTGTATCTTCCCTGGGCCCAAACAGGGGCACGGGCCGAGGTTCCAGACGTCTCACTGCACGTTCCTGCAGTTAGTAGCTACCCCCACACATAACCCCCCGGTCTCTGTGGACTCCAGCCTGTACCCCAAATTCCAGCCCCTCGAGTGGCTGGTTTAGGGCAGCAGTTTCGCTGTGCCCATTTCTTACTCTGCTACAACAGTGGCTGCTAACCTCTTTGGCCATGTTGTTTGGGAATCTGATGAAAACCACTGGCTCACCAGAGAAAAATGTGCATTTGGCAGGGAAGGGGGCTTGAGGGCCACCTGAGGCCCCTCCGTGGACCCTTAAGTGCCCACAGCCCCTCGTTACAGGGCTCTCCTCTCCATGTGCAGCATCGCCTTACAGGTCAGGTTGGAGGGCAGGCAGAAGAGAGGTGTCGTATTGTCACTGATGCCTTCAGAGTGTTGTTCCCAAGTCCCTGGCTCTGACACTTACAAATGTTCCCTACTGACCTCCAGATTGGAGAATACTCATTTCAAGAGAATGTTTCTGAACTAAAAACAAAAGAGAGAAAGAGAAGATAAGTAAGAGAGAGATCAGTAAAATGAAAGTGACTAAGTGACAGTAAAAGAGACAAGCAGACATTTACCTGCCAGTAAGTGTCAGCCTAGTGATGACCAGGAACCAGGTGGGGAACCTAGACAGGTACCTTCACCCGGCAGAAACAAGGTGCCATCCCCCCATTCTCCTGCTGGAGCAACATAAGCGGGAGCCAGCTAATACTGAAGGTCTGAATAAGACTCAAAATCTCAATGGAGTACTCACTGAGAACGTTCATGAAGATCACTCATTATTATGAACCAGGAAGAGCTCGATTTTAAAGGGGAAGCAAAGCATTAACATATACCAACTCCAAGTAACAGAGACATTAGAATTATCCAATACGATTCTAAAGCAGCCATCGTAAGAATGTTTTAATGAGCCAGCACAAACGCCCTCAAAACAAAGGAAAAAATTAAAGTCTCAGCCAAGAAATAGAAGAAACAAATAGAAATTTAACAATTGATATAATTACCAAAATAAACAAAGTGGAGCTTAAAAACAGAGTAAACAGAAGAATGCTTCATGAACCTGAAGATAGAGTAATAGAAGCTACCTAGTGAGAAAAACAGAAAATGGCTAAAAAGAGGACAAAACTGAACCGAGCTTTGGGACTGAAGACAGAAGATGTAACACTGGAGTTTCCAGAAGAGGAGAAACGGGAGGGAGTAGAAAAAGAATTTGGGGGAATTGTGATGAAGGCATCCAAATTGGACAGGAAGAAGTGAAATGACCTTTGTTCCCGGATGATATGACCTTCTGTGGAGAAGAAACACCTGAAGATCACACACACACACACACACAACATGACTAAAACTAATACATCCAGCAAAGTAGCAGGATATAAAATCAACGTGTAAAAAGTCTGTTGCATTTCTATATGCTGACAGTGAACAATCAGAAAGGAAATTAAGAAAACTATTCCAGCCCTGGCTGGCGTAGCTCAGTGGATTGAGCTCGGGCCTGCGAACAAAAGGATCGCAGTTTGATTCCCAGTCAGGGCACATGCCTGGGTTGCAGGCGAGTTCCCAACAGGAGATGCATGACAGGCAACCATACATTGATGTTTCTCTCCCTCTCTCCTTCCCTTCCCTTCTAAAGATAAATAATTTTATAATCTTTTAAAAAATGGGCACAATTTCTTTTTTTAAAAAAAAACTGTTCCAATTTACAATAGTGTCTAACAGAATAAAATAAATAACATTGACTTAACCAAGGAAATGAAAGGACTATAGACTAAAAACTATAAAACGCTGAAAAAAATTAAAGAAGACAGAAATAAAGAGAATACCACCCAGGTTCATGTTTGGAAGACTTAACGGTGTTAAGATGTCAGTACCACCCAAAGCAATCTACAGCTTGTGTACAATCTCTATGAAAATCCTGATTTTTTTCTCAGAAACAGAAAAATTTATACTAAAATTTATACGAAACCTCAAGGGATCCCAATAGCCAAAACAAATCTCAGAAAAAGAAGAAAAATGTTAAAAGACTCAGGCTTCCTGATTTCAAAATTTACTACACATCTATAGTAATCAAAGCAATGTGGAGGTTGTGTAAAGACAGCCATAGAGAATAATGAAAAGAGAATAGAGAGCCCAGAAGTAAACTTCACATACGTGGTGAAATTACTTTTGACAAGGCCCTATTCACAATTAACAAAGGGTGGAGACAACCCAAATGTCCACATATGAATGAATGGATAAACAAAATGTGGATTGTGTGCGTGTATGTGTAGATATGTATATGAAGGCCGAATAATAAACATTATTATTATCATCAATAACATTATTAACAATAGTTTATTAGTAATAATCTATTATTGTTAGTAATAGTTTATTAATAGTTTATCACATTGTTGATAAGGCTATTACTTTTTTTAAATTTTTTATTTATTTATTTATCTTTAGAGGGGAAGGAGAGGGAGAGAACATCAATGTATGGTTGCCTTTCGTGCATCCCCTGCTGGGAGTTGGCCTGGAGGGAACCAGCCTGCAACCCACACATGTGCCCTGACTGGGAATCGAACCGCGATCCTCTGGTTCGCAGGCCCGCGCTCAATCCACTGAGCTACACCAGCCAGGAGGCTATTACTATTAATAATAGCATTAATAATAATAGTTTATTCTTCAGCCTTGAAAAGGAAAGGAACCCTGATACATGCTACAACACGGGTGAGTATGTGCTAAGTGAGAGAAGCCAGCCATGAAAGGACAAATTTCAAATGATTCCAGTTACATGACGAACCTAGTAAAGAACAGAGACAGAAAGTAGCGTAGTGGCTACGGGGCTGGAGGGAGAGGGGCCAGAGGAGTTACTGCTTAGTGAGTACGCAGTTTCAGTTTGGGATGATGCAGAATTTCTGGATATGGATAGTGTGTATTTTACTAGAATAGAACATTTTTATAAAAGCAATAGTGGTACAAAACTCTCAAACTCACACAAAAGGCGAACTGCAGATTGAAGAAGTTGGATGAATCCCAAACAAGAAAAATCTGAAGAATACTCACTGAAGTACATCCTAGTCAAACTTATGAATGGTAAAGACAGGGGAAATGTCTTAAAAGTATCAAGAGAAATATGATATCTTGCCTGTAGGGGGGAAACTATTTAAATTACAGAGGTTTTCTATCAGAAACCATAGAGACCGGACAAAAGTGAGACCACTTAAAAAATGAAAGAAAAGAACTANATGTATATGAAGGCCGAATAATAAACATTATTATTATCATCAATAACATTATTAACAATAGTTTATTAGTAATAATCTATTATTGTTAGTAATAGTTTATTAATAGTTTATCACATTGTTGATAAGGCTATTACTTTTTTTAAATTTTTTATTTATTTATTTATCTTTAGAGGGGAAGGAGAGGGAGAGAACATCAATGTATGGTTGCCTTTCGTGCATCCCCTGCTGGGAGTTGGCCTGGAGGGAACCAGCCTGCAACCCACACATGTGCCCTGACTGGGAATCGAACCGCGATCCTCTGGTTCGCAGGCCCGCGCTCAATCCACTGAGCTACACCAGCCAGGAGGCTATTACTATTAATAATAGCATTAATAATAATAGTTTATTCTTCAGCCTTGAAAAGGAAAGGAACCCTGATACATGCTGCAACACGGGTGAGTATGTGCTAAGTGAGAGAAGCCAGCCATGAAAGGACAAATTTCAAATGATTCCAGTTACGTGATGAACCTAGTAAAGAACAGAGACAGAAAGTAGCGTAGTGGCTACGGGGCTGGAGGGAGAGGGGCCAGAGGAGTTACTGTTTAGTGAGTACGCAGTTTCAGTTTGGGATGATGCAGAATTTCTGGATATGGATAGTGTGTATTTTACTAGAATAGAACATTTTTATAAAAGCAATAGTGGTACAAAACTCTCAAACTCACACAAAAGGCGAACTGCAGATTGAAGAAGTTGGATGAATCCCAAACAAGAAAAATCTGAAGAATACTCACTGAAATACATCCTAGTCAAACTTATGAATGGTAAAGACAGGGGAAATGTCTTAAAAGTATCAAGAGAAATATGATATCTTGCCTGTAGGGGGGAAACTATTTAAATTACAGAGGTTTTCTATCAGAAACCATAGAGACCGGACAAAAGTGAGACCACTTAAAAAATGAAAGAAAAGAACTGTTAACCCCAAACCCGACAAAAATCCCCTTCAGGAATGAAGTCAGCAAAAATCCCCTTCAGGAATGCAGGGGAAGTCCAGACATTGTCTGATGAAGGAACCTGCAACCAGTAGACCTGCTACAAAAGCATGGCCAAGGGGATTCTCTAAACACATGAAACAACGAAGAAGGCATCTTGGAACTTTAGGAGGGAAGGAAGAACACGGCACACAAAAATATGGGTGACTAAGACAGACTTTGCTTCCCCTCTTGAGTGTTCTAGATGACGTTCGTCAGATGAAGCAAAAAGCTGCAGCACTCTCTGAAGGGGTTTTAAAGGTACGCAGTGGAGCCCTGACTGGGGTAGCTCAGTTGGTTGGACGCTGTTCTGCAAAGAGGCAGGTAACAGGCTCAATTCCTGGTCGGGGCGCGTGCCTGGGCTGCAAGTTCAGTACCCGGTTGAGGGCGAGTGGGAGACAACTGGTCCGTGTTTCTCTTTCACACCGATGTTTTCTCTCTCTCACCCTCCCTCCCTCTCTCTCTCTGAAATCAGTGAGATGTCATCCCTGGAGAGGGTTATAAAATGTAATCAAAAGGAAGCTGGAGTGGCTGCATTAATATCCGATAACACAGACTTCAGAACCAAGAAAATTTTACTACAGACAGGGACATTATGTAATGGAAAAAAAGGCCAGTCTATACCAAGGATACATAGCAATCTTAGATGTGTATCCCCCAAACAGTTGGAAAATGTAGGGGAGCAATTAAAGAACTGGGAGGAGAATATGACAGTGGACTGGCAGGTCCAACTGTAGCTGGGGCATCAGTACCCTCTCTCAGCGGCTGACAGAGCAACCAGAACAGAAATCAGCAGGGACGCACAGGGATTGGCCACCACCACCCACCCCAGGCCCTGACTGACGTTCACGAAACACTCCCTCCAACGAGAGCAGCAGACACATTGTTTTTAAGTACCTGGGGAACATAGACCAAGATAGATCATATTCTGGGTCGTAAAACAAGTCTCAATAAATGTAAAAGGATACAAGTCATAGAACATAAATTTTATGGGGGGCACAGTCAAGTTAAAGTAGATATCAGTAACGCAGTATCTCAGAAACTAATCCAAGCGGACACCTCCCAGCTCTTTGTCTGGGGCTTCTTGGCCCCTAGGATTTGTCAAGGCCAATCCCTCATTATTCAGTCAAGGAAACTGAGTCTCGGGAGGAGACGTGACTTCTCCTGGGCCCCTCAGGTGCTCCGTGAATACCCATTGGATCCACTGATGAGCTGAGCACAGCACCCTGGCCGGTGGCACTTTCTCTGGGATAGCCATTCTCACGGGGAGAGGCTCCCCGGGTCTGTGACCCCCTCTGAGGTCACCCTCCCAACTCTGGACACCCCAGCTCCTTCCTTGCCCTTTGTCCCACATGGTCCTGCTGTGACCCTGTCTCTCCTGGCTGCCCCAGAGCTCTTCCGGCTAAGGCCAACTTGCCCGCATTTCAGCTGCTCGGACATTGTCCAGTGACACGGCCGTTCTGCCTTCCCGGGGGACCCACTGGCGCTGGAGCCGCTCACTGCGTTGGGGGTCTGGCTGCTCGCATTTCCTTTTCTGGGTACCCCGTGCGTCCCCCGCTGCTCCTCCACTCTACTCATCCTGAGATGAGTTTTTCCCTCTGATTTTATGTCCATATTTAAATTATGCTTGAGGAAGTCATTTGTGGGATCCCCCCAGGCTCATGGGAGAGAGCACATGAGATCTCCAATGAGCTTAATATATTTGTATTAAAAATTAATAAGAAAGCTATGTTGTTTGTGGCTTTAAATCATAATTTGATTTAATTCATTTTATTTAATATACAACCATAATTCTAAAATTACTTTAACAAAAAAAAAGTGTGGTGAGATTGAAATCCGTCTGGGACGCTGTCTTCACACCTGAGTGAACCGAGCCCGTCACATGCAGACAATCTGCACTGCCATTTCTCCTGTGACATTTAGCGTCAGCGCACGGGCGCCGCAGCCCCCTCGGAGGCTCCCAATGGGTCCTCCGTGAACGATTACGTGCAGGCTCTTTTTAAATGCCACCATTAAAAAAATAAAATTTAATGGGAAGAGATAAGCTTTTCCCAGCACATGCCGGCTCCGATTTTATATTTCCTTAATCTGTTTTATATACCGCTGCAGGAAATTAAACCAGAATTATCCGCTCTGACGTGCGCATGTGAGCAGTTGGGAGGGGCTGCCAGAAGGGAAACAGATTTACTATAAGCGCTTTTTTGGGGGGTGGGGCGGAATTAAGCCCTCCTCATTCTCCCTCCATGGAGAGCCAGCCTGGCTCCCTTCATACATCACTGTGCGAACTGCTGTCCCACTGACGTCCAGGCCCAGGTGGCATCCAGGCCAAGGACAGCTGTCCTCTGTCAGTAGGTCTGAGTTTCAACTTACTGTCTACTCAGCATAACGTGTCTTTGGCAGACACGGAAGACAGTCACTGACATACTGTTCACATTACTAAATCCTCCTCCTCTCGTTCTTCTCGTTTCTCTCCTTTTCTCTCCTACCCCACCCATCACTCGGGGAGAACGACAGTGTTTATGTGTTAATCCTTTCTGCGTTTAGTTTACCTTCCAGAAAGATGATGGGGGTATTTTATTTTCTAGTCCTCTGCCCCAGCTATACCCAGTTCCTGCCTGCTTCTAGTCTCAGTGTCTCACGTCCTGCGTGTGCACATCCAGGGGCTGCCTCCTGCCCCATCTTTGCTTCCAGTGCCATACTCACCACCAGCTAAGAGCGGACAGGACACCTGCAGTGGCATCTTCACTAGGAGGACCCGTGGTCTCTCAGTGTGTCTCAGAAGTCCCATCTAGGAGACCCTCCAGCCCCTCGCCTTGTCACTGAGGACTGAAGGTGGAGGCCTCACCCTGCAGTCGTGGGTGAACCCTGGGTCGGGCCCAGAGGGCTGGTGCTCACCTTGGGTTGGCCTCTCAGGGCAGACGTGAGGACGCTGGGCCAGAGGGTCCTCACAGCCCTCCCATAAGGCAGTGGGCTGAGGGGTGGGAAGTGAGGCCTGGGAGGGCCAGGCAGTGTCCCCTTGCTGGTGGTGGTTCTGCAGTTCCAAATGGCTGCAGGACTAGACACCTCCTGCAGGCTCTCGTCCTGGGAGGGAGGGAAACGTATGAATGGGAGGAAGATAGGAGCCTGTAATGTCTGGAGATGTGCAGATCAGCCTCACCTTGTCTCAGTGACGTGAAGACAAGTGTCACTTAGCCTTTGGGTCAAGCCACTGAGAAGCACAGAGCGTCCTCTGGGTAAGGACCCTGCAGAAGCAGGACCAGGACAGTGGACAGGAGCTGGTTGGGAGTTCTCCTGAGACACAAGGCCTGGCCTTTCCCTGGACTGCCTGTGAGTGGGGCAGCGGGGACGGTTAAGGCTCTTTCTGCAAAGAGCACTTCGGGCAGTACCTGAGGCCTGTCTGTCTTTGCCACATCACAAGCCCCTCTGTCCTCTGTTGGGTAGAAGGGAGGAGAACATCTAAGACAGCTTTTAAGTAGAGAATTTCCCATGAAGAATTTCTCTGACCTCTTTTTTCTTATCCTCACCTGAGGACATGTCACTTACTGATGGTAGAGAGGGGCCAGTGGAGGGGGAGAGAGGGAGAGAAACACCAGTGTGAGAGGGAAACATCCATTGGTTACCTCTTCCCTGCGCCCTGACTGAGGACACAGCCTGCAACCTACTCATGTGCCCTGACTGGGGATTGAATCCATGGCCTTTCGGTTTATACTCCAACCCAATGAGCCACGTGGGCTGGAGCTCTCTGTGCTCTCTTTATAACCTTGCCCTCACGCAGGTCTCTGCCTCAGACCTCAGCTGTCCAGGCCAGGGGAGGACCCTGGGCAGTGCCTCAGGGGGGAGAGAGGGGGAAGGATGATGGATCGGACATTTGCTCCCCAAACGGTGTTGGACATGGGTCCGCAGCCCAGAGGGACCTCACGGAGCTTGGGTGCCTGCAAAGTGGAGCGGGTCCCGACTCCTCCTCTCCATTTCCAGACACCCCACCCCCACCCCCACCCCCACCCCAGAATTTGCTCACAGATACTGTGTACCCACAGGGCAGGCACACTCCAGGGACTCACAGACCAATTTCCTCCACCCAGAGTCTCAGTCCCAGCCACCTTCTGGGTTTCCCAGCTGGGGTGTCGGAGCAGGTAGGGGGCTGATGGGCCTGACCGTCCTGTTGGGATCACAGGCCAATTCCATGAGCAGAGAGAGCTCTTTACCCGGCTGGGGACCAGGACCTGCGGTGGCAGTCCTCTCTCTGTGTTCTTCTCGCTTGTGCTCTCTCTCTCTCTCTCTCTCTCTTCCTCTCAGAGCTAAATCTAGCCCCCCTCTGATGGCCTGCTGTCCTCGATTCCAACCTAAATGGAACACTTTCAGAGGCAAAGGGCCTACAGGTTTCCCCCCTGTAGCATGGAGGGGCTCTGGCTCACAACTGCTAGGGGCCCCCACAGCTTGAAAGTCCCTATGGCTCTGAAAATGTGCACCCCCAGAATTCTACCTCTAGGAATGTGTCTTCAGCAGATAGGAGCACAGGCCCAAAAAATTACGCACTGAAAGCTCTGCATCAATCACATCATAGCAAAAGTTGGAAGTCATCTAAGTTCCCAGGAGGAGCTGAGTGAATGATGGTCTGTGAACATGCTGGAATGAGGCCTGCGTGGCCATGACGATGGTAATTATGCTGGCTGTAAATTAACACTGGGTAATAACCTTGTTATGCTGTTACTTGTCGAGAGCCAACTCTGTCAGTCGCGCTCAGCCCTGAGGGCACGTTGGAAACCCTGAACCGAGGTCTCGCCCCAGGGTCATGAGTCAGGTCTGGGCCCAGGCGTCTCTCTGGAAACTCCCTGGTTGGTACCGCTGCACAAGCAAGGCTGAGGCCACAGTACTGCGTGCCAGGTGCTTCTCGGGGGCCTAGTAGCCACCAGGGTGAACGCGTAATGTGTCTCCCAAAGGCACGTTTGCATGGGATACCATGGATCTGGTATCCCCCCCTTCCCATGAGCCCCCCCATTGGGTCAGCACAGGACGGTGCTGTTTGTGGTTTACTTATTGCAAAAACAGTTTCGAGGGTGTTCTGGGCCTTTACTGCTTTGCAGCAAACCACCCCAAAACTTCGCAGAGTACAGCCAGCACCGCTGATGCCCACAGGTGGTTTGGGTCAGGACCTGAGGGTCGCAGTTGGGCAGACTGGAGCCCGGCTGTCTTCTGACTGCTGGCAGGAATCGTCTGGGACTTCTTAACACGAGGCTGACTTGGCAGGAGGGCCCCGGCTGGGTCGGTCACCAGACACCTGTCACAGCCTGTCCCTGCGGTGCGGGCTTCCTCACAGCAGGGTGGCTCGTGGCTCCAGGCAGAGGCTGCGTGGCCTTTGTCACTTTGCCTTGGAATTCATTTGCATCGCTTCCATTGCACTCTTTACTGAAGCGGTTCCCGGCCCACCCAGATTTCAGAAAGATATTGCAGGTAGAATGGACAAGGGATTTAGTGATGGACCCAGCACGGAGAGCCAAGGAAGGGGTTGTTAAAATACCAATGCTAGGCATCGTACGACACACAAAGAGTACAAGGAATTGTATAGCATTACCACAGTGTGTGTGAATGAGAATCCCACGCAGCATGCGGAAACGGCAGTTCATTTTAAGGTGGTAGGAGCCCGGTATTCCATCTTTAATATTACTTCTCAAACCTCTGAGCTGCTCTCCAAACCTAGGCGCTGACGAATCCCTGAAGGGCGTTGTTGGACACAGGCCCCAGCCTGGCTCCTGA
The DNA here is from genome assembly GCF_014824575.4 of Sturnira hondurensis. Taxonomy (NCBI): domain Eukaryota; kingdom Metazoa; phylum Chordata; class Mammalia; order Chiroptera; family Phyllostomidae; genus Sturnira; species Sturnira hondurensis. The sequence goes on along the minus strand of NW_028091156.1, from coordinate 1,610,914 downwards.
GTGAGCTTGCTTTCCAAACCCCGCAGTAAAGCAGTCACCCTGGTCCCCGCATATTCTGCGGGGAGCCACAGAGCCACTGCCACGGTGGGCCTGCTCTCGTACAGAGAAGATGAGTTGTGGGCAGGGCCCGCCCGCCTGCTTTGGGATCTCATCGGTCCTCTTTCTTTTCCCTTAGGCGTTTGACATTATGAGAGTGACGCACGGCAGAGAGCACAGACTGATGGAAGACCTGATTCTGCTCCTAGAAGAATGTGACGCCAACATCAGAGCCTCCTGAGGGAGCCCGGCGGGGGGAAGGACAGCTCGTACCTCGATCGAACGTCTTACTGCGGCCACACACCCGGTGTTTTGTCTGCTGTGTGACCCTGCCCTACTGGACATGTGGCTCTGTGTTTGGGTAAACAAGGCAGGCATTTGGTCTGCAAACCACAAGAACCATTAGTTATAGAGAAGCATGATTATAATAAATATTAAAAACTTGGTTGAAAATGCCATCTGGTAATCATTTTCTCTGCTTACTCATTGGTAATTGTAACGTTTAAAATCTCAAACATTAGAGATAGAAAGTCATATTACAGACATGACAGAATAAACATGAACATTCTCCTTGGATGTATGTCGGGATAATGGCCTAAAAATCAGTGTTCCCACGTTTGTTTCCCTTTGGGCTCTGTCTGTTTGGGCGAGAAGCAGGATTTTTCAGATGGCGTCCTCACTGTTTGTGTTCAGTGGTGTCTGTGTTTGTTATTCCCGTGCAAATACGTCTCCGACACAGGGAGTTTCGTCCTAGATCCTGGAAAGAAGTCATTTTAGTTGTTAATGTTTTTTTTCCCCAAAGATATCATGGCTCTTTTGTAACTCCCTTATGCTCAGCATTTTATGAGCCTTTGTGTATGTCATGCTTTTTTTTTCCTTGAATTTTTCTCTCATTCCCTAGGTCTGCGGTTTGACCACATGATCTGCATAGCACGGAGCAGGTTCCAGCTGAAGTCAGGCTTGCTTGCTTTCCTCTTCTCTCTCTGCTATTCCTTAACTCTATGGCCTGCTTTTCCACCCCTCTGCTGTATACAAACACAGAAAACCTTTTCTTCTCCTCCAGCAGAAAAAAATAAAAGGTAAATTTGTTTCTGGCTCAGTGATCGCGTGAGCAGTTTGGTCCCTCCTGCTCAGATGAGACCCTGGTAATTACTGAAGGCCTTGGCTTCCTGCAGCGAAAGATGCTTAGAGAGCCTCCCGCATCCACACCTGACTTTATATGTAAGGAAACGAGTACAAGGCTGATGGCAGAATCCGGAGCGGCAACTCTGGGTTGCTCCCTGCCCTCACAGGGGGCATGGCCAGTCCTCCGGCCATCTGGCAGCACTGGTGGCCTGCACTGGCAGAGGGATATGTGGATGTCTTGTCGACCAGAAGGAGCCAGCCTCGGTCTGCAGCCGAGAAAGCTGACCAGTGGGAACTGCAGTCTCCTGGCTAAGCACCTGCTGGTGACTTCCATCGCTGAAACACGCTCGGTCTCCTGCATGCTGATGAGTTCTGTGGCCTTTTCCTGACCTTGCTGCTTCGGCGGGAGCCACTGTCTACCAGGTATTGAGCACGTCATTAAGGCTCAGTCTCTCTAACCACCACAGCACCGCAACGAGGTAGGTTATATAAGTAAGGAAGCTGAGGCCTGGGGCCGGGTGCTCTGGGACTCCTCCTGAGTTACCAAGTGACCTTGACAATGTGCCTCAATCAGCCTTTTTTGAGAGGCCAGTTCTACCCAATTCTACAAATACACGTTGAATGGTCACTGCATGTTTAGGAAAAGGGGAATCAAAGACCGAATGAGCCCTGCCCCTTGTCCTTACAGTGCACACTGGCTGGCGTAGCATTGGTGTCAGGTGGCTTTGAATGCACAATGAAGACACCAAAATATCACGAGTGGGTTTTGTTCATGATTTGGCACGTCCGCGCTTGGGGCTGGAGACTCCTGGACTGGCCCAGGCTCTGTGCAGCCGTGCCTTTGCTGGGTCCCGCCGCAAGACCGTGCGTGTGCCATGCCGGGGGAGAAACCGTGGCCGCCCGTGCGGTTTGCCATAGCAGCCCTCACGCTGATTTGGTGTCCCGGAACATTCAGTGAGCTCGACGAGATCCTTAGACCTTCNGCCCCTTGTCCTTACAGTGCACACTGGCTGGCGTAGCATTGGTGTCAGGTGGCTTTGAATGCACGATGAAGACACCAAAATATCACGAGTGGGTTTTGTTCGTGATTTGGCACGTCCGCACTTGGGGCTGGAGACTCCTGGACTGGCCCAGGCTCTGTGCAGCCGTGCCTTTGCTGGGTCCCGCCGCAAGACCGTGCGTGTGCCATGCCGGGGGAGAAACCGTGGCCGCCCGTGCGGTTTGCCATAGCAGCCCTCACGCTGATTTGGTGTCCCGGAACATTCAGTGAGCTCGACGAGATCCTTAGACCTTCTTTCTAGAAAAACGTCTACATGTGAACAATGCTTTCAGGAGCAGGGATTCCTGGACTCCCTATAGCCCACCAATGGACCCCCTGGGGTCCTTCTAATGAAATGCAGACTTACTGCCTTTCGAAAACACTGGTGGGAATCGTTTTGGTTCCTCGTTTATTTATTTTTATTTTTTTCCCTCCTTTATGTAACCTGATGGTACTTTTTGTTGTTTATTATTATTGTATTCTATTACAGTTCCAATTTCTCCCCCTCTGTCGTCCTCCCAGCCCACCCCCCACTCCTATAGTCAATCCCCACCCTGTGGCCCATGTCCGTGGACCATTCACACACATTCTTTGATCCCTTCCTCTTTCTTTCCACCATTATCTCCTTCCCACCTCCCCTCTGGCAGTTGCCAGTCTGTTCCATGTTTTCGTGTCTCTGATTCTATTTTGATTGTTAGTTTATTTTGTTCATTAGATTCTTCTTATAAATGAGATCATATGATATTTTTCTTCCACAGACTAGCTTATTTCACTTAGCATAATAGTCTCCAGTTCCAGCCATTATGTCGCCAGAGGTAAGAGTTCTTTCCGTCTGCTGTGTAGAGTTCCACCGTATAAGCGCACCACCGGTTTTGATCCACTCGTGTACTGATGGGCACTTAGGCTGCTTCCAGATCTTGGCTATTGTGAATAATGCTGCTGCAGACACAGAGCTGCATGAGTTCTTTTGACTTTGTGTTGCAGGATCCTTAGGGTATTTTCCCTGCAGTGGAATCGCTGGGTCAAAAGGCAGTTCCATTTTTATTTTCCTGAGGATACTCCATGCTGTTTTCCACAGTGGCTGCACCCGTCTGCATTCCCCGCAACAGTGCACCAGAGTTCCCTTTTGCCCGCAACCTCCCCAGCACCGGTTGTCTGTTGATTTGTTAATGATGGCCGTCCCGACCAGTGTGAAGTGGTATCTCATTGTGGTTTTAATTTGCATCTCTCTGATGGCTAGTGATGCTGAGCATCCTTTCATGTGTCTCTGGGCCCTCTGTGTGTCCTCCTCGGAGAAGTGTCTGTTCGGGTCTGTTGCCCATTTTTTAATTGGGTTGTTTTTCTTCCTGGTGTTGAGTTGTATGCGTTCTGGGTTCCTCACTTAAAATTCATTAGGAAAAGCCGTAACAGAAGGCGGGGGCCGTCTCCTATGCCAAAGGGGCAGAGTCCACTGAGAGAACCTTGCATTCGCCAAGTTTCTGAATGAAATTTATCAGTCAGTGGTGATCCTGGATTAAGGGATTTGCCTTCACGCCTCCTGGAGAAAGCATGATAGGCTCTTAATCCCTCTGAGCCGGCTCCCAGTTTTCCGAGGACAGGGCCCCTACAAGGAGGGGGCCCTGCATGCGTCGACTTTTCGCAGAGAGCGAACATCTAGGCAATGGTAAACATTTACCGAGCGACTTCACGGCAGAATCCTTTCGCAGGCGAGGGAAGTGGGTGGAGAGCCTAATTTCAAATGCCTGTCACCAGTGGCTGAGGATTTATTGCCGCCCCAGCCTCTGTGGCTGCCATTTCATTAATCCAGAGTCACTGTAGCGAGGGCTGTGTTCACATCAGCAACCTGACGCCATTAGTGGCTCCTCTGGGATGAGAACACATTTAAGCTGAAAATGAACACGCCGGGCATAATTTATAGCCATGCCATACACATGCTAACAGGGCCGGGAAGGAAGGCTACCCGGGGACCTGTTCCCCACAGCACAGGCCTTCCCCCCCTCCCCCCGCCAGGCAGAGAGGGCGGCCCCCCCGGAGGCCCCGCCCCCGAGCTTCACTGCAGGGCGACTGAAGGAGAAGCTCCTTCACTGGGAGCCCACTCCTAAACCAGGTCCTGAGAATCTTCGCTGCCCCATCAGGAAGTGACGTCACTCTCACTCCGTGTAGGCCCCTGGGATTCCGCAGGGAGAAGGTTCCAGGCATTGCGTGGGGGAGAGCAAGCCATCCTATGGCTCACAGTCACGGGTGGAAGCTCAAGGAAAACCTCGGAGCCCCCTCCTTTTGCCTGAGGCCTGTCAGAGCTCAAGGTGGCTGAGACGGACCAGCGACAGCACCCCAAAGGGAGATGGCCCCTAACCTTTGTGAGATCTGGAGGCATCAGCTGCTGCTGGTGTGCAGTCCGTGTAGGTGTTGGAGACCAGTGCCCGGCCCTTTGTGTGGCGGTGGCCCCGCCCCGCCGCTCTGCAGCCCAGAAACACAGCCATGGGTTCTCCCTTTCTTCGTGGTGAAGGGAATGAGCTCTAGCTGTTCGTCCTCGGAAGTGCTTTTAAAATGCCACCATTTCCCCCGTACATCTCCCTGCTCAGAAACTTGCAGTGGCGCCCCATTGCTGCTCTACTCCAAGTTCAACCTTCAGACCGGTGCTGGTGGTCTGAACTACGGAATCTTACACTCTGCTGATGGGAAAGTGAGGCTTCTACTCTGGCTGGCCCAGCCCCGCCTCCCCTTGCCCCCGCCCCTAATCTCTGGGTCCTTGCCTCCTCTATCAGCTCCTTGCTTCCTTCATGGTGACTAAATTCCCTTTTCCATCCAGCTTAATCGTACCCATCATTCTCAGAGGTCTAGCTCAGCCTCTTCCTTTTTCTGTAAAAACATTCAGATAGGTTAGAGTTGAAACCATGGTTACTCCTCCTGACGTTCAAGCGGCATCAGCCTTGGCTGCGGGAATCCATTTCCCGTTGGAGCCTGTGCCCCGTGTGTTCTTGTTGTTCTGGAAACACGGCTCATTTGGGGGCACCTTGGACCCAGAACAGCCACTGTCAAGGGGCCCTGCACTCAGCGCCTTTGCAGGTTGCCGCTGGGCTGTCACTGCTTTCCAGGCCTTTTTAAAATCACGGGTTTACGCAGACACCGCCAGTTAGAACGCAGCGCCCGCGCTGCCCATCCTTCCCTGTGGGTGCTCCCCCCAGACACACACCTCCTTGTGAAGTTACTACTGCGCCCGCTGCCGACCGCAAGCCCCGCACTCGGTGAAGCCGGAGATTCTTTTCCAGCCAGCGCTCTCTGTTGTCAGGCTAACGAGGCCGTATTGTCAGAACAAAAGTTACTCGCGTGATTCTTTTCTCTGTGATTACACGTCATCCATTTAATGTCCAGTTAGGCTTATTTGTTTCTTTTTGTGTTCAGCTGTAGAGTTTGCCCCGTTGTCGGTTTGTGCCGCTATGCAAATATCAACATAAATGTTGCTGTTACAAATAGTGGCACTGTGCATGTGTTTTCCGGGGGGGGGGGGGTGTTGGGTGTTGCTGGACATGTACCTTCGGGGTCGTTCCCTGGTGGCGGACTTGCTGAGTCAGAGGGTGAAAGCCCATGTAATTCATCCAGGTTGCCAGGCGCACAGCGGGCCTGTGCGACGGGGCCTCCGGCCTCCCCGCCTCCCCGCCTCCCCACCTCCCCACCTCCCCTCCTCCCCTCCTCGTGCCCCCAGACTGGGCTGTTCAGCTTCTGAATTTTTTCCTAAGCTAATCGATGAGGCATAGTACCTCGGTGTAGTTTAAATTCACATTGTCCTTTCTTATTAGTGAAGTTGGATGTCTTCAAATATTTGAAAACGTTTTGTCTCTCTTTTGTGAATTATCTTTACATGTCATTTGTACATTTTTCCGTCATGTTTTTTAGAGGTTTTTTTCTTGATCTTTAGCTTTTTTATATATTGGGGAGATTTCCCCTGTGCCATATTTATTCTCTCGGTTTGTCCTTTTTTTTTTTTTAACTTTGTTCTAATTTGTTGCCCTGAGTTCCATTGGATCACATTTTCAAAACCTCTTGTAAGAACTCTGTTCCACGGTAAACGAGGGTCCAGTTGTGAGGTTAAACGTGGCCAACCTTCCCAGCATTCTTGATTCTCAGCAGGCTGTGAGTTGAGTTGCTATTTAAAAATTCATTCTTCTGCAGCCGTTCTGTGGTCTTCTCGCCTTTAGCCTTCACCTTGCCCTGCGAAGGTTCTTTACCTGGTGGAGTGATGCCAGTTTCGATCTTGAACTGTCTGAGTCCCTAGTGTCCATCTCTTTTTGAGTCACTTCAGTCTTCCATGAACCTGGACGAACAACCACTAAGATGCACCTCAGAGGCTCCCCTGGGCTCAGATACCGTCCTTTTTCGCGTAGTGTGGCGACAGTTTGGGCCTAGGCTCAGTCAGGCCAACCACAGCAGCAGCCTGCTTCCTCTCTGGTTAATTTGGAGGCGGGAAGAGCCCGGAATGGTCATGTGGTAGTTCTATTTGTAGTTTTCCGAGGAGCCTCTGTGCCGGTTCCCACGGTGGGACATTCCCACCAGCAGTGCAGCAGGCTTCCCTTTTCTCCACGTCCTCGCCCACACTTGTTCCTTGTCGACTTTTTGGTGACAGCCATCTGGTTGGCGTGAGGTGCTGTCTCGGGTGGTCTCGATGTGGGTTCTCCTGACAATTGGCCCAACTGCCTTCTGTTTGACCAGGCTTGACCTCTAAACCGCCTTTCATATCTGGCATCAGAATGGAAATTCCTTGCTGGGGCACATTCGGGGTTAAAAAGAAAAGCACCCTTAAAATCAGCCTGTGAGGTTGTGCTGGGTTGACTGGTGAGCTGAGACCCAGGACATTTGGGGGGGGGTGGGGGGCTTTGCTCTGGGACCCTGTAGGCCCAGCTGAGGCAGCTGGGTGGGGCGCCTGCATCCTGCTTAGCCCCTCATTATCTCCGGGGCACCACAAAATTCACTTCAGATGCAGTGCCTAGGTCCTCTGTACCATCGGGGACAAGTTGACATTAATTTCTAAGAGGTGCCGTCTTTTAGCTCAGTGTTTGTCATGGGTCACATGATGTCTGATGACTAAGGTGACACTCAGGACAATTTTATGGCAAATCAAGTCCCAAATTACAGCCCTTGAAGGGGTCTGCATTAATAACGGTCTTTAACATCTCAGCAGGGGGCCTGGCCACCCCCTGGGTTACACTGCACTCAAACACAGTTACTAATGTTGCGTTTCAGTAGGACCAAGAGGATTGTGTTATTAAGACACACGCTCTGATCTTCTCTCACAAAAACGAGCACTCACATCACCATAGACAACCCTGGATTGTGGAATAATGGAGACAGAGTTATTTCTGCCTGGGTGGGGTTTCCCTGTCGCTGAGTTAAGAAGCATGACCCACTATGAATGAATTGGAATTACTCTTTCTTTCTTTCTTTTCTTTCTTTTCCTTTCTTTCCTTTCCTTTCCTTCCTTTCCTTTCCTTCCTTCCTTCCTTCTTTCTTTCCTTCTTTCCTTTCTTTCTTTCTTTCTCCCTCTCCCCCTCCCTCCTTCCCTCCTACCCTTTCTTTCTTTGTTTTTCCCAAGAGGCTCAATCACTCGGATTGTCTCATTTCTCCTGTAGGCATTTTACTTCTTAGCTGTGAGAGACCAGGGCCTCTGGTGTGATAGAGTCTGGGGAAGTCTGGCTGGGTAGTTAGTGAGACAACCTGTAAAGTAACAAGCCTCCCCCGTAGAATGCTTTGCTTTCAGAGAGATTTCAGGGTTCGGATGCGCCTGCGCAGAGCGGTGTGTGAGTTTGGTGAGATGTGGGGCTGGTAGGGCAGGTCGGCAGTGTCCCGCCTTCTGAGAATCTGTTCTAGAAACAGATATTGACATCAATGTCCGAGTGGCCGGACAGGCGTTCACAGTCCTGAATGTGAAGGAGAAACAAGAATCAGGTAAGAAAACTGATTGTGTCCTGTCAACAAACATCACCCGGGGACTTGGGTAGTTTTTCATACACTGACTATGGGACGTTGGCTGGATTTTTACGAGGTGCGGGGCCAAGTTCACTCCTCCCACCCCACAGCCACATGAAAACAGTGCTCCTGGGCTCCCTCTGTGCATTTGTGCTTCCCCGGGATAGAGTGCACATTTTTAACTAACCTGAAAGATTAGACAGTACCCACTTCTTTGCTATGCTGGCTCTCTCTAGCGACTTTGGATTCTCTGTTTTGTGGCTATTGAACCCATTCACCCATTGAGACTGTATCTGTTCTCTGCAAGGCCCTGTGCTATGTCCTGGTGGAAACAGGCACTGTTGGGCGCAGTCAAGAACTCACTGTCGAGCAGTGCAGACTCAGTTGAGCGTGCAGAGCCGCGATGGGTGGTCAGTTGCCAGGACCCGGCGCCTGGTGCTCGAGACGGGGGCGGGGGGGTGCCCTAGGGACTCCCTGTTGCTGACCCCCAGAAGGCGGATGGTGTGGACTTACAGGAGAGAGGAGATGGAAGGATGAAGAAATGAACTGTATGGGTCGAATTGTGTCCCCCCCTCCCAAATTCACATGTTGAAGTCCTAATTCCCTGCAGTACCTTGGAATGTAACTGTACTTGGAAATAATATTTTACAGAGGTGACTCCATTAAAGTGAGGCTGTTGGGGTGGACCCTAGTACAGTCTGACTGGTACATGTATAAAAAAAATTATACACTGAAAGAAACCACAGGGACTTGAATACACAGAGGCAAGGCCATTTGAAGAGGCATCAAGACGGCAGCCATACCCAGGCTGGCGTAGCTCAGTGGATTGAGCACAGGCTTGCGAAGCAAAGGACTGTGGTTCAATTCCCAGTCAGGGCACATGCCTGGGTTGCAGTCCATTTCCCAGTGGGGGACCCACAAGAGGCAACCATAGATTGATATTTCTTTCCCTCTCTCCTTCCCTTCCCCTCTAAAGATAAATTAAAAAAAAGAAGAAGAAGAAGGCAGCCATCTGCAAGCCAAGGAGAGACGCCTCAGAGGAAGTCAGCCCTGCGACACCCTGATTCTGGACTTCCAGCTTTCGGACGGTGAGGAAACATGTTTCTGTTGTTCAAGCCACTGGTCTGCAGTGTTGACTTACTGCATTCCTAGCAGATGAATACATTAATCTTATTCCTATTAGGATTTTTTTTAAACAATCTCAAAATTCCAGAAATGTTCAAGTACAGGACAAAAATGGCTTTTTCCCTGAACTATTTGAGAGTAAGTTGCTGACATGCTAGAAGGTTCCTGAGAATTTTCTGTAGGGGAGGCAAAGATCCTGACTGGGAGAGACTAGCATCACAGAGACACAAGAGATTGTGGAAAGCTCTTCCTGCAAAGATGGAAGTGCAGGCGTCGCGGGGGGTGGGGGGGTGTGATGTAGAGAGCAGGACAGGTGACTTCTGTGTCCCATCTGGACCCTAAGCTTTGTGACCTTGGGGCAGTCCCTTCCGAATCCACAGACACCTGGACTCAGTAAATCACCTCCGAGTTGGCTTCCAACCTGCGCATTTTGGGATTCCGTGGTTTTCTAGCATGAGATCCAAGGGCAGCACCAGTGCAGTCCCACCGACCGCGTGCCCCATGCTTGCCAGCCCCAGCCGTTGACCAGAGCATCCAGCCTCACGTCCCTCCTGCCGGCCTCCTGCCCTCCAGCCAGGCCAAGCTCCCGGCAGTCCCGTCCCTCTCTCCCCCAGTGCCCTGGAACTTTCTGCTCCTTCTTCCTGGTCTTCCTTTGCGCTGTGCTGCCGTCTGTTCATTCCCCGGAACACGTATCACATCACAGTAATTGCTTCTTCATTGATCTTTCTCCCCAGAAAACTCCAAACCCTGGAGCGAGGGGCCTGGATTTCTTTCCTCTCTGTAGCCTCAGCTCCTGACACCTTGCCTGGCTCATAGTAGGTCATCGGTGGGTGAACGTGCCTGAAGAACAGAGGCCTCTAGGCACCACCCTCTGCTGGGCTGGGTGGAGGATGCTGCTGCCCCTAGGGAGTCCCCAGGCCAACAGGGGGAGAATGAGAACAAAGCAGGCAGTGACCACGTGAGGGAGAGTGGTCATGACTGTGCTACTGGTAGCAAGGAGGCACGTAGGAGGGCATCTTTCAGGATTGGGAAGCCTCCGATAAGCTGGGTTGGCATGCGCTTGGACCGGGCCAGCGGCACCTCGCAGCGGCACACGGCAGAGCCCGTGTCTGCTGGACTATAAACTCCGTGAGGGTTTGGACGACTGTTGTCGCCCCAGCTTCTAGCGCGTCTGACCCCACGTCGTAACCAGTAAATATTTGTGCAATGAAGCATGGATGCGGCAGCCACCAAACCGTCCTGCCTGTTTTTTTCGAGGGCCCCTCTCCCCTTCCTTCGCACTTGCTGACTGGTCCTCGTCCAAGGGCGTGAGCTAAGACTGACCTCAGCGGGGCGGTGCTGGAGATCAAAGACAGTAATAAGTAGGAAGGCACCTCGCAGAGTGTCAAGTGCTGTATGAACACGAGTTACTACTCACCGCCTCTTCCCAGCAGACGGACATGTCGGGTGGAGCTGTACTGGGCTGACCTGGTTGGGGTTCAGATGCCCTCAGGACCTATTTGTGCTCCTCTCAGGGTTGAGAAGACTCACGCATCCCCAATTTACCCTTTAGGTGTTTCGGGGGGTTCACTAAGGACCTTGGAGACCCCTTCCTTTGCAACTAGAGAAGAGCAGTTCGGGTGCGGAAAGGAGGGTGTCTGTGCTCACTGCTGCTGTGGACGGTCCCAGTGAGAGCTTTTCTTTCTCCCCATCGGCCTGTCCCAAACCCCGAGGGAGCTCTCGGGAGAGGAACAGGGCGTCTCCGGCCATGGTGGGAAGCAGCCCGTGTTAGCCAGGGCTCTCTAGGAAGCAGAGCTGGGGGTGTGCGTGCGTATGGAGGGATGCTGATTCAGTGCACCTACCCTGGGTGATGCAGTGGGGGAGGGGGCCAGCTCTCATCCCCCTGGAGCTTGAGATGGGGGCAAGTTCCTCACCTTGTCTGTCCTGTTTGAGTGCCCTACACTGTTCCTTCAGGGACAGGGAGAAGCCACCTCCCCTAGAGAAGTCCCCTGAGCTGGAAAGTGCTCACGCGTCTACCAGCTGCAGGAGCACAGCTGCCTGTAGACAGGAGGGCCGAGATGACCTCAGGAGGTGGTGCGAGGCCCCAGGGGTGTGAAGTCGCTCCTCCCCTCTCCGCGCTGGTGCAGCACCCACAACTGTCTCAGGTGCTTGCTCAGGCGTTTTGCAGCACCCTCCGCCTTCCTATTAAAACCCACGTGGTGCCGAGCACAGTGGGAGAAGGAAGGAGGGGTGGTAAATGAAAGTATTCTCTGTCCCTGGCTCCCCAGACACGTCCACAGGAAGAAAGGGGACCAGGTGGGAATTGGGGGTGCTGGTGCAGTCAGTTCAGGTAACTTTCGGGGGCAGAAGCCGCGGCCAGGGCTGACGGTGACGGTGACCAAGGTGCAGTGCGTCCTCTCTCAGCCCCTGACCCCATTCTCACCATGTCCTTTCTACTTCTCATGGGAAGTCCCCGCCCTCACCGGTCTGCCACCCCCCAAGGCCAGTCTGTCTCCCAGGCCTAAATGTTTTCTTTTTCCTCCTGAGTGAGTCACGCTCCGAGGAGTCGGCAGTGCTGGGCTAGTGCCTTCCGAGCTGCCAGCCACACCGAGTGGAGGGCGGCTGAGTGCACCGGCCTTTGCCCAGGGCCAGTGTGTACCCACAGAGGGGAGTGCGCCCTGTGTGTGTGGGGGGAATGGGGGGGCAGGTATGTTAGCGTGTGCTGACTGCGCTTCAGGGACACCCTGCTTGTTATAATCACGTCCCCACTGCCATTCGCCCAGCGGCCTCTGCTGCCAGGTGCCCTCCGGACACAGAGCGCAGCCGTAGTTAAAGGGCGAGAATACTCCCCACCTGCCACCTTGCACACCGGCCCCTCGCCTTCCTGCCTTGGGAGCCACGGGGGGCGAGCTCTGGGAAATACCAACCACGACAGCCTCTGTGGGCCCAGATGGGCGCGACCATCTCGGGTAGCCCCACGTTCCGAGGGTGGGTCCTGCCTTTTCCTCCAGCCCGTGCTCGCGTGTGAACACAGCTGCGGCCCGAGTCCATCAGCCACCATTTCTCAGGGAAGAGTGTTTGTGGAGCCCACACCACGTTCATTCCTCATGGGAACGGCGGCGGTGGGACAGGGTGGGTGTAGTGACCACACTGCTCACCCACCTGCCACCAAGGCGCAGGGCATGACGCGGTGTGCTGAGCCACCGGGCCTCGCCCCGGCGTGGCAGCTGCCGAATGAAGACGGGTGTGTTACTGGGTGATAATTACGGTAAAGTGTTCTGTATAAACGGTGGGGGGGGGGTGGGCATGAACGTAAATGTCTCCCTTTGGAGTCGTGAGCTGGATGCAGGCGTTCTGGGGGTCCAGGGACCCTGGGGTGTGCGACCCACTGTGGGGTCTCGGCTTCGCGCAGGAAAGAATTCAAACGTGAGCCAGCACAGAGTTTAAAGTGGAAGTGCGTTTATGAGGGAAGCGGAGAGAAGGCTACTCCCCAGGCAGAGCAGCGCCCCCCCCCCGCCTTTAGCAGAACTGGCTTCCTGTATTGAGGTTCATTTCATCAGAGTTGGGGGGCTTTCAGTAGGGGGAGGGGTATTGAAAATCTTTGTGAGGAAGGGGTGGAGATCTCTCAGAAGAGGTCTGTTGGCTGTTCTGTGTCCTTACACGGTCTTTGCATTTCGGACCTTGGTGGCCGGAGGGGTGTAGTTTAGTCCGCCAACGTGTTACAGTTGAGCGGATAATGAAGCTAGGGGTTGCTGTCCGGTGGAATTAGTTAGTGTACTACTTTACATCCCGTAGTGCTGGGCGGAACCTGACACGCTTCAGTGTGCAGCCTCCTCTTTCACCCGCTGACAAGCTCGGGGACCCAGGCAAGGCCGCTGAGGCTTCACTGCTCCTGCAGGTGGGGAATCTGAGCCCAGAGATGCTCGGTCATTCTGTCAAGGTCAACCCGGAGCCAGCACCCAGGCTGCGTGGCCACTTGGCCAAGCGTCAGGCCGCATGTCAGGGCCCCCAGGACAGCTCCCCCCAGAGAGCAGTTGCAGAATGCGTCACCCCAAAAGAGGCCACCTTGGCCTAAGGATTATTTTGAGATAAAGGTATTTGGAAAACCGCAGGGCAGAGAAGAGCATTTTCTTCCTGAAAATGGGAGAGGAACTCCCACGTGACAGCTGTCCTGTCTGCGCCAGGAGGAGAGAAACGTGCTTTGTCACCAGCACGGAGGTGGGGTCTGGAGACACGTGTCCCAGCGAACCTTGGTGAAGTCTTGCCTCTTCCTCCAACTCCCCCCTGTGTTTTGGTTCCTTTTCCACAGTCACCTCTCTGTGTTCTACGTAGTCTAAAAACTTTGTTCTCCGCCTTCTTGGGTCTTTATCTCTTTACGAAGGATCCTGTGTCTTGTAAAACTTAAATAGATGTAGATGCTTTTCTTCTGGTAATCCATATCAGGTCAGTAAAATTCTCAGGCCCAGCCACAGCCCTGAAGACGGTAGAGGCTAGCGATGCGGTCCCTCCACCCCCAGAAGCCCAGTGTTAGGGACAAACACACCCTACCTCATATACGAAGCACAACAGCTAAGAACGTGGGGCCGCCCCACTTTGGAACTCCCTGGCGTATCCGTGAGGAAGGCAGAAATGAGTGAACTGACGACACAGAAGGCTGGGGAGGAACAGAGGACTCTCGTTCCGTTACCCAGGGTGGGCCCTTTGGAAGGTGGCCGCGCTCGGTGTGCAGAACACGCCTCACCAAGGCGTTTTCTTTCTCTTGTTGCCGCGATTTCGGGTCGCGGGATGCATCCTAAGGGACTTGTCAGAGAGGCAAAAGAGAGACTTATGGTCAGCATGTTGATTATAGGGTCGTTTGTCACAGCAAAAACGTGGACACAGTTTTAAGGTCCAGTGGCAGGGAATAAGTGGTGCCTAAATGCCACCCCTCGGCCCAGCCATCACGCGGCGGGCGGCAGAGCACGTGGCCATTTGGGGAGAGAAGTGTGCCTGGCAGGATCGTTCAGGGAAGAGAGCAGATTCCAGAGGGCTCTGTGCAGGATGGTGCCCCAGTTCCTGAAAGATCACGTGTGTGTGTGTGTGTGTGTGTGCGTGCGTGCATGCGAGAGAGAGAGAGAGAGAAATAACAAGTGGTTCTCTCTGGAGTGAGATTAAAGGTCGTTTTTATTTTCTATTTCCAGCTTTTCAAAAGTCCAGTTAGAAAGAAAAGAAAGGCCTTTTTCTCGCTGGGCCTTCAGGGACCCTGGGGGTTGGTGGATCTCTGTGGTCTCCTGGAAGGCCTTTTTTTTGAGGTTTTTCTAAGCCCAGGCAAGGCGACCACTGGGGAGCAGCGGGGTGCAGAGGATGGGTGAACAAGGGCAACTGAACAACTGTAAGGTGGAGCGCGAACCACAGGTTCCCCTGTGCACAGGTGGGCCCTGAGCCCTACTAGACGCTTCCTCCCCTGCTGGAGAGGCCGGGTGCCTGCTGGTGGGGGGGACCATCTCCCCTCACTCCCTAAGCCTCTCAGCCCCTGGGTTCTTCTCAGACTCTTAGGAAATATGGGGAGCAAACTTCTGAACAAGGGCTGCAAGGCACCCCGCTGAGTGGTATCGGGGTTGCAACCTGGGAGCTCCCCTCTTCCCCATCGGATGGCCCTGCCAGGGAGCCCGTGTGGGGAGTGACCTGCAGGGTGACTGATTACTACTTGCTCTCTCCCTCCCTCCCAGCCTCAAGGAGGCTCATCTGGAGGTGAGACCGGCCGTCGGCCCCAATTAGAGGTAAAGGGGCACAAGCTGGGGGTCAGTGGGAGAAGCCTTCACCCCACACGGAGGGGGGTTGCCTGTCAGAACCTGGTTTCTGTTTGCCAGCCAGTTTGCCGGCCTCACCGAGCTCTGGAAGCCGGCGTCTGCTACAATCCACAGCAGCGTCCGGGAGGGAGCACAGACTCAGTAGGGCCCCCTCGAGGGCAGCCTTGTAAAGGCTGCACAGCAGTCCCAGGGCTTGAACACAGCCCTCTTCGTCTCCAGAAACTGCTCTGGGGCCCGAAGACCGAGGCTGGCCAGCGGTTGGGAGGTCAAGGCTGTGTGTATGATAAACCAAGGGCGTGGGTCTGACCCAGCGGGCCTGGCACCCTATGAATTAGGGGAGTTCCTGTGAATGAGGGAGTTAATCCCCACTGGGCACTCGCAAATGCAGACCTTGGGTCCTTTGGCTCAGGGGTGCTGCAGAGGCCTGCCCCGGTTTTTTCTGCTCCCTCCTCTCTCCAGATTTATGTAATCGTTCGTTCATTCAGCTGGTACTGTTGGAGCCCCCTCTGTGTTTCAGGCTCTGTTCTTCTGATGCTGGTGGTGTAGAGGCACAAGACACACCCGCGGGGGCCGGGAGCTCACCAGACACTGGCAGGCGTCGGCACTCCGAGCCTCCTGCATGTTTATAGGCGTTTTCTAGAATCAGAGCCTTCGGCTGGCAGAGAGGGTGCAAGTGGCAGGCCCTGCCGACCCGAAAGGGGACTCTGCTTCCTGGAGGGGCAGGGCAGCCAGCCTGCCGTGCTGGGGAACCGTGTCACCTGGCTTTGCTTTTCCTGTCCTTCCAGGCCCGGGGGCACCTTGGAAGAGTGTGCAGGTTGGACAGTGTCCCCCCAAGGACAAGGCGACAGGATGAAAAGCATAAAAATACGAATAGCAGTTTTGAGTGTTTCATGGTTTTAGAGACGAACACAACTCAGGTCAGAGGTTCGGCCAGTTTTTCCCTTGGGGAGAGGGAGGGGGTTCGAGTCAATCCTAGAGGCTGCCTGCATGTTCTCCCTCATTCTGGGGGTGTCACCAGGGTTAGGCGGGACCCCCACTTGCTTGTCTTTAAAGGAATTATTTCTAGAAAACCCTTATGGCTTCTGGCTTCTCAAGAACCTATGGCGTCTGGCCCTGGTCATTGTGGCTCAGCTGGTTGGAGCATTATCCTGTGACCACAGAGTTGCGGGTTCGATTCCCGTCAGGGCACATACCTAGGTTGCGGGTTCAATTCCCAGTCAGGGTGTGGGTGTGTGCAGCCTCTGGTCTGGATGTGTATGATGCCTGGTCCCGGCACGTACGAGAGGCAACCAGTCGGTGTTTCCCTTTCACACTGACGTTTCTCCGTCTTCCTTCCTCTCTCGCTAGAGCAATGAAAGCAGTGTCCTGGCTGAGCATCAGTAAAGGACCCGTGGTTTCTGCTGGAGTGGCTCCATGGGAGCCCACAGGGGTGTGGTCTGGGATTTAGGGAGAAGGAACGTGGGGTGCCTGGAGGCCTGTCCAGGCCTGTCCAGGCAGCAGCAGTTCGAAGCAGGGCCAGGCCAGGAATGGTGTCTCTTTGCTTTGAGCGGCCCCCTGGCCTCTGCCCCAGGACCAGGAGGCCTTCTGCCGGCTTCCGATCTACTTCCGCTTTCTTACCTGGGTGTGCCCAGTTACAGCTGAGAGAAGCACCCTGGTGATAGGGGCCGTGCGTCCAGGCCCCAGAGATCTGCTTCAGTTCTATGAGGGCCCCAAAGACAGTGGACTCAGGGGGTGTCACTAGGCCACCAAAAATATCGCCACGTCAACACCAAGCTTCTTGCCACTTGTCATGTGTGACCACCAGTCCAGCGCCTGACTCGGGGACGCAGCGTGGTGCCAGGGCTGTGACCCAGCCCCACTGCCACCCGCCCCCAGACGAGCCTCTGACCTTGTCGGAGGCCAGCCCCACAGTGCAGCCCGACAGGCCTCTTCTGGAAAGGCCCTAGGGCCCCGGAGGAAGACCTTGGCTGGGGCTCTGCTGGAGAGAAGCCCTGTCCCCAGGCCGTGAACTGGGCCCCTGCTCTGGCCCCACACAGAAGGATGCACTGGATAAAGAGGAATTCATGAGTCTTGGTAGGATAAAAGTGAACCTTTAATGCCACCATAATTTGATTCTTTTTTTGACAACAGTGTACACCTCATATGCCAGCAAACACCACCTTCACACGGGAAATGGCACACAGCTTAATGGAGTCATGTCGCCCGCCGGTTTGGGCAGCTGTCACTTCTGTTCCCAGACTGCCCGCCGGAAGCCTGCTCACACGCGGCAGGACCAGGCTGCCAGCTGACTTGTACAGAGTCCGGCCACGTGGAGGCCCGGACACGGCAGCCAGCGAATAGGCTGCTCAGACCTGCCCGTGCGCAGGTCGGCGAACTTCTGACTTCGACAAATGGACTCGGTTGAAACATTTTAACAGCAAATACTTCAAAGCTAAGAGCGCGATCTGTCACCCAGGTACACAGTGAATTTCAAACGACGACACCAAACACTAGGATTGGAGTTTGAAACAGGACTTCACGGACTTGCTTGTGCATTTTCCGTTCCCGGCACAGTAAATGCACAGGGCCAGGCCTGATGGGGCAGAGCGTCCAGATGGGCCCGTTTCTGCAGAAAAGAGTATTTACACACACACACACACGCACGCACGCACGCATCACTGGAGCCAAAGGAGCCACAGAGACCACTTAGTGCAACGCCCTCATCTACGGGGTAGAAGGTTCCGGGAGGTCAGGCGACCACCCAGAGCTGTAGGACCACTGTGGACACCGGAGTGAGAACTCGGGCTTCCTGTCCTGCGTGCCTCGCCATGCCACATACCTTCTGTACGCATGCATCCCTGTCTGCCCCATGCACACATGCGTCAGCACATAGTATGGGGTGTGCTCGCCCGTGCACACACCCGGTGCAGCAGCACCTCGTGGGAAGGGTCCAGGCTGCTGGAAAACTTCCCCGTGGACTTGGGCCCAGCTGTTGACTTCAGGTTCTTCATCGATACACGATCACCCTAAGCTCCTATGGGAGCTGTAATGTCTTTGAAGCACTTCTCACCAGTTACTCTCCACACTCTCCTGGGGAGCAGCTATTGTGACCCCCGGCCTTCCACTGGGGAGCCCGAGGCTCGGCGAAGTAAAGCGGCTTGTCCACGGTTGCATAGCAGGTGAGGAGAACAGGCCTTTCACCTCCCGTCCTCACCCCCGGCTCAAGGCTTCCCCCCCACACATAGGTGCCTGTCAGAGGAGACTGGGACCCCAGCCACTCCCTGCCTCCAGGCACCCAGTGCTGGGACAAGATGCCTTAAGTATTACAGGTTGTAAGACTCATTAAAGTGCTTTGGTTTCTCCAGAAAAAAAAGTACTATACATATATATGCACAGGAAGAAACTCTAGTTGCTTTTCCAAACCCCCTTCAGGACCATCAGCGGGGTGGGCACATGCCCACCCCATGTGGCGGGGACTTTCAGGAACATGTAGGAACGTGATGTTGTCTGCATTTTTCTCAGACTTTACCATTGCACCAGCAGGCAGGCAGTGGGTCCTCTTCCCTCCTGAGCTGACTTTCAAGCCCATAATCACCAAGTTCAAAATGAAGGGGCCTTTTCCCTCTAGCTACTGACTACAGAAATGGCTTAGACTTTGACCTTGGCCCTGGACTTCGAGGGCTGGACCCTAACCCCCATTCTCCTGATTATCTGGCCCAGGTCTTGCAAGAATGAGGGGAAACACAGCCACAGACCACCAAAGCCACACATCAGTGCGTCGCCACGGACGCAGCTCCCACCATGAGGTAGCAGGTCAAGTGTGAAACGCCAGCTAGGAGACGACGGCCAGAGTGCACAGCTCCATTGGGGCATCTTTGTGGACTGCACGTGACCCTGTGGGACGCTGGTTTGCAGGACACACCGGTGAGTCCCCCCGGTGCTGGGGGTAATTCTCTGTCTACGTAAGAGGTGAGAATGCCTGTGTCTGAGCGTCACCCCCCCGGCACATGGCCACCACCGGCTCTATTTAGAGAAAGATGAGGCAAAAGCTCGACCCCCCCGCCCACCATCGTCCGGGCCCAAGCAGAGCCACCAAGAGCAGAACGTGTGTGTGTGTGGGGGTGGGCAAAACTAGCTAAGGGTTCTCAAACGACCATTTGAGAAGGCCAGTTTGAGTTATGAGAGCTTCTCCTGGGTCGGAACTGCGCATTCATCGAGAAGTGATGAGCAGTTTGGAACCAGAAAAGCCCATCTTCAGGAAGATGCTAAGTGGCAGCATTTATGAGTTTTTCTGGGTGTTGACGATTTGCTGGAGGAGGAGAAAGAGAAGCGCCGTCCAAGGAAACACTGTGTTTCTACCCCGTGTCCTGGACCCCCTACCCCCAGATTTTAGTTCCCTGACGGGCAGTTTCTGTGATACTGACTGTCCTGTTTGGTGTCACGTGGCCCTGAGGAGTTGGGCTGTGCTGGCTTCCCTCGGGGCAGGCGGGGCTCATGGGTGACGGCAGTGAAGAGCGTCCCTCTGTCGTGGGCTTGCCTCAGGGGCAGCATCGGCCAGGCGGGAACAGGACTTTCTATGTGTTTCTCACCGGTGTGGGTTCAGGGGGTAAAACTGCTGCCTTCCCAGGAGCCCAGGCCAGGCAGCGGCTTTCAGACACCAACACCAGTGAGAATTCAGGATCAAAGTGAGAACCGAAGCCCAGAGGAGGGCTGCTTGCTCGGCACGAAGGGAAACCGGAGAACCAGCGCAGGTTGAGTGCGTCTGGGTCAGATGCTTGGACCAGAGTCCTGGGTGGGGTTAGGGCACAGGGAAGCTGGCCGGGAACAAAATCTGTAAGCTCAAGGCTGCTTTGTGACGCACCGGGCCAGATCCCTGCCTGCCTCAGCGTGGGGCTGACCTCTGCATTTACGTCTCAGGTTCCCCACCTTCAGAGTAGCACTTAGAGAACGACAGACAGGGCTTCGATTTCAAATCTGGAAGAGATGAAAGTTGGTGGCGGGTTCCCGGGGACCCAGAGGGGAATTCAGGGACAAGGAGATGAAAGGGTGCAGCTCTCAGGTGGGGACGAAAGCCCAGGGTGGGGCCACCCACCGCAGCCTGAAACACCCTGGTGCAAAACGCAGTATGGACTCGCTCCCGGGAACAGGGTCGCAACTCCCATTTCTGAACCCGATTCTTGGCCTCAGGAACTTGCTGCTGATGTGTCCCCTCACACTGAACTATTGGGGGGGCTGGGGCGGATTTCAGACAAAGAATCGAGGCTTCTACATCTGAATGTTCATTTCAAATCGACGTTTTCTGGTCCTTTCATTTGCAGATAACGAATTGAGGACAGACTCTTTGACACCCTTTGCCTTCCTGGGTTCTCTGCCACTGAAACCAAAAGGAGATCTGTGCCTACCTCACACCGGCCACGGAGGGGACAGAGCTCCCCACCCCGGCACCGAGACAGCTTCGGAATGGCCGGCCTGCCTTCCTCTGGGCCCGAGGACTGCCTCCTGGACCGCCAATACAGGTAAGACCAGGAACGAACATCGCGGCTCAGAGCTGTGATTTCCTCACGTGGCTACTCGGCGCTTAGTGCATGAAGGTGTTTGCAGCTCACGCAGGTTCGAAAAAGGGGAAGAAACCACCAGAGGGGACAGCCTCCCGGGCGTCGTCCTCCTGCGCCTCGGCAGACAGGTGCGCGGTGTGGCGTTTGGCGGAGGCCACGCTGCCTCAGGGAGAGAAGCTCCTGGTTCATTCCACCCTTTTGCTGCCCCATGAAGGTGCTCGAGACGAGTGAGATCTGGTTTGGAGGGGAGGCGAGCTGAGGCCCCTCCCTGGGGAAGGTCCTGCTGATGGGGGTTCAAGTCTCTGTAGCTGTTCCCACTTAGCGCTGACGCAGGAAGGCCGAAGGCCCTGTGGCCGGCCTGCCGAGGACTTCTGCCCGGCGTGGTGACCTCTGGGCTGAGGAGATGTGCTAGGGACATGAGCCAAAGGCACTGACAGCTGTCACAGCAGTGTGCTTCCAACAAGGCCAGAATACTCACCTTTGATGGCCCCCAAATCAAAGGCTTGTGAAGCAATATACAGGGCCCAGCAGAAATAACACCTGCTTCAGTGTGGTTGGTAGGGGAAACGATATTGGCATAGTAATTTATGCCTTTAATTTGAATATTTGACCTACAATGTCACACAGTGTGTTGGAGTGTGACACTGTTATAGAATTGTGTGCTTAGGACTGTAATTTAAAAGGGGCGTTATTTGCATCAGGCCCTGTATTTCAAACCAGCAACCAGAGGGCTAACCAAAGGGAAAACGCAAAAGATCGGGCTCCCTTGGGGTCCCAAAGCTTTCGTGATGCTGCTGCTGACCAGGCCCGTCACAGAAATGCGGAGAGAGACCAGAGGCCTGATGGCACCTGGGCTGGCCCCTGCAGGAGGCGGGCACACCTGTGAACCCAGAGGGGTGGGCAGGCTGTTCTAGAGCAACCCTGGCACCATTCTGACCAGGGAAAGACCGGGTACCGCGAACCCCAAGATCTCAGCTCCCCCGAGACCGCGTGCAGCCGAGTGGTGCAGGGGCCCCTGTCCCAGAGGCAAACTGGCAGGTGCAAAGGTATTTCTTCCCTGGGGAGCCCTGGAGCTGGGGAGTTGGTTAGTGGGGACTGGGGAGCATGGAAGTGGGCTCACGAGACGGGCTGAGGTCAGAGGCCTGGGTAACAGCCTGAGCAGCCCCCTCCTCGGGCAGGGGTGCAGGGCCTGGGCGGGGCGCTGGCCCCGAAGGCACCGCCGCTGCTCCACGGCTGGTGTTAGGCAGCTCTCCTCCACACCTCGGGTTCCATCACTCAGGTGGGCGTGAGGCCAACCTAAGGGCCTGGTGCACATCTTAACCTGGGAATGAGGTTTGAAGTTTCACGGAGCCAAGATGTCCACCTGCTGGGTAAGAATTGCTGGGCTCTGCAGGTGTGAGGCCAGAAGCCCCTCTGCCTGGGTGCCAAGGCTGGGGAGAAGCCTGGTCCTTACCTGCGAATGGAGGCTTTGGGACCTGGGACAGCAGGGACCGTCCTACATCGAGCAGCGCTCTGGACGGCAGAAAGCACGGATGGAAAGCAACTCCCTGGCGTCTGTGAGCGCAGCCGAGCCCGGCCCGTCTCCAAGCTGAACAGGATCCCAGCTCTAATAAGCTCCCAAGACCACAGCGCGAAGACTGCGGCTCTGGTGAGTTCGCCAAGCTTTCGATCCAGCGTCTTTGGAACGAGAATGAGTATGAAAGTGTGGGCAGGGCCATGGAATCCCTGGGTTAATGGATTAAAGAATGCGTAATGTGTGTGAGGACTTGAAGGGAGCCTGCTCTGGGGGTCTCGCTCACACGGGCTCCTTCCCCTCCCGTACCGACGGAGCCTTTTCCTCCCATGGCCTTGCTAGCTTGTAGGCGCCTGCACCAGGATTGCCCTTCCGACTGCCCGCCGACAGTGCCACCCGAGAGGGGATGACATCCGCACCAGCCTTCTCTGGAAAAACACTGGCTCGTGCCCGTGATATCTCCATGTCCTGCCTGAGTGGCCTCACCAGAGGAACCGTGAGAGACAGTTAACATTTATTCATATGCAATACTGGTTAGGAAAGGGCGCTACAAACACAGCCTACTTAGAAACAGCAAGTCCGAAACGGGATAAAACACCAAGAGAAAACGGGCCGTAAGTACATGTCGAAAATGCATTCGCTTTTCATTTCTGTTGTTTTGTTGGTTTTTTTTGCATCTTGACTAGCACCATCTGTACACAAGAAAGTATGAACATAAATGTTTGGATAATAATAAAGATTTTGCAAGGCACTTAATCAGTCTTTCTGGGTAGTATTCCGTTGGTGTCTCGTTTTAGCTTTCAACAGCAACCCCACGTCCGCCCTCGCCCCTCCTCACAAAACCGGGCAAAGGGAGAGGTCTCTTTTGCCAGCAGTTCTTATGTACACACACGTTCTAGAAAGTTCCTCAAAGTGCTTTTCCAGTCTCACGGGGCTTGCACATCCCTCGGGCTTCCCATCGTTTTCTCCTCCCATGCACGTTCGGTGTATGCGCTTTTCCCACAGAAAACAAAACCGCTCGACATCACTGCAGACTTGCCACCGACCTTCGTCCTCATGCTGTGGTCCCGGAGCGCCGCCCCTCACCGGCGCCTGGAGGTGACGTCAAAGCAGGTGACCATCATCAGGTGGGCCTTGCAGAAGTTGACGCGGCTTTCCAGGCGCCCCGTCACGCACTCCAGTGCTTCCAGGTGCTCCAGGGAGTCCAGCTCCCAGACCTGCTCCAGGTCAACTGCAAAGACAGAGAGGCCGATGGGACAGGTGGCCCGCACCCGGCCCTCCGCTGGAAGGTCTGGAGCCGCCCCGTGGCCCCCCGTGCCTGGCACGCTGCCCCTCTCTCTCAGGTTCAGGATGGAACTCCGTTTACTGTGTGTCATTATGCTGGGGCCCTTCGTTCCGAGTAGAGTTTTAGAGCCGCAGCATCTCGCTGGGACTGTACCGGGGCGTGACATGACACTGAGGCTCTCCCCACCACCCCAATCTCTGTCACAGACACGCGCCGCCCCCAGCACAGGTCATGAGCTACACAGTCAATGCACCTTCCGGCTGAGGTGGGGAGGGTCTCCTCCTTCTGGAACCTCACCCGAGTGCCGTTACACCTCCGCCTCCACAGGTGACGTGTGTTCCCCTCGCGGGCCTGCGCTGGCTACGCAGCTGCCTCGCCCCGCGGGTGGGGAAACTGACTCTCTGCTGGCACTTTCTAGTTGTTTCCATACTCACTGGTCACTCGGAAACTATGATGATCATGATATTAATAACTAGTAATCCAGTCGTTAGAGTTAATAATGGCTGATCACTATAGTAATAACTAAGATTTGTTGCACTCAGGAGACAAGCGGAGACTCGGGACCCAGCTGCCGTTCCAAATGCTCAGGCCCCGTGGTGCCCAGCGGTCACTGGGCAGAGGGCCCAGGGCCACTCCGGGTCCCGGCCTGGTGCAGATGGTGCAGAGATCCGAGGAGGGAGACCTGCACTTGACCCCCGGGCGGGCGGGCAGCCTCTGACCTCTGCTGCCTGTTTCCTTAGGTGGACAGTGCATCATGGCTGCCCCTCCGCCCACCCCGCCTCAGTGCAGCGGCTGAGGTCACAACAGCAACCGTGTCCTGAGCCTGTCACGCACTGCAGACACATCAAGGATGGTCCTCCAGTCGGGCCCCGTGCAGGTGAGCTGACAGACGGGGTAGGGAGAGAGGACCTGCCAAAGGTGACTCAGTCAGTGAGGACAAGTGCTGGGAATGAGACCACAGTCCGCTGGTGCCAGCCTAATACTTACAGACCAACCAACCAGGCACCATGCCAGGCCACACCGGGCACACGACTGGACCACCTTGAAAGGGGCGTCAGAATTTAAAAATACAACAAATGGCAGAACATACATTTCCCTGCCAGAGCTTTGCTTGTGACCCCCACCAGGGAACAGTCAGCGGCAGCCTCACGGGTGGTATTTTTGGCCCCTCTTGTTTTCAGCTCATTGTAAGGACCCTTGCTGTGTCTGTCCCCTCACAGGGCCCCTGCTCACTCCTGTCCTCCACGCCAGAGAGCTCACCGATTCCTGACATGAGCGAAGGCAGCCAGTGTCCCCAGAAGCAGCTACGCTACATACTGACAGGTAAGTTCGCTCACATCCTGGGCAAAAGTGTCACTTTGGAACATGAAGATGGCTTTCAGCCTGCCTTGGGCATACACGGCTCCCAGACCACAATTTTCATGGGAACAGGGAAACTGAAGGGTCATGGCCCTGGTGATCACCCCCAGGACCTACGAGGGTTGGGCTCCCTGCGTGCGCCACACTCGGACCCTGGCTCACGTCCCCCACTGCCTCCCTGTCTCGGGTGGACACACCCTGCCCAGCAGCCCACATCTTTGTCCAGGTTCCTAACAGAAGGGCTGGCCTGGGGCCTCGTGCGAGCTGGCACCTAAGGTGTGTCTCCTGTTGAGGACACCTGTTGAGTCACAGTCTGAGATGATGATAATAGTGGTAATAGTACCAGAGGCTGGGCTCTCTCCACAGGCCAGGCAGTGTAGTAGGGCTCGGCCAACAGTGGCTGACAGACCCCTCACGGCCTAGCCAAGCAGGGGCCATTCACGTCTCCCATTTTGTGGTTTGGGAAACCAAGGCTCAGAGAGGTCATGCGTCTTACCCACAGTCCCACAGCGCGTTTGTGGGGACGCCGGCATCCAGACTGGGTCTGCAGGACAGTGGCTGTGGCACACAGCCGCTGCTCACAGGCTGCCCTCGGGTGCTCCCCCCACTGTCTTCCCTCGCCAGGTCCCCTCTCAGTGTGGTCGTTGGGGCCAGATTAGAGCGTCATTTTGTGGGAAATGGACAGTCTGGGAGGAATACATGAGAGACAGTTGAATCTGTCTTTCAAGGACAGATTTGTGATCAGATGGTCATTCTGGGCTTCCTGGTAAATGGAAACCACTGTGAATGTTACTCTTTTTCACTCAGAAATGTTTTTCACTCAGAAATGTTTTTCTTGCTTTCTGGATTCTCTGTGAGGCTCTTCTAAAACTGTGTTTCTACCCTGTTTAAAGCTCCATAAACTCCTGTCTGCCTCAGGCCTAGATACAAGGTGTGATTCTGTGGCCTGGGAGCAGGTTTGCAATTCAGCCTTCATGTCTGGGTGACCCTCCGGTGCATGCTGGGTAGGCGAATCTCATTCGCAGGAGCTTTGGGCTGACACACCCAAAGATTACTGCAAGGTGAGCAGTGACCTTGCACAAGTAACACCACCCCACTCAGCACAGCTGCCCCGTCACGGCGACGGGACCGAGCCACGGGCCTTACATTCGCTGAGCCACTTGTTGGGGTCCAGCATCAGGTACTGCTTGGTGGTCTCCAGCTCCTTCATCAGCCACTCGTACTTGGCGCGGACCTCGGCGATCCTCTGCTGCCGGTGCTCCAGGGTCTTCAGTTTCGAGTTGAAGCACATGACCTCCTGGCGAGGTGGGTTGGTGGAGAGAAGGAGAAGAGAGCCTTCAGCTCAGACCCAGCCTGCCCACCCTCTTCTAGAAAGCACTGCTTAAGCACAGAGCCCTTGGAACGTGAGCTGGCCACTGGGGAACCTGGGCGGCCACAGCCAGCTCTCGGCCTTGACAGGGGCAGCTCAGCCAAGCACAGACTGTCGCAGGCACGTCTGAAATACAGCAGGAGCCAGAAAGCCCCCACCACTGCCAGAATCCCTAGCCTGGGAGCCTTGACGGTGCTTGGACAGGGAAACCTGGTGTTCTCCAGACCGCGGGCAACAGGCCTGTGCTGGGGCCTCCCTGGGCGCCCCCTCAGAGCCCAGTCCCGCCCCGGGGGTGTGCTGGGGGATTGCCGCCCTGTGGGGAGCAGGTGGCTCACCTTGCCGCTGCCCCCTCGTCGCCGCTGTAGCCTCTCCACGTCGTCGATTTCATAGACTTTAATCTCAAAAGGCTCCCCGAGGCCCCTCTGGGTGCTGCGCAAGGGGCCGTCCACCCAGCGGACGCCGGTGCTGCTGGTGGGCTTCCTCACGGGGGAGGGGGCGTCGAGGGACAGCGCAGGCGCCAGCCTCCGTCTCTGAGAACCTAGAGGGGGTGGAGCCCAAAGTTCACCTTGTTCATCTTCACCCTTTAAACAGATTTCCTTCTGATGCAAGCAATGGGACCCCAACAGGCGCCCCGGCATCTGTGGCAGCGCTGCATCGGAGCCGCCCCAGCCTCGGGAAGCTCCTCCACACTCACTCCGAGGCTGGCACTGCACCTGCAGACACTGAGCCAGGCCCCACCGTACAGCCGAGCACCGGCAGCAGAGCCGCCTGCAGCCTCCACCTGTGAGACCATGCATGCATCCACATACCAGAACACAGAACACACGGACCAGGGCTGTGGGCCTTGCTGGACACACCCTCGGCACGGACGTGTGACTTCCCTTGCTTGTAACAGTGGTGACGTCGTGGGACTGAGTGAAACAGGTGGAGGAACGAAGCAGCACAAACTGGCAGCTGCCACACAGTCACGGGACGTGAGTGCAGCGCAGGGAAGACAGTTTCACCGTAATAACCACATGTGGTACCACTGGAAACACCATGGGGTCGCGTCATAAATTACACAGATGTCTAACCACTGTGCTGCACCCCCAAAGCTAATACACAATGACACTGAACGTAAACTGCGTTAGTGAACGGGTGTCTCGGATGTGGTTGCTAGTCCGTCAATTCTGTGAATGAACGAACTGACGTCACCCAGATCTGGTGCCAACTGCTGAGGACCGCCCTCCCCTCTTGCCTCCTGCAGAGGTGACTGCGAGCCTTGCTGAGGCCAGGACAGTGCTCAGATGACAGGAAATGCCCTTGGATGCTTCAGAGGGAGAGAGGGTGCCCGAGTGCCCATAAGCCCCGCCGTCCCTGGGAGAGGACTGACCACAGGGCCCTGGGCTGGGTCCCACCAGATGTGATCTCTTGGGCTCAGCGCACACACTGCCATCTCCAGCTCTGAAGCAGAAGCTCCCTGCAGATCCCAGTCTCTGCCAGTGACCACTGCCTTCCAGTTGCTGGGGGGGTGGCGGCTCAGCCAGGCGAGAGTGGTGTGGAGACCCAGGGACACAGCCCGCTCCTCCTCCTCCATCACCCCCTGCTCATCGGCCCAGCACTCCATCCCGATGGACAGAGGTCACGGATGTAAAAAGACACCGATGCTGACAACTGCCAGCATGGCTTTGCTGCCTGAAGTGGCCCCCACTGGACCTGAGAAAGTCAATGCTGGTACTTTACTGACACTTCAGCCAGCCTTCCTCCGCCCCCACCGGCAGCTGAGCCCCCTCCGCCCACCACTGCTGCCAGCTGTGCGCGTTCAGAGGGGTCACAGCCCATCTGTCTGCCCTCTCCAGCACTGGTTCTGACGTCAGCCTGCCATTTCTGACATCGCTCAGTCCAGACAGAAGGGCCAGCCTGAGTCAGAAGATGCTGCCTCTGCTTCAGATGTCAGGAAACACCGAGTGCTGAGGCCTGTCGGCCCTCCTGGACGGGAATGTGCTTGTCCAGCCCGCCCCCGAGAGCCCACATGGGCAGCTGCCCCTGCCCCACCACTGCCCTCCCCCAGACTCAGGTGTGGGCACCAGGAAGACGGCGATCCGGAAGCACAGAGCAGGAGCGTGTAAAGGAACCATGGACCTCAGAGGTGAGGGGGAGAGAGTGGGTCAATCTGCGTGGTTCTCCTGACCAAGCCGTCCGGGCGTGTGTGCCGACGTGCGCACAATGGCAGGATCACCTATCCACGTGTTTCTCAGAAAGTCTCCCTGCCGTTAAGCGGCACCAGACTGCACAGTAATTCTTACGGCTGCTCTGCGTTCAAGCTGTGGCCTGATACAGGCTTCCGTGTGTCTCTGCCACCTCATCCAGTGAGAACATCCTCCTGCTGCCCAAGCCTGGGCGCCCGTCACAGCCACGGCGCCTGCGCATCCCTGGGGCCAGGCCCAACCGGGTTTCCCCGCAGCTTTCTCGGACCCCCCTCCCTCCACCCCCTCCTCGCATTACCACTCAGCAGTGCACCCCGGTCTGCAGGTCTCTGCTCCACACAGTTTGCCGCTTCTCTCCAACTAGATCACGGACTTCTCACCACGGCCTGTCGTCTCGGCCGCCTGCCCCTGCGCCACTGCCACGCCTCAAACGTCCCTGTCTCGAAGCTCCAAAACTCAGGCCTGGTCACCATTGAATGACTGAAGATAAATTTATGGATGGTCTTCGGGAAAGGAAGCCACGAACATTCTTTGTATCACTTGAATCACCGCACGTGACATGGGCGTCAGAGAGACCACGGCCGTTCTCTGCCAGCCCCTCACTATGTGAGTCAGTCGAAGCCCGAGAGGTGTGCCCTTCAAGTCACACGCGTAGAAGCCCACGGCCCCCGCTTTCTAGCTCAGCCCGCCCCCGCCCCATGCTGTGGCCAATGGGACAGCCCGATTCCACGCACTCTACCCCCACGGCGATGCTCCGGGAAATGTCTGCCCATCTCTGCAGCTACAAGCGCTGCCATGCACTCAGATCTCACGGTTCTCTTCCTCGACTTACATCTCTAGTTCACTTTCACTAAGCAACCAAAACATTGAAAGTCTCCAAGTTCAAAAGCACTCCCTGGTAAAGGGTGGCCGCCTGTCTGTCCTCGGCAGCCCCAACGTCTCCTGTGACGTGAAACCCACCCGTCTAGCCAGGAATGTCCTTTGAGGAGTGTCATGGCTTCTCTTAAAGACACTGATCACGTCCAACAGCCAGCATCTCTCAATAATACCGACAAGTAAGAGAGACAAGGTCACCTGACCTGTGAGGAGCGCATCTCTGCCACCACATCCGCTCACCAAGGCCCAGTGTCCTCAGCATTCAGTATGAAATCCCATCCCTGGCACCCAGCCTGGTGATTTATTTTACACCACTTTGCTTCAGGAGCCTGTAAAGGGTCTGTGAACGGAGGGGACAGTAGAGCAGGGGCCTGTGCTGGGCCCGCTGTCCACCCTCCAGGAAATCACTTCACAGTTCTTCCTCCTCCTGACTCCCACATAACAGCCAGACCCCAAAGTAGCAAGTCTTGAAAAGCGAGATGATACTGAAAGAACGAAATGGACTGGTAGACTCGAGCCACTAAAGACTATGTGAAAGCCCCCTGCAACACGCAAACACGCGTGGCCACATGTCACACAATCAATGATCGGGCCATTGATGACCAAGACTTGTTGGTGCACTGTAGGGGGGAGGGGAGGAGGTCACGTGGGGTTGGCCAAAAAGTCTGTTTAGTTATTTCCATAAAATAAAAGACACATGTTTCATTTTCACCAATAACATTATTGGTCTGGATACTCTGAGTATGTTGGCCGTCTCCCGCTGTTGGCTGCTAGTGGGTAGAGGCCGGGCTACTGCTAACATCCTCCAACACGTAAGACAGCGCCACAGCAGAGAGTATTTGGCCGTATGTCAGCAGTGCCAACAAACTTTGCAAACCACTTCTGACTCGTTCAGTTAGTCACAGCACCTTCTCCATACACTGCACAAATCATTTTTTGCATTTGTACCTTCCTTGAAATAATAAAGCATAATATGCCGAAAATGTGGCTTATTTTCTTCCATCTTCAATATTAAAATGGCTGCACAAAAATTCACCAATTTTGTCAAGTTTTGTTTTAAATGCACCTGATATGACAGCTGTCACAATACAATCTAACAAAATTGTTTAAATAAAGACAACTAAGTGCAACTAGAGCCATCGCAGGGAAAGAAACAGCGGACTTTTGGGCCAACCCTGTATTTCAGGCCCTGCTGGCTTCTATGTGTCACTGGGTCAGGAGGGCAGTCACTGGCCACGAGCCGACTGGCCATGAGCCGACCAGCCTGGGCCGGGGGCTGTGGAGGAACCGGCCGCTTCATCCCCACGGCTGCTGAGTGTGGGGTGGGCACTGCTGGCTGCCGGGCGCCCTGCCTCTCATCCGAAGCCCTATTTCATGCCCAAACCGTAGGTCTGTGTTTATAGTGACAACCTCCATGCCATGTCCCCAGCGGCACCTGCAGGTGACAGGCTGTGGGGCAAGGACAGACCGGGTGTCCATCCCCTGGCCTGGGTGCCCCTTGCCACCCAAAGAGCAGGGCAGCCGTGCGTGGGGTCCCAGCCCTCTGTCCGCTCCGCGCCCAGCGCCTACCTGAATTGGGGCGTTTCTTTGGGGTCTTGAGGCTGCGGCACCGGCCGCCCACAGAGCTGCTGTTCTCGCTCATGGAGTCCTGGGCGGAGGACGCACTGCCCGTGGCCTCGCTGTCGCGCATCATGCTCTCGTAGCCGCTGCTGCCGCCGCTGTGGTAGAACAGCGCCGTCTTGCCCATGGCCGGGGGCAGCTCTCCACTCAGCACGCTGCTGTTGTCGCTGCCGTGGCCGCTGCTGCAGCGGTGTGGCTTCCGTGGTGGTGTGACCTTGCTGTAGGGTGACGGCAGCAGGGGCACGGCAGCTGGCTTGTCATCGGGGCCCCCGGAGCGCTCCTCGTCAGGCCCGGCCCGTGGCTGCAAGGCCCGGGGCCCTGCGCTGCCCTGGAGCAGCTCAGAGATGCGCCCGTTCACTGCACGCAGGGGCAGCTTGGCGGCCAGGCCGGAGCCCCGGCTCCGGCTCAGCGACTGCGTGGACCAGGACATGTGCTTCCCACTTGGGGCCGGAGCGGAGCTCTGGCCCACTGACTGCGGCAGGGACTTGGTGGAGAAGCTGAGCGTCTTGGTGGTGGAGGTGGCCAGGCTGCGTGCTTTGGGACTGGCCAGGAGCAGCTTGCTCACGGCCGAGATCTTGGACTGGCTGGCCTTGGGCGAGGCCCCAGCCGACTGTGGCGCACACGAGTTGGTGGGCGAGGCACCAGCGCTGCGGCCCAGGCTCCTCCCCGTGCGGGGCATGGTGCTGTCCTTGCTGGCGTGCAGCCGGGAGCTCATGGAGGACAGGCTCTCGGCCCGCTCCAGCGAGAGGCATTCGTAGTGGCTGACGGTGGTCCGGCCCAGAGAGTTGGTCCTGCTGGCCAGCTGCTCCAGCTTGGCACTGAAGAGCTTGCTGCTGCTGCTGGCAGCATCCTTTGCCTTGCCACTGGGCTCATCCGGGAAGCTGGCCAGGAAGGGTGCAGGCTGGTTCAAGGGGCTGCTGGTGCTGCTGCTGCCGCCAGAGCTGTGCTGAGGGCTGGCCCGGTTCTTCTGGTCCAAGCTGGACTTGCGGACCGGCGGCAGGGGCGGGGTGCCTTTGGGCCGAGCCAGGACACAGTGCTTGGGTGACGCCACCTTCCTCTCTAGGGCTGCCTTGGAGGACTGGCTGCCCAAAGCGGGGCCAATGCCGCAGGCCTCGGGGATGCAGTGGTAGAAAAGGCCGTCCAGCTCCTCCTGCCGGCTGGCTTTCTGGAAAGCCCTGGGGAGGCTGCTCGACTTCAGGCTTTTGCTGGGGGTCTGGGTGGCCCCGCCCGGCAGGGCCGTCTCACAGCCATCCACCACCCTCCTGATGTCGGAACCCGGGGAGGCAGACACCTCCCCGCTGCTGCTGCTCAGCCTGTCGCC
Organism: Sturnira hondurensis; assembly: GCF_014824575.4. Lineage (NCBI taxonomy): Eukaryota > Metazoa > Chordata > Mammalia > Chiroptera > Phyllostomidae > Sturnira > Sturnira hondurensis. The sequence goes on along the minus strand of NW_028091156.1, from coordinate 1,578,797 downwards.
AGGGCTGCCCTTGCTGTCCTGCTCCCGCTCTGCTGTGGCCTCAGGCTTCGCAGGGCCTGCGGCCATCTCGTACCTCGTCCCTTCTTCGCTGGGACACGCATCCTCTTTCTGTACCTCCTCCTCTCGCTTCAGCCACGGGTCCTCAAACGTCATCTGTGTCTTTGCTCTGGTGTCCTTTCTCTCCTGGGATGGGGCTGCGTTGGGGTGGGCGCCAGTGGGTGCCTCAGGCTCCTGGACGTGCCGGGGGCCCATGGCAATGCAGGGGTAGACTGTGATGTTGGTCTGCATGGGGACGTACCCTTCGCAGCTGCTCAGACTGGCCGTATTGGAGATGGTGACCATGGCCTTGCCCAGGGTGGATACCTTGCAGCCTTTGATGGGGGTGGCTTTGTCGAAAGAGTCCTCCCCCGTTTCAGACAAGATGAGCAAATTGTCAGGGCCGGCCTGGGGCCTCTCTCGGCACACCACGGCGGCACTCTGGAGGCCGCCGATGAGCTCCGCGGCCGGAGGCTCCGCCATGGCCTCCCCGTGCCCGAAACAGGCCTGCGCCACGAAGCTGTGGCGCGACTGCTCGCCGTCACTGCCCATGCTCATCTCGCTCAGCCAGGAGCTGATGGAGGACCGCCGGCTGCCCGCCTCCCGGCCCTTCTCGTCCAGGCTCAGCTTCGGCAGCGGCAGGAACTGGGTGATGCTGACCTCGGACACGGGCGCCACACCGGAGTAGCACTCCAGGTCCTCGCTGATGCTGCCGATGATGCTGACGGGCCGCGAGCCTGAGGCCAGGGCCTGCACGGAGCAGTCGCTGCTGAAGCTGACGATGCTGGTGGGGCGGCCGCTGTCCAGGACCCCGCTGATGGTCAGCTCCTCCACCAGCGTGAACACCAGCTCGTCCTCGCCGTTCAGCTCCAGGGGCTGCTGCACCGTCACCGTGGTGGTGCTCACAAGCTCGCTCTTGGAGTCCGGAGGCGTTGCCGCCTGGCTCTCGTACTCAGTGGGGGCCTCGGGAAACCCTTCGCTCCCAGCAGACATGGACTTCTTCAAAATCTGGGGGCTCATTCCAACCGGGGGGGTCCGCACCTCAGGCTGCGGCAGGGACTCGCCAGACACCGTGCCGGGGTCCTTGTTCAAGGGCGGCAGCGGGGCGGGAGAGGGCAGGACGCCCTTCTGGGTGTAGACCTTGCACCTCTGGGAAGGGGAGCTGGCCGGCTTGTACTCGGAGGTCTTGGACAGGCTGGCCACGCCCAGCCGGGGGGAGCCCAAGGGCCTGGGCTTGCCCTCCACGAAGCCGCAGGAGCTCAGGCTCTCGCGGCTGCTGCGGAGGCTGGGGCTCTGCACGAGCTGGGAGGCGCTGTGCTGGCCACTGAGGCTGCTGCTGCCGGGGACGCTCCGGGGTGAGGCGGGGGCAGGGCTGCCTGGGAAGGCGGCAGCCGAGGCCGGTGAGGGATTCCTTGACACCCTGGAGGTCAGGGGCTCGGTGCCTTCTCGGTCGGTCAGCTGGCCATCTGACCCATTGTCCTCCTTGTCAGACTCACAGAGCAGGGTGGCCCCGGCTGCTGGGCCCAGTGGGGGGCACTTGTTTGCCTGCTCGGCCCCGAACTGGGCAGGCAGCTCCTCGAATGGAAACGGACTGGGCTCCTCACTGCCATCGATGCAGTCCAGCCTCTCCTGCAGCTCAGCAAAGGTGTTGCACTTCAGGCAGTCCCTCTCCGGCTTGCGGGCCGCGGCCTCTGCAGCCTCTGCGGGCCGGCTGTCGCCCCTGCCCTTCTGCAGGGCGGGCACAATGGGGACAAAGTCCGGGGGGCCCTCGTTGTCAGTGAGCTCCTTGTCCGAGAGCGCCGCGCCGTTGGGCCCGATGTAGATGACCGTGTCGCAGGACTGCTCGCTGCTGGAGGAGTAGTCGGGGTCGCTGGACAGGTGCGGGACGGCAAAGTCGGGGTCCACCGCAGCCCTGGCGTGGAAGGGCCTCAGCTGGGTGGGCCTGCGCATCCGGCCTTCTTCGCAGGAGCTCTCTCCCCCAGAGGAGCTCGACGTGTACTGGGGGCGAGAACAAAGCATCAGCACGGGCAGCTCCTGGGACACGCTCCCCGAGAGCCTGCCCTGCTGGCTGGACACAGGCTCTCCGGGCACCCCCCCCAGCTGGCCTCCCTGCCAGGCCAGCGCACCCTGCTTTCCACATCATGGCCGCGGGTGCAGACAGTGACCCCCGCGGGACACGTGGGGAAACAGGCTGCTCATGAGAGGAGGTGACCAGCCCAGGCCCCGTCTGAGCTCCTAAGTCACTGGGGCACGGGGTACCACAGAACGCTGGGTGGAAAAACTTGTGTTTGATTTGAAAAGCTACAAAAAGAAGGGGGAGAAAGCCCCACTCGTGGCCAGCGGGCCCTGGGTCAGAGTGACCACCACCTAGAACACTTTCTCACGCCACCCTGTCCTGCCGTGGATTCTGCCTCAGAAGATGGTCCAGTGGTTTTTAGCGGATTCTTAGCACCAACCGGAAACCAGAGAATTGACCGGGCAGAGCTTAGGAACCTGAAAACACCTCCTGGAAACAGGCAACGTGGGGAATTAATCTGGGGGTCACCCAGTCTGAGAACACAGGGCATGGTGTTGGTCTACGTCAGCCCAAGGCTGGGGAGAGACACCGTACTTCCTGTCCTTCCCAAATGTCCCATCTCAGGCAGCGATGCATTCAAACCACGTAAAGTGGACGGACCAGTGCTCTTGGTTAGGGGATCCAGGCTGGATGACGTGGAAAAGCACCCACGGTGGGGACCGGAAGTGACTTCCTTCTGCAGCAGAACAAAGCACTTCCTGCCCCCGGGCGGACACTGGGTGCCCATGGCCCTGCCCTTGGGGACTGGAGGCACTGGCTGGGCCTTTTCCGACCTGGCTCCTCCCCACCCACACACCCCCAGCGGGCTCCTCACCTTCGTTTTCTTCTTCTTCATCCGCAGGACCCGCGAGGCGATCTGCACGGTGGACAGGGTCTCGGCGTAGCTGCCGGCCGCGGCCGAGACGTGCGCGATCATGGTGGTGCGGCAGTTCACGTTGCCCAGGGACTCCCGCAGCAGCATGGTCAGCTTGCTCTCCCTGTGGGCGGGGCGGGCGGGGGCCAAGTCAGTGGCCACGCCTCACCTTGGCCTTCAGGCCTGGGCGTGGCTTTAGGAGGCGCGCCGGGGGCTTTTCCTTGCCTTGGTATAATGGCCGACGGATGCACGTCACAGCCGAGCACAGGGCCGTCTGCAGTCCGCCACTGCACCAGTGATCGAACTCCAAGGACAGAGTTCGTGCAAAACACCCCCTTGGCACTCCTGGGCCGGCTGTGACATGCGTTCCTGTGAGCCTGTGCGCATGTGACATTGCACATACTAAGGCCTGGGGACAGAAGGCAGAGGGAGGCAGCTTGTGACCGATGACGACTCAGCATGCACACAGGCCACCCCCGCCACAGAAAGCAGTGCCCCAGCCGTGACCTGGCACTGGACGTATCTCTGTCCTCACGATACCTGCCAAGTCCCTTCTGCCCAAGCCCTTCAGCACTTGCTCAATCAGCAACAGGACGCGGAACATTCTAGAAACACCACCCGTAGGGACTTTGCAGGTGCTCTGGGGAGGAGCCAGGCCTCAGGAGTTTGCAGACTGTCTCTCTCAGCTCTTTAAAAACCGACCTGGAGGAGCGGCTCCTGCTTTTCCGTTCCTCTGCTCATCCCAGCGCTCGCCTGCCCGGCTTCTAAAAGGCTCTGCTTGGGTCGCCCTCAACCCACCGCCTCTCAACAGCCCCCGAACGTCACTTCACCTCAGCCTCCCGGGAGGCGGGGGGCCGAGGCAGCCTCTTTGTCCCCCTCGCCCTACGTTCACATCCGTGTGCTGTGTCATGTCAGGTGAGAGGGGCCTGTCCTTCCATCTGGGTCCCCGTCGGCTGTCAGTCATCTGCCCCTGCACAGCTCCCTGGACAGGGGCCGTCCAGCGCGCAAACTCAGCGTGAGACCTGGGGCCGCTGTCAGCAGAGATCAGACCTTGGAAATGGGGACGGCATTTCACAGGTGACCCGCGTCACCCTTCAGGGAGGAAAGGCGGCCTGAGAGCCATAGTTCTTCCTTCCCATCTGGGACCAATTAAGGTGTCGTTTTGGGGCTGCTGGGCTCACTCTATCTCAGTTCCACGGCGAGTTAAAAATAGATCAGCGCTTCCCTTCCAGCAACAGAATCAGTGAGAGACGTGGTGGGAGGAGACATCACAGGCGAATGCTCCTGTCTCCCCAGATTCACATGGTGACGTCCTACCCCCAGTATGACGGCGTTCGGAGGCGGGGCCTTTGGGAGGTGATGAGGGTGGGGACCCCGTGAACTGGACTGGCGCCCTTGGGAACAAGACCCCAGAGAGCCGCCTGTCCTTTCCACTGTGTGAGGTCATGGCAACAAGGTGACCATCCGCGAACCACGAGGGGGGTCCTCACCACGCACTGAATCTGCCAGAGCCCGATGGGGGACGTCCCAGTCTCCAGCACCGTGCGAGATGATTTCTGTTGTTTAAACCACCCAGTCTGGGCGTTTTGTCTCGCCAGCCCAAACTGAGACAGAACGGCAAGGCGGGGGAGGGGGGACGTGGAGGAAGAAGGCAGCCTGGCTGCAAACATGTGACTCCTTTCCAAAGGCGTCCAGAGGGAAGTCCCAGACCAGCCAGCACGGACACCCAGACGGGGACGTGAAGGCCCAGTCCTGGCAGGCACGTCCGGTGAAGACACGGAACCTGCCTGGGGCTCTGTCTTCCGTGCGGGGAGTCCATGAGGGTCAGGCCGTGACCCCGTGCAGCCGGTTCTCAGTGCCCGTGGGGGTGAGGTCCTGCACAGTCTCCGTGGTCACCAGATCTGTGACCACAGGGCCATGGCTCCCGGGAAACGCGTGGCCGCAGTTCCTGAGGGCCTCTGGGTCACACCATCCTGTCAGGTGACCACACATGACCTTGCTTCATGTGCGTTTCTCTTCCAAGTTCCTTATTTAATACACATTTCTTACAAAGAATGAATTGCAGGCACTCATTTCTTCATAAGAAAACACTAGCCAAGAAGGGTGTAAGTCTTGTCCTGACTCCGTCACTGTACACGTCTGTGATGAAAGACAGGGCCACTGGTTTGGGGTCACACATGCGTTTTAGCAAGTAAGCAAGCTTGGGGTACGAAATCTGCAAGTGACAAGGCGTGACTGTCCTGGGAAGCTTCTAATCGTAAGTAGTTAAGTGCTCTTTGCTGAAGGCACAGCCCATGTGTTCATCTCTGGGACCCAGTGCGAGGTCTCGGGAAGACACGGAAGACAGAAAACGATGGACATAGTGTTGGTATAGCCAACCGTTTGCCCGGCCCGTTTCCACAAGAGGCCCCATTCATGAGAAATCACGGGACTTTTTTTTAAGTCCATGGTGTGGGAAGAAGTCAGGGCATGTGTGTTGCTTGGCAACCAGCACTGCAGCTCTCCTTACGGCCAGCAAGATGCGTTCACCGGGCCCTCCAGACTGCGACATGCCCTTACGGGAGTGAGAAATGGCGCCCATAAAGGTTTGGTCTTCCTCACCTCCCCATAATGGATCCTTTCAAACAAAGGCAATGGAGCTGGGGACAGAGGTGAAAGTCGGGGCGTGTTTAACTCGGTGTCTCTGGTGGGAAAATGAAAAGGTTCGGAGAGTTTGGAGGGTACCGGTCAGCGCAAACTCAGTCTGCACCGTGGCATGCAGGCTGAGGCCAGAGGAAGGGAAGAGCTGGGAGCAGAGCTGCTGATCCCCGAGCCACAGGGCCGGCCTGGGGAGGGGGGCGGCGGGTTTAGAGGCTCAGGGACATGGGGCAGGGCCCTGGCTGGGCAGGAGCAGAAGGGGACAGAGCGGAGCCACTGGGGTCCACCTCCCTCCCACCCCAACCACACACACCTTTTAAAAATGATTTTTGACTCTGACCAGCTGCATTGGTTTGAGCACCGTCCTGATACCCCAGGGTTGCGGGTTTCATCCCCGGTCAGGGCACGGACAAGAATCGACCAGTGAATGCGTCAACCAGGGGAACGGCAAAGCGATGTTTCTTTCTCTCTCTCTCAAATCAATAAGTAAAATGATTTCTGGAAAAAGTGTCTTGTTTGTGAAAATAAGTCAACCTTTTATTAAACATAGCAAGAGAACACATGAATAAAGTTTAATTAATACTTTGGAAAAAAACAAAACAGTAATTAGTACCCAAGGACAGGAGCTGACAAACAAGGGCCCGTAGGCCAAACCAAGCCCACTGCCTGTTTTTGTAAATAAAGTTTTATTGGAACACAGCCACAGCTACGTATTGCCTCTGGCTGCTTTCCCACTCCAACGGCAGTTAAGTAGTTGTGACAGGGAGGGCCACACTCCCGCAGAGCCACACGCGTGCTCTTTGGTCCTTTACATGAAAGGGTCCGACTCGTGCTCCAAAATGAGGACACGCCTCGGAGTCGTCCCGGACACAGGGCCTGAGAGTGGCCGCCAGAGCAGGCAGGGGGTCTTAGCTTCTTTATCACTCAGTCGTCTTTGTGATTTGATAGGTGCCTGTGCTCTCTTTTTTAATCCTCACCTGAGGATATATTTATTGATTTTTAGAGAGAGAGAGAGAAACATCAATTGGTTGCCTCCCACATGCACCCCAACTGGGGATCAAACTTGCAACCTTTCAATGTATGGGACAACATTCCAACCCACTAAACCACCTGGCCAGGGCTGTGTTGTCTCTCTTGTAGTTCAGATGGTTCACGGAGGGAGAGCCAAAGTCAGGACCAAGAGAAAGGCAGAGGGTCTGAGAAGTGCTGAGTGTCAGAAATTGCTGGACACCAGGCCACAGCCGGGGCCTGTCTTCCCACAGTGGCTGCGAGGCGGCTGATACTCGCTCAACTCAGGAACTCAGCGGCCGCGTCTGCAGTGGCTCCTGCAGGAAGCACCGACCCTACGCAGGGCACCGTGCAGGGGCTGAGACGTGCAGGGAGCGGGACTGGAAGGCTCCCGAGGAGCCTGCCATCCAGTGAGGGAAGCAGACCGCAAACACAGGGGTGTCACTTGTTAACACTGATGACAGAAGACCAAGTCCCAAACAGCACGAGGTAAAGAAAGACCCCGGGAGGCCAGAGCGTGTCCCCACCATCCCTGTGAAAGACCACCCAGCCCTCGATGGGTACAGCCCAGTTCTACTTCTTCGGCGGGGGGGTCCCCTCCATGTCAGGAGGCAAGGACGAAGAAAGACCCCGTGTTTGCTTGAGGTCCCCAAACCTCAGCAAAACCCTAAGAGTTCCTTTCTAAAAGGGCGGCCTGCAATGGGCAGCTCATTATTCGCTGACCCCCGAGAGAGGTGACTCTCCTGGCTGGTGAGATGGTGCCAGCTGCCCTCGAAATAAGATGTGCAAAGTCACACAATGGTGCTGCCCAGGGAGTGTCACCAGGAAAAGGCCACTCCCTTCGTGAGCCGGGTTAAACACGCTTTTCCAGCAAGGAGGGGAGGGGCTCTGGGGCAGGTGGTAACCATGTCCGTCCTTCTGAGGAAGAAAAACGCAGTGAGCTGGGGATCGCCGAGTCGGGCCACCTGACTCCAGCACATGGACAGCCCTTCTCTGAAGTCCCCAACTTGCTAGAGAGCCCCGGGCGTCTCTGCCAAGGTCCCCACTTACAACAGACCCGGTCCCTTCAGTCCGCACACACAAGAGCAGACACAGAATACAGCAAGGTGAGCCTGGGCCTCTCCACCTGTGTCAGATCCTCTCCTGAGGGCACGTTTGTTGATTTGGAGAGAGAAACATCAATGTGAGAGTCGCATCAATCGGTCCCCTCCCGTATACATCCCAACAGGGGACCGAACCCACAACCTCGGCATGTGCCCTGGCTGGGGATCAAACCCACAACCTTCTGGTGCACAGGAGGACGCTCCAACCAACTGAGCCCCCGGCCAGGGTATGTCAACTCTTAATAGCACATTGAAAGAAAGGAGCTTAGTTCATCCAGAAAACTAGTTAAGCCCCAGAAGAATTTTCAAGAGAAAGCTTCCCGTGGGCAGCAATAGAAACCGCAGCAGACAGAGAAGCCGTAATGAGGCACACCCCTGGGCCCACCCCGGCACACACACACGCATGCTTTCTGAGAAAGATCAACTGTGTGTGTGGAACGCACTGTTAGTGTCCGCGAATGCAAATCACATCCTCAGCATGGCGACAGGTGTCAGATATTCAGATCAAGATAACGGCTACCAATGCAATGTCAAGAGAACATCTGAATTCCTTACATTCTTAAGGACATGACCCTGGAACTATACTATGTTTCAGTGAGGATCCCAGCTTCCAGCCACTTGACCTGTGAACGGCCAGAACGTGTTACAGAGCCTCAACCAGCAAGCAGGAGAGGCTAGGCAAGCATCCCCAGGTATCAACCAGCCCCACCTGCGCCCCAGGGCCCCTCGTCCACCCACTGACCGTCAGGAGGGGAGCAGGAGGAAGGAGGAACGGAAAGGAAAAGCAGACGACAGACAGGAGGAAGAATCAAATCACGAACTTGACACAGTTTTTCAGCTACTCAGATAGCCAAAAACACTCCACACCCTCCTCTCCGACCCCCTTCCTGTCCACGTCCTGTGGGCGGTAAACGCCCCTTTCCACCGTCACTCCAAGGGTCACCAGTGACCTCCAGGAGCCTACACCCGGGACCAGGGTCCTGAGAAACCAGCAACCCTGAGCCCGTGTTTCTGGCCACGGCCGATGACCTCTGTGTGGTTATTCACCCCCATCCGAGAGGGAGCTGAGCAGAGGACAGATGGAGTCGCTGTCCCGCCGCATGAGGACCATTCTCGGGCCTGTCCTCCAGGTCCCAAGCAAGCACCTTTATCTGTGACCCTGTTGAGTTGTGACGGACAGAAGTACACCCTCTGTAGGGGAAAATCGCCTCCGTTGAGCTCACTTATTTGTCAGGGACCTGATGACGCCCATTCCCAATGGCTTCGTGGACATTCCTACCTTTGGGTGAGATTTTTACACACCTTTCTCCACGGAAGCTCCCTGAGGGGCAGGAGCGCCCGTCTCTCAGTCTCTCCCTTCAAGGACGCCAACATTTGAGAGCACGAATTATCTGATTTCTGGTTCTGGAGAAGTACCAACGCTTCGTACAGACCCTGCTGCCCTAACGGCATTTTTTAAAGGAGTCACATGACCTCACAGCGCCTGCTGCTCAGCTACAGCTGGGGGTCCATTTGTTCTGCAAAAGCACAGGCAGGTGTCTGCTGGGGATGCGGGGCCGAGGGCGCCCAATGGTGGCGACCCAGACGGAGAGGCACGGCCCTCAGGTCCCCAGTGAGAGCGACTCCAGCTGGAATCGTCGCACACGGGCAAAAACAGTGTCCTGGGCCTGGCGGGTGGGTTGGGGTGCCCCAGCAGTCACCGACATTCAGTGCGAGATGCGATTGCTCGTCAGATGAGAACTGAGAAGGGGACCCCGCAGAGAGCTACCTGGTCCGAGCTGCAGGACCAGCCTTTGTGACCCGGCCACCAAGTCACCTGGTGTGAGTTCATGCCTCGCTTCACCTAAGACCACCTGTGGGTGGAGGCCCTGAGGCCACAGAGCGGACACGATTTATCTGCCACTCTCCAATAGTAGAGATTGAGAGAATAAGATAGTAATAATAACAACCATATTCTCTCCCTGGAGAACCCCGAGGTGCACACGAACGGAATCACTTTGGACTTTGAAATCCTCTGATGCAGAGCAATCAGCAGGAAATACGTTCTCCCTCACACCACCTTGGTCACCTAGAATGGGCACCAGGGTGACTCCAGAACTTTGGGGACAGTCCCTAGTGAGAAGTAGGAGGGAGACAATGGTGCCGACAGGGACTTGCTACTCGAGGTGAAGCGCAGTCGCCCCCAGCAGGACCAGGCACAGGGGTTCACAGGAGCTCTTGGGCGGACCCCAGAAAATACGAGTCTCGGGGGAAGACAGTTCGCCCCATGGCCAATGAAATCTGAGCCATGACTCAGAGCTCACCACTGTTCACACAGGAAGATGAAGTCCAGGGAAATGTGGACTGCCTGGATTCACTTAATCTTGGACATCAGTGCTCTGTTTATCTGAGGAAGATAAAATTCACACTAACTCAGCCTACTCCATGAGAAATATGAGCTGTAAACAGCAAACGGTCTCAATGGAATGTTTTAAGAGAAGTATATGACGGAACTTGAATTTACAGCTAACGGAAAATTTCAAGCTAAAAGCCTAACTAATCGGGTGCAATCTCATTTAACAAGACACACTGGTTCTAAGACCTGGGCTCACTTTTAGAAACGAAACGTGGTCCATGAAAACCGCTCTGCACCACTCACTTGCTTAACCACTCACTCCTTTATCCAGAGCCAGGAAAAGCTGCGCCCAGTCTCAGCTGTCGATCCCTCGGAATTAGTCCAATCTGAGTTACTCTCAAGATTCTAACATCTGAGTTCTGCCCAGGAAAATGTACCTTCGTTCCAAGGCTGAAGCACCAGGGGTGACCTAAGGCATTTTAAGGGTAATTCGCATAATGAGCATCACAACACAGAAAGTCCCCTGGTCACAGGACACAGCTCTGAGTCCGGGTTGGGGACATTTCTGGACACCGTGTACTAGAGCCGAAAGGAGTCATGAACTCCCTAAGAAAAGGGTGCCGCTGAAACAGCTCATCTGCTGTGTGCCAGGGTATTTTTCATGGGTGAGAATTCATAGTCTCCTGGGGCAGCCCATGTGGTATTTTTGAATAGGCTCAATTATTAGAACGCTCTTCCTAACACTGAATGTAAATCTTCCTTATGCTTCTCACCCCGGGGTGCTCGCTCTGTTTTCTATGGTAAGACTAACCCTTTCGCAAACACTGGCCCCCCACATTTTAAAAGACATTTATTATGTCTTCCTTAAAGGTTCTCTTACTTGGGAATATCCCACATTCCCTCCATTGCTCGTCAAATATTCGGTTAGTTCTTTAAGCTCACACTAAACTAAGCCCCCATCTTCCAGCTACACAATTAACACTCTTTCTCTGCTCAGACTAGTCCCAGCTCTTGTGCGGTAAAGAACACGGCCTTGCCCAAAGGGCAGCTTAGCCTTCGACCTCACCCTCAACTTGTATCACACCAGTGGGGAGTGTTTTTGCTCAGGGTAGAGACTGGCCACGCCAGGCTTTAGGGCCATACCCAATAGTCGCAGGATGGGGCGGGCCATGCCAGAAAGATCAAGGATGTGGTTTAGGTCAGGGGCTTTGGGTCACCAGTATCCGGCAACTTGGCTACCGGTATCGAGCGGGAAATCAATAAATCAATACACAGGCAGCGCTGGGAAACACTCTGCCCAACGAAGCACAGGCGAGCTTCCCACGGCAATACGTGGCGCACATCGTCACAAATCGGCACTGGGAGGGTGACACGCTCTGACTCCACGGGAATGGACCACAGAAGCTTCACGTGCGAAATCCTCCTAAACTCGGCCCTGTGCATCTCTTCCTGACTTTAGTCTCTGCCCTGGATCTGGCGTAAATAATGGTGGCAAGTGCGTTCAGGGAGTCCATGATCCCCACCAGTGAATCGACAAACCTGAGGTGGGTTTCAGGACCCCTCCGGACCTGCAGGTGGCATCGGAAGTGAGCGTGGTCTTGTGTGGCCTCCTCCCCCGGCCTCTGTATCTGACCCCTACCTCCTTGTAGTGGCTGTCAGAAACCGTGGGGAGACCTGGCAGTCGGAGCACTGCACCCTCAAATCTTACAGTTTGGCTGGTTCGAAGTAGCTCTTTCAACAAGATCCTAAGAACCTTGATGGCAAGAGTTGGCTGATTTGATCTTTATTTTGACCTTTCTTTGCAGTAACTTTGAAAAACTTTAGAACCCATTAGTTATAAGAAAGAAGAGGAAAGATCCTACATTTATTTTATATACTTTAGTATAATCAGGAGCTAAGAATGTATCACTTTGTTGAAAACAAAACAAAAAGCCCCTAATAAGTTAGGAGGCAAGTTAGTAGGTATTTCAAATAAATAGGAAATGATCGGTCCACGGGTTCCCCCTGAATCAGCAGACTGCTAAAAACTGCACACTAACGGAGTCTGAGATGCTGCAAAGGGGCGCTTGGTGACTTAACAGCAGACCCTCTGCCCTTCCTGGACATGCAGGCTGGTAACAGAGGTGCGCTCCTTCCTTAACCCACCTGCAGGGCCAGGTGAGGGGTGCTAACGACACCTATAACGTTATGCAACTTAGAACGCAGATACCACTCTCACTTCTCACACCATCTGAAATTTCATTACTCTTCAACTTTTCTTTGGCCCCCCACCCCCGCCATGATCACTAACCATCGATGCTTTTCGAGGGGCACCTCTCTATCCCTGTCACTTTTTGGAGACTTTGCAGAGGCTGACAGCAGCTTTGCTGGGGGGAGGGGCAAGGGGACATCTCCAGTCTGTTGCATTATCACCATTCCGCATCTTTCAAGTAAAGATGAGCTCATTGTATTGTTTAGAAACTTAGCTGTTCTTCAACTTTAAATCACCCTCAGGTTTAAGAGCCTGTTTGAATCCCAACGTCAGAGATCCCCGCGGTAACCCAAAAGGCAGTCTGGTGCCCATGGGGGTGGATACAGACGGAGCCGAGAGTCATGTTGCCACGGTAACCAGAGCCTCTCCCCTGATTTCCGCTCACCCCTGTCCTTTTCCATGAATTTTTAAAGAATGCTCTGGATGAAAGAAAATGAAGATTATCCATGGAATTCTTGATAGAGCGCAGTCCTATTCTTGCCTAGCGCCTTCTCTCAGATCTTTCCCATGCATGGCCTTTCTGCTACACCAACCCCGACCCTCCTGGGTCGTCTTGGTGAGAAACGTCCACCTGTAGAACACTCCTACGCTTTTCCACCAGTTAATGTCTGTTTCAGGTAAAAGGAACCTATGTGAAGCTTATTGTTTGACGTGGCATTTTGATGGTACCTCTTTCTATAGCTCAGGCTGCGGTCACCCTTTGGGGTCGACATAGAACCATGTGGAATCTGGGCTTTGAAAACCTGCAAGCATACATCAGGTTCTTTCCAAAGAAATGTGTTTACAAAAACAAACAAACAAACAAAAAAAGGCGGACAAACACCTGAAACGGTCTCATGTACTTTTTTCACCCTCTCTCTAAGCAAAATCCTAGACCACAGAGCAACGTGGGTGCTGGGTGAGTTCGGGGACTTCTACGTCCCGGCTCCGGACCCCCAGCTGAGTGGCCCTGCACCACATCCCAGGAAAGGCTGAAAAGAGGTTAAATAGCATTAGCCAAAAAGTCCAGGCTTGGTGATTACACCGGATTACAATGACAACTACTTCTAGTCTCCAGAGTTCAATTTAGCTGATTCTGTGCTTTCTCTCTATTGAAGTAAAATAAACAGAGAAAATGCAAATATGAGAGCCCCGAGCAGTCCGTTCGTTTGCATTCACTTGACCTTGTCCCATCCTGTGCGCACGAAGGCAGGGAGGTCTGAGCTCTCTCTGTGCGGTCAGGCTGCCTGTCGTGGCCACCCCTCATGTTGCAGGACAGCCCTCCGAGAGGGAAGACATAGGCTGGCTGACCAGGCAAGGCCAGCGGAACAGAACATCACCCGGGACGGGAGAAACTCGGACTGGTCCCGGGAGGATGGATGAGGGGATGCAATGTGTCCCCTCCTGTGATGTCCCTGTGCAATGGCTTTTCTTTGAAGGCCGCAGCACTGGGTTTAAAACAGGATTCTGACTGTCGAGGTCAGGACCAGCCGTTCCTTCTGCCCCCTTCCACCCCTGCCTCCTGCTTCTGACCAACGGCTTTCCAGAGACCCAGGTGGGGATACTGAAGGCGCTTCTAGGAGGAGCCTCGGGGGCACCGTTGCCCCCAAGTCCATTATTCACCGAGATGGGCATCCTCAGGTGCTCACCAGATGCGCTGCAGGCCCGCGTGACTGTGGCTTTGAGCTACATGTTATTTCACTGACCGACGGCCTGGGAGGCCTCCGCCTCATGTAAAGCACGGCTGTAGAGATGATTACGTGGCTTTGGACCTGGAGTGGGCAGCCTGGCAAGGACGGAGCCACAGAACACCCTAAGGTTGCTCCCTGCACTGGCGACTCCCCACTCACAACTCCTGGAAGGGGGGCCTTTGGGCCGCTCCCGCATCTGTGCTCATCCCAGCACAGGGTTTCCAGCACGGGATGTCCTGTACTTTGGGGAACAGCAAAGCGATGGAGGCAGACTGAGGTCTGCCTCAAAGTACAGTGAGGTCTGCCTGTGGAAGTTCTTCCATGTCCAGCTCAATCCACAAACCCACTAATTATTCAGGAAAAATAGGAAAAACCTCACTGTATTAGCGACTCCCAGGGACTCATGTCCTTGGAAATTACTGGCCTTTCCACTTCTTCTTTTACTGCATAACATAAATTTACTATTTTAACCACTTTTGAGCATATAGCCCCATCTTTAGATTTCCATTCATCTGCTGATGGGCACTCACTTTGTTTCCCTCTGTTCCCGGGGATGAAGACCACTGCCGTGAACACAGGTGTGCAAATACCTGTTCCAACTGCTGCCTTCCACCCCTTTGGGTATTTGAGGGCTGTCCAGAAGGGATCCAGCCAAGACTATGAATAACAGAGACATTTACTGAAGAAGATACAAGCCACAAGAAACATTGCACATAGGACAATGACCCCTCAGTCCCCTTCAAAGTAGGCAGCTTGGGACCTCACAGAGTTCTCCCAGTCACCCTCAGCTGCTCCGCCATGTTTTCCTGAATCTTACTGATGGTCTGAAATCTCTTCCCTTTCAAAGGTGACTTCAATTTTGGGAAAAGCCAGCAGCGACTGGGCACCAAATCTGGGCTGTAGGGGGCTGAGTCACCTGGGCAATCTGATGCTTTGCCAAAAAACCCTTCCTGAGACATGACACGTGAGCAGGTGCATTGCTGTGATGAGGCCGCCAGTCACCAGTTGCCCCTAGCTGCAGGCTTCCGAATCATGCCAATAGTTTCTGCGGAGAAATGCTCCAGCTTCACTCAAGATCTGATGCAGATTCACCGTCCTACTCGCTGGGTCATTTTGAATGTGACACCCACACAGTACACATGCTCATCGCCTACCGCCCCCACTGACCAGTACAGTGAAGTCGCCATTGTTCACGCATGCGCATTCCAGTCCACTCTCCTTGGCTGCCAGGCTACATCGATGTCGCTCACACAGTTCTTGTTATATTAAGAACGGCTGGACTTTTCCCAGACAGACCAGGAGAGGAACAGCTGGCTGACACGGCACTTCTAAGGTCAACTTGCTGCGGAACTGCCGAACACTCTGGCACAGCAGCCACAGCATTTCCCATCCTCACCAGCGGTGCACAAGGGTTCCCACCTCCCCACCTCCTTGTCCACACTCGTTTTCGCTGTTTCTGATGACAGCCTTCCTCGTGAGTGTGTGATGGCATCTCGCGGTGGCTCTGTTTGGGCTTCTCTAGTGACGGACACTGGTATACATCTTTCCTCGTGCTCACCGGCCGTTTTGTGCATCTTCCCTGGGGAAATGTCTGTTCAAGTCTGCTGTCCAGTTTTAACTGTGGAACCTCGTGGTTGTCGTTGAATTGTAGGAATTCTTTATGTACTCTGGATATTAAACGTATGATTTGCAGACATTATCTCACAGCCTGGGGGCTGTTTTCTCAATCTCCTGATAGTGGTCTTTGATGCGCAGATGTAACCCCATTTCAGGCTGGGTTACCATTATCCGTTTTAAGTTTTAACTCACATTTTTAGCATCTGTGGTTCAAAGGCCTCCCCATATTTGCTCTTCCTGTGACGAGCTTGTCAATAAGAGTGACCGAAGGTTGCCTAAGCTATTTTGCACTGAAAAATACTTGTCCCATGTGCTTCTCGTTACTTGCAGACCACTGCCCGGCCCCAGCTTGGGGTGACTTAAAAGCCATGGGCTGCCTAGTGATCAGCTGCTTTTGAAATCGGGTGCAACCCACTTGGAGGAGGGCAACTCCACAAGAGTGCCTTCTGGTTATCACATGTGGCTCGCAAAACCATGACCTCACCGTCTTCAAAAAACAGGCCAATTGCAGTGGCTTCTGGCACAAGGACCAGTGTTTGGTAATTAGAAGGAACTAAAAAGAAAGGAAGTCCAAGGATGGTTTCCTGGTGCAAGTCTGAGGCAAGATGTTATACAGAGACCACAGTTCTTTCATTTAATAACTTGAGAGCCCATGAAATTTTAACAAAATTTGATAGGAAGGAATCATGCATTTCTTTAGGTGAACTAAGGAAAACTTAAGTTTTCCCATGATATTTATTGTGTGATTAAAAAGAATTGCAGCACAATTTTTGCATATTTTAAGTTGGTAAGTTCAATTTCAAAGAATATACTTCTTTTTAATGTATTTCCTCTTTTAAATTTGTTATTTATTTATATTTACAGAGGGGAAAGAGAGGGCGAGAAACATCAGCGTGTGGTTGCCTCTCGTATGCCCCGCACCGGGGACCTGGCCCACAACCCAGGCACATGCCCGGACTGGGAATCAAACCAGCGACCCTTGGGTTCACAGGCTGGCACTCAATCCAGAGACACACCAGCCAGGGCCAATTTCAAAGTCATTTCTTACATGGGATAAAGGTCGTTTAAGTTCAGAGTCTCATCACTGTTACCCCTGCAAGGTTCTTAACTGGGCAATTTCTCAAACTCCTGCCAGTGAAAAGAGGCTTACAAATTAGCAATTAATTACATCTTCCTTATGCAACTTCTTTCATTCTCCTCTCCTCCATTTTTTAATTTTGAAACATCTCCGTGCTTTTCCAAAGGGCTATTAAAGGCTCTCGGTGGGTGAGATCTGTGATTTTCAACCCGTGCGCCACAAGAGGTTTGAAAACCTGCAATACCTGACTATTTAGTCAGGGGCACTGACCTCATTTCCCTTATACCGTCAAATTAAAAATGACAGCAGCCAACACAATAATAGCCATTCCATGTGAATGAATCAGTATTATACCAAATTTTTTGTCAGATCAGCAAAAAACGTAGTTTTTGGTGTGCCACAGAATTTTAGTGATTAGTTTGTGTGTGCCATGAGATGAACAAGGTTGGAAGTCACCGGGTTGGAGAGTAAGCACCACTCATGTCGCCTGCATCTCTGAGAACTGAATCACGTGAGCAGAGAACAGCTCTTTTCTTTCTAGACAGCAGGGACCTAACAGTGTCTGGCATAGAGCTGCCTTTCCATAAACACTGAAATAAGTACCTAATAGAAAGAAGTCTTCCCCGGCTTCCTCCCTCTGTAACGTCTAAAATGTGACCTTTCCTTCTTCCTCATGGAAGCCATCGTTAGACTATGTCACCAAGGCAGACACCACTGCCCGGGGCTGAAAGAGTGCCAGCTGCCAGGCTCAGTGTCCCCTATGCGATGGCAGACAGCCTGGGGAAGTGGTCTGGAGGACAAGCTACAGCCTATTCACATATCACAGCCCACGGAGACATTTACGCCATGGCCACTATCCGGTCCCTCTGCAGGAATGTCCACCAGCGTGCCCTCGCTTTGAGTCAACACTCCGGCAGAGTCAAGTCTGTCTGTGAACCAGGTCTGTGGGACGACGCAGGGCTTCCCTTGACCGACACCGTATGGACCCCAAGGTCTTGAGTGCAAAGACGTTTGCCTCCAGCAGGGCGCTTGGGGTAAACAGGGCTGATAAAGCAGTTTGTAGAGTCAAGCTCAAGGCCTTTGGCATGTGGAAAAGACGTTGCCAAAGGCACAAGTGAAGTTGAAGCAGAGGAAACAGCTCCCCGCAGGGCAGAATTTGGGGGGGTCTGGTGCCAAAGCCAGAAAATGCCCGCCCTCTTCCTCTGCACTCACACACACGCAGCTTGTGGGGTGGCTCCCCCCACACACAGGGGCTAAGAACCTGGGATGGAGCTGGGCCATCAGGAAGCCCTGGAGTCACAAACACCAATGAGACAGGACCCCTGCGCTGCAGGCCTTTTAACTGGGCTGGCCGCAGGGTCCTGGTCGGTCCCAGAAGTCTGCTGATGCCTGTTATACTGGTCCAGTCAGATGCATTTTGTCCTGAGTTTTTCATTTTTTTCAAACAATGTATTATTAATACTTAAAAAAAGGTAAGATGGAGAGACATAGACAAACCTTCTCTTTCTCTTTCCACGACCTCTACTTACACGAGCAATATATACAGTGAGCAGAGTCCATACCTGAAGACACAATGTTCCCAGGAAATGGAGAAACTCGTGTGAAGCGCACTGGGAACTGGTTACCGCACACACAGCTCCTAATAGCGCGGAAACACAGCGCTGTCTCTACCCAGAGAAATGCAAGCTGTTGTCAAAATCCGCCAAATTTACATACGAAGAACTATACGTGAACCACAGACATTTTGTGATAAAACTTATCTGAATAAAAATGATTTCGCTGGGGGAGCGAGCAGTTCTTTCTTGGTTGCCTGTCACCAGTGAACTGAGACATGTTGGAGACTTTAAAGAACCAGGTTAAATGACAGGAAATGAAGAAACTGACACTAGGCAGTTTTGAACTCTTTTTCTTAGTTTTTTTGCACAGCGAAGAAAACCGTTAACAAAACAAAAAGACGGTTTTAACTTTAAAACATATTTTACGAACCTTTCTAAAGTGTCCTACAAAAAAAAGTGTCCTACTGGTGTTTTGGAAACTAAATTTTGATTGCACTTTGCTCAAAATAAGTGGGAAACCCATACTCGATTGCTCAACAAACGAAACCCCAAACCCTCAGCTTATAATGAATTGCAATTATTAAACAAAACAAAACTCGTGAACAGGGAGGAGAACTCTAAAATGCATCCCTGCAAAAGCAAGGAGGCCACGAGCATCAGACAGCAAAAAACGAACAGTACAGAGATTAAACTTTGAAATTCTACAATGATGCTCATGGAACTGACTTGGGGGAAGATCTTTCGAAACTTTAACACATAATATTCTTACTGAATTGAGAAACTGATTCCACTGAAATGAACTTTAGTTGGTTGTGGGGCACATAAGTTCTCAATTATTTTCAACCAGACTATGACTCTACCAAGAAAAACAGAAAATTTTATACATTAACACACATGCACATACACACACATAAATATAGAGGCAGGATAAACACAGAAGACATCTCTGTGGCTCTAAGATACCACTACAAGAAAATCGTCTTAAGAAAAAGACCACTGGCAGGATACTAGCTATAGGTGTGGTGAAAACAATTAAAAGACACAAAAGTGTCTGAAGAATAATTCTGCTACTTATTTTGTTTCAATGTTCTGAAAGAATTCTTTTTAATTTTTAATTTTTTTACTTGGATGCACATGGACTTTTGGTAAGAAATCGTTTTATTTTTTAAGGTAATTTTTGAATAGAGCTATTTTATATATAGGTCCACTAGTATAGCTTTGTCAGAAAATATTTCAGGAAATAAATCATATTAATTAAGTACCCCTTTTTCACGCTCAAAAATATCCAGGTTTGGATAGTAAATTACATGGCTCCTTTCGTTGTCATTTAGAATAGGGAGAGATACCATTAGGGAGAGCTGTCTCATAGAAAAACACAGAAGACTAGCAAAAGCAACCTAGTAGTCCACTTACCTAAAAGACCTTAAAGTATCGAGTACAGCTAAACACTGTGGATAATATATTCTTACAAATCTTATTAAACGCATTGCTGGGCCTGTAAAAGAGTAAGGAATTTTCTTGCCAAAGAATAAATGAATTCGGAATTCAAGAGAAGCAAGCAGAACACCGAAGCTTGCTTTCACCCTGAAGACATTTGCCAAGCCAGGTAATATTCAGCTTAGTTTTAATTTTACATAGCCTTAAAGGGTGTGGAAAACAGTGGACAAAGCCCAAAGCCTGCCCAACGTGAGAATTTAATAGAAAAGTTCATCTCTGCAACTGCCCCCTCACACACACAAGACATAGCTGTCTGGGAATTCGGCCCTGAGCAAAAAAGAAAGAACCACAGGCGGGATTAACACCGTTTTGCAGCTTTAATTCTCAATGTGTGGGTGGCCTAAAATATGTCGGGCTACGACTGGTAGTGATCCCAGGCAGCAAGCAGAAGTAAATACAAAGGCTAAATAACCCCTGTTTACTCCAGGTCTCAGAGAATTCTCACAAGATTCCAAGGAAAATGCATACCCCCGAGGGAAAATAAACACCCAAGGAAATGAGGCTCCAGGGGAAAGGCCCTGCAGAAATAACAGGTAGGAGCACGAGAAGTTCGAACATAGACCACAAATAAACAACAGAACGTTGATTAACATGGTTAAGTAAATTAAGACATTTAGAGGGGGGAAAAAAAAAGATCAGAAATGACTGTCGGAAAGACAGAAACTAGATTTACTTTCCAGACTCAAATAACCAGAAAACCGAAGGGTTTCAGACACTGAGCGACAGGAGCAGAGAAAAGTCACCCTTGAGAGAAAGGAAATGAACCACGTGAGCCTCGCAAGCGCCACGCTCGCCGCCTACAGAGGGTTCGCAGGCCACGAGCCGAGAGCGGGCCGGGCAGAGCAGGCGGGTGGGGTGGGTGAGGTGAGGGCGCAAAGCAGAAAGGAAGAAAGGAGAGAGCTGGAGGGAGGGAAGGAGGGGGCAGAGAAAGAGAGAGAGG
Source organism: Sturnira hondurensis (assembly GCF_014824575.4). Lineage (NCBI taxonomy): Eukaryota > Metazoa > Chordata > Mammalia > Chiroptera > Phyllostomidae > Sturnira > Sturnira hondurensis. The sequence continues at coordinate 1,558,139 of NW_028091156.1, read as the reverse complement.
GAGATGTATCCATGGGACGAGGGATCATTTGCGCTGAAGCAGACAGAGTGGGAAGACCTGATGATGCATGTGAGACTGGACAGGGTCCTCGGGAGAGCCCAGTACTACTACTACTACTACTACTACTACTACTACTACTACTGATGATGATAATGGTGAGGATGGTGTTGTTAGACACCCCCTCCCCAATGGCAGGACCAAATTAGCCCCAGATGTTCTAGACCTGACCTAGCAAAGCCTAAAATCGAGCCTCAAAGGGAAGCAAATAACTCTGAGAATTAGTAAATACTTCTATATAAACCATGGATCAAAAAAAGGAATTATAGTGAACAACAGGAAATCTTTTAAACCAATGACAGTGAAATGATCATCATTCTCGAAGACTGAGCAACGGATCATATGCAGGGGTGGGCAAAAGTAGGTTTACAGTTGTAATACAAATAAATAATACAATAAGAAGAAGAAGAATACAAGTATGAACTCTGTGTTTCACGTACTCACAACTATAAACCTACTTTTGCCAACCTGTGTATAGAATGAAGTGCTTATGTTACAGGACAAGAAAGTGTGACACGGTGAAGTTCAGCCGCCTGAAGTCGGGAGATAAGGCATAGCAAAGTAAACCAAAGAAAGCGGAGAAGGAAGGACAAAGAGCAGAAGGGGTACCGTGGAAAACAAACACACCGCAGAGAACACTCACCAAGTCCACAGTTGGAAGTCAGTCTGGTATCAGCACAGGGACAGAGAGACCAGACACAGACCTGCCCAGATTTGGACTTGTGTTTTATGGCCAAAGGTGCATCGCAGATCCCTGGGGAACCCCATAAATGGTGCCAGGGGGAAACATTTACGGAGCAGCAGAATCCAAGTTTATAAAGAATTTCTGCTGAGCGTGGGCCTGCGAACCAGAGTATCGTGGTCCGATTCCCAGTCAGGGCACATGCCTGGGTTGCAGGCCAGTTCCCAGCAGGGGACACAGGAGAGGCAACCATACATTGATATTTCTCTTCCTCTCTCCTTCCCTTCCTCTCTAAAGATAAATAAATAGATAAATAAATCTAAAAAAAAGGAATTTCTGTGCTTTGATTAACAAAAAGATAATCAGTGCTACAGAAAACAGGCAAAAGATACAAACTAGAGATACTAACAAATGTGAGAGACACCCAACCTTCCTAGTAATCGGGGAGATGCAAGCAGCCAAATGTTTTAAAAATCAGACAAGTATTGACAGGGTTGAGAAGAGTGGGAACTCGTACGTACTGCTCGAATATTAGATGTTACCATTCGAACTTGACCTAGGAGAGCACATTACCCTACTACACAGCAGGACGTGAAAAGGTAACCCACAGGAAAGGCCAGTTTTGACTGTGGTTAGAGGTCAATGAGATCCACAGTGCAGGGCTCCCAACACCGGTCCAACCGGAGGAGGGGTGGGCAGAGGTGGGCACTGGGCCTTCCCCAGCAGCACAAAAGCAGAGGTGCCCGCAGGGCGGGGAGGGGTCCCTCAGTGGATGAGGCACCAGCGTGGAGTAGAAAGGTGGACCAACTTGGCTTGCACACAGTTTTGTCCCTTACCAGCTCTACTAGCAGTGGTTCCGTCAAGGGCCACCACAGAGATTCCTGTCACCTGCTTGTACATGCCCCGGGCAGCTGTGACTACAAAATTTGAGTCAGCCTCGTCTGGCTGATTTCTGGTGCTGGTACCACTGCCCAGCCCCGCCAGAGAGTATTGCCCCACAAATTCCTGGTCCAGGAAGAAATCAAAATACAAAATTTGAGGCACAGCTTCTACTGAATGCACATTGTTTTCACATCAGTTAAGCTGAAAAATTGCAAGTCAAACCACTGTAACTCGGGGACCATCTGTACCCCAAAAGTGGTTGCTTGCTGCTCTTTCCAGTTCCGAGACCTCGTGAAACAGGTCCTAAAATGGGTCCTCCAACGGAGGACTTAATGCCAAAAGGAGATTCTGCCTCCATCCTCAAGGCTTTTAGAGGAATAATCACCTGGTGCTTTTCATTTACAAATCACAGGCTCAGATGAATGGCTTCGGTGAGGAAAAGACTCTTTGGCTCTTTGAAAGGTCAGATGGTATGATTTTTAAAGGCGGCCATTCTCCTTTTCCGCAGGAAAGAATCCGGCAGGGGCCCAGGTGGTTTTCATTATTCCCAGCATGAAAGCAAGCGGGGAGATTTCCTCTTTCAGAATTCAGTCGGCGGGAGGCTGGGAGGCCGTGGTGGGGAGGGCTCTGGGCTAGGGGTTTGTCCATTTCCGTAGAGTGGACAGAGGCCAAGTTAACCAGCAGTGAGAAGAGCCCATGGGCCTTTCCCCGGGCTCTAGCGAGAGAGAGGGGCTGCCACCTCACTCCTGGCAGGGGGTTAACCACGAGAGCTGGGCAAGCCCCTCCCGCCTCCTGCCCCTCACCCAGTGTCCTCCTTGCAACCACGGCACATGGTCTTCCAGGTGTAGCTCCAGATTCACGGCACCGTCAACGGTTGAGCGGCCATCCCCAAATCTGGGGATGTTCACCAGAACAGTGCCCTTCCTGAGAGCTCTGGTCCTCTCTGGGAACTCCCTCACCCTGAGACCCTCTCCAACGACCCATGTGGTGAGTGGTCATCGTAGGGAGGTAGTTCCAGTAACTAAACGTCTTAAATGAATTACAAGACAGGTATGTTTCTACCTGATTCTAGATATGCGGAGTGTTGTGATTGTGAAGAAGAATCTATCCTGTATCTTGTTTTCATTGTTATTTATTATGGCCTCCGAAGGCATATTCACACATGCCTTACTATTTCATGCCTTGCACTCTAATTTGTGTAATTCATACATCACAGACGTTCGATAAATTGTCAAAATAGCCTGGCAGAGTGAATGTATTTTCCCTGGTATTTGATTCAGGAAGCAGAGCTCTCACTTCGGTGACGGGCCACATCCTACACAGCTCACATCGAGGTGGGGCCCACGGCAAAAGCGCGGCAATAAAAGAAAGCTCCAGGACTGTCACCAAAGAAGTAAGACCACCCCCGCCCCCACTAACAAATGTATGGATTAAACCCCCCTCCAAGACCAGCTTGGTCCATGGCGACTAATTTCGCCTTATGATACCCCCCAGCCTCAGTATGTGTGCACTGTGATACATTAGCAGGTGAAACAGCACCTCCCCCCCCATGATTGGAAATGGAAAAGCCCATATAAGGACACAGGATGGCTGTCCATGCTCAGAATTCTGAGAAATCTCCACCCCTTTCCCAGAAAGATTCTGAATGTCCCTCCCCCGCTGAATGTCCTACCCTCCCCATTAAACGAATCTCAATAAAGGAAGCCAGTTCTGCTCATGGGGGGGGGGGGCTGCTGCTCTGCTTGGGAATTAACCTTCTCTCTGCTTCCCTAACAAACTCGCTTTCATTTTAAACTCTGTGCTAGCTCACGTTCAAATTCTTTCCTGTGCAAAGTGGGACAGTGGGTCCCGTTCCTAAGGGCCACCGGACCCCCAGAACGCCCGCATCATCTCTACCATCAGCAGCACGCTTTGTACTAGTTGAGAATGGAGCTCTGATGGTTAGGAAGAAAGTCTCGTGGCCAAAGGTGGCCTCTAGGCATGAGGCAGGCCACCAAAACGTTAAAGGCCGATGGCGGATGCGTATTTGCTCCTGGGGAGGTAGGGTTTGGCACAGGTTGACTCAATTCAAATGAGCGCCAACACAGTAAGGAACCTGCAGAAAAAGACTATCATTATCCTGATGAGCTCTTATTATAGGAGAGAAAAAACATAAATAATTAAACATCAGTGCCTACCATGAAAAACCTAGAGAATGGCACAGGGGGTTGGAACAGGGAAATAACTTTCCTTGAGCAAAAAATCAGGAGGGGAGAAAGGATGTCAGTGAAGGCTTCGAAGAGGAGATACTATGTGAACTAAGTCATAAAGAATAAGCAGGAAGGAAGGCAAGGACTTGTAATATTAGAAACTCAATTCATGTAATTTGCCATATCACGGGATTACAGGAAGAAGAGCATGTGAGCATCTCATTAGATGCAGAAATGGGTTGAACAAAATCCAACAGTTTTTTTAAATCTCCTATATATAAATCCATCGACAGGAGAACAAGTACTCTGTGGTCCCTCCCTACAGTGGAAAATCACACATCAATGAAAAGCACCCAACTGCAGCTACTCACATCAATATGGATGTCAAAAATGAAACACTGATTTGAAAAAGCAGGTTACAGAAGGGCTGGGAAGAGAGTGGGATTCCATTCACGCAAAGGCCCAAACCACACAAGACTAAACGATGTATTTTAGGGACACAAATTCAGGTGGCTAAACTGTAAGGAAGCAAGGGGACTGGAAACCCAAAGCCAGCGCACGGTCTGCTCTGGGACAGGCAGGAGGGCACTGAAGTCACAGGAGCACTCCGGGGCCTGCAAAGGCGTCGGAACGGGCTAGCTGCTTGGCTGGGTGCCGGGGCACCCCGGTATCCGATTGGTTACCTTGGGCTGGGCCAGTGTGTTTCTAAATCTGCATATACGGCACATTTCATAATGAAAGCATGTGGGAGAAAGAGGCAAGCTCACTAACGTGGAGGAAATCCAGGACGGGACCGGAAGCGAGTGTGTTCTTGGTAACGACTCACTGAAGGGACTGAACAAGTGAACAGGGCGCATCCTATTCAAAGCACGAGGGTGTGAGAGGGTGTGAAGGGGCGTGGGGGTCAGGAGACTGGACAGAGCTGGGTCTGGCCTCCGTTCTGAAGCGCTTCATGGGCCGTACGAGGGTTTGGACTGTAGCCAACACCACGCCCAGGGTTGGGGGGGGGGGCGGCAGACTGGCATTTTAAAAGGGCATCGGGCAGCCCCGGGGAGCACGTGAGCCTAAAATCTTCTCCGGCCTCACCCCGAAGAAACCTCAAAAACAAACAAACAAAGAAGGGGCCATGNAGCCAACACCACGCCCAGGGTGGGGGGGGGGGCGGCAGACTGGCATTTTAAAAGGGCATCGGGCAGCCCCGGGGAGCACGTGAGCCTAAAATCTTCTCCGGCCTCACCCCGAAGAAACCTCAAAAACAAACAAACAAAGAAGGGGCCATGGCACTTTCCCTCGTGAACTCGGTTGAGAAAACCACATAAAAATGCTCTCACTACAAACGACAGGGGCAGGGAGGCCTCCGTGCAGAATTCCTGCTGAGGGATGTATGCCCAGGTCCCTGGGAGACCTGAGCCTGGGTGAGAACTTTGAAGGAGAGAACTGACCCGGTGCCTTAAGGACAAGGACATCCAAGGCCCGGAAAAGCGGTCACATCAGGTCCCAAAGCCAAGACACCGATGCTTCTGGCCGGAGCCTGCCACGCCTCCTTCCTTTCACTCAAACGGAGAAACTGTCTGGAATGTGGACTAATTTCACTGGAGGAGGAGGAGGAGCGGTAAGGACAAACAAAAATGATGAGCCCTTGTTGGGGTTGCTGCCCCAAAGAAGCGACTGTTGTAAATCCCTTCCAGCCCACTGTTCTTCAGACCAGTGACACACGCACGCCGCCCTCCCTAGTTCTTCGGGTCTCCGTTACATCAAAGTAAAATTCAGCTCTGCTTTAAAGAATTAGTAGGTACATTAGACCATTTGGCACAACTTAACTGCTGCATGAATATAACAATTTGAAAATTGTTCAATTACACACGAAATGAATTATCACCTCATTTGCACGGACAAAAGAAATCTCTGAATGCTCAATTGAGCCCGAACCAATTGCGAAACAGGTGAGAATGGACAGCTGGGTGCTCTGATGGAAGGTCTATTAATGTCCCAGACAGTTTTCAAATGAATTAAGCCTCAACTCATTTGTATGCTCCATCCCTTCAAATGCATAACTGTGTCTAAATTAAGCTATTCTTGAGTAAGCTCGTAACCCTGTGGGAGCCCAGGGGCATCTTGGGCTCCCTGCGCACTGACCCCAAACTCACCCAAAGCGCTCCCCGTTTGGCTGTTTCCTTCGGGTAGTAGCATGACTTGTGATAAGACGATTAGTCATCATTAAAGATAACAATCAGCGACAGACCAGGAGGCTTGCATTTTGCCCAGCAGTTTATCGTGATTTGCATCAGGCAGTATATCTGCGTGATTCTAGCAAAGAATGGAACGGTGGTGAGTGGCTCAGGAGGTTGAAGGACGGACTACGGGAGCCTTTGGAAAACACGGAAGAGGGAGAACGGACGAGGGATGGGAGAATGGATGAGGGATGGGAGCAGATGAGGAGGGGGCCTCAGAATCACCACCTCTGCCCCCTGGGCCGTTACTAGTCTTTCTGGCTCCATGCACCTTCCCAGAACCCTCCCTCCCACCAGTGGGCGGGCACTGGAGCCCACTGGTTCTGCGGTACCGCGCTCGTCTCCCCACTGGAGTGTATGCTCCCAGGGGTGGGGACGTCTGTCACTCTGTGTTTTCTCCCCGGTGTCTCGAGCCTGCTGTAGGGGCCCAATCAACATTTTTGAATGAAGGCGTGCATGAGGAATGAAACTGAGGAAGGAACTTATAGGCGCTCTGTTGTGCAATTCCCAAATTATTCCCTGTGTGTGTTTGGTGCCCTGCGTCAGACATGAAACAAAGTCAGCTGCTTGAGCGCCTCAGCCAGGTCTGCGGGCCGATCAGAGCACCGCGAGGAGCCCAACGAATATCGGAGTTAAAGTTGATGCATCGCTGGGGACCCGAAGCGTCAGGTGAGATGATTTGCATTGTCAAGGTGAGCCCTGAAGCTCTCTCTGGAAGAAAGCCCCCCTCTCCCCAATCTAGCACAGGCAAGTCTCATTTCAGTGTTGGAACCCATCCCTGTGGCTGGCTGAGCACCGGGAACAGCTGGTTTGTATTTCAAGGCCAAAGTATATGAAAGATGCATGTCCTTAAACACCTGAATCGAGCGCTAGCCAATGGGTGCACTTGCAGCTGAGGGTACAGCGGCGCCCGCGGCCCACCTCGGCCCGCTCCCAGGCCCCAGGCCAGCGTCACCGAGGGAAGTCCTGGGCAGCTAGCTCACTCACCGCCCCAGGAATCTGTTACTTCTCCGCCTGGACACGGACCTCGGGGCTGGATTCCCGTAAACTGAGTGTCTGCACATTAGGCCCCCACGTTCTTGTTGTCAACCCCCTGAGGCTCCCGTTTTCACGGAAGGTAACTGTCAGCCACTTGGCCCAAAGAGTCACAGGCCTTGAAAATCCAGGAACAGATCGCAAGATAAGATAGTGCCAGGTCAGTCTGGGTTGTAACATTTAGAAACCCAGTAAAACTGTTGTATTTTTGTGACTGCTTTGAAGGGGCGACTGCACACACTGTCCCCACGGTCCCTCCCCTGCTCCTGACTTAGCTGGGGTGCAGGGGTCGCGGGAGGACGGCAAGGGGACCCACGTCTCCCCGGGGTCTCAGCTCAGTGCAGCGGCTCTGTGCCATGGTGTGGCCATCTCTGTCAGAAGCCACAGATTCTTGAGCACACACACTTCTTTGGCAGCCCGGCCTGAGGGGGCGTCACACATTCCAGCTGATAGGGGGGCTCTCTTCTCTGCCACCCATGGCGTCCCCCCAGCTTCCATCATTGGCCGGCTGTCTGAGGAAGCTCCTTATCCCACCCTCTGACAGCCCCCACGTCAGTCCCACCTCCCGCCTCCCCCTCCCCTAACTCTCTGGTACGCAGCCGAGTCCCAGACACAGACGGGGCGATAGCCCCTCCCTCTTCGGACAGAGGTCTGCTGGCTCAGGAATGCCTCTGTGCACCTACTGGAAACCCCTGCTCAGGGAGGGGCGGGCGATAAGCCCGTCCCATCAGGAGCTGTGCCCGGATGCCGGGCGTGGGAAATGGTCCCCCTTCTCACGCCGGAGGCCACCCAGCAAGGTGTTGGGGGGGCTGTCCAGGGGCGCCACAGCCCAGGAGAGCCCATAGCACCCTGCTCTTTTTCCTACTCACAGGGAGGTGGGGGGCGCAGTGTGAAATGTCTCCAGGGACCTTCAGGCTCTAACAGGAGAAAGATGACGGGAATAAGGAGAGAAAAAAAGGCTTGTGAAAGAGGCTGAGCTCTGCTGAGAGCACCCGCCAGTGGTGCCCAGAATGTGAGCTGCGGCCTGCGGGCTCCCACTGAGAGCCCGTGAATGGGGGACCCAGGCCTGCTCTCCCGGCAGCCGCCTGGGCCCTGCACACGGGGGCTGAGCAAGGCCCGCCTCTCACTTTAACATTCTCGCCCGGTACTCCCGCCTGGCCCTGCTAAGTGGCGGGGGTCCTGAATGGGAGATTGCTTTTCCCGCTTTCTCTTCCCCTTGCTTTGCCGCCAAGCAGCCAACACCCAGTCACCCAGAGAAGGTGGGACTTGGAGACAGACCCCGCGTGGCCCCTGGGCCTGGGCTTCCCTGCCAACAACGCACATCTAAGTTGTGTGGGAGCCCTGCGGCCTTGTCTCGCCTCGTTTGTCGTGTCAGTGACCACCGACTGAGCCCCGCAGCCTTCCCGACACCCTGCCGGCAAGTGCATGTCCACGGGGGGGCAGCTAAGGGCTCCGTCCCCCACCCCAGGACAAGTGCCCCACCCCTCGCCTCAGTTTCTCCATCTGTAACGCGAGTGGGAGCTGAACAGTACCTAAGTCCTTAATGAAGTCAAAGCCGGTAGAGAACATGGAGCACTTCCTGCTTCTGGTAAGAGGACAACGACCATGCACTTGGTGCCGCACGCCCTTGGTGAAACAGCCCCTGTTCAGAGCTCATCCTGCACCACACGGACCAGGGAGTGATGCTGGGAGCGAATCTTCTCCTTCTCCCTCTGACCCAGCAGGCCTGTACATCGGGAATCTCACCCCCTTGGGGAGAACAAGAAACACATCCCTGCTCCTCCTCTTGCCCCAGCAGGGCTGCTAATGTGATCCTGGGCCCTGAGAGCCCAGTGCTGTCTGTCTGTCTGTCTGTCTCCCTGCAGGTCACACGCATTCCTCCCCCTGGGTCCCGGGGCTCTCTGGATAAGGGACTGCTCTGCTGACCCACGCTGCCCACTCCCGAGTCCTGGGGCCCACGTCTGCAGGGGGACAGGGGGCACCCCCATCTCCTCTGCTAGGATTAGGCAGGTAGGGGTTCCTACGTCCTAATCACTCTCTCACATTTATTTGCCAACTGGTTCAGAGTCTGGAGAGAAGATAGTTTGATGCGTAATCACAGTAATAAAGGAAGAAAACCTCTTGACAAGCCAATGAGAAGACAAGTCATCTCCCAATTTCTGCCTCATCCTCAAACCGGCGAGCCACTGAAGATAAAAAAAAAATGTACGCCGTGGCTTTGCTGACAAGAGGTGGCGAGGGGGCTGGGAGCCCGACAGCCTGCTGCAGAGGCCCAATGAGGGGCAGAAAGTGGTTCCCGAGGACGACAAGGGCATGTGCAGTGCTCGAGGGTCCAGCCTGCCACAGAGGGACCAGTGCGTGTGGCCCCAGCGGGCTCCCAGGCGGCCTCACTCCCCCCGGAATTTTCCACAATTCAACATGAAGGTACCGCTGGCCGGTGAAGCAAATGGAAGTAGGAGGGAAGAATCAGAGCAGGGAAGAAGGCTAACACCCCCCACGACGGGCATTTCTACGTCCTGAGAATGTCCTGAGCTCACTCGCTCTGCACCCGTACAGACACTAAAACATATAAAGATGAGTATTTTTTAAGGAGCGATACTAAGAGCGATCATTGCCACGGTTGCTTGGCAACCTGAGACTTTGGTTATTTTATTTCTAAACAGGGAACGCTATACACTGGAATGCGGAGTTTGTGCAAATAGTCCTAAATTGATGCTCTCCCTGTAAATCAGGAGGTAATACCGCATTAATGTGCATTTAAAGGGTGCTAACTACACCTGTGTGGTTGTGTGTCTCACATCACAGGCACACGGACGCACACGCACTCTCTCACAACAGGGTTTCTCTCTATTACATGTTGTCGTAAGTAAATCTGGGGCACTGGTATTCATTTGCATTTTCCCCACAAAATATCTGTTTGATTCCATGTTAAGCAGAAATAATACTCAGTTGGGTCCAGAGAAACAAACCTATCATCTCCTCTGTGAGCCGGGGGACTGGATGCTGTGGCTAATACCTACCACTGGCTCCTCTCTCTAGCTGCCCAGACCCTGGGTAGGTTTCCAGTGCTGAGAAAGCAGAGACGCCTCAACACCTAAATGGCTACCGGGAGAAACGCTCTCTCAGAGCGAGGACAAGAGACGTGATCCTGCAGAGATGCGGGTTCTGCAAGGGCCGTCTGCGTTTGAGACCTGCTGCCCTGGGTGCCACCCGCAGATTCAAGGGCTACTCACGCTCTGAGTTGTCAACATTCTTAAAAAAATACACCTCTACTGAAAAAATGTCATGCCTCCCGCCCTGCCCTGGTGGCTCAGTTGGTTGGAGCACCGTCCCGTACACCAAACTGTGGCAGGTTCGATCCCCAGTTGGGGCCTGTACAGGAGGCAACCGATTGATGCCTCTCTCTAACCCCTCCTCTCCTTCTCTCTCTCTCTCTCTCTCTCTCAAAATCAATAAAATATATTCTCAGGTAAGGATTAAAAAAAATGTCATTCCTCCACAAGTCACGGACTAGAGTCTGAGTTCCTGGTGCTGTTTGCCGATTGGAATGAAGTGCTGAGCTCTGACGCTGCTGTGCTCCCCAAGGTGACCTTGGTCCCTGACGCCTCACCAGGGCCTGAAGAGGGGAAGTGCTCCCGTCCCTGACCCCGAGGATCAGTGTCCTTGTCAGGTTTGGGACAGTGATCTCTGCAAGGGGTCCTGTAGTCCTGTTTTTTTTGCCGTCTAAAGCCCTTGGTGATAGGCTCCTCCTGCTTCTCCCAGGACATTTACCACAGAGAGACAGGGCCACCATGAAGCCGGTGACTGATCCGGTCTTGGCCTCAACCCCAGACCCAACCATAAAAGAGGCATCGGGCCTCACTTCTGCCATGGGGTGGGGCGCACAGCCCCAGTTCAAGTGGGCTTGGGCGACAGGCACAACATGAGACAGTCACAGAGGGATTTTCTTCCATCACCTCTTGTTAAGGGGAAGCCAAGACATTTTAAAATGCCCATTGTTTAGAAAGTACAATCGTTTGCCCCATTAAGGTAATTAATCCTCCAAATGGAGTAACACTCATAAATGGAGGTAAATGTTCCCAGGCTTGAAGTCTCGCTGTGGGTGCACTTCGCACGGGCTTGTCCCCCTCACAGGACAACATCTCCAAGGGACCAAACTCGACCTTGAGGGCACTGGGTGGTGATGCACTTGTCCCTGTTTCTGAGACGGTAGTCCCACGGACCAGCTGGGACATAAGAGCACTTTAGCCACAGCTGGTTCACACTGACAGGCCCTGCAGTGGCCCCTTTGGGGACCGACTGCTACAAGATGAGCTTTGGGGGTGAGAATCCATATTAATGCCTCCACTTAATTTTTCTTTCTTTTTTAAAAGATGTTACTCGTGTTTAGAGAAGGGGAGGGAGGGAGAAAGAAAAGGACAGAAGCATCAATGTGTGGTTGCCTCTCGCACACCACCTACTAGGGACCTGGTCTGAAACCCAGGCATGTGCCCTGATGGGGAATTGAACTGGTGACCCTTCGGTTCACAGGCCAGCACTCAATCCATTGAGTGCTTAATTTTTCCTGTCTATCAAATGGGGAGACTCCTATGACCTTACTGCCCAAGAAATGGCGAGGAACAGCAAGTGGCTATAGTGATGGAGGGAAATTTGCAAATGTGCTGTCAAAACACTCAGGACTACAGCTGATTTCCCTGGCAAGAAGTCCCCCCAAAGTCAAGAGTCATTTGCACAGCCTGTCAGCACAGGACAGAGTAGAAGGTTGGACCCCCTGGGGCTCTCCTTGCTTCCTCTCATGCTTTTCGGAAGAGTCTTGCCATCTGGGATTGATCTGGGGACTTGGGACTGGCCAGCAAGCCTGTGCGGTGGCTGAGCCTGGGAACCCCTCAGCGCCCCGGCCTGTCATCTACAAAGGCAATGTCATTTGCAGAGCCCAGACCATCCTGGCGCACCTAGGGTGCCCTGGGAGCCCCTGCGATGGCTAATGAACCCAAGCCCGCTCTCCGCCTTCCTCACATGACAAATAGTCTGGGCGAACGACGGAGAAAAACGAGGAGAAACTGTATTCCCTCTGCGCACATTCCGGTTAATTTCCCAGAAGCAAACACAAGTCCTGCGGGTTCCGAGCACGGAGTTGTCTAGGGTGACGAATGGGGAGGTGGCGGTGTTGTGTGTGTTTTGTGGAGGGTGAGGGCGGGTGACAAATGGGGAGTCTGGTTTTCAGCTCTTCTCCTGTGAGTGAGCAGGAGTAACAGGGAACCACGAGGGCAGGAAGCTCCCCCTTCTAAGGAACTCCGAGCACAGACAAGGTTTGTCACCCCTGAAAGGTGTTGAGCATGTTAACAAGATGCTGCCTAATGTGGCTTCAGAGCCCGACTGAATTGGTAAAAGAAATCGGGGCCACCCCCTGGGCCGCAGGCCCGTGCTGTGCGGAGCAGAGAGAGCTAATACATTGCGGGGCTTGACGAGGTCGGGAGTGGGTTGGCAGCCCCGGCTCAGAACGGCTGAGGCCTCTGAGGCTGCCGAGAGTGATGCGGGTTTGGTCCCGCCACCAGCCGCTGGGTGATTTGAGTAAATCTTTGCCCTGGCTTCCTGCACCTAGAAAGGGAATAGTTTCGAGCTGATTCATCGCTTTGCGGGCACCGAGTATTGAATACACACCGCGGCTGAGAATCTGAGCCACTACCACAGCTTGGGTCTTTCGAAGCTCACACGCAACGATGGACGTTCGGGACTGGGGGAGACAGGCACAAGGGCACTGGCCAGCAAGCGTTCTGAGGACATTGCTGGCTGCATGGCCAGGCCACCACGTCTCCTGGCACCAAGCAACGGGCGGCCCTGCCAGACCTTCAGGAGGGTCCTGGTGACTGGGAGGGCTCTGTGGCAGTGTCCTGCTCAGACACCACACCCGTGCCCGGGCTGTGCCTACTTCCAACAAGGAAACGCTTTGCTCATCCCTCCCTGGGAGGCAGGAGCCGAGGAAGGGAACCAACTCCCGGAACCGGGGCAGACAAACATCTGCAGAGAATTGTGGGCGGGGGTTTCACACTGTCCACCCTCCCCAGGGGCAGGTGGCCGGGTCCTTACGACTAAGCTGATGTTAAACCTGCTTAATGTAACGGAAGACCTTGAACTAGTCACGACGACCAGTCTGAATGTTTCCCTACACGTTTATAATAAAACCCAACTCTTCACCAAGAGGAAGTCACTTATCTAAAGGAAAAGTAATTTCACATGCGTACATATGCAATGCATTCGTTCAACAGCTATTTTTTGAAATCGTAAAAGCATGCCACTCTACAGAAACAGTATGAGAGAGAAATAAGTAAAATACTCAATCTGTGACCTCATAGGGTGGTATTTTGAATTTTACCCAAATCATTATCTTTTGAGTCACCACACTAAGAGACGTGTTTCTGTTTCCACGGAAGGGAAACCAGCTGGGGTCAGTAACCCTTTACGTTTTCCCTAAGGTCTGCAGCCCTGACAGTGCCAATCTAGGCCTTGCTTTTTCCTCCCTCTCCCCCCACTTTCCTTCCTCCCTCCCTTCCTTTCTTTGTTCCTTTCCTTCTTCCCTTCTTATAATTAGAAATTGAGCTAATTCAACTGCAGAAATAATACTGGATGAAACTTTATAAACCTTCAACTTGAATATTTTTCTCACAGAAAAGGCCTGGGGAAACCCTTCCTGGATTTATCCAAATAGGATTCCAAATTTCAAGCATTGAGACAGCCAGGATTATAACTGCCATCTATACTCCTAATGCCAGTCCCGCCCTGGTCCCCCCAGCGGAGAAGAAAATCGGTCAACGCAGAGGAAAAGCAGAACGCAAGGACTTGTCCCGAATCTCCACCGCCGTAGAAGAAACAGCCTGACTTACCTTTTCTGTCCTACGCAACAGTAACTCATATTTTTAGGATTTTATAGATTACAAAAAATGATTCCAATTATATTTGCTTAATCCTCGTAGCTACTCCGTAAGGCAGCCGTTGTTTCCGTTTAAATAGATGAGGCTACGCACCGCTCACTTATTCTGATTACAGTGCTCTACGTTCTACAGACAACTTCCCCACACGTCGCATCATTCCGAGCCTTGCAGCCCTGTAACGCTGACGAGACACATGGTTACAGCCCTCAGTGTGTGATGAGTGAGGCTTCCGAGACAGGAGAATCCCGATGGGGGGAAACATTGGCACGGCATGGGGCGTGGTAGCTCCCTAAGCTTTACAAGCTTTCCTCTTAAAAGTAGAATTTTAAATGTTTTTAACATTCTCATTCAAGGACATGTTCATTGATTTTTAGAGAGACGGGGAGAGAGAGAAACACTGATGTGAAAGAAACACAGCAATTGGTTGCCTTTCATACACACTTCGACCAGCGATCAGACCCGCAACCTAGGCGTGTACCCTGACCGGGAACTGAACTGGTGACTTTCAGTATACACAACAACACTTTAACCAGCTAAGCCACTCTGGCCGGGGCTCCTGAGCAATATTTTTAGATAAAATACAGAATTCCCATAAATCTCACTCACACAATATTTACTGTTTACCTGAAGTTTAAACTGAACATGACACCCTGTCATTTCCATGGTTAAATCTCCCTAACCCTAAGGGATGGGTGAGCCAACCTTCTGCCCCGTTCTCATCACTCAGAAAGAGACGCATCTGCACCACAGGTGCAACAGCCCACCAGTGGCAGCTGTGGCTGGAGACCCCACCTGAGGTGACGTCCCATTTCCTCTCACTTGAACCCCCCTGAGCTCTGGGGTAGATTCCAGTATTTCCACAGCTTTTGAACCCGGAAGACCACGCACCACACGCTGAGAGTGAGGGCCCGTTTCTGGCACTGAACCGCCCATGTGGTCCAGACCGACCCTCGGCATCATCGCTGTTCCCAGAGGGCGCGGAACCTGGAGCCCCGCGCCCAGCCCTGGCACCAGCCCTCGGCCACCCCACTCTCCGTGGAGGAAGGTCAGTCACTTACTTGTAGGGGACGTGCTTGCTGCCGTTGACGAGGGCCAGGATGACGTTGCCCAGGGCGGACAGCGAGAGGCACAGCCCGGGGCCGCCTTCCCGGTTCTTGCTCAGGGCTTTCACACAACTGCCAAGGTCAATGAGGTGTAGGCGGCTGCGGCCTCCGGACACTGCCACAGGGGAGGAGACAAGCACAGAGAGGAGGGGTTAGTGTCTGGCAAACACACATCTGTTTATCATGTAGCTCCTTGGGAAATCTGAGGGGGGGGGGAGGAAAAGAGAAACTAAAAGGGAAAAATTCATGATCTAGCAGAGAACCCCAACAAAAGCATGCCGGAGTCACACATACCACAGTTCTCTTAAATTCTGTCTGGCGCACGTCGCTGCCCTTTCATACCCACTGATTCACCCTATAAACAAACGAACAATCCCTGCAGGTTGAACTGGATGAGGCTCCAGCGAAGGTACCTGCTTAATAAAAGGAGAACAAGGCGTGTGCCTGCATGTCCCTCGGGGAGCAGAATTCTGCAACGGATCGAGTCAAAACCTGAAGGGCCCGTGAGTGAGCGTCTGCTTGGGCCACTCGTCACCCAGACCCTGGCCCGCAGCTCGGGGACCGGGCGGGCAGCCCAGGGCGAGATCGGGGTGAAGCACGACCAGGCGCAGAGGAAGGAAAAGCCCCGAGTATTTGCTGGGTGCTGGCCACGCACAGGGGCCACCCAAATGTCAGTCTCGCCCGCTTCCCACACTCAAACCATAAGCTGGATGCTCTTGCCCTGGAGTTACGGATGAGAAAATAGAGGTTTGGGGAAGTTAAGGCGTTGGCCCAAGAGCACGTCGGCTTCGGGCCTAATGAAGGGACAGGTCGTCTTCTGGGAACCAACCGAAGCAGCAACAGCACAAACATCCATCAGCCTGCGATGGACAGGCAAACAAGGACTACCCACCTAGGCTACGGACTATTGCTCCGAAATGCACAGAAATGAACTGCTGCTACGCACTGCAGAGTGGCCGAACCTCCACGTAATTATGCTAAGTGGAGAAACCGCACACAAGAAGAGCGGACTAGGTGATTCGATCCCATTCGTGTGGGACCGTGGTAAATGCGCACTGATGTACAGGACGGAGGCCATTCAGCACTTGCCCAGGGGCCGGACAAGAAAAGGGGGGGAGGTTGGAGGGGTGATTTCAAAGGGCCCACAGAGCATGTGGGGTGATGGCTCAGGTCACTACCTTGATTGTGGTGATTAGTTCCTGGGTGTGCATATATAAAGAAATTTAGCCAATTCTACGCCTTCAATATGTGAAGATGATCTTATCTCCTGTAGAGCTCATTACATCTGTTTTTAATAAGAGGTCCACACCCACACCCACGCCCACACCCACGCCCACACCAGCAGTGGGAGAGCCAGGTTCAGACCTTCAGGGCTTGTGCTCTCCACCCCACACCATGCGACCCCAGTCAGCTCCTGAGGCATCGGGAGTATGAGGTGGTCTTTTTGTCCCAGGGCCTCTCCCCCAGGGTAGCGTGGCGCTGGGCCCGGCTCCTAGATTGTCCTCCTGTTGCTCCCCAGGCAGTAGCTCCCTTCTGCTCCCAGGCCTCCGGGTCCCTGCCTTTCCAGGAGGCCCAGCTCACAGCACCCTGCGTGGCCCCGCTTCCCCTGTTCTGCACGGCAGGAACCCAGCGACGGAAGACACTGAAGCTTCCCTAAGCCACTGTGGATGCCTGGTCATTTGGCACAAGGCGGGAGAGCGGTGGGTGGAGAAGGCTGACGCAGGGGCGGGGCGGGGCGTGGGTGTCTGGGCCCCTGGATGCGCAGGGGGCATGCAGGCGGTGTCTGGGCAGTCACACGTACCTGCAGGCAGGGCCACGGGGCAGCGCTGACTTGGGAGCACCGGGGTTCACGCTGTGGGATGAGAGCATCCGGGAACCACTGTCCTAACCCCGACCTCGTCTCTGCCCCGGCACAGCCTCCTTTCCACCACTAACTCCAGGACTGAAGGGTGGGGAGCACTTCCAGCAAGCACAGCGTCCCCACTCAGGCTCTCTGGTTACTCGGGCAGCTCTACAGCAAAGGACTCTTCACTCTCGGGACGGGACATTCTGTTTACCTTCCACCATCCGCGGTGGGAAATCCTCAAAAGGGAGGATGCAAGATGCTACTTCCCTTTTGTCCCATTTTTCTATCAGGCAAGATCTGGTCGTGGTAGCACGCGAGAGAAATAGTTATTTTTAAAGCAAAATATCATCTCTTTTGCAACCTAATTATACAGACAGGAGGCGCTCAGATATTCCACATGCACCACAGATTAAAGGGCAAAGACAGGCCAATTAGGACTTTCCGACCGTGTGATGTAATGGAATAAAACGCATCACGTAATGCGCACATAGTAAAACAGAATACAGAGAACAAAGGCACAGTTTGGCTGTGCTGAAGAATAATATATAAAATACCTATAATTACACCTGCATGACTCAAAATGAGAGTCTCATTTAGACAATGGGAACGCGACTCCGCTCTATACCCACTGGCGTTTTGGCTGTCACAGAATTCTGAGTTCCACATGCGGCATTTAATCAGGAAGGGTGCAAGGTGAGCGCGCAAGGCCATGTGCTAGCTATTACTGGGAATTTATGTCACTGGAGGTGGCTGGAGAGGAAGCAGTGCTGTAATCAATGAACCAGATAGGTGCTAATTAACAGCAGTTAAGAAGCGGGCTCCTTATCGACTTTTCAGGTTTCTGAAGTCACAGCTGCAGGGTTACAGGGACATAACTCAGTCTGCCTTGAGTCTTCCTGTATTTACGTTCTGATATAAACGTTTTAAGTCTAGACTCTGCCCACACCAAATCACATCGTTTTACTCTGCCCCCAGGAAGCCACATACCAATTCTGCCCCACTCCTGAGCTATCGGCCCAGGCGTTCTCTGAGTGAGTACCTGGTGGGGCCAGGAAACGCTGAATTCTCCTGACATCGCTCAGTTCCTATGATAATCCTGTAATGTGAGAATCAGCTCCACTTTACAGAGAGGATGAGGTTCCCAGATGTGAACTAAATTGCCTGAGATCTCGTAGAAGGTGAGTACCGCTGGACGCCACATGAAAGCCCAGAGCTATGTACAACGTAGCTGTATGTAGTGGTTCCCCCAACTATGCCGCCCATTGGATTCGCCTTGGAATCTTCATAAATAATGGAGACGCCCACACCCACGCTTTCTGATTTGACCCAAGTGCAGTGTGACAGGGGCCCTGGGAGTCACCGAAACGCTAAGTGCTTGGTCCCCTGGCCAGGTTGACCAATGCTCTCCACGGTGACCCTGGCGTGCTGGCGGCCAGTGCTGGCGGTGGCCAGTGCCGCCTGTCCCCAAGTGAGTCCGTGCACTTTTGTCCCCCACAATGAGGTATAGATAGCAGCGGGGTTTCTCCCTAAATCGAGTTGTGCCTCTTCTACTTGGGATTGTAGGTAAAAACATAATCGAACACTATGCTCACCACTAGCATGGGACAGTGGAAAGACAGCTCACGTTTCCAAAGCAAATGCAATGCTTTGGGAAAGATGTGATAAAAATGAGTTATTTTTCCTTTAGAAAAAGATGCTAAAAATAGGTGTGAATGAGAAATTACAGAGTGGAAACAATTTTAAGAATCTAGAAAAAGTCTACACCCAGTTGGCTATACAAGTGTATTTTAAGTTCCTGAATCGGTTAGAAGAAATTTAAAGCAAAAACCAGATTTTAATACAAATGTGGTTTCTGGAAGTCAAAACCTTGACGTGAAAAATCATCTCAGAGAGAAAATCACGTGCTGTATGAGAAAACTGATGATGAAATACACACTCGTATCAGTTGAAATCACACGCTTATGACATGCATGTATTATTTTACAGGATTTCCCTTTTCTTTACTAATTTTCTCAGTTAACTGACCGTCTTCTACTGTGTTGCAGAAAAGGGCGTCTCTGAACTCCCCATCTGCTCCTAAGAAAGAAGACTGGACGGTCCCTCCCTTTCTGAAACAGCTGAACTAGATGCACCAGAAACTCATTCATGGCTTAGAGTCCAGCACACGTTCCTTCTGATTCAGCAGAAGGACTGGGCACTGACTCACAAGTGGGCCTACGGAGGACAGACGGAGGGACACTGCCCTCGGGGAACGTGTAGCCTAACGAGACCGCGACAAGCCCACAAATGACGGAAACACAAGGTGAGATGAGGCAATGGCTTGCCATCCCTCCTGTTGCAGGACCTAGAGGGGAAAGATGGGGGAGGCGGTTCACACAGAAAAGTGAGGTGGAGACAGAGTTTTCACTGCTAATGTCATTAGCAATGTGACATTAACCACCTCCCTCCCTTCCAAAAGGAAGTGGCCCTGACCTTGGTGGTAGGAGAGATTGAAAACAAAAGTAGGAAAAGACGATGGGTGGGGTTCCAGTTTTCGAGGTCTCCAAAGAGGCGAAGGGTCAGGACGATAAGGAAGTCAACGGGGTGGGAGGAAGCAGACCTACAGGACGGTGGGGGTGGGGGCGCTGAGGCACAGGGACGAGGTCCCGAGGCTAAGGGGAGAGCAGCTGAGGTGACACACCCGACGAGTTCCTTCTCCCCTGTAAAGGGGAGGCTGGTTACCTGCTGAGAGTGGTACGGGCGGACAGGAAGCTTGAGAACTGCTGTTCTGATGGGGGGGGGGGGGCGGGCAGACCAGGTGGGGCTACTGCGGGGGTTCTGGGCTACGCTGAACTTCAAAATTACACTATGGAAGTCTAAAAATATAACACTGTCATTGCATTGTCGGCCAAGGGGGAGACGACAGCCCTGTAGCAAGCCCCCTAGTGTGGGAGCCCTTACTGCACAAGGCTGTGCAGTGGCAGGCACAGAGGCCTGGCTACGCCTCCCTTGGCTAGACCTCGTCCCACACCCACCGCCCAAATCGTGGGGTTCTAGAGTCCTACGGACCACACTGCCCTGCACAGGGCATGAGCTGAGTCACGCTGTCCCGAGACACACAAAGAGCAGATGGTTGTGGACAGAAATCTGAGCTTAAGGAAATCACCTGATCAGACTTGTCATAGGCACTAGTCCACGGTCACAGCCAGCCCAGCCCACACCTGGCCCGTAAGCGTCCCCCAGAGGCAATAGAGTGAGTGAATGAATCAGAGATACAGTGTCGTTCTTGACCCTGGACAACAGTCTGCCGCATGCTTCAATAACTCTTCCAAGTGATGCTTTTAAAAACCATCTTTATCAAGGACTTGAAACTTCTACATCGTGAACAGACCACCCGAAGCCCCACTGGTCTCGTCTTGCTCTGACTCCCAGAGCGGCTCCTGCTCAGAAGGACTTTGGGGTCCCTTTGCCAACGCTGGCATTCCCGAGGGGTTCCTCAGCCTTGACAGATGTCTCTGAGCAACGAAGGAACTTCCCTGTCAGGTGAAGAACTGGACCCACTAATGCCCCCCAAACTTTGTAAACTGGGGAAGTATTTTAAGCTTAACCTACTGCTACCTGCAAAACCACGATGCATCAACACAGAATTTTCTTCTCTATCGTGACTGGACATGTTTCATACGGTTTTGTCTGTCTGCCTCGGTGTGGCTGTGTGTGTGTGTAAAATGCACACATGTGCATACGTTTCAGGTGCACGCACACACGGGTGTCGGTTACTGCCCCAGAGGCCTCTCTGCATCCATCATCTGCGCTTCTAATGGCCAGTTAACGGCACCACTCTGCTCTCTGCTCCCCCCACAGGGCGGCTAATTAATAAACTTTCCCTTAATTGAGCTCTGGCTGCCAAGTCCACAGGGGTCATTCCTTACATATAAGTAAACAAAATTTCCATTTTAAACAACACTCCTAATCCCCTCATTACATTTTAAACAGATATGAGTGCACAGAAATCAAGCCGGCTGTGGGCTGGGAGGCCATGTGTCTCCTGGCCTGATCCCCTCCCCCGCCAAGGAGCCAGGCCCAGCGGCAGGCAGGCGACATCTCCAGGACCCGGGGGGTGGGGGCGGGGGCGGGGTGGGGAGGGGGCCCTGCCCCTCGCATCTGCCCGGCCTCCCGCCCTTCTTCTTCCTCGTTGGTAGACGCATTAGAAAGCACCCAAAGAAGTTTCGGAAATGTCATCTACAGTAGCTGCCTTTGTCTTTAACCTAAATTCATTATTCAAAGGCACTCCGCTTCCGCAGTTTATAAATAGGAAGAAGATGAATTTGAAGTTAAATATTTAATAAGCGCCCAGGGTCGGTTAAGTACCGACATGGGGTGCACTGCCTGCACTGTGGTGGAGGCCGAGTTTCAAGCTCTTACATTCACAGCAATTTCATGACCTGCTTCTTGTTTTCGGGAATCCACCCCTTGTCAGGTTCCAAACGGAGCGCAGAAGTACAGAGCAGTGGGAAATCAGAACCGGAGCTGTTTTCAGCGTGGTTCGCCACCTCCCGGGGGAGGTTACCTCCCCTCCTGAGTTTTCCACTTGCCGCCATTTGGAAGCCCTTTGGCTCCAGGGTCAAGTCTTTTGTGAGTCACCCTTTGCCAAAAGTACAAGAATTCCCTGCAGGCTGTGATTATTATTATTATTACTATTATTGACAGCTGAAAAGAATAAAGGAAACATTTTTCGCACTCCCACGTTCACCCAGGGAAAACACGGCCCAGGGGGAAAACACAGTTGAGGACAGGAGTTAAAGTCGGCCCTTAGCCTGCCAGGAGAAATGCGGATGAAACTCTGTCCCTCATCTCAAAGGCCCGGACCCTCTCACCCCACCCTAATCCCTCACTGCCTCCTTCATGAAAGTCATTCTAAGTGACTTTCTAAGTCACCCCATCCACATTGTGAGCCCTTCCTGGAGAATCAATCTTCCCCAAAAGATCCCCATTCAAAATACTTCCCTCAGCCTGTCAGCCCCTTCCCACCATTGCAGGTTGCACGGAGACTGACCTGCTGGTCCATGTCCCCGAGTGCCCAGGGCACGTAAGTGAGGGCCAGCGCGGGTGGCCCGGCTGTCCCGGTCAGAGCCACGAAGGCTCGCTCCAGGGAGTGGGACTCCAGCCCAGGTGAGATTTCAGTCCTGAAGATGGGGGTGCGGAGCCACCCTTGGGCCCAGGCAAAACCAAATGAGGAGGAGCACACAAAATAAGTGAACAGCGAGTACACACGACCACACGCATGACTCTCAGATGTGTCATGCTGAATGAAAGATCCAGGCATACAAGGCCCCGTACAGACCACATGAGTCTGTTCATATGACATTCTGGATTAAGGCAAAACTACCAGGACAAAAATCAGACCAATGGTTGTCAGGGGTGGGGAAGGGGACTGACTACAGGGGACCAGAGGGAACTTTCCACGCCGTGGCTTTGTTCTCTGTCCTGATAGTGGTGGATACACAACTGTGTAGATTCCACAAAACTTATCCAATAGCATATAAAAAGGGTACGTTTCACTGCATGTAAATTATGCCTCATTAAATCTGAATTAAAGCAACAACCACAGAGCAGCAACCGTGGCAGAAGCCTGGGTCAACAGAGGCGCTGAGGTGGGGGAGAAGAAGAACTTCCACGTGGTGGCAACAGACACCCCCAAGAGCTATCTCCAGGACACTTTCATGACTTGGAAGAAGCTGGGGAGCCCACCCCCAGGTTCCAGAGAGATGTCTTAATTCCAGGCTCCACCTCCAATCAGGTCAGGAGACTGCCTCTGTGTTAGGCAGCTTTGTGATTTCCAGCCACCAAAGTTAGTCTCCTCACTCAGGGTTTTTTTTGTGTTTGATTTTGTTGTTTTTGTTTTTTTGTTTTTTTTGTATGGGCTTTCTTGAGACAACTGTTCAGAAAGCACTGGGGTCCAGCTGCCTGTGTTTTAAAAGCCCTTACAGAGATGGACACTGAGCAATGGTGGAAGCTGCCACCAGGCCAGCCCAGTCTGTGAGGTTGGAGAAAGCCCAGTGAAGTCAACGGACCACTCTGCCCACAGTCCAAGACCCCAGCTGAGACACTAGGCTGAGGGCTGGCACTCAAGTGCTCAGCATGGACAGACACTGCTTGCCAGTCAAAGCCTGGAGCTCAGATCCGGGTCAGTGAGGTCCAACACAGCCACGAGGGGCCTGTGTGACCCAGAGCCAGGCTCCGGCAGTGTGGCCATCACGAGGCCTGGGGCTGGCTGATTATAGAGAGATGTCACTAACAGCCACTTCCTGAGTGGGGGAGGGAGCCAGAGTCTGGCTAGTTACTCAAATGTCTGATCTACAGACAACTTAAAAAGCACGAGTTGGTTTCTTTCGGGTCCATACCGTAGACTCAATCAAGCTAATGATGAATAACAACACTGCCAGGGCAATGTTATTATTGTTATATTAATAATTATTATTAACAATTATTCCTGCAGCTTGCTTTGGTGGGAAAAGGCTGGTATCTGATAATATGAGACTTTAAGGTTTGTGAACCAAAAGATACCATTAAACAGCTGTTTGCTTTTTTTTTTTAAATCCTCACTCGAGGACATGCTTATCGATTTTTTAGAGAAGGGAAGGGAGAAGGAAGAGAGGGAGAGAAATATCAGTGTGAGGGAGAAACACTGAACCTGCAACCTAGGTATATGCCCTGACCGGGAACCGAACCCACAACTTTTCAGTTTTGTAAGACGATGCTTCACCTCGTTGAGCCACACTGGCTGGGACTCTTTTGCTCTTTTTAAACTCTGTTCTCTCACATCCTCACGGCAATGACATTCAGAAATGATCTTTCCCAAAGCAAACCCTCTGCCCTCAGACAATTCCAGAGTAAACTCCAGCCCAGACTCCACAGCGCTCTGGAGTCACAAGTCAGCGGGACTCGAGGCTGGGGAGGAGGGCCGGCGACTTACTTCCCCCCTTCCCGCTCTTCTCCATCCGGTACTGGTAGATGTGCAGCGTGAAGAGCATGTGAGAGTTGCGGTGGTCGTCCTCGTCGCAGTCCTGCTGGCCGCCCCGGCGCGAGGCGATGGCGGCGTCCAGGAAGAAGGCGGCCTTCTCCGCGGTGGGCGCCCGCAGCTCGCTCTGGTTCTGCAGCTGGAAGACACAAGCCCGAGCTGAAGCTGCAGCTGGAGGAGGGTCACCTGTCCGCGCCCCGCACCTGACTGTCTGTTCCGCGTGGCGCAGCTCCCCGCCTCGCCAAGGCAGGAAGTCCCTCTAGAACGCGGTCCTATACTCACGCGCAATGCTCAGCCGAATTCATTCCTGTCTGAAGATTCATGTGGAGCCCATGATTGGAGGACACACATTTTTACTCATTTGTGATTTAGGTAGAGTCTCTAAATAGCAGGTATGAAAAAGCAAGTGGACATATGTGAACGGGAACAGAGGACAGCTCACCGAAGTGCGGGCAGTCTAAGAGAACGTTGGGGACAGGACTGCTCCTACATTTCAGAGATTAGAGGGCTGGACACAGGCCACACAGTGTGATTTTCATCGACAGCATGGGTGTCCCAGAGAAGTGAGAGCTTGGTCAGCTATAGCGCAACTCTCATTTTGTTCCCCAGCTACTTAATTAAAGCCAATTCTAGGCCACAGTGACGGGCGCAGTGATGAGAAGTGTCAAAGACATAGGAAAACACCCAGATACTTGGACGCCTCCTCTGTGTCATTTAGCAGAGACCTAGTTCTACCTTCATGACTAAATCCACGTGTGCGGCACACTCATTAATGACTGAAGAGAGCATTGTGGGCAAGGTACCGAAACCCTGGAGACCCCCTGGCCATCACCATGAGCCCCAATCAGAATGCATCCCGCCAGCTCCCCCTCCCTGGGGGCAGAAAGGAAGCTCATTCTGTCTGACGCATCCGGAGAAGTGGTCTGCAGCGTAGGTTTCAGGGTCCGTACCGGTCCCGAACGTTCTCTACTCTGACGTTACCTGGGCCTACGATTCTGAACTGTGAGAGACGGCATCTGGGATCTGAGACCATGAAAACCCTCGAATTTCGAAGGGAGATGCTGTCGTGTTCCTGGTTTTGTACTCAGAACGGCCGAAAAGTCGAGCAGAGAATTTCCACGATTTTCCAATAAGAAGAGTTAAAGTTGGTTAGCATGTTGGTCTCTTCCCCTTTTTTTGCCTTCAGTTAAGCTGAACTTTCACCTACATGGAACTTCATTAATGGAGAAGTGGATGGACGCTACCACACATCTGAGGGTCTGGGTATTCTTGGGGCAGGAGCCGTGGGTAGGGGATGCTGCTTTCCATCACAGGTGCCACGAAGACACCTCTGAGCACGTCCCATGCTTCAGAGCAGTGGTTCCCAGAGGGTGGTCCCTGGGCCACCAGCAGCGTCACCAGGTGGGAACGTGCTACAGAAGCCCGTTTTGCAGCTCTGTCCGAGGGCCACTGAGCGAGAACTTCTACAGGGAAGCCCGGCGATCAGTGCTTTAACAAGTCCTCCCAGTGACTCTGACCACGACTGAAGTGTGAGAACCAGCGGATTACCTAGGTTCCCCATCCAAATGGAATCTGGTGCAGCCATTAAAACCAAGCAGCCAATTTCAGTCAGACGTGGTACCCATCCTTCGGGAGTTACCAAGAGCTAACCGGGCAATCACAAGGTAACTGCTGTGAGTGGTCTAGTCAACTCAGGAGAGACATCTAAGAGGGCTTCTGGGAAGAAGAGACATCTCGCTGTGACCTGAAGGATAAGGAGTTAGCCAGATGAAGAACCAGAACGGAGGAGTATTCCATGCACAAGGAACAGAATGTGCAAAGGCCCAGAGGTAAGGAGCGTGGCTGGGGCCTTAGAGCTTTGCTACTGAGAGTTTGCTAGAAATAAATGCGAGATCAAGGGCACAAGCCCAGACCTGCAGAGCTAGAATCTTCATTTTGACAAGTTCCCCAGTGATTCACAGGCACACTGAAGTCTGAGGGCACTGCTATCTTAGGGGACTTATGTGTAATTTAACAGGAGTGTGGTAAGGAGGGGAGTGGCCAGAGATGATGCTGGAAAGACAGTCAAGTACACACAGGGCCGTGGAAGCCATGGTCTGGAGGGTTCAAAATGGCCATGGAAGGGGCTGAGCGGGGGTGGGGGGGGCACGCGGTCAGGTGTGAGAAGATGGGGGAGCGTCACCAGTGCAAACAATCCCACCTGGGAGTGAGGCAGGTACAGACCGAACCTTCCATCTAAGAAAGGAGGCACTGGATGAAACTGGGAAAGAACGCCTGCTGCTAGAGATGGGAAGAATCGGTTATTTTGGACGTGAAGCACCTGCTCCAGGCCATGCCAACCTGGAGGGGCAAACAGCGAGAGAGAGATGGTGGAAGCAGGCGTGACGCCCTGAAAAGGGGCATTGGAGCCTCTCTTGGCTTCCACAGCTCTAGCAATTATATCATGGCACTAATTAGAAAGTGGTTATTAGTTTTTTCTGCAGCACTCCTAATCCGGCTGCAAACCGGTGCCAGGAATACAGTTTATAGAGCCATAAACAGCCCCGGTAACGGCCATGGCTATTCGTGCAGAGCAGTAAATATTTCGGTTTGCTGTTAAACAAAAGAAAGAGTGTACTCCCCCCTCCCCCCTGAAAGGGGCGTAAAGATAGTAAATTCAATTTCCTCCAACTGCTGCAACAATTGTGATTCCTGCTCATTGTCAGTTAGGTTCAAGGTACAAATATTTAGGTTGGGCGAGCAGATGGCCCCGCAGCTGGCGGCCGTGAAGTTCCAGTCCACTTTAACGTAAACACCCGTGGGCCTCCCGGGGGACATGTCAGTCCGTCGCTGGCTGAGCGCCCCAGCCTCAGAGGCCGGGGGGAGCCACCTCGGCGCCGCCCAAGCCCCCGGCCGGAGCAGTCACCTGCGTGCCACAGATGGGGTCCTCGCACAGGAACACGCCGGGGGACTGGCCGTCCTGCAGGCTGCCCGTGGCCACCTCGGAGAGCAGGTCCCGCAGGTTCTCTTCTTTGCCCCACACCTCCACGGCCGAGATCCGGACCGAGAACCGGGCTCCGGTCTTTTCCTTCCGCTCGTTGATCAGCTTGAAGAGCCAGGAGATGGCGCAGGGGATGATGCCCAGGTTCTGCATGGAGTCGTCCTTCCCGATCATGGTGTAGGACTTTCCTGGGGGGCCGGGAACAAGGGCAGAGAGAGCGGCGGTCTGAGCGTCCGCGGGTCATTCCGCAGTCTCAGCAATAGATGCCAAGGATGATGCAGGGGAGAGGCAGGCAGGTGTGGGGGAGGGGAGAGAGGCAATGAAAAGGCGGGCGAAATGGCCTGTGGCGATAATGAAAAGACCTTTCCTAGTGCTTCTCATTAAATGCCTACAACAAAGACCACCACGGCCCTGGCAAGCGACAGGATCAAATCGCCATGAACCTCCAGGAGGACCCCAAATACCAGAAGCTACCCGTTTCTGCCCAGTTTTACACAGAGTGGGAAGGCGGGGACCGCTTGTCACTGTCATCACCCGACGGATTACAACCACTTTATATCCTTTCTCAAGGTAAATGCTGTGTATATTTTTACAGCATGAGCCAAGTGCACCGAAATCTGGGTCACTGCTTTGGTCAGAGATGAAGGAGGGAAGGAAGGGGCGGGAAGGCCGAGCGGCCGTGGGGTACAAAGGGCTTTGTGTCCTGGCCTGGCCCTGGTCCCCATTGTCTCTGTTGGTGGCTCAGCCAAGGGACAGTGTCTGGAGCTCCCCCAAGTTGCTAACCTGTCCAGCATGTAAGGGAAGACCCGGTGAGCAGATGGCCACAGGGCAGGAGGAAGGCGCTGTGGGGGGCGAGGGGGTGGTGAGCTGCCTGCCCCTGACCCGACACCTAGCACCCAGCACGGGGACATCTGGACGGCTGGGTGTTGGGAAGCAAGGACAGCGGGCAGACCCTCCCTGGACGGGCCCACTCACCGTCTGGGCTCTGTATGGAGCCTCTCCTCCGACCTTTAGTTTGGCTGCATCACCAACCTAAATCCTCCTGTATTTGGGGAGGTGGGCATGGGGGGGCTCTCTGCTTCCCAACAGCCCCTGTACAGAAAATGTACATGTTCCTGCTGCCTTTCTGGGCGTGACCCTGACCGGGATCAGATGGGAACAACCGGGCTGAATGCCTCTGTTCATCTTTTGAACTTGAAGGCCTTCCCAGATGACCGGGCACCCACTGCAAATGGGAATCTACAGTTCGAAAGCAGAAATGACCCTTCGTGGTTATCTGGTTCAGCACCTAAGGGGGACGGCCCTCCCTTCCCCTGAGGACCCTGGGACCACACAGAAGAATGGAGGGGGACCGGGAACCCAGCACGCAAGGACGAAGACGCATGACTCTCACTGACCCAGCTTGGCGTGGCCGAAACAGAACACGCAGCCGTCCGCCCCGTTGACCACGGACTGGATCACCTCCGCCACGGTCCCGGCGCACACCTCCGCCTGGCAGACACAAGGGGAGACACGCGGTGAGTGGGCCGTCAGTAGTGGAGCAGCGAGCCTGCTTCCCTGGGGTGTGGAGCCATGGCATTCCCAGACGCGCCGGCTTCTAACTCAGTCCTCTGACACTCCGTCCCCTCCAGCACCGCCCGCCCTGTGCCAGCCTGAGCGTTTCACACGGTAGCTGCACACCTCCCTTCTGCTCACTGCTGGGACCTTTCAGCCGCTGTCTGCACACCAGGCAGGGCCTGCGAACACAGGATGGGAACACAGGGCGCTTCCAAGGACCCCGTCCCCTCCCCTGCGGCTGTTCGGCCTCTGGACGAGGCATTTAAACTTTCCGTGTGCCCTCTGCTAGCTAGATCCTTCCTCCCCCCCCCCACACACCCCGCCCCCATAAAATGGGCCAGCCTTAGCACAGGGAGCACGGTGACCCGCCGTTTCAGCAGGGTGGCCTGGTGAAACACTGCAGTTCTAATCTGGACAGGAGACTCCTGGTGTCTGTCTGCTTTCTCTGCCAGCCTCCTTCCTTTCTCGATCTGCATCCTCCCCTTCCCAAAAGCAGACTTTGCTTTCCTTCTCCACAGATATTACATTCAACATGCACAGATCCTCGACAGACAGAACTCAGACCCGGCTCCTGCGGATTTTCTGAGTTTCCCCATGAACAGCCAGCCGCAGAGCCCTCTGTCAATAATGAGGACTCAGTCAATTTTGTGGACCAACGTGGAGCTCTGGGAACTCTCTCTGGTTAGCCCCCGGGGGCTTCCGCAGCAGCGGGGGCACAGAATTATTCACTGTGTGCTCCTGCCTTGGATTCTGTCTCGGAGCCGGAGTCAGATCTCTTGGAAACATTCAGAGACCGTGTGAACAGGCTCCAAAGTGGTCTGAGTGAGGACCCCCCACCCCCTGGCGGGAACCTGAGCTCTGCGGGCCTGGCCGTGAATGCAGTTATTCAGCGCCAGGCTGCGGCAGCACAATGAACCTAAGTGCTCAGAAACCAGTGGTCTCTCCGCGGCCGGCATGGAAAAACCACACTCCTCACCGCTGTGAGTTGTTTTGGTGGTGGTCACCTCAGCAACTCTGGTGGGGGTGCCTCCTAGGCGAAGGGGACAGCAGGACAGGGCTGCCGTGGGGTGGGGACCACAGGATCTGTCATATATACAGGACCCAGGCCACGAGCGCCTGGCTCAAAACCCCTGAAACAGAGGCTGTAGAATCTTAGAGGAATTTGCCAGAGGCTGAATGAACTCGGCCTTTATTAGACATAAAGGGAGATGGGGGTGAGAAGGCTAAGAGCCCACCCTAATGTATCCATAAACTGCCTTAGATTCAAGGTCAGTAGGGAGAGTGTCAGTTGTGCATGGACTGAAGTGCCTTCACCACGTCACCGGTGCCAAGGTCTGGCAGAGGAGACCAGAGAGGCGTACACTGCACAGGGCTGGCGGACTTCCCTGGCTGAGTCCCTGCCCAGCATCCACTGAGGAGTGTGGGGAGTGAGCTGTGCCTCTGGTGTGTGATAGGAGGTGACAACAGTCTCTGGAGGCTGGGTGCTGCTTTTCCGGGGCCAAGAGAAGCAGGCAGCCTTCCTTAGTGCAGACCCGGGGGCCAAGGCCAAGTCCGCAAAAGAAGCCTCTGCTGCCTCATAGGTCTGAATCCTGCCCCATTCCTCCTGCTAATAACCGAGTCTGTGCCCTCCCACATTCTGACTGAAGCCTAGTGTGGTGGTAGCAGGGGTGGGCGCTGAGGGCCGCGATGAGGTCATGACGGTGGAGCCCTCGGGAGTGGGATTATAAAAGAAGCCCCAAGAGCTCTCTGGTCCCTTCCACCACGTGAGGGGACAGCGAGAAGGCACTGTTTAGGGGCTCTTCCCAGACACCAGATTTACCAGCACCTTGATCTTGGCCTTCCGGCCTCCAGAACCACAAGAAAGGAATTTCTGTTCTTATAAGCCATCCAGTCTGTGCTATTTCATTGTGGCAGCTCGAACAGACTACATCCCCTCTCCAAAGCGCGACCCAGCAGCAGTCTGCCCCAGCAGTGGGCAGAAGAGGACGGCCAAGGCCACTCAAGGACACTAAAGATGGCTCCTGAGGGCAGAGAAAGCAAAACTCGGGGCCCACGAGGCGGCCGGCCTTGGAGGGCCTTGGAGGGCCTTGGAGCACGGGCTGCCCTGTGCACTGTCTGGCCCCTCTGCTTTGGAGGCTGGAAGGAGCTCGCCCTGAGAGGACCGAGGCTGGCCACAGCCGCAGCGTAATATCAGCATTAAGAACGATGATTTAGTAGTAAAAATAGCTCACATTTATTGAGCACTATGTTCTCAGTACCTCATGGGTATCAATTCAGGGACTCGCTATAGCCTTAAGGAGGTACATTTGGGTCCCGTCTTCATTCTACAGATGACACTGAGGACCAGAGACATCCAGAGACAAGTGTGACTTATCCAAGGACACACTCCAAGGACACACTGCTCAGAAACAGTGGGTAAAATGACAGGTGGCCAAAGATACCACACCATACAGAGCAGAACACAGAGAAGAATCTAGAAAAGATGTCTGTCAGGGAAGGGACTGTAAACGAGAGACTTCATCTGTGAGACTGTGTCCTTGTCTGTCGGGGGAAAGGAGCCACGCCTCCCTGTCCCCAAGCCATAGAATTCCAGGAAGAACAAACGGGTTGACCCATAGGCAACTTCTTAAAAATGGTAGATGTTCTTGAAGTGCAGTTTATTATGTGTGGTGTTGGAAATTTCAGCAAACATAAAGCATTCTAAAGTGAGTGTGTCTATCTCGAGGAGCAGATGAGTCCTGCCACCAGGTCTGAAACGTAAATAGAGACTCGCAATACAAGCGGCTCCTCTTTCTGGAATGAACTTGAAAGGCATTAATCGTCCACGGTGAATTTAGGGTTTGCCTTGGAATGCTGACAACTGAGGGAGATCGGCCTTGGAGAAGTTTTAACTGCGTTATTTGAATTATTCGTAGGCCGTTCATTAGGCCCAAAGTCAGGCTGAGCTTAGTGAGCCCGTGGATGGTACCAAACACGGAAAATGAAATGAAGAGGGAAACCACTGAACTTATTCATAAAGCGCTTTGTCTTTTCACGGTGAGCTCGTGGGGGAAACCCCGTGCTCGGCTGGTTAATGAATGCGGCCCACCACACGCGCTCTCTGCCGACGGTGCGATCCGGTGTCTGCGTGAACACCATGTCTTTCTACACTGAGGCGCAACGCGGAAAAAACTAACAGGAGCTGCCAATGGTCGTTGTTACGCTCCAGGTTCTGCTAGCGGCTATGAGTCACCCTGCTGCACGCTGTTTTGCATAAATCTTGGAAAGTACTGGAAATGTATAGGGGAGGTGCAAGTGTCTGATGCCAAAATGTGGGCAAAGTAGGCTACTGTCTACCTCCAGCCTAAGTTATAGATGTCTACTAGGAAACCCGCTTGCACCAATTCATTGCGCATGAACTTCCCCAGATGGTGCAGATGAGTCTTCCACCAGACATCTGTTCCTGCTGGGACTGGCTCTGGGGACTTTGGTCTAGGAATCTCGGCACTGTGAGCTGCTGAGGTCATACTCACAGCAGATGAACAAAAATGGCCACAGTCACCCGCCCTTCTCTGGGTGCGCGCCCCTTGCGGTGTCACTTCGCAGCACCTGAAGCAAGAGGGGGAGTCTCTCCCCGCCCTCCAACTGGAGTCAACAGAACACAGCAGAAGACATGGTGTTTCGAGTCTGAACCTCAGCCTCCAGAGGCCTACATGCTTGGATCATGCCACTGTCACGAATGTAAGTCCAAGACAGCCTCCTGGTCGATGAGAGACAATGTGAAGAGAGAGCAGGCGGCCTGGCCAAGGCCATTCTAGAGCACCCTAAGGCCAGCCAGCCAAGATCCACAGAGCTGACCACAGACATGGAAATGAGCGCGTTGGGGGCAGAGGAAGGTCAGCTGACCCACGGGCTCACGTGCAGTAAGAAACTCTCGTTGGTCTCAGCCACTGAACTTTGGGGCGGTGTGTAATGCAGCAGACGCCTCTCCCTGCCCCACCCTCCGCCGTTCCGGGCCACAAGCCTGCCTGTTAGCCTCCGTCTCCCTGCCTGGTGCGCCAACTCCTCACTGGAACTCTAGACTTGGCCTCTCTAGGGTTCCGACTAATTCTAATCCAGCTCCCAGAAACGCCTGTCCCCTTACACACCCACACCCAGAAGTGGGGGCAGGGGCGGGGTCCTCAGGACCATGCACCTCAGCACAGTGGCCCCTGAGACTTCCTGCTGTCTCCTCGCTTCTGGATGCCCCACACTGACTGGCTCGTACTTCCTGCTCCCCAGAGGCAGAGTTGGTGGATACCCTGGCACGATGGTCCTGCCCAGGGTATGACACCAGTTATCCCAAAGAACGAGGCTGTTCAATGGAGCTCTCGGTGGCCGCTACACGCTGTTGTGTGTGTGGCGGGCGGTGGGGGGTAGCTGGCCCCTCAGACAGCCCACAGGTCCCGGTGAATGAGTGCAAGCTCCGTGAAACGAGCTAACACTGCCTGACCCCGGGGGTGGGGAGCACACCCACCTGCGAAGCATCCTGTGGGAAAACTGCGTCGAAGGCAAACATCTTAGGAGGAACCTGGTTGCCTCTCTTCTGGAAGGCATTCTGACCGCCACATGCCAGGGGGTCATACAGGGTGATCTGCTTCTTCCGCGGGTCCACCTTTAAGAAAGAGCTGGACTCCGAGGTGTCACGGGCCAACGTGGAACAAATGCGAAGCATGACTTTCACCTTTTAAGAAACAGGAACCAAGACAGATGCGGAGTAAGTTGGACGCCGAATGGCGGGACACCCTCGTATACTCTGGACACATAAGTATTCACGGCACAACACGGAACCTTCCCAAGATAAATTATGGTGACGTGCCCAATGAATTAGCAAAGTGAGCCTTGGCTGATTGTGGGAAAACTGATTTATTTATAATTACCAGGTAGGATATTTCCACGTGTCCGTTACTTTATTATTGAAATCGCACGTCCTTGTCTTCCTGTTAATATAAATGGGAAATCAACTGTCCCCTGGTGGGCCAATCACACAGATGAAAAGTAACCTGGGCTGCCAGGCATTCAGGGCGGGTGTAGTGCCCTGGAAGTTCACAGATCAATAAACCAGGGACATAAAAGTTCGCTTCCATAATTCTTGCCTCTGCTCATCAGGACTCTTGAAGGAAAAAAATCCACGTTTTTTAGTGTCATCAATAAAGACCCGTGCGGTGGCCTGTTTTTAATGGCCAGCATTTGAAATGTGTTCCAAGGGGCAACAGTGATCAAAGATTCATTTGAACCGTGTTACTGGGGACCCCCTTAAG
Source organism: Sturnira hondurensis (assembly GCF_014824575.4). Taxonomy (NCBI): domain Eukaryota; kingdom Metazoa; phylum Chordata; class Mammalia; order Chiroptera; family Phyllostomidae; genus Sturnira; species Sturnira hondurensis. Next base: position 1,524,372 of record NW_028091156.1, on the reverse strand, counting down.
TGAGTGCCTGGGAGTTGACTTTTCAGGGGATGAAAGCACATCTCAGGCCCACCCCCTGAGTAGTTGAACGTGGACATTTCAGGTGCCCTTGACCCACTCAGCCCCGGAGCCTCAGGTCCTAGGGAAAGGGGGAGGGGTTCCGGCACTGCCAGCCCTTCGTCACTGCACTGCTGGTGCAGCCCAACTGTGCCGAGTGCCTTCTCTGTCCCAGGCACCGGGCTGGGCACTGGGGATGCAAAGACCTGTGACTTGTAAACTAGCAGGGCAGCCGGATGGACACAGGTCATGTCTGTAATGCAATGAAGCAAATTCTGAAGCTCTGTACAGGGTTATTTTTAAATCCCTGTGTCTTGCTCTCTTCATCCAACCAGTGGCCAGGTCTGATACAGTCTCAGTGATGCAAGTGTGGGGAGGTGGCTGTACGTCTTTGAATCAAATATTTCAGACACAGACGCGCTCAGAGAAGAACCTATGGACTATACTGCGCTGCGCATCACAGGGTGAGGGCATCCTCCCGCCCACCCAGCCCTGCCTACCAAGGCATGGGAACTGGTATGAGGTAGATAAAGCTGAAACGTACAGAATTTGTAGGGTGTTGGGCCCAGCTGTTCTCATCACTGAAGAACAGGATGCGTGTGCAGGTCCAGAGACCAGGGTCACTGTGGACGGGGCACAATGCTGGGATGAGGCCCACCTCCCAGGGGGCAAGTCTTGGTTCTCCCACCGTGAAGTCACAAGACAATCCCCGCCGTTCCCTGAAGGTCGGTTGTGAGCTAGGGCTGTGCGGTTGCCCAAAACGTCGCATTTACCCTTCCCCAAGCCAGGGCACGGGCGCACTTGCCCAGACTTTATAGACGAGAAAACACACGTCACAGAGCTTGTCCCAAATCACTGAACCTGCGGAGGCCAAGGCTGGGCTTGTCCCCTCCCGCTGGATGACTCCAAAGCCCACTCTTCCCCGTGTGGCCACTGCCCCTGCCACACACGGGCGGACTTGGCAGAGGCTGGTTTCTCACCTGCGCCATAGGATGACAATGCCCATCTGGTGGGCCTGCTGCAGGATGAAAGGAGTTGGCGTGTGAAGTACTGAGCACAGGCGGGTGCTCCACCCCAGGGTAGGTCTTTCCCTGCCTCCTCTTCCTCTTCCTCCTTATACTTGTTCCCTCCAATCACAATGTCCTGGCCCCTCCCAACCACAGTGTTACCAGTGAGGTTTTGCAACTCCTTGTCTTGGACTCGGGGTGCCATGGATCACAGCAGGGTGGGCTCACAGCAGGGTGGGCTCACTGCAGGCCGAGCTGGGCCCGAGCACTGGGCCTTACAAGGCTCCTACTAGTGCAGCGTCGTCACGTCCCACAGTCAGCCTGCACGTGACAGCTACCCCCACCCCGTCTGTCTACATCCATTCTGGCAATTTTCTTGTTCACTGTGAGTGTCCCCAATCTTATTTCAGTTCCCTTCGTTTCTATCAATTGGTCCCATTTACACAGCAGGCGTGCTAAGAGCTCGTCCTCAAATTGCAACTTTTGGGAGGTGTCTGGGGGCGCCGGGCCTTCGGTAAGCAAGTCCTCCCGCCCCAGCCCAGCCTCTGAACGGCACAAGTCAAGGCTGATGCCATGCCAGGCAGAACTGATGGAGTCACATGGCCCACCGCTTTTCCATTTCGCAATTTCACATGCAATTTCTGGGTAACTAGAGGTGCTGAATGTAAAATATGAGCTAAGCCACGCATGGGTCTATGAGGAAAAGCAGGAGAGAAGGGGCTGAATTAGTGAATCATTTGTCAGAGAGGAATTCTCCTGCATCTTAATGAAGTTCCAAGCGTGCACTTCAATTTCTGCAGACAGACTGAGGGTTCCAGCGGCTGGTTGGCCAAGGACATCCACGCTTCTTTAAAAGCCCACTGAACTCTGGGCTGGGGGAAAATGCTGCACGCCGTTACTTTCCTTGCAATTCATTTAAATAAATGGATATTTTTGTCCCCCTAAAAGGAAGGAAGCTGGGTTTTTCTGCTTCCCCTCTTTCATGCCCTTTTTCAGTCTAGCCCTCCCCTCCCTGTCTAATCCTCGGTAACTGGAGTGCTCAGGAGGTACCAGTGGGGTCAAGCAAAGCCCCAGGACTCCTTACCAGAAGTTCTTGCTTTTGTTGCAAACTCTGGCAGGTTCTCAGAGACACCTACTTCTACCCCCTCCTGTCCCTGCAGCTCGGGGGTGACTGTCCAGCAGTCTTAACAGGCACAGCCTCTCCCCAGCCCCCGGGGTAGAGGAGGCAGTCAGCAGTCACTGCCCACGGCAGAACTGGGGGAATGGGACCTTGACAGTTAAAGGCACAGTGTTGGGGGGGGGGGTGGGCGCTGACACCTGGATTCACTGCCTCCAGCAAAGATCTCACTGGACGAGGCTTCACATTGCCTCACTTACCTAATTGGTCAGTGGATGGTGAGAGACAGCCATTGCTCTGGGCAGCAGCTGTCCCTACCACATCCTGCTCACTCATCACCTGGACATGTCCTCCTGGGGGGCACGGTGGGACTGAGGGGAAGGATCAGTGAGATATTCGCTGAGAGGCAGCGCACGGTGCAGACTGAGGGCAGCTCTCTGCTGCTGGTCTCTCCCCCCAGGCCTGTGGCCAGGAGGCAGACTATGGCGCTCAGGAGCCCTCGGGGTAAACTGGACCATTCAAAAGATCCCTCGCCAGTGGGAGACAGACGACAGATAACAGTGCAGTGGTGGGAGAAGGAGGGCGCCTCGCCATCCTTGTTGTGTATGAGTTTGTTTAAAGTCCTTTGTGGGTCCCACAGTGAAGGGCCTCCCAGGCGCATGTGAAACAGTGACTGGTCCCTGGCCGGAGCCACAACCACAGTACACGCTCAGGGACCGCGTGTCTACGGCGAAGGCTGCCAAGTAAACGAATCTCTAACATCTTTTGATTCCTATGCATATCCACGTTTTGATTCTCTTTACACCGATGCTTAAGTTCACAGATATTTTTAATAAGCTTAGTAGAAACTGGTCCAGGTGGCCTCAGATCACCTGACCAGAAAGACCATTTGGCATCCTTTTTGCCTCAATCCTGGCAGTACCAGAATTGTCTTTAAACACTCACATCTGTTCTTAAGTTTCAGAAATGTGGCTGGAAATTGCTCTCCAAAGCAAGTCAGGGGCTAATCAGAAGGTTCATCCAATCCCACCAGCGGGAAGCAGGGAGGGAAAAGGAGAAAAAGCAAGACTGTCAAAGGGCATCCAAAACCAAAAAGTCACCTGTGGAGACCAAGCAGCGGAATGCAGACCCCGATGGCAGCGGACACTGCTCTCCACGGCCTCGGTTCCCTTGCAGTGAGGCCAGGTGCATCGGTGGGGATGCTGGGGGTCCTCCTGGCGAAGTGGGAGCCATGGGAATCCGGACCACCCTGTCACTCCCAGGAGACCCTCTCTGCCTTAGATGGGAGAGGCAAGGTGTGGACAAAAGACCGAGTGTACAGCCCAGGCTCTGTGCGGTGACAGCGAGGGTGAATGTAGAGGGGCACCCTGCTGTCCTCGGTGCACACCAGGAAGCCTTCCTGGCGGAGGGGTAAAAACTGGGTTCACTGTTTCTGATGAATCGATCTCCTTTCTTACAGGTTCTGGGTGCAGGGGGCCTTGCAGCGGGCGAGGAGCCGGAGACTGGGTTCTAATCCAAACGTCACCACCACTGAGTGGCTGTGCGGCCTGAGGCCCGGGCCTTGGCCTCCTGTCCCTGAAATGGGATAGTTGTGCCACCTCCCTTGAAGGACAGTGGTGAAGAAACAAGCAGGTACAAAGGGACATATGCAAATGTAAAATACTGCTCTGGAGAAGGAGGGAGGGGCTCACACCTCTTTCTACAGCAAATGAATGGCGTCGGAAGCCTTTCTCCTAAGCTTAACTCTAAAAATTAAAGCAAACAATTCTTTAATAACCATACACATCCACAGCAACCAGAAAGACAGAGAACAAATCAGTCCCCTCTCCCCTCCCCTCCCAAATGAAAGGAGACCATATGGTTTGCTGACACACTTGTCAAGGTGAGTAATCCATGTAAAATTTGGTCGGAGCATCTAAAAGCTAAGTGTGGAATTTCCCTTACTCTATTCCTCTCTTCTCCGTCGCATCGGTGTGATGAGTGGGCTCGCACTGTCTACTTACGGTCCATTAGCCCCTTCGGGGAAATTCTCCAGCCGCTCAAAACAAGATGAGTGGGGAGACGGGAGCCCGAAACAGCGCACACCGTTCAATCTGCACTTCCCACACACTCGCTTTCCTGGCCTCCCAAGAAATTAGCGGCCCTCCACATCTTTCTGGGCGTGGGGCGCTCTGACAGACGTTGAAAAAGATTCTGATGAGGTGCCAATCTCTAAAACACCCTGCAAGGGACGGGATGCAGGGTGCAATTTTCCAGCCATTATTTAAATAGTGCTTTGGTCTTTACGGTACAATGGGAGATTCCGCGGCAGACCCGCCACAGGCCCACTGAGCCCCATAAACAACACTTTCCCTTCCCCTTTAATTTACCCAGTGTGTCCACTTAACATGACGGGCGAGTGACAAAGATGTTCCGTGATGAACCAAAACTGGGTTTTATAAAAAGAGAAGGTTTAAACACCTTTCTAATACAGTTTCTAGAAATGATCTGAAATTACTTCTCCTGGAGGACGATCTTGTTGGTTTCACGGGGCAAAAGGGTTCCAGAAGGTTTTTTTAGGAGACCACAAGAATTATCTGCCAGATAGTAATAACCTTGGTGGTCCCAAACAACTGCAGCGCCAGGGAGTATGGGGAGGGGGGGCCAAGCAGGCCGTGCTCCCAAATCACAGAGGGAGCTTTTAACCTGTCTTGCGAGGTTCGCGTTCCGTGAAAACACAGTTAACTATTAAGAGTCACAGGTCCACATCTGAAGGGAGGCCTGAGATTCTAGGCACAGTTCAGTGGTTAGTCACAGAACAAAACAAAATCGGAGTGAGTGTCTTTGCATAAAACGCAGTAACAACCCTACACGACCCACTCAAAGATCCCAGGGTCGGGTCCACCTGGAGGACGTCCAGTGTAGCATCCGTGCAGGTCTCGGGTGGGGGCGGAGAGAGCACCGCGGGCCTATTCTGCCGGGGCAGGGTGTCTGCTCTGGAGGAAACCAATGACTCGGTCACTCAATCGGCCCCCCACACCCCTGCCACCCGTCTTCACACACTCCGCAGAGTCTGCGTTTACTAAGGACTGACTACCTTCTTCCCAGCTGGCCCCCAGAAGCCTTGCCAGGGAACTACCCCTATGATGACTATCACCCTGCCCCTAACGTGAGGGCTCGGAGACTGAGGCTTGAGTCCTTCGGTGACTTGTCCGAAGCCTTGCAAAGGCGAAGGGAAGGTGGCCTGTCCCCTGCTCTCTCTACAGTGAGTGGCCTGGGTCAGAGCCAGGGGTACGCTCTTCCCCGCCCAAACCAGCAGGGCCAGAACGTCTCTGCCTGGGCCTCGGCAGAGCCACCTCTGCAGAGCAGGCGGGGGCTGCCCCGGCACTGGGGGAAGCCAGCCTCTCGGCGGTGCCAGTGGGGGAGCGCATGTGGTGCCACACAGCGGGCGATGAGCAGCGAGGCCATCAGAGAGGGAAGGCGTCCATCACCGAACGCCAGGCTGGGGAAGGCGACAAGCGGTGGCACGATGAAGCGAAGGGCGAGAGGACATGTGCAAGACCAGTGAGTGGAGCCCAGTGATGAGAGGCACTCAGTCGAGAAGAGCTCCAGGGGGCGGAGGGGAGGGGAAATTCCCTGAAGCACGCCACCACTGGGCATCTGTCACCAGGCAAGCCCAGCACGGGACTCGGCTCGGCAGGGAGCATAAAGCCAGCAGAAAAGTCCCCCTGGAGGGGCGCTGCCCCTGGTGGGCAGCCTCTGGGAGCAGGTCCCCCCACCACCACCACCAATTAGCAGGCTGGGGAGAGCAGCCAGGCTGCGAGGACGGAGGTACGTTGCAGGGCCTGGGCTGTCAGCAAAGATGGGAGCTCTGATGGCAGCCCATTAGAAAAGGTCTCCTGTCACCGCTCATTGTGCGAGGGAACTTATTTTACATGGATGAGCCGAGTTACACAGGCATGCCGAGGCTTGGGCATGCTCCGGTCAGAAGGGAAGCCCGACCTGGGACCCCAAGGCATCCCTGGGGTGAACCCCTTCGGTATTAAGGACCCTAGCAACCAGCGTGTCCTCCCTGTGAGCACGGGGAGTATGGCCGGGAGCTGGGGAGCACACACCCCGGGACGGGCGGCCCGGGTTGGGGTTCTGGCCGTGCCTTGGCCAATGTGTGTCTGGGGACAGTGATGTCACGTGTGCTGCGCCTACAGCCTAGTTATAGTGACAGCGCTGCCTAGTAGAGCCGCGTCTGTGAGACCCCCAGTGACAGTGTTGGTACGTGGAGAGCACTCAGTGACTATTGTCTATTACCACTTTATAATAATAGTGCTGTGACTATAAATGTATTATTTAAAAGAAAAGTTTTTAGTCCTCACCCAAGAATATATTTATTGATGTTAGAAGAGAAAGGAAAGAGCGCGCACGTGCGAGAGAGGGTAGATTGGTCAGTTGCCTCTCAAATGTGCCGTAACGGGGGAATAAACCCCAAACCCAGGTATGTGCCCTGACTGGGAATCGAACCCGCAAGCTTCTGGTGTCTGGGATGATGCTCTGACCTGAGGAGCCACCCAGCCAGAGCTGAATGTATTATTTTAACGTGGTTTCTTCATCATTAAAATGAGAATAATAATCACAATCTGGAAGGATTTATATGATTATTAAGCAAGTAATCTAAGTGCCTGACACACAGTAGGCCCTTGGTAAATAATAGTTGCCCCCATACCCTTGTCCTCAAGAACCGTACAGATGACCCCTGCTCTCCCTGTACCCACCCTCGACCTAGGGGGTCAGGGGACTTGAGTCGCCAGGTTCTCAATCCTTTATGCCCACACAAGAGACCCGAGAGGGCAAACCCCATTTCCCCACACTGCACAGAGTTCCAGCAGGTTCCACACCTGCCCAAGGCCGCCCAGGTTGTATCAACCCCAAGTAAAGCTTAGGTCTTCCAACCTCCACCCACACTTGCTTTTTCCTGCATTTTTGGTAAATCTTGGGTAAGTGACAATTGGAGATTTTTCTGAACACTGACAGAAAAATGAGCATGGTTACCCTGGGGTTACTGTGGTTATTTTCTCTTTTGAACTCCCCACTGAAAAGGTGAAACGGCGTGGAAGCAACTGCGGAGGCGGCACAAGCAGCGGGCACCCCCTCAACGGGACCTCTCCCAGAAGTCCCCGGCCTGGGTTTTGGTGCTTCCTGTTAATAAAGGGCCCACTTGGCACAGATGCCCACGCGTGAGTTGTGATGAAAGCGCTAACAGATCCGTCATTAAACAGCAAACACGCGGGAAATGCTGCCTCTGCCGACGTGTCTGTCCCCACAGAGGTGCTGTCGGCGTGGAGGACAGCAGGACAGGAGGGAAGCCGTTTTTCTTTTCTGAGGCCTACTTTATCATCGACACGAAAACCGCAGCTCGCTAATAACCTGACACTTGATTGAGCATCTTCTCGCCTCACTGCCGGCCTCTCCTCGGTCCCGGGAATTTCAATATCCCACTGCTTCTGGCCTTTGACCTACATAAACACCACCACCCAGACTCTGAACGTGCGGCGGGTGCCCCAGTCAGCTCAATGTCTAGAAAGGCCAGCTACCAGATGCACCATGGGATTTTGTAAAGCGCCGTAATAAGATCGAAACCAAAAAGGGCGGTCATCACTTTAAGTGCGTGTTCTGTGTCAGACTATCTATGCTGTCTCCTAAGTCCGACTAAACACACGCAGCACCCATGGGGCGATGGCTGTGTTCCTCCTGTGTGTGGCTGAGGCCTGCGCAGGTGCCCTCGTTCACCTGGGTTCTCGGGGTTTCCTGGGGGCAGGTGGCGGGGAACCTAGCACAGGACCCCTCGGTTCAGCACCAAGGCCTTTCCAGCCAAGAGGGCCGCATGCTCAGGGCTGGGAGAGAAGGTGCCCTTCCCAGGGCCCACTGGGGAGGCTGGGTGGGTGCAGGCGTGGGGCGTCCCCTCCCAGAGAAGCTACGGGCGTGGCCACTCCCAGCTGGGCTGCTTCTCTGGTTTGCACTTTGCAGCCCACAGGCCAGGGAAGAGGAGAAGGAGGAGGAGGAGGAGGAGGAGGAGGAGGAAGGGCCCCTCCCAGTGAGAAAAAGCATCTGAGGGGGTGCTGGGGCCGAGAGGCTGAAATCTGGAGCAGTCTTTGCTAAAATGGAAAGTCTTTTAAAATTTAAAGTTTAATTTAAAGTTGAATTTGGCTACAATTTAACTTTCATCGGAGCCTGACACGTGTCCAACAACTGCTGTGCCGGACTCCGCAGCCTCATGACCGCCTCCCACTAAAGGGGGAAAGACAGGAGGGAGGAGGAAGACCTTATGCCAACGCCTTGCCTCATGCCCCCGGACCATGGTCAGTCTCAGAGATTTTCATTGTTCTTCGGGAAGATTAAGGAAGTTCAGTGCCAGCCGCACTGGCCAAGGTCACCCCAGTTCTTTCTGCCAGCCCCTCCAAAAGGCCTGCATCCTCCGGCCACCCTGTCCACATTCACTGACCATCCAGGAAGCCCACACCAGGCGCCCAGCCCAGGCCGGGGCATGAGGAAGACAGAAGCAGGGGGGAGGGGGGAGGGGGGAGGGGCTGCGGATGAAACCAAAGGGAACCGGTGGCATTTCCACCTCAGATCCATTACTTTCAAGGTTGAGGTTTAGGTTTAGAAGCAAAACTACGTGAATTTCTTGGCTTAGCTCCATCGAGCCCCCAGCTCGCCACTCCATCCTGTTGGGGGAGTGGGTGGGACCCGACACACCTGCAACTCTGGAGCAGGTCGGAGGTGAAGGACACGTGGTAAGAAGAGGGGGTGAGAGAGGACCAGCTGGGGGTAAGGAAGCAAGTACTAATGCACCGTGCCCGGTGCCACCTCAGACCAGGGGCAAACCACGCCACCTCTGATTTCCGTAGCCGCCTCTCTACCTTGGCCCAGAAGCCCTCGCAGGCAACAAGACTCCCGTTCAAAGCAGAAAGGAAAATTCTAATGTGGAAGATTATTTGGAGGAGGCACCTTCCCTTTACCTTCGTCTTAGAAGGCTTGTGGAGAATCAGAGGGAGGTCAGGGAAAGGAGTTCCAAATAAATGGCACATTTTCCTAACTGCGGTCTTCCTCGGTGTGCATACGGTAACGATGGGGGGGAAAGCTACACATTAAGACATGTGCTTGCATTCCAACAATGACAACCCTCTGGGCCTGGGAGGCGACAGCTGCGGGGAGGTGTGGGAGGGGAGAGCTCCCTGAGGCTGAGGGGCTTCCACAACCTTTGCTGAACGGCGCCCAATCAGCCAGTGGGCTCCTGCATTTGGGAATCCAAAAGCCCCCCCATGGGGCTGTGTGTGAAGCATTTATCATGTGCAGGGAAGGACGGGCGCACCTGCGGCTTGCTGAGCTGGGAAAGCGAACTTGGCTCAGGTCCCACGAGTGTCCTGCACGGGCCCTTTTGCATTGGGGGGAATCAGCATTCCCTGGGGGGGCAGACGCAGCAGGAGCCCTTATCACGGCTCCGCAGAGTGGACCCGGCTCAACTGCTGTGGTGTCCTTAACGTGGAGCCTTGTTCCTAGGCTCCAGCTTACCCAGGACTGTTTTACTTTGCCTTCTAGGTAAACCCACCACAATCTGCCCTGTTTCCATTTCCAAAGAGTCTGAGCTCTGTCCCCTTTCACAGCGCGATGCTCAGTCCATCCTGTTTGGACTCGGAAACCTCAGGCTAGAAGAGACTTGGCCAAGGGACACAGACCGCAGAGCGCAATCGCCGGGGACTCTCCCAGGCTGCTGATACCCCCACCCCCACCAAACTATTCTAGTGGATAAACACCCAGGCCCCAGCCATTCAGGAAGCCTCCATCCATTCCCTCCTGCCTTCCTTCAGCATCGGTTGAGTGTCTCTCGATCTGGGCCAGCTACCATGCAAGGCTCTGAGCTTACAAAGAGCTTAGAACCAAGCTCTTGTGTTCGAGGGGCTTACAGTGCATGGGCTAAGAAAAACGTGTAACAGTGGCACAAACATTTCTGTGTGGGGCCACGAGGGCCCTTATAGTGGGGCCAGGAAAGGTTTCACGAAGGTGTCCAATGAGACTTGAAGAAGAGTCAGTGTCAGCTGGACACCCAAGGCGGGGCACAGGCACAGCGGGCAGAGTATGTGGGCAGAGTTGTGGAAGCGGCAAGTAGACATGGGGTCCAATTTCTCAGCTTCTCCACACCCCAGCTTCCTCGTCTGCAAGTTGGAGCCCGTAATAGTATATGCACCTCATGGGAGCAGTTCCGAGGGTTTCATGAGACGGTGCATGTGAAGCTCCTGGCAAAGGGCCTGGCACACGAGTGTCGTTCTGTGATTTCACTCTGATGTGGTTTAGAGTGGGCAGAGTGGAGGAGGGGCAAGCAATTCAGGTGGAAAAACAGGTGGATGTTGGATTGGAGAGAGCCTTCTTTTCCAAGCTAAAAGGTCTGTACTGAACTGGGACAGTGGGGAGCCACAGCGGGACACAGAGGGCAGGTGACTGGGAGGTTCCTGTTGCTGTGCCCCAGAATGCAGGTCCAGGGTCCTGACTTCTCCCATCTGTAAACCGGTGCCCACCCCACCTCCGCCACCCTTCCAGAGGGGGCTGTTACAAACTCTTAACGCCCATGCAACCTGTGCTTCTGCAGCACAACATTTAAAATGTGCCGCCCGCTTGTTCAGTGGGTCGGATTTGCGTAGATGACACACTATGGAGAGTTAGGAGAGTGCTGTGTGTGTGCGCACAGTGTTGAGTGTCTGCCTTGTGACTTGACAAGGAGAATAATGAATCAGTCAGCGAACAAATAAATATTAAAATGCCAGCGAGCAAGGCACTCTCCTTACCTAGCAGAGCAAGCACCCCTGAATATTTGCACTTGAGACAAGAGCCAAAGACAGATGCACTTCCGGCCTCTCAGAAAGAAACGTGTGTGGGGAGAGCACATAAATCCACAGGATGTGGGCTGCTCTGCACTGCGCGTGGGATGGGCTGTGTCAGCAGTCCTTCAGAGCTGCCTGGTAGAGACATCCCTCCCTCCTCGCCAGAGGACAGGAGACAGGAGTGGTGAATTGTGGGTTAGCTCACCCGCCGGACATTTCTCTTTCCCGAATCTGATCCATATTCCCAGGTAGTGACCGGGCTTCTTTCTTTTATTTAGGTCCTCACCCGAGGATATGTTCATTGATATGAGAGAGAAAGAGGGAGCGAGGGAGAGACATCGATGTGAGATAGAGATGTGCCCGGACTGGGGATCGAACCCTCAGTCTTTTGATGCGTGGGACAACTCTCCAGCTGAGTACACTGGCCAAGCACGAGTGGGTTTCTGTCATGCAAGGTGAAGGGCACAGACTCTTTCCTTAGTAAACTCTGGCCAGACAGCTGGCCGGCTAACTCAGTCTCCCAAAGCAGATTTGTGTTTAGGTGACTACAGGTTCCCAGGAACTGAGTTCACAGAAGCACACAAAAGCAGCTCATACTTTCTCGCTGAAGAGGAGCAAACTACTCAAACTTAAATTACATGCTGAACCCCAGACTGCCGGAGCCCCCCTCCCGGAGATCCTGAGTCAGCAGGCTGAGGTGGCCCCGAGTTTCCAGCTCCAGCTGACGCTGGCTGTCCAGGCCTCACAGCTCCCGGAAAACACGCCGGCTCCTCCTCGTGGCGTCTTTCCCGCAAACTCCACTGTGAGTCAAAAACACAACCCATGTGACTGCTTTATCCTGGGAAAACGGCAGTCCGATTGATTCTAAAGATTCTGAGAGCTAAAGAAAGAGCATTTTTTTGGTGCTGTCAAAATAGAAGTGGCTTCTGACTCCATTCCACAGCAGTTCTACTTGAGGCAAACTCGAGTTCGCACGTGAAATAAGATGTGTTAAAGCAACTTTTCTTCTAAAAGTAACCCCAACCTGCACCTACGCTTGTCTGGCCCGTGGCCTTTGCCTCCGGCTGCTTTATGGCCATCACGGAAGCATAAACTCCTTACCGTGAGAGCCAAACTGACGCTCCCTCCCGGCGGACTCTTTTCTTCTCTCCTCAAACACTGATTTGGAATCTGATTAAAATCATACTCATCAGGAAATCAATTATCAGAGAACAATCAATCATTGTTTCAAAACCACGGTCCCCCCTAGAGACTACTACCCTGGCTCGGCACTGTGTGCATGAGTGTGTGTTTGAGGACAGTGTTTAACAGTTTGACTTAACATTTTCTAGGGTCGATAAGCATGTGCTGGTTGGGTAGGGTGGTCAATATTTATTACGCGTGGGGAAAAAAGTTATTCAACTCAGCAGAAGACTCAGGATCGCATCACCAGGGAAGGACTGACCCCCTGCCTCTAGGACACAGGCCATCCAGAACGCAGTCTGAATTTGATGGAAGTATTTCCGAGCTGGGTGGGGCTGAGGGTTGTGCTTTGTTGGGTGTGTGAAAACTGGCCCCCTTCTGGCGATTTGTTTCCTCTCTGACACACCGGAAGTGAGGATGACGATGCAACCCAGACCCGCCTTGAAGGCCCTTAGGCACCAGGAGATCTAACCATGATACCATCCACCTGTAACTCGGTCCAGACGGCCGAGGGCCCTCGGGCAGCATTAGGGAGGGCTCTCGTGGGCTCCAGTCCCAACGAACTGATTTAATAAACTCTCAGGCATAAGAAGCATTCATCTATAAAACTAGGGTAAGAGGGACCATAATGAATTTTCTCTGAAAGGTGGAGGGTCAGGATGTCTGGGTGGGGACAGGAAGGTGGCATCTGTGAGGGCGACTCATAGCCACCGCTGCTGCACAGATTGGGTGGTTACGCTCCAGGCAAAAAACCTCATATGCAAATTGGTAAAAGTGTGTGTGCTTTGGAGGACAGGCTGTGTCTTCTTCATCCTTCTCATCCCCAGTGGCCCTGATAGTGCCCTCCACCCAGGCGGAGCTCGATTCTCAAGTCCGAGAGCCCGAAAGGAGAGGTGGAAGTGTCCCGGGACGGGATCTTTCCTGGGGAGGTTCTAGGTGAGGGTGCAAGGAGAAATAAAGGGAGATACGAAGGAAGGGGAAGACGAGCCTATAAATAATCATGACAAAGTAGATCAGGGGTTGAAAATGTTATAAAAGCAGCCTGCCGAGACCCTGACCTCTTATATTTTTAGGGAGATGGGTGGGAGGTGGTGGTTACGCTGGCTGGCAGGGCAGGGGGCAAATCCAACTTTACAGAAGATATGGCAGGAAGCAAGTGTGTCTGACTGCTGGCTTCTCTACGGATGAGTGTGTGTAGGGCGTTTTGTGGGGAGGTGGAGGTCAGAGAATGCTGTCAACCCTTACGCTCAGTGGCAGTCCTTGCATGTGGTCCCCATTCAACAAGCATCTTTTGAGGTCTTCACTCTGCCCTGTGCCAATCCTCCCAGCCACCCTATAAGGCAGGCCTGTACTACGATGTAAGAAATAGGTTCAAAGAAGCAAAACGGCTTCCCCAAGGTCTCATAGGAAGCAGAAGCAGAAATGGGATTCAAGCCTGGCTCTGGGTGGAGGTTGTACCCCAACTGCCTGCCTGGAGGGTCAGGGCAGGAGGATACTTAGGAATCCACAGATGGAACCCAGCCTACTGCACCTAAACTGTGCACAAAACAGAGCTCCCACTGCATGTGTTTACGGCCGCCTCGGCGAGTTTGACAGAACTCCCCGAAGTCGCTTTTTCCTTGGGCTGCTGTGCTTCGGCCCGCAGAAACCTATTTCATCACTTACAGAAAGCACAGGCTATGATTAAGTATATTAAGGGACTGTTAAAACTTAAATTAATGGCCTGATAAGTTGTAAAACAACTCAAAATTGTGTAAATTTGTATTCGGGGATTTTCAACAATTGTAAGTTATTGGCTCCACAGACTGTAACCAGTCTTTTGAAACTGTTCTGCTCCAATATTCAAATCCTTACTGGGAAGTTTACTGACAGGTTGCCGAATACAATGCCCCCCGGGGTAAATTCACAGCAGGCGTGAGCTCTCCGTGAAGAGGACCTGACCACTCGGCAGACACACCCTGTCAGGCTCAGGGTGGCAATACGGCCACATGAAGTTTAACGCCCTTTTTCTTCCTTATGTGTCCAACTGATCTCGCTTCTAATGGCCACAAATGTGTTTGCTCAAGTCTCAGAGGTTGCCCGGATGTAATGGTTACACCTGTCTTACATGCCCTTGAGTCGGCTCCAACTCCTGGCCACCCTATGGTTGAGTGATGCCCACCGTGTCCTGTCCTCAACAGCCCTGCCCAGGCCCTGTAGACTCACGCCCACGGCTTTGTTCATGGAGCCGCTCCATCTCCCCTTCAGTCTTCCTCTTCTCCCGCTGTCTTCATTTTCCCCAGGATTATTGTCTTTTCCCCAAAGAAACCCTGCCTTCTCATATGTGCCTAAGGCAGGACGGCTTCTAGCAAGATGGTCAAGTCCCTCCCATCGCTCAGCTGGAGGGTAACCGCCACGTCGAGCTTACCGTGGTGTTTACGGGTATAACTCCTGAGACCCAAAGAGCTACAGTGCGCACGCAAGTTCAACACTTGGGTCTGTGCATAGCATCTACACCTCTTGCCTCCCCCATTGAATGGCTTGCCACCCAAAAGCAAGGAATGGATGAGTCTGCGGTCATGAACTCTTCGAAGAACCGCAGACCCCAGGACTGAACCTCCCCAGCCATCTTGCCTGTCGAAGTAAGTCAAAGCAAAAGAATAAATGATTCTAAGCAAAGTGACCCCATTCTTCACACACACACACACACACACACACACGCACACAATCTACCTGTCTCTCTCTCTATCTTTACCATTACAATGAGTAAGAATATATTTGCAGTGAAACCCAATGCTATTCTGATCTAGGGCAAAGCCCATTCAATAGCTCTTGGTTTGAGCTTGGGAAAAAAACTGGGGGTAGAGAGCCTGGGGAATACCCTTCCAGGTAGCATCAACTCATGTAGGTCTCCTGGGTACCAATATCGTATCTAAAGAAACAATTTCCTACATGTCACGGAAAGGGCCAGACGGGTTGACCTCCGAAGGGCCTGCAGTTTGGTGTCTCCCCACAGGTGCAGTCTGCATTGGGACGACCTGGCTGATGAGTGGGCCAGAGCTGTCACTGGGTCCCTATGTCCCGCGCAGCCAGAGCTTGGTCAGATGGGGCTGCCGACAGATGCTCTGCGCTGAGGAAAACGGACACGGTGAGGCTCGGAGCGAAACCTTCATCGCGGGTCTGAGCCACTCTAATGACAGAACTGGCCTCACGCTGTCAGCAGCGAGAGAGACGATCCGAAATAGCCCCTAGTTTCTCTGTCTATTATTACAGTACAGATGAGGGCAGCAAATGAGATGAGAAATGCCAGGAGAGGCGGGGGGTGGAGGCAGGGGGTGGGAGCTGTGAGCCACATCCATCAGGGACAAAGAGGGGTGGCGGGAGAGAAGGCAGGGATGGCTTTTAGTCTCAGCGTGGGAGGAGGGCGATTTTGAAAGAATCCGCCTGGCCCATGCTGGGCTGATTCTGCCCCCCCCCACCCGCTGCCCCATGCCCCCCAGACGCTCCGTCTGCTCTTTTGCACCCTGCTCAGTGCCCGGGGAGGAGGGCCCGCTCACCCTCTGCACAAAGGAACGTAGGGTGGGAGGGCTCTGCACACGTCTGTCCCTCCGGCTCAGAAACTGCTCCTCTTCTGCCCCTCAGGCCTAGGGGGTGCTGGTACTCGGGTCACTAGCCGGGGGTACTGATCCAGTTTCCTACACCCCACTCATCCTCTCATAAACAGTCCTTTTGTTCAACTCTTCTCAAAACCCCCAATTTGGGGATCACGCCCTTTTGCATATCAGGACCCTGACCGATATATCTGGACACTCAGGAAGCATCATTTGCCCTCGTCTTTCCCCCAGTGTGCAGGCATTGGCTGCCGGTGGGTGGGCGGTGGACAGGGAGCGAGACTCTGGTTTTGATATTCCATCGGCAAAGGGAAGAACAGAAGTGGAGAAGTGGGAAGAGAGAGGCCTCTTCGTATTAAATACTGAGTGAGCACGTGGGGGGTTGGGCCCGTGGCCAGATGACCTTCTTTGGCCAAGTCAGAGCCCTCTTCCAGCTGTTAGAGCGAGTGTGTCAGAGGCTGGGAGTCAGGACGGCTGGCACAGCTCTTGGCCCCACTGCACAGCTGGGCACCGTGAGCCAGCGAGCTCAGCGTCCATCGCCAAGTGGGGTGACACCCCAAGGTTCTCCCTCGGAGGGAAAACAGAGATACCCATGAATTTTTCTCTGTTCCAAGTTTCCAGATGCCCTTCCTCTCTGTGGTGGAAAAGGGGCGCTGCGTCCACATGCGAGTGGCAGTGAAATGCAGCTCACAGAACCAACAGGTTTGTGTTTCCCTCTGGACGACGACCAGGCGGCTAGGAGGAAATCACTTGGAGACAGAGAATCCTGTTCATTCGAAAGATTTTTTTTTAAAAGAAAGCGCACAGGAAGAGTTGAGAAAGGACTTTTCTCTACAGCAATGATTTATTAGAATAGAGCCACAGACTCTGGTAGCATAAACCAGAACCTATTATTCCTCAGATCATTAACTGTGTTCTCAGGGCCTATGCAACTCCCTGAAAGTAATTTCATGCGAAAGTTCTGTTTCTATTTCGGTATCTCTGGCGGCATCTCAACAACAGGCTCAGAGAGCTGAGTGAAATTTCTGCTTTGCATGGCGACACGGCCACCTCCCGAAATCCTGTCTGAAGAGGAAAGGCAGACGGACCAGCTCCCCAGAGCCCTGGAGCCAGAGGCAGCTCAGTGAGCGAACGTTAGAACAGGCTCTACTCCAACCGCTACGCAGCGGGAACCCAGGTTCCCGGCAGGCGCCACGATCAGGCCGAGCCCGAGAACCTCTGACCTCTCACCTACGAAATCCCGGGTAATCACACCTGTCCTTCTCCATCAGAAACTGGCAAAACCCTGGGGCATTCGCTCCCTGCCACGGTCCACATATTTCATGCTACAGGGGTCCTCTAAACCTGTGGCCACGAGAGCAAAGTGACACAGATTTTAAAATCTGTACAAATTGGACGTGTGTCGCAGCTTAGGAAGAAGTGGCAAAGACACTCCGTGAGTCAGGACCTCCATGAGGAAGGAGAGCAGAGCCGGGGGGACGTCCACCTCGCTGACGAGTCACAGTCTGAGGCTCGTGGAGCCTCTGCCGAGGGGCTGGCTAGTCCCTGGTTCTGGTGTGAGGATGATGAGTACACGTGGGAAATCCTCCCCTGCCTATGGTCTTCTCCCCCCTAAATCTGCACATGCTGGTCCTATTGTCCAGCAGGAGTTCTCTCATCAAAGTGGAGCCAGTGAATCACTGGGCCGGGTCCCATCAGAAGGCGGGAGACGGGGTAGAGCCAATGCATCTGCCCAGAGTCCTGCAAAGCTCTGCCCTGCTCTCGGTCCCACAGCCTCCTGTGCCCTCTTCCCTCCCGCGGGGGCTGTGGGAGTGCCCTCAAAAGCCACTCTTGGCAGTTTGAGAGCCTAACTCTGCAGCCCAGCCCAGACAGGATGAATCTGGAGTCAGGTCACCTGGGTCCCACCCCTGACATTGTCACATCCTCACCGTGTGTCTACCTCTAGACCAGTGGTACTCAGTTGGGGACATCTGACAAAGTCCAGGGACAACATTTGTCAAATTCAGAGGATGCTATCGGCATCTAAAGGGATGCCAGTCACCAAGGATGCTGCTGAGCACCCTACCACCACACAGTCAGCTGGACCACGTGTCAGCGGAGAAGCTACTGAGGACCCTGCTCTAGGTTTCTGGGCTGTGATCTGTAAAATAAGACGTTTGCATTAGATCGTTTCAAAAACCATCTTTCAGAGACAATATTGTGAAATGCAGATGAAGTCTTCGGGTGAGTATGTAATTTTGTACCAAATTTAGCTACGGAGCACATCATAAATGATGTTGAGAAGCAAAAATCAGCCCTGAAAAGGATGCAAGCATAACTAAGCTTGCTTGTGTTGGTAACGACGAGGACATGTGTCCCTGAGGCCACAGCAGCCCCTGATGCTGTAAAGACGTAAGAACCTGCACTGTGTCAACAACCTAGCCAACAAGGGCTCATTTAGACGGCAGGAAAAATCCCAAGTCCCAGATCCCAGGCTTCCACTCAGGAGAGTCTGCTGGGAAGGTCTGCACACAGACTCCTCTTTGTCTAAAGCACGTTCCAAACCGAAGAAGGCCGGAGGTGACTCGGGTGGAAATGGGTTTCCAGAGGAGCTGCGATAAAGCACCTCCCTTCCTGAGCCCTGAAGAAATGCTCGCTGTGTAATCCATGTAACGGGACAGAAAAGGCCCGGGGGGGCCCCGGGGCAACCTACCCCACGGCCGACCAGACGCGGGACCATCAGCTCCCGCTGCTAGCTCAGGGCAACTCCTCCCACCAGCTGTGGCACAGACAGAGGTTGATGTCCTAGGTCTCCTTGGAGGGTCTTAGAGATAGTATTTGTCCCTTAAAAACTCACAAAGATAGCCGATGGCAAATGTGATTACTAGGAGTATAAGGGAACTAAGGACAAAGAGAGAGAGAGAGAGAGAGAGAGAAACCCCAGCAACAATGAGGCCCCCTGTGTGGGTGGGAGCTGGCTGGCCCGGGAAATTGGTGCCAGGTAACTCCAGGCCTGTGTTTCAGGTGGGCCCAGCGCCGGGGAAACGCCTGGTGGGTCTCTTGCTTGACAACCTGGTGCCTATGAGTCCCGGCGGAGGCTTTATTTTTATATTTCGTTCTCTAAATGTTCACATTTGGGGGGGCAATTGGGGCACATGACAGATAGCCAGCTGGACTCTTCAAAAATCAGGGCCTGAGGGGACCGGTTCTGAAGGTGACTCTCCCAGACATGTGCTGGCAGCAGTCGGTGCAGCGACTGGAGCTCCTTGAAGTCTCGACATCTGTCAAAGTTACACAAGGGTGTGGGGGGCGGGGAGGGCGAGTAATCTTAGAGAGACCTGGGCACCAGAGCCCCTTTCCTCCCTGCCCCCACGCACCCTGCCAGCACGAGGGAGGGGCAGGCTAAGTGGCGTAGAAGGTTCGCGTCCCGGATTCTCTGTCAGCAACTGACTCACTCAGCAAGAGTCATTCAGGGAAAATGTCACGCAGATGCAAAATTGACTGCAAAGGTAGCCCCTGTCAATGACTGGCTTCCTCTTAGGAACATTTAGTGAATCATTGTACTGACAGCTCTAATAATGTTATAGATTTTAAACCTTCATTTCCCCAACACCCGCACCCCATGATGAAGTCTCTGTGACTTGAACAAAGTCACTCTGTGCGAGGGGACAGTTAGAGAAAGCAGGTGCTGTTGCGGTCACCAACTGCTGGACCCTGACTCACCTGGGCATCGGAGCGTAGAAAGGGCCCAAGGTCCGGTCGGTGAGGGAAATCCGACTCCCACCTGGCTGTGCAGAAGCTATTGCTTCTGGTTTTATTTTATGCTTTGAAAAATAGACGAGAGAGAGAGAGAGAGAGAGACGCTTCCCCAAACTTCACCATTCTGTTTTCACCACTCTCTGCAAAGGAGGGTGATGACGGGCAAGAACGAGGAGAACGTGTGTTGAGGACAATGGAGAAGCGTCCCTCACACCCACAGTGCTGGTGCAAACGGTAGCTCACCTGGTCGTTGCAACCAGGTGAGACAGAGGCGAGAGGAACCAACCGCCTGGCCACCAAACAGGAGGGCCACAGGTGGGCCACGAGGCAGCCTGACCTCCTGTGAGTGGGAAGATCCCTGCCCTGACCCCGGATGGCTGGAGTGAGCCTGCCTGGGCCTCCCTTGCTGGACACCCCCGTTCCTGGGCCACAGGCTCCGCCCCCCCCCCACCCCCCCACCCCGTTCCGGAAGTAACGCCCTGGCCACAGGAACGCACTCACATTGAATGTAAGGACTATTGAGGTCTGGTCTAAAGCTGGCCCCAAACCAACTCATGTCGATCTTTATTTTCAGAGAGAACTTACAGAAGAAAATGACCTTTCTTTTTCCTTAGCCAATTTTCGACAAGCAAGAGAAAAACCTCTGAAAGGGGAAGAGGCAGTGAGATATTAAATAAAAGAAAAAACCAGCAATAAGATGATACAGAGAGAACTGACTTCAGGGGAAAAATAGCATTCATTCCATACTTTTAAAGACATTGTGGCCTCAGCAAACTTTGGGGCTTTCACATGAAAAGTAAGTATTCTTGCCCTAAACTACAGTTAGGTGTCATCGGGGAAAGCGAAAGGTTGAGTGTTCGATTCCCAGTGAGGGCACATGCAAGAGGCAGCCAACAGACGTTTCTCTCTCACACTGATGTTTCTCTCCCTCTCTTCCCCTCTCTCCATAAGTAAATTTTAAGAGACATCTTAAAGAAGTATTTGAATTTAAATAAAACTGGCATCTATGAGTCCCACTTGTCATCCCAGGGACAATGGCAGAGCACAGCCCTTTGTCTCCTGTGGTCTTGGGACCTGTTTTGTTCCGCATCTTATTCTCCAGGCATTTCAGTCGGGGGAGAAAGGTTTTCGTCCCCCTCAGGTACTGTAGAAAGCGTCAAGAACTCTATTGATACGTGTGCTTATAAGGACTATCACTCCACGGAGCCAGGAGGAGGCCAGGACGCAATCTTCCCATCTCTGTGTCAGGCAGACGTCCTTTCAAACAGAGGGGTGGAGCCATGTCCTCTCGGCCAGCACATCAGAGCCAAAAAGGGGCCTTCCAACAATGGCCCGTCGGCGGTGTGAGCATTTCAGAGGGTCATACGAAATAAAAACACGTGACAGATGTACATGACATGCCCTGAAATGAACTCGGGCGTTGGAATTGGATGAACAGTGGAAATAAGGAACCGTATTGCTACCATGATGTCTTTGAAGAGGCCGGATGGAATGTTTACTTTTTAAACTTTTGCTTTTAATTTTTTGAGATAAAATTCACTGAACACAAAATATCCCACCTTAACCATTTGAACAGGTACAAATCAGTGGGTTTTTTAAAAGATATGCTTACCATGTCATACAAAGATCACCACTCCCTCATTCCAGAACACCTCCGTCACCCCCAGAAGAACCCTGTACCCGTTACTAGTGACGCCCGAGTGTCCCTCCCCTGGCCCTTGGCGCCCATTAATCCACTCCCTGTCTCTACGGTGAGGCCTGAGAATGAAGGAGGAGAGGGACTTCCAATGGCTGCCTCAGGACATGTCCATCTGTCCTGGGAACAGTGACAGGCACTGAGGAGCCCAGGGGTGGCTCTCTGGAGGGTCTGGGCCAGTGGGAGGGTCCTCCATGTGGTGAGTGACAGCGGCAGTGCCAGTATGTCAAAGTATGTGCCTGAAAACACTTATTGACGGGGGGGGGGGGGGGGCAGCGGCAAAAAGAAGTGTGATTGGCCCCCTTTTTCAGGGCCACACCCTTGAACCAGCCGCACCAGATCAGCAGCCCCTTTGTTCCCATGAAAGGCCAGCAGGTAACTGATAAAGCCCCAGACCCTCAACACCCTCAATGTCTGAGACACCAAAACATTATCTCCCTCCGTCCATCTCCAAAAGTGATCACTGCCTGGGGAGCCATCACCAAGTATAAAAGGGAAATACAGAACATTCTGGGACACGTGATGGCAGGTAAATAAATCCCGCCTGCCCACTGGCAAAGCCCTCCTGTAGGAAGGAGTGAGAGCCAGCCCTGTCTGCTGGAGCAGACACGTAGGCCCCTGGTCTTGCAGCCTTCTCGAATGGAGGTCACGAGATCTGGGTCTTGTGCGCATTCGCCACACTTGTCATACTTAGCAGCAGATAAAGGCTATTCCCTGAGGATGTTGTCCCAGCAGAACCCTCCGTTGCTGAAGCCAGGGGCAGGCTCATCTCGTTTCAATCAAGGCGGCCACGTAAGAGAGAGCCGGCCACGCAGACCTGTCATGTGGACGATTAGCCCTTCGGTGGTAGGCGCCTCTTTGATGGCCACCTCTTCCAAGCCACTGCCTTCTCACCAGGAAATAATTTCCTTGCAGCTCCCAAGGGCAGAGAGGGACGAACGTCCTTATAGAGCATCACCGTGAGGCTCACAAAGAAACCCATGGAAACACACTGAAGATACCCAGTAAACCACAGCCAGAGACAGATCCCAGGCCCCTGAGACCGAAGGGGCCAGGATGCAGAATCCGCTGTCCAGACAGAGAGCACGTCAGGACTCCTCTCCTGAGTTTCTGCTTGTTTTCTCAAATCAAGAGAAAGGCTTCATGAATTCTGTTACTTAAAGTGTCAGGGAGCCTAACAAAAGAAACGCGAAAGCTGATAAACAAGCACCTCCCAAGAAGAGCCCAGGGGTACAGGATTTCAGAAGAGTCAGCACCACACGGTCTCTGACCTCTGTGTCACCTGTGAGGGAACAGGAGAGAGGCCCGGGACAAAGAAGCTCCTTCGCTCCCGAAGTCTGCCTTATCTGCCCCTCGATCTAGGGAGCAAAGAGTGTTTTATAACCGAGGAACTCTCCCAGAGTCACGCGTTTGGAAACCATGTGGTGTTGCGCTATAAACACAGGTGGGGTTGGGGGGCAGGAGCCCCAAATTCAGTCCCAGCACCATTACCTCCCAGCCCTGGGCACATCACTGGTGCCAAGGGACACGACCCCTACAGGACCAGGGAATAAGTCCAGGGCTTTCTGCGGACAGGGGTCTTATTTCATTTGTCACTGAATAACCGAATGCATGAATGGGACAGTTCTCTGTCGCAGGGGGACTTGCAACCTGAATGGAGAAGACAGTACTGACAGGAACAAAGTAGACAGAATGCAATTTGGTCATTTTATGCAACGATGTGGATTACAGAATAGGCAGTACTGTCATTCTAATGACCTATTTTAAATTATTAGGACAGATTGAAAAATATTAGACATAACTAAGAGAGGCTAACAATTACTTACAATGAGATTTGGTGACATCTGCAAAGTAACGTGAACATGATATATTCTGAATAATGGGCCCTAATGGCCAGTTTGCAACCAGGCCGGTGAGTCCTCGTACTGAGAAAACAAAACCATTTTCATTTGAGCATTCACTGACCTCTGTGACCACTCGGCACCGAAGGAGAAACACAGTCACACACGCCCACGAATCTACTCTACACGCAGGCCCGTATTCCGCGAGTCAGTGTCGAGAACTGAGGTGCAGAGGGGCACAGGCATGTCCAGAAACCTCTGACAAGCCTTTCCTATCACAAGCATCCCAACACTCCGTGCCCATGAACCCCTAGGGTGGCCAAGTGCATGGAACATACAGGGCTTCGTGTTCCGAAGATCCAGAAACTCAGGCAAGGTGTCGAGGAGGAGGCAAGGCTGGCGTCTGGAAGGCAGAGTAGGAAGCCAGTATGGCTTCAGAGAGAAGGAAACACAGACCACACCGAAGGGAAAAAATACCGGCATTCGGTGGGGGACCGAGTGTGGGTGAGGAGAGGAAACACAGAAATGAGGCTCCTGTTTCAAAGCTGGTGGCACGATCACCCCACACCCTTGAATTCCAGTTTTGCCATCTGTAAGTGGCACTTGAAAGCATCTGTCCCTACCGTACTCATAGGTTTGGCTCAAAGAAAGATCATATGAAAAAAAAGTGCTCAGAAAAAGATAAAAGGAACTATTGATTATCTGAAAAGTCCCTAGCTGGATTCTTCCATTCTGTTATGTTAAGGGGACAGTTTCCGGAAGGCCCAGTGGGGTGCTCGGAAAGACCCTCCATTTGCCCAGAGTGGGGCACAGCATACAAGAGAAAGAAAGAGCACTCAGGTGGTCACGTGCCCCATTCTCCGGCACCCAGACCGATGTCTAACCAGCTTCCAGGATGAAGATCTGAGCTTTCACTGATTGCAAGGAATATTCTTCAAACCCAACCAAACTCTCTCGATGTACCTGAAGCAACTTCTCATCTCAGTCCAGAGGACAGGGGACAGAACAAGTCACCTTCCTCATCTTACACTTGGCCAGAGTTGTACCCCTGCCTGGAGGGAATGCAAATCGCAGAACTTGATCTCCAGCTTTAAAACCTTCTGCTCCGCATTCCCCTCGTCTCCACTCCGCTTCAGCTCCCTGCAAGAGCGCAGTGTGGACGGAGGGTGTTAAATCCCTCGGAGTTCATGGAACTCTTGGGATTGTTTATTAGTTCCCATGTCTTTGACCCTTGCTATGACAATCAGCGATGAGTCAGAACAGGCAAGAGCACTCATAAATTAAACCAATCCTCCATGACCTCACTTGCTTTTAAGAACTCCCTCGGGGGGCTCTGTGACCCCAAAGGCCACAGAGTGTGGTGTCGCTGGTCCAGACTGGCAGCTACCCAAACACTCCCTGTTCCTCCTGATGCCTCTGCGACAGAGCAGGGAAAGGTCTTGAACTTCATGTGATGTTTCATGTGCCTTTCATGTCTTATACAAGGCTTTGAGAGCCTCTTTCCCCCTTAATTCCAACCCAAGACTGAAGTTGGATAAAAACTCTGGAACAGGAAATAGTGACAAAGAACAGAGACAATGACACACTCCCCCGCAACCCTGTCCTACCGGCACTCGTAGTGTTTAAAGGAAGAGCAGTTTTGTCCTGAGAGCCAGCTGCATGACACCCCCAGAATGGCAGAGGTCAGCTAATGGGAACCGTTCAGCAAACAAGACGGTGAATTATTGGTACAGTCTGAAGAATGAGAGAAAGCCCTCCCAGCCAAACCTGTGGGGAAGGCCAGCTTGTGTTCCTGCCACTGGTCATCCCTGCACACCACTGAAGGCCGCGGGACACTCAGCTCAGGTTGGGGATGGGATGGGCCACTTCAAGCCACTGTCTTGCTCCCATGGACCCACTCAGCAGCGCCTGGGGATGGGAGGAGGGGAGGCGCTCCGAGTGGGAGCGGTGGCTGGAGGAGGCAAGTCGGCCGTGTGGGCTCCTGCAAAACCACAAGGGGTGACTCGGGTGGACGCTCCCTGCAAGGAAAGCTCTTCCACGATGGAATAAATCTCGGCCGCAGGAAGAGACCTGCCACTCCGCCTGGCTGGCAGCATCTGGACTATCTCCGGGGACATGCTAATTGCTGGCCTTTCTGGCGCTGCTGCTCTGCAGAAACCATAAACGCTGACGGTGCCGAGACAGCAGCCACCTGACTAATCACCAGTTGCTACCTCTGACCCTTTGCCCTGGCAGAGGGGTGGCGGGCAGGGCTGTCCACGCAGGGAACCCAGTGGACAGATGGGAACGTGCGTGCTGCCGATCGGAGTCCGACCCTGTGCTCCTGGCTACCGACGGGAGGGTGAGACATCGGCGTGTTGCAGCTGAACACTTTTGCTTTGGAGGAAGGGAAGGAAGGGGAGGAAATAACGTCGGCCCTTAACTTGTTTTTTCTCCCTTTTTTAAAATGTCAGCATCAGCAGGTGCACCTGGAACTTGTATGTCTTCATTCATTCACTCTTTCACTCACATTTTACTTTATTCCAGAAAACACTGAGCACAGTGAGCACAGTTATCACTTAACTTGCCACCAACTCTCAGGACCCTGAACTAATAAAAAACTAATTGTGGGACCTTTTTTGGGTCGGAGCTGGCCCCCAGATGAGACAGAAGGCAGGTAAAGGCTGAACCAAAAAGAAGCACCACAACCAATCATGACTGTTTTGCATCTGGCTGGCGGTGGCCGTGACTGTGGAAAGGGCTCACCGAGCTCTCATGGGAAACAGAAACGTGGTCTCCACGAACTAACCGTGAGTGCCTTCGAGGCAGGACCCCCCTGGCACAGGGAGTCGTCTTTGTTCGTGGCGATGTATTTCAGAGGTTGGATAATGGCCGGCAGTGCTGATGTGCCCTTCACTTCTCCCTGAACAAGGACACATGTACAAGGGGCCGCTGTCCAAGTGACTGGCGAGAACTCATCTGAACCCTAGAACTTAAAGGGTGCTGGGCGCCCTCCAATACCTACAGCCTCCTGACCGGGACCCCTGAATTAGTACCACCTTTTGCCGCTGTGAACTCCAAAACAACTGTGCGAACCCAAGTTTTCTGCTTTATAATATCATTCTGGAGAGGAGACAGTCGGTGACATCTGCTGTGACAGCAGGGGACGGGTGTGTCTGGGTTTTGGGGGGAAGCCTTTGCTGACACCTGATGGGAGGATGCCCAGGGGTGGCAGCCCTTCCCCTGCAGACAGCCCTCAACCCAGAGCTCTCACACAGGTGACACGGGACCCTCCGCACAGCCGGTGACACTCACAAGGGGAGGGGAAGCCACTCCGGCATCATGACGGAAGCAGGACGGGCGAGGGTGACCACGGAGCAGCTTCTGCCCCAGGAGTGCCAGCAGCAGCAGAGACAGGGGCCAGACAGCAGACTGGCCTGGGGCCGAGACCGGGAGAAAGAGCAGACCCGGCTGCTGGGTGGCACCGGCCAGCAGGGCGAGGATGGCGGGAAGCTCATCCCTAACACAGGAAAGGGTGCGAAGGCTCAGAGACACAACAGGGTCTGGCCCATCTGAGGGACACTGAGGCTTCCCTGAGGCTGCGATGCATGGGAGGCGGCCTTTGGGGGCAGGAGGGGAGTCTGGACCATGCAGAGCCCAGCAGGACCCAGCTGCTCGGAGTGATGAAAACAGCATCTGCACTTTGGGGACATAAGTCCGGCTGCTGGCAGGATGCTCTGAAGAAGGAACAGGAATGGGGGGGGGGGGCACTGATGGGAAGATGAAACAGGAACCTGTGACCGAGTCCCCACGAAGACGCCGAGGGACTCGGGGGCGCCTTCAGAAAGACACACCGCGTGTCCGGAGGCATCTGGGTTGTGCCGACCTCCACTCTTAACAGACTCCCTTCGGCGTCACCCGCCGACGGGTTCCCAGGCACCCAGGACACACGGGCGCCTGTTCCTGTGTGGGAAGCAGGGTGGCAGCAGGACTCAGAAACGATGAGGTTTCCAAACTGTCCTGCACAGTCAGTTGACTGTCTGACGGGGACGCTGGATAAATAATGGCACCGCCATGCACTGAGTGCGTCCGAAGGGCTGGAGGGGCGTGGAGAGGGGGGACACTCCACGGGGCCTCTCAAGGACGCCCCCCAGAGCGAGGGGCTGGTCAGGCAGGGGGCAGACAGGGTGAAGGTGCTGGGGGCTCAGCCAGGCACAGACGGGAGACTCAGTCACCGTGATCACAGACGGGAAGTTAACTGGTCACAAAAGGCCCCGCCGAGCTCAGTGTCACAGACACGGGGTCCAGAGCCTCAGGTCCTAGGGCCTGCCAAGCTCTCGTGGTGAGAATCTACCTCCACGGCAGGGCCGACAGTGAGATTTCTGGGAAAATTTCTCCCTGAAGGTTCTCTCTGAAGCAACACAGTCATCCTATTTTAAGGGCACAGGCTAAGAATTGCCACTTTTTGACACCTGGTTATGTCCTTGGAAGAGTCTGACTGTTGTATTAAATGAAACAGGCAAGGCCGACACAAACCACTTTGGCCTTCCTGACGTCGAGCCCGCTCCTCACACCTGGCCCTTTCCAGTCTCGGGGCTTCACCTTGGACATGGCCATGAGCACAGCTGGGCGGTGGTTTCAGAGCCAAGTCCGGCAGGGAAACAGAGGGAGCCTGGAGGACCGAGTCACAGGTCTGACCCGGCTGCTCCTGAGGCTGCCCCTGAGGCTGCCCGGGTGGAGACTGTGGTCACAGCCACCCTGGGGAGACAGCCGCTGGGGTGGCACAGCCCAGGCAGCAGGACCACGAGGCTGCAGGAAGCCAGACAGGCCCCCCAGCCCCTTCTGCGTCCCTGTACAGCGAGGACACTTGGGTTTCTGTCTCCCTGTGAGGATCGGGGAACTGATGAAGCTGCTCTCAAACCCTAAGGGGCCTTACAGGGGGAAGGCTCGGCGGGACCCCACAGACACGCTGCTATCCAAGTCTGACCACCTCAGGGGCTGCGAGCCGAGCTTCGACTGACCAGTTTAACTACAGGCCCGTGACTCTCTGGGCCTCAGTTTCCTCATCAGTAAAACAGGGACTTCAAGGAGTCAATGTATGTACATGGCTATATATGTAAGGGAGTGAATGCACGTGCTGTGGACTAAATGTCTGTGTCCATCCCAAATTCCTGTGTTGAAACCTGCTCCCCAGTGTGATGGTATTGGGAGTGCAGCCTTTGGGAGGTCCTGAGGGCGGGGCCCCCACGAGTGTCATTCTGCCCTTGTACCAGAGACCCCACAGAGCTCCCTCAGCCCTCCCACCACATGAGGACACAGGAAAGAGCTGTCTGTGAACCAGGAAGTGGGACCCCATCAGACGCCAGATCTGCAGGCACCGTGGTCTTGGACTTCCAGCCCCCAGAACCGTGGGAAACACACGCTTGTTGTTTAAGCCCCCGTCCATGGCGCTCTGTCGTAGCAGCCTGGGCTGAGACAGCACACACACGTACTGCCTGGTAAGTGAGTTCATGTATGTGAAGCACTTACACAACAATCTGCTGACTACTCTTATTAGCTACTGTTATTAACGCCATCCCCTCGTTAGCTGGGATTCAAAGAACCATGCCAAACCGAAATTGCAGAGAATGGGTCAAGTGGTTCTCTCCACAGGACGATGACCCTGTAGTCATAAAACCTGTTCACTAACCACAAGCCAGGTTCACCAGTGTGGACAGCACCACCTTCCCCATTTCAGGTTTGCTCTTCTCCCAGGAGGGGTAGCTGCACACACCAGACGGCTGCCCCTGCCTCTGCAGCTGCCCGAGCTGTGCCCCAACGGCCAGCTCTCGTCCTCCGCCTCCTAGTGATGTCTGCTGTGCCTGCACCATTGTGGTCTCATTATTTGTAAGCCAAGTTCAAGTTGGAAAGCGCTTGTGCTGCTGAGTTTCAGCACCGCCTCCTTTCTGCCCCTCGTGATAAATAGCCACCCAGGGGCTGAGAAGATTCCAACCCCCCAGGGCACCCAGAAACCAGCCTGGGGACAGCACCTGCCCCTCTCCAAGGTGCTTTGGTTTCTCCTAAAGGGCTAGGGCCACCCTCTGTCATCTGCACAGGCTGCTGTCAGCCAGGCCTCCCCCAGGACTAAACAGATGTGACCTTCATCGCACCTGAGCACCCTTAAGGGCTGTGACATTGAAGGTGAGACCCTAGAGTCCAGAATTCTCTCCAGAGTACAGGGGAGTCTAGGAGAGACTACCTGGGTGGAGACAGGGTCTGCACCGGTCACCACCATCCAAAGAAAACCCTGAGGGACAGGGGGTGAGGGGTGTGGAATGGGGGCAGGGAGCTGGCAGCTGGAGGGGAGGACGCCTTCAGGGGAGACAGCCCACCTGACAGCCCGGGGACAACTTGAGACCCACCTGTCACATCTCCCGGGGGAGGGAGAGACTGACACGTTGACAGCCCTGCGTTTCCCCCTTCCCCCAGGAACGTGATGGTCTCGAGAGCTTCACGGAGTGAGTGGCATGTTTCAAAACTCTGTGCCCTGTGAAAGCAGCAGGAAACCCAAGTTCCCTCCCTGTAGTTCTCCTAATACAATTAAGGACACACTGTATCCCTGGCCGGGGAGCTCGGCTGGTTAGAGCAGCGCCAAGGCTGCAGATTGCACCCCCAGTCAGGGCACAGACAAGAATCGACCACTGAACGCATCACCGAGTAGACAGCAAATCCAACAGATCGATCTCTCTCTCTCAAATCAATAAATATTTCTGAAACTACAACAAAGTGAATTAGCAGCCAGTGATCTCTGGATTGTAAAACAATTACCATGACAGATTTAAAGTGAAGTTAATATCCTAAGCTACACTTTTCTTCCACAGGAAAGAAAGAAAACAGCAAGCTGTTGGGTGCGGCGTTGCCCGCCCAGCTCAATGAGCCTCTCTCCCCTCTTCGGAGAAGGATCTGCGTCTTGGGGCACCCAGGTCTCCCTCCAGGACGGGGAAAGGCCACCGCAGGTCTCGATGCATTGAATGAGCGTCTCAATACACCTGATGTAGTGAGCGTCTGTGTACTGAAATGAGTGAACTCCAAGAAGGTGAGTAAGATACAGTCCCTTCCCTCCTCGGTTTGTGGCCTGTACGAGGCCCGTGCACAGGGCGTGGAGGTGGGGCAGGTGGGGCAGGTGGAGGGCCGTGGTGCCCGGCACAGGGCCCTGGGGATGGGCCGAGGGATGGGCAGCATTTTTCCAGGCCGAAAAGTGATGGAGAGATGAGCATCCCTGGCAGACATGAGGGCGGATGGACAGACAGAGGGGCAGGAAAGGGCCTGGGACGTCGGTAGCATACAACGTAGCATTAAAAGCTCGTCTGGAGCCCAAATGTTGACAAGACTGACTGGGGAAAAACAGATGAACCCAAGAAAAATTAAAATAAAAAAGCAAACCCTTGTTACGCACTATCCACTGGGTCGGAAAACCAGGATTCCTTAAGTTTCAATGTAAACGCTGTGAGCCGGCACCCCACAAAGGCTGTGAGGAAAAACCCGTAATAGCTTCCAGCACGTGTAGCACGACAATGGGTGGTTTTTCTCATACAGTCCGACAAGAGTTCTGCCTCGGCTCCCGTCGAGGACTGGAGAGCACCTTCGGCAATCCCACCACGCTTAGAAAACGGGCGAACGAACCCTCTCCCCTGGTGCCTCCTCCCCAGCCCGGGGGTAAGACAGACACCGAGACTGAGGTCTCCCGAGTGACGCTGTCACGCACTTGGCCTTGCAAATAAACGTGTCCTTCCCACACATTATATGTTGCTATTCGAGTAAACAGTGACTGAAATGATTTGAATGTAATGTCCTGAGAGGGCAGGCACCCTGTCCCTCCACCTTTCTGACCCCTGGTCCTGGGAGAGCGAACGCTGATCCAGCACCTGCCACAGGCCGGGAGGGACGGGGACACGGCCTGGTCAGGCGCAGTCCCTGCCCTCAGAGAGCTCTGGGAAGAGGGGAAGAGGCCAAACTCAGCTCAGCAAAACACAGGCAGCACTGGGGCCTGGCACAGGGGACAGCAGGGACAGTGGGGACCTTAGGGAAATGTTCTGGGGGAATGAAACCTGAGGCAAGGCTGTTAAACATAAATTAAGAGCAAAGGAGGAAGATTAGGGGGTGTGGGTGAGAAGGGAGGGTGAGACCAAAGGCCTGGAAGTGGGAGGAAGCTTGTCCCCCTTGCAGGACTGAAAACTGTTCACGAGAATTCAAGGAGGCAAGTCAGGGGGCGGGGCAGGAGACCAGGGTCCAGCTCAGGCAGCCCTGGGCGGAGCGACTTGGAGTTTCCACTGAGGGCAGCGGACAGCCAGGGAGAGCCTGACGCGGAAGCGCTTCCTGTATTTCGCCTGCACTGCTAGCTGGACAGAGGAGAGGGGACTCTGGGTTGGAACGGAGGCAGGGCAGCCACCGGCACCGTCCAGGCTCAGAGCCCTGGTGGGCCTGGGGACCACTCCAGTGCCCCTCAGCCAGAGCTCACAAAGCCACAGGCAGCCACCCGCCGGCCCTGCAGCCGGGCAGCCACCGCTGCCTGCCGCTCTGGCTCCGACCCCAGGACCCTGGCTGTCTAGGAGTCGGCAGTCCTGCTACAACTGCCAAGCTGAAGCTCTCGCCCCTGCAATCCGAGGCTGTCAGTGACCGGTGTCCTGTGATACCTGTTGTTTACTTCCCTGGGGACCACCACTTGCCCCTTGGACCCAGGAGAGCTACACATTAAATGCCTCGTCTTTGGTTGGGGGTGGGGGGGCATCCCCTGAGATGGGCCTCAATTTGGACCTTTAGGCAAACACGCCTGTATTTCACCTGCGTTGCTTCTCCTCATGGGTTTAAATCCCAGTTCGGGTCCTAAATATGGACTCACATCCCTCCAAGCCCATCTCTTGAAGACCCACTTACGGCTTCCATACCCACACGTTGTGGGCAACCTCCACCCCAGCCTTTCCCGGTGTGGAATAGCCGACCACAGCCTGAGCCCCACAGGGCCCGCGGGAGAGGTGGTCCCACAGCCCACACTGGCCCCGTGCCTGCTCTCTCCAGCACAGCCGGCGGGGCCGTGCACTTAATTACCCCATGAGAAAGTGGATTTAGTTTCCTCATTTTGCATTTTTCCTTATTTCTCTGGTTCTTCACCCAGAGAAATAAGTATCCTCCCGCTATGGTGTGAATATTCGTGCATCCTCCAGATTCATAGGTTGAGATCCTAATCCCTCGAAGGTGGTGGTATCGGGAGGAGGGGCATTTGGGAGGTGACTGCAACAGCGGCGGGGCCCTCGTGTGCGGGGTTAGCATTCTTATAAAAGACCCCGCAGGGCTCCCTCACCACTTCCACCCTGTGAGGGTACAAGACGCCTGAGAGTTGGAAGAGGGCCCCACGGGGTCACGCTGGCACCCTGACCTTGGACTTCCAGCTCCGGGAACCTCGAGGAAGAAAGGTCTGCTTTCCTAAGCTGCCTGGGCCTCAGTGCTGGGTCAGAGCAGCCCAGACAGACTGAGTCCCTTCCTTTGGGACAGACGGCAAATGGGGGAGGGGAGCTGGGGTGCTAGGCGTGTCCCCTAATTAATTCCCTGCCCCTTCCACTACACGACCTTGGACTTCATAAGCTCTCATGCTGCTGGTGGTGATGATGATGGAGAAAGTCAAGACAAGAGCTCCCCTCGGGCCCCCTCCACAAGTAGGTCTGCATTATCACTCAGATGCCAATTCAGGTGCGCTTAAAATCGGTGATCCTGTTCGGATTTTTTGGCCACCTTAAGATTAATATGTACAAACCCCAATTACTTATATTATTCAAGTTCTCTGGAAAATTCTAGAAATCTAAAATTGAAACGAATGAAAAAAACGCAGCATCTTTTTGCCTACCCAGCACAGCAGATGCCTCCCACGCAACACCGGGCACTCCGAGTACACACTCAAGTGCTGGTCATGTGAGTGCTTCCCGGGTCACACAAGGGACTTCGACCACGACTGAGATGGGGACACATCACGCACTACCGTGTTGCACGTGTGTGTTTCACAGTGTAACACTCTTCGGTGGGGATCATCTCAGAGACTGTGAGTCCCACCTGGCTAGGAAATGGGATGGCCTGGTTAGCCGTGGGGGGGGGGGGGGGTCACAGGAGAAACAGAGCATCTTCATACATGTTCATATGCTGAAGTTTGGGCATTTTCGTCTCCCACCCCACACCTAAATCTGGGCCAAGCCAGCCCTTCCCCGGGGTTCTGAGTGTAGGGCAGAGAGGACAGGAGTCTGCCCAGTCTGCTGGTGGACGCTGTGAGACCTGACGCTTTCGCCCTGGTGGGCGTTGAGGGGGAAAGCTGGTCTGAGCTGGGGGAGCATGAATACCCCACACTCAGGAGCTGCTCAGCCGGGCGCTCCCTGGCGTTTTCCCCTCAGGTTCCATGAACACCAGACCCCTCCAGTCATTTCCAGTTCCTGAAGTTTGAATTTCTGTTGTTTGAAACTAAGACTTCTAATTAATACAAAAATCCCTTCTCCTTTACCTCCCATCTCCCGTGCCCCTTCCAGCCTGTTCCACCTTCAAGCACCCACATTTTTCAAGGTAACTTCAGAATCTCACCCACCACTGATGCTAACGAAACAGAAGCAGCCCTAAGGAAACCAGGCAACACTGGAATTCTGCAAGGCAGAGAGTTCCTGTCTCAGTCGTACAAGCAGAGTGGGGGCGGCACAGCGGATGAGAGTGCAACCCAAATGGCAGACGGCTCTCTGTATGACCTTGAACAAGCCCCACGCTTCCTCTGACCTGTGTGTGTGGAGGGAGGAGCACAACTTCCATATTACACGCGTTCAGGGGAGTCTACCCATCAGCAAAGGGTGAGTTCTCTTAAGAGTCGGCATAAATACAAATGTTTTGCATGCCCCTGTGACTCATGCATAGGAACTAATTGCAGGGAACTTGCAGGAAGCACATCCAAATGCTAAAAATCAGCCGAAAGCACATCCTCCGTGCCTGCGACCTGTCGGCTGTCATCACAATGTGCTAGGAACACGGCAGGGATGGCACCGTGTGCTCAGCGACAAGGAGGGAAACAATTATCCTGCACATGCTAATCACTCCCCATGCTAATCCGGAGTGATGATAACACTAATAGGTGATTTCAGTTTGAGTTATCTACGTAAAGAAGGACTCTTACCTCTTTCAAAGAGCAATTTCTGGGATTCTTGAGGGCAGAGGCCATTTTGAACTCACCTGTGTATCCCAAAGGAACCCGCACACAGCAGGTATCTGCCTTGTGAACGAACAGATGGACAGACACGTGGATGGACGGGCGATGGACAAGTAAATGAGGACTGGAGTCAGCCAAGACAGGGAATGGCCCTAAAATGACTCTGCTACACTCCACATTTTAATGTCTTTTCAGTTCAGGAGGTTCTCTCTGCCTAGCACACGGCTAAGCATTTGGGGACACGAAAGCAGTAGAAACCAAGGTCCCCACCCTCCCGACTCAGTGGGGAGCACAAACCATACACATCCAACATGACAGCAACACCTCATGAAGCAGTGAACAGTGAGAAGAATCTGGTCTCTGTGGTGGGAGCACCAGAGAAGCCGGGAGCGCCGACAGCCCCTAGGCCGGCTCCGTTTCTGGTTCTTCCATCCGCGAGTCAAATGCTCTCAGTCGGTGCTGGGATGTAGAGGGCAGGGCTGTGGACTGCATGTCCACAGTGAAGTTCCAACCCTCAAGTGACGGCGTTAGGAGGTGGGGATTCTGGGAGATAATTAGGTTGGGAGCATGGAGCCCTCTGGATGGCATCAGTGCGCTTAGAAGAAGAGACGGGAGAGCGGGCTCTCTCCCCCCAGCCCCCCTCCTCAGCTCTCCTCCCCACCACAGGAGGTACAGCATGAAGATGACCGTCTTCCAACCAGGAGGCCATCTCTCTGCAGACACCAGGTCCGCCCACACCTTGACCTTAAGTGTCAGTCTCCTGAACTGGGAGAAGTAAGTTTTTGTCATTTCGGCCACCCAATCTGTGTTTTGGTTTTGGTTCCTTTTGGTTAGAGCAGCGGGACCAGACTAAGACAACATTACAGAACTAACACAGACTTGAAAATCAGTACGAGAGGCCAGAAAGGGCCCTGTGTTGCCGCTTTGAGTAGCTCAGACAGTTCCTAATTTAAAAATCCTTTAGCTACTCAGAAACTATTTAACAATCTAAAGAAAATTATATTTTTCATTTAAGACTGTATCAGAATGATTCTCCCCTCCATAATGATGCCTTTTAGTTCAATGAAGCATAGAAAGGAATTCAAATGTTTTATGACACAAGCCATTCACAGACAAGAGCCCTACTCTATTCTGAGACACAAAGGAAAACTCGTCAATTAACTCAGTAGTGTGGACTCACCGTTCTTTAGAAAATAGTCCTACCAATCCCATTTTAATGGGATAATTACAGCAGGTCGTGATTAACTTCCTTTTCAGCCATTAGCAAGAGAAACACAGGTAAGATGCTGAAAGCGTGAGCTTCAGATATCCCTACTATTCCCCTTCTCTTGATACCGGTATTTGTCTAATTGCGCTGAACCTAACTAAAATGTATTTTATTTTTTTCGACAAAGAATGATCAAAAGCCCTATGTTGGCATTATAATTCATCTTACTGCCCTTTGGTTAATTGAGAAAGTGGCATTTATTCCAGAGAGAATTCTCTCATTTTATCTCGTGCTTTCATTCCTAAGTCAGGACGCTAATGAGGGATTACAGGAGCTCGGGGGGGCCCAGACCTACCCTCCAATTATGGTAAAGGTTTCTAGCCTTTAAAAAGCCCCCGAAGAAAAACCGCCTTCCCGCTCCTGTCTACGCATACAGACACACGCACGCCTAACCACGCCCACCATGGCCACTTAACACCTAAGGAAATAGAGCCAGGGGGACTGAGGCTTAAAGTCTCAGAATGGAGAGCCAGGGAGGGATGATTAAGTCTCTCGTGCAAATGCTGCCCTGAAGTCTTCATGAATGATCACCGTGCACATCCAAAAGTTAACATTCTCCCATGTAAACAGATTATCAAGCCGTTTCCTCTCCTTGGGCCTCAGTCTCCTCACATCCAAAACGAGAGGACTGGACACGCCGACCTTTGAGCAGATCCCTCGCTAACACGCCAGCTGCACCTGCCGTTTGGCATGCCAGCCCGAGGCAGCACCTTCTCCCTGACGCCAGTGCCCTAAGCTAACTCCACGCTGAGGCGTACGTGGGGCTGGGCGCCAGCGGGGTCTTGTCGTTGAGCCGTTCCTCGGGGTTTCTCCCTCGTGGCCATGGTTTCATCGTGCAGGATGGACCCTGCGGGGCTGGGTACCTCATCAGGACTTCATAAGTACTAAACAGGATTACGTAAAACTGCTCAACATTTTCTGAGTGTCCTGACTTACGTAAGCTGGTACTGATGGGGGACAAAGATGAAAATGTGACTCCTGCCTTAGATAAGCTCACAACCCAGAGAGAGAAACTGAAGGGGCTGTTTCACTGCGAGGACATGAACGCTCACTCACCCACAGGCATTGCCTGCGCTGGTGGCTACGGACACAGGGGTCTGGCAACCAGGCGGCTGTCGGAAGACCCCAACTCCTGACCCAAAGCAGGCAGGGAAAGTTCAGAGAACTGGAAAATGTACAATCGCCACAAGGAAGTGGACTGCAACTCTCCTCTGCCTGGGCTCCCAAAATGACAGTAATGGACCTGAGATACAAGGCAGGTCACTCCCTGGGATGTAAGATGAAACTATTCCTCCCTGTGGGGCCAGGAGTCTTTTCATCCAGTCTGCTCTGTGTTGCTACCTTGGGCAAAGAAAGCCTGAAACTGAGCATCATATATATGGCAGGGGGCCATCCGATCGGAAATCTGATCTACTTAACCGGAAGTGTGCTGCTGACCCTTCGAGGTCTGCGTCTAACCAGGCAACAGGAAAGCGTACCCATACAACTCGATCGACAGTACTACAGGCAGTCACACTAACGATGAAGAGCAAACCCGCACGGCACCGTCTTTAGACACATTCTACCTGACTTTTCTATCCAGTGGCCTCTAAATGGTGAACACCCTCCTACCGTGTCCCTGTCATTTGCAAGAATGAAGACTGCTAATCTGGGGGGGGCAGGGCAGAGGGAGTAGGAAAAAGTCCCCATGACTGAAGTCTCGCAGGTTGGCCCTCGGAGCAGCAGCAGCACATGCTTCTCTGATCCCTGCATTTCTGGGGCAGTGCGGCTGCGTACTGCGCATGTGCGGCCCAGAGGCAGCGCTGGGGCTGGGCAGACCCTCTGCCTCCGTGGGAAAGAAAGAGGCAGCGAAGATTAATGAGTCAGAACATTTTCCCCAAGTCTCCTTTCTCTTGAGATACGGGCTGGAGGAGACAAAATAGAACAGAAAGAAGGAAAAAGGGAAAAAAAAAAACCCTAATGAGCTCCATAACCTTAGCAGACTCGCTCAAAACCAACGAGAGCAGAAAAGAACAACTGTAATTAGGGAGTGGAAGGTCACGGGAGTTTATTCCCCAGAAGCACTGACAATTTAATTTACAAAGCCATCAGCCTAGCTATCCTGATGAGTGCGTGCGTGTGTGTGTGTGTTGTGTGTGTGTGTGTGTGCGCCTCATTTACACGGACTTCCCAACGCCCACTACCAAACGAGAAAACTCACAGCTCACTGCTCCCATCTGTACATTTAAGAAGGGAGTAGTCACTCACCGGTGAGTGAGAAGTGGAATCCGGAAGTTTCTATCACAATGGAATTCACTATTTCATAGCTACTCGAAATGAATGTAAGGGCTGGCTCCAATCTTCCTACCCTGTGCTGACAAACTTCAGGGTGAGGAATGGTAGAAACCGTAATGAGGAATTCAATCATCTGCGTACGGTCCCGACAACCTGGGCCTTGGGGGGCTGGAAGGCACGAAGCTCTTTCCTCAGTATAACCTGGCATCTCCTCCTGAACGAGGAAGACCCGTGCCAGACACTTCTACTTGTTGAGTAAACGAACAGGGGCTGCATTAGGAACTACTTTAAGAATTTTAAGAGAATTTTCTATCTTTTTGCTTTTCCCTTCTTGTAACAGAATGCCAACTGAACAAGAATCTCAGCTTGCTCTTCTACACAAGGTTTAGTAAGGGCTTACTAATTGCATGACTTTCTACCCTAAAAAATGTTAATAAATCTGTAAAGGAAAGAGTCTCTACTAAAGAGCACATGCGGCACTTTTATCCCCCCTCCCGTGCTATTAGTTTACACACCAAACAAGAGAAAGTTTGGCAATAAACTAAATGCAGATAACGCAGGACCTGGTGACATGAGCCAAGTGGGGGGTGTGTGTGAGAGAGTGTGTGTGTGAGAGAGAGACAGATTACTTAGGGAATACATGCTTATATGTGCTCATCGAAGCAAGAATATGCTGCGACTGGATCTGATAAATAGTGCTGGACAGGAGACAGATGACTTCCAATCAAGGACTGAGACGAACAGAGACGAACGGCTCCAGCCTTTACTGCCTAAGAAAGATAATTCGGCCAGGCCAGCCCGTCTACTTCCAAATTGCAGGCAGAGAACTCCACCAAACCCCCTGCCTTTGGGCCACACTGTCCCCAGGGGAGAAATCTTCATGAACGGGCTTGGCTGGTGAAGGGGATCCACCCTAACAGAGACGACCCACCCTTCTTCTGCCCAGACCAGGCTAAGTGGGGATCCCCAGGAGAAGGAAGCATCCTGTGTAGCACAGGAGGCTGAACGCCAGGCAAGTATTTCAGGGGGACCTTGAGTTTATGGAGACCAGGAAAAAAAACCCTCTTCCTTTGCAGGGACATCGTCCAGAGTAGCTAATCAGCTATGGCTGTCCCCTGAAGCAACACCCACCAGAACAGATTGTCTAGAACTAGTTCCGGAAGGGCTCAGGCACAGCAAGCCCCCCTCAACTGTCCACAGCTTCGTTCCCATCCTTGCAATGCATGTTTGCTCTGTCCAGTCTTCTGTGAGCTTCCCGAACCCCAGACAGTCTGCTCTCTTGCTGCCTGTCCCCCACAAGAGTCTTCTTATATCCCCAAAACACACTGAGGAGAAAAGGCTGGGTGCTTACCATTCCACCCTTTAGAGGGATTCCTAGAGATTGTGAAGCAATTGTTATGAAGAGATGATTTATTTCCCTTCAGATATTCTTCTGGAAAGAGGATAATTTGCCGTCACACAGTACTGTCATCACCCGTGTGATTTCGCCATTACCATTCTTACCTTAAAAAGTGCTTATGAGTTTGTTTCATCTGTTCGTTTGTCTTTTAGATTCTACACATAAGTGAAATCGTGGGATATTTGTCTCTGTCTGACTTATTTCACTTAGCATAATACCCTTTATATCCATTCATGTTGTCACAAATGGTAGGAGTTCATTCTATTTTATAGGAGAGCAATAGTCACTTTGTAAGATATTTAAATGTGTAACCACTATGTAGTACACCTGAAAATAATAAGTAATATAATAATGCATGTCAACTATTACTGAAAAATAAATAAAAGCATTATTATGCACCCATGGCGTGGCTACGTTCATGTACTTCATGAGTTAATCAGATAATGTGAATTGCTCTAGAAGCCTGCAATCCAAGACAAAGAGCTCTGACTTTATGCTGTGACACAGTAACAAATGAATCTTAAACTTGGATATTAATGAATTGTGCAAACAAATTTCACTAAGAGCAGTTGCGGACTTAGGGGAAGAAACCACTTTCAAACAGATTAGAAATATCATTTACATATAAGCCAAATCAGTGAAATATAAACAGGGACTAAGCTGCTTTGATCCACTAATCATCTTTATCGTTCATTAAGGATGTCTTTACAAGGCTACTTAGTGATATAATTTTTTTATATAACTTCAAAGGTAGGCAGAATTATTTTAAGTCTGTAATTCCAACTTTTTCTTAAATCAAATCACCCTTTGGTACAGGTCGGTGAGATGTCCAGGACTAACTGGAATAACCCACCAGACTACAAGTATCGTTAAGGGCTCTGCCTCATCTGTCCCTGATTGCAAGCCTAGTGCCCACTATGTGTGCCTGACACATAGTAGGTCCTCAATAAATATTCACTGGGTGCTGAGATCTGCTGTAGGTGCTGAGGATCCTATGTTGTGTGCTTAGTGTGCTTTGGCTCCAAGTACAGTATATGGTGTACAGGACAGTACGGTACAGTGAAGTTACCTCCAATTCCCCCAGCACCAGAAAAGTGCTGTGTCCAGCAGTGACTCTGGGTGGAGGGCGGGCGGAGTTGCCCCTGGAAACAGCAGCGGGTACGACCCAGGGGGAGGTGGGAGGGGCCGCCCTGATCGGGTCTGCCCTTCCTCTCCCAGCCATGGCTCTGAAAACGGCAGCATGTCCTTCTCCACTGGCTGAAGGCAGCTGGCTCCCAGTGTTATTTTGCTACCACCATGGCCCCGTGGCACACTTCTCTGCACCCCAAATCTTTAAAG
The DNA here is from genome assembly GCF_014824575.4 of Sturnira hondurensis. Classification (NCBI taxonomy): domain Eukaryota; kingdom Metazoa; phylum Chordata; class Mammalia; order Chiroptera; family Phyllostomidae; genus Sturnira; species Sturnira hondurensis. The sequence goes on along the minus strand of NW_028091156.1, from coordinate 1,483,856 downwards.
GTCATGTGTTGTGAGTGGCAGCCCAGTGAGGCAGGGACAATAAAATGGGTTTAAGGTCCCGACTTCTTGGTTTGATTCAGGAGGCATGGGGAAAACCTCTGAAATGGGCCTCAGTCTTCCAGGTGACTAAATGAGAGGGTGGCCCTACAGAAACCCATAAAAGCCCTTCCATGCCTGTGAAAACCTGCCAGGTTTCCTGGGGAAGTTCTTGGGTGATTGCGGCACGAGGTGAGAGCTGGGCTGGGCTCATTTCCCAGCCCCACCTCGGGCGGCCCAGCTCAGAGTTAAATAATTAGACTGCTTTTGGCAATTCAGTCAAGCTTATCAACATCAAACATGCTGATTTATCCATACAGAGCACCAATTATTTATGTTCTATATTACACTCCATCGTATTTCTTTGAGACGTTACTATGTGACTTAGGCAACAGAGATCAATTGGTAGTAATTTTTCCATACGGGTAAAGAGAATGGTGCACGCACTTCCCGATTACAGTGAGATTTGGGGAGGGGGAGCAGGAGCCTGGGAAAGGGGCCCCTAGGGCAGAGAACAGCCTTCGAGCATTACAAGAAGCGGGCACTCCCTCCATGGGCAGGACGCAGGACGGAGGAGTGCCTGCAGACCCTGTTTCAGTCACGCCCACAGCCACACCTGCACAGTGACCACGGTCTTCGGAGGGCACCAACCCTCCCAGTGCCACTCCTTCCCCGAAAGGCCCACCACCCCACGCTCAGCAGGACAGCTGCCCTGCCGTGTGGTCAGATAGCAGCCACCTGCCCGTAACCTCTGTGACCCCCGACCTGATGACTCTGTCCATGACACGCTTCCATGGACTAACTCAGGCAGGGTTCCTACCATTCCCACCTGGTTAACGTCACCCCTTTCTCTCCCTCTCAGAAAGAAAAACATCGGATCACAAGTGAGGGAGAGGGATACTATCTTCCATTCAAAAAAAATAACCGTGTGATTTGCCGGCTGTAGTTTACTAATAATTGTAATATTCTTGTAGTTGTGCCTGGACTCATACCTGCTTATCTCACTTATCATCCCCTGATATCTGGTCACTGCACGTGGGACGCTGTGGAATCAAGACTCAGTCAGGGTTCTCCAAACTCTTTCTGTGCAGGTGCTGGGCCCTCCTCCTGGCCGGCCACCCTCATTCTGTGGGTCAGTCCCCGATCCCCATGTCTTTGGGTTCTAGGGAGGGGAGTGGAAGTTATGGAGCGGGTAGGTGGGGACAAAAGGCCCTAGGCTCAGGGCCCAGGCCCACCTGGAGATGTATCGACATTGATCTCTTTTGGGAACCACGGCCAGGGCCACTGTCACAGATGCAGGAAGACCATTTCTTGCGCATCGTGAGGGGTCCTGGCCAGGGCCATTTTGGGTGTATGAGCATCCCAGGTTAGCTGATAATCTGGGGCCACTCCAAAGTGGTGGCGTTTCAACGTTTATTCCCATGTATTTGGAAGACAGGCTGGATGTTGCTGGGAGCATGCACGGAGGAGACCACCAGGGGAGCTCAATTTCACCCTGGCCAGGTCACTCACTCAGCTCTGGCCCTGAAGTTCTAACCTCCTCTTAGCCAAACAAAAGCATGCATGCACTTAAAAAGGGTACAGACAGTACATTTTATGTTATGCATATCTTACCATAATTTAAAATTAAAAAAAAAATTTTACTGCGCCCACCCCTCCTCAGAAGGTAATGTGCCCACCACCCATCACACTGCCACCTGGCCCTGAGGGGTGCCACTGCCCTCCTCCCAGCTCCCACCCACGAGAGTCCTCCCCCGAGAGGAGTCTTGGTCCCCACCGGCTCCTCCATCTCCCTCCACGACTGTCGAAGCCCCTGCCGCTCTGCCCGATGGAGCGCAGGCTGCAACCCGGCTGCCTGGCCTCCTACTTAAACTCCGGGCCTGGGAAGCCACCTGCTAAAACTACCGACCACCCGATGCCATAGAAAATTGGGCCCGGATGTTTCCAGTAGCATAATCCATCCAAAATAAAATCGGGACACTGCTGGAAAGGGTAACACAGCCAGTGAATGCCTTCCCCAAGGGGTGGTGAGACGGGGGGCTGGGGGGGGGCAGGGAGTGCATGGGAGGAGACAGGGAAACTGAGAAAGGAGGAAAACACAAAGCCAGATGGGCAGAGGGTGAACTCCAGAAGGATCACCAAGTTTGGCTGTGGCCACTGAGGACCACGAACCTGGGAATGACCATGTTTGGGGGTCAAGGGGAAAGCGCATCGGTGACCGAAACAAACACAGGTTTAGTCTGCCTGCATCAGCACCAACTCCCCTCAGCAGGGGGTGCAGGTTTCCAAAAAAACGAAGCCTGCGCGACTTGTGTGAAGTTGGCACTGACACAGCCTGGAAATAAAAGAAATACCACAGCCCTTCATTCTTTAGCTAAACATTTTTATCCGTCTCCGCTTATTTACCAGTTGGAGGCTATACCACGGGCGCTTTCCCCCAGCCGTCTATCAGAAGCGATTTAGAGATGGCACGGAGAAGCTGGGCTATCCTGGACGCGGCCGAGGAGCAGCATTTCTACAGTGTCCCTGCATCTCTTTCTAAGGATTTGTCACAATTCAAAACCACATTTCTTGGCGCAACTGAAAATGCTCCCCAGGAATCCCATCAGTGGTCGGGTCCGAAAGCAGAAGCTGTGCTTTGTCTGAGGAGATGGGAAAATGAGCGTGTCACTCTGAGTTTGCAAAGCATCCTTATGTCTTACTCCTGCTCCGTGTCTTCTCTCGGTCCCCTGCCTCTGCCTCCTGTCTCTCCTGTCCTTTCTTTAAAGGGCTTAAAGAAAGGACAATTCTGTCCAACAAGACAACACTTTTTTGTGCCAAAATCCAATCAGATTTCTAATAATTGGAATATCTTCATTTACTATTTAGCATATGTCACCCCCCCCTCAAAATGTTACAGGCCATCCAGATGAATTTTATTTTGTCTCCTTTTCTCCCCATTACCTCCTTTTTTAAAACAGAGAAACCGGAGCCCTGATTTTCTTCTTTCCCTGAACACAGATCCCCGCGCCCCGAGCCAGTGGCGGAAACGGCGGACGTGCCTACCTTGCCCAGGCCTGGCGTGTCCTTCACCTTGTTGACGGCCCGCAGCAGACACGGGGGGGCCGGGGGAGGGGAGATCTGCAGAATGCCACTGAAGCTGGTGGCAAAGAGAGGTGACTCAGCGACAGAAGTAGAAGGCCGATGCTTCTTCTTTTTAGAAGACAGATTTAACTTCTGGGCAGCTCTGGAGAGGAAAACGCAGAAGACGAACAATCAGGGGCATCGTATGGTACCAGTGAACACGCTGTGTTACTTTATTTTCTCTTCTAGCTCTTGTTGACACTTACCAGTTCTCTCCCCGCCCTCCGGGGGCTCTGTCGCACCCCGAGCTACAACAAAGTCAACTTAATGAGCTACCCAGTCATTTATAGGGCAGAAAAAAAGCCGTAAAAGTGCCTGGTTCTGCAATGGGGATTTACAAAGGATTGTTTGTTACCCACAAACACTCAGCGTGGGCATGAATAAAGCTGGTCATCTTTAGGGATAAACAGTACCTATCGGGTTAATCACACCATAACTTCTCGAAGTATAAACCCACGTGGGGGAGACACTGTGAGTTATTTAGAGACTCTAACCCTTGTAAAAGCCAAGCCAGCCTGATGGGGAGGCATGGGGTGGCCAGTGAAGACCGACTGTGTACGTGCTTGTGGAAGAAAAACACACGCCCCGGGCAGTGGGGAGAAATAAATCCCACTGGTTTTGGAAACATAACACCGAGTCAGAATAAACTCCAGCTAGGGTGTGGAGCACTGAAAACGTGGCCGCTTGCTTACAAAGCAGGCTTGTTGTGCGGGGTGGTCTTTCACTACAAAATGCAATTCATGGACCAGTTGGAGGGGTGAGAAGGGGGTGGGGAAGTTTGCCCAGCATCACTGAAAACACAGGTTGTTTGGTCGCATCTTCCCCCATTCAAATGCTCAATAATAAATACTTAAAACAATCATCACTGCGAAGGAAGAGAATACAGCCAGGCAAAGGCATCTCACAGACTAATGTACTCATTCCTGGATCCGTTTTTGGTGTTTCTACTCTCTTGCTCGGAGAATTCCAATCCTCTTAACAAATGTCACTGAACATTTGAGCTGCTGCTTAAATGAACGACCACGACTTGATTCTGCGGATCAAAACCTTACAACCCAGCCAGATTTTCACCAATTACCTAACAGATCACAAGGCAGGCAGGTCAAGAAGACAAAGCCAGCTTTGTCAGCACCTCTTCCACACCACACCCCGAGTTGGAATGAGCTGGGAAAGTTAGTTTTAATTTTGTGATTATCACGCTCTTGATAAATCTCCTGAGCTATAAAATTGCCACCGAACAAATACAGCACAGAATTACCGTTTTGAAGCTCGATTTTTCTGAGCCATAAACCTGAACATCGGTCCCACCTGAGTGAAATACAGAGGAATGGGATCCATGTGATATGACAAATTTTGACAGCACGAGAGCCGATGACAGTCCCAGTCCCTCAGCCAAACGTGGGGAACGCCGCAGTCAGTCACTCAGTTGAAGGATGACGAGCAATGAAGATCTCCACAATGCTTCCCATGCCAATCAGCAAAAAGAAAAAACTTGGAATAACTTTTTGCATGGTCTCATTGCCACTCTGCCTTCTGCAATTAAAGGCGAAGCAGAATTGCTCAGTGACGAGGCCACTGCTGCTCCTGACAGTTGTCATTAGTCCAAGATTCGCTGCCTTGAACGCACGGCGGCTTCTCCAGACGCACGCGTCAGCATCGTTTCTTCCGACACCCACTCCTGCGCTCGGCCACCCCTCCCTGCTTCCCAGCCGGGCTGCCTGGCTCTGGGAGAGTTAGAGAGGAGGGGGAGAGGGTCATTTTTCCATTTACAGGAGGATGCTTCTGTCCAGTGGCGAAAGGACCGGATGGTGGCTGCAGTCCCCACCCCCCCGCCCGACCCATTGGGGTTCCCAGTCCAAATGGGACAGAGAGAAGAAAATGCTACCAAAAGGCAACTCAAAAGAGGGGGCGGCCTGCTGGCTTCTCCCTTTTCCTTATCTGCACCACCCCCCACATGCAGAGGCCCTGCCAGAGAGGAAAGCCAGGGCCCTGAAAATCGAAGCACCAAGGACCTCACTCCAGGGTTTGGCCTGCCTCTCTCTCTCTCTCTCTCTCTCTTTCTTCCCCCCACAACACCACCAATTTTCACTCTACACTAGATCATCTCCAATGACATACAAACATGCTGTTATTGCTCCCATCTTAACAACTAACATAATAGGTGATTTGCTTAGTTGTCAGGTCCGTTTCCCGTCTAGGAGGTCAGTTGCCGCAGACAGAGTTCACGCATGTGCACTGAACGAATGACTGAAGACCGAAGGAACCAGCGACATCTAGCCTAGTGAATATAAACCTGGGGAAAGAGGGAGGTAGAATCTTTCGGTTTTTTTAAATCTGTCTTTAAAGAAATGAATAAATGGTATGTATTACAATAAGATACAGCAAAAATAGGGCCTTTACAGACTTTGTATAAAAATTAAGTGCACGTAGAGTGGTCAGGACACAGGAAGAACTAAACAGACGGTGCGCCAAAGGTACTCAGTCAGCAGTGGGGCCCAGGGTGAATGTAGGTCTATGTGCCTCATACTGAGCCGCGAAGTCTCCGCACGGGCAGCAGAAGCAGGGGAGATGCCAGGGTTTGTAAGCGTCAGGGACATCTTTGTAAAACGAGATAAACCATCAAGGTCATCTTTAGGGATAAAGACGCCTCATGACATAGGGAGCCTTTTGTTGCTATAAATTTCCAAGTAGTGGCAAAAAAAAAAAACATTTACAGGGGCAGTCAGGGATAAGGAAGCAGGCATTTGGAAAACCAGATGATTCTAAAATGTCTTGCAACACAGAGATTCTAAAATGACGCTGGAATTTCTATTCCATGTAGGGGAGCTGGTTGGCCTCAGTGCAGAAAAGCAGTAATGAAGGAGGTTAGTTTGAGAATAATTTAGTTTTCCTGTGCAACCACGATGTTGTACACTGAAACTAATGTGATACTGTAGGCTGACCACAATTCAAAATTTAAAAGTTACTTTAATAATTATGATCTTCTTAGAATACGTACTTCACATAAATACAGCAAGAGAATTCCACAATTGAGAAATTAATAGAAGTCATATTTTGCAGCCATGTAATCTACAGGAACATTTCATTTTAATTTTGACATCATCCTAATCAGCTCTTGGGCCTCTGTTTTACACATTCCAACTTCGTGGAGGTCAGCAGCTCCTGCTCTGTTTACAGAGCCCCTCAGTGACACGCAGGCAGGAGAAGGCTCAGATCCAGGAGTCATTCGTGTATAACTGTATTACTCAGTGACATGAAGGAGACGCCATCGTCAAAGAACTGAAAAGGCAGACACACTTTGGCCAGCAGTGGAGTTCGTGTAATTAATGCCTTACAAGCTCTTTCTTCACAGGCAGAAAAACAAATGAGGGGGTTGTTTTACAAGATTTCAAAACGACAAAAAAAATTAATCTATGAAGCTATTAAAAGCAATATTTACTTGTCTCATTCTTACCACGAATAGAATCACATATTTCCTAAAGCTATTCATCGCAACATACATCTTTAAACATCCACAGAATCATTTAATTCTCTGTGCCTTATTTCAAGAAAAAAGATAGTTTCTCCAGCAGGATGAAATTAATATTTACTGAACCTATAAAGAAAGTGGTGCCAGGCTAAGCACTATCGGACTGTGGGGAAAGGGCAATGGTGTGAACTAGGCAAGAATTAAAACCCACCGAGCCCAAGTCTTCCCTCCGGCTTCCACCCCTCTCCCTCCATCACCCTGTTCATCTCGCCCAGGTTAGCGCATCAACATGACGGTATATGAATTCAGGAATCAGTTCAGAACTGAGATGACCTCCACATGGGGTGGTGACTTTTTCTCATTGTCCAGATCTACCCAGATCTTTAAGAAATAATGAAGTAAACAATTATCTGGTGAATGTCATTGGTTTAGGTGTTGTGTGTGTAGGGGAGGGGAGTCTTAGGTTTCAGTTATATAGATTGGAGGGGAGCTTATGGAGTTATTTTTTTGCAGGACAGACTACTTGACCTTGAATTTTCAGAACTGTGAAGTGTTTGAATGGAAAGCCCCTCAGTCTAAGCGCATCTCATGAGAACTGAATTGGGGTCTACGAACCTTAGCGTCTACGGATTACTGACATATTTACCTGACGATCTTCTAAGAATTATCAGTTTCTTGAAGAACAGAACTTTCCTTAGGGGACAGGCAGGAATATCGGGCAGCAGCACAGTCATTTTTTAAAGGATTCGCTCTGCTTTTTCAAATTCTAATGCGCTGTGTGTCGCTAACCACGTTTTGAGAGCATTTCATCTCATCTGAGAGGACTGTTCGAACGCGGGAGGCTCAGGTAGGTGGGTAAAAGGTTTGTAAAAATGACGAGGGCATGCAAGAGCTACTTAATCGGACCCGGGCAAGTGACGGGTGGTGAGATAGCAGCTGAGATGCGGCAGAAGAGGAGGGCAGGCTGGGTCCTCAGACCTGCCACATCTGCTGCTGCTGAGAAACGGCCCTGACCCTGGGGAGGGTGCCCGGTAGACTCTCCACTGTCAGCACGTAAAAGACCGTCCCGGCTGCAATTTAATGCGACAGTGGCCGGGGCCGCCAGGGGCTCCGATGGCTTCTGCGTCATTAGAAAACATTTCAGTGCTCTGAGGATTAAGATTCTCTGGTAATGAGCAATGACATGACAGATCACAGCCGCTCCTGGGAAATCCGTGGGGTCAGCGACACGCGGGTGGAAGAAAATACAACAGATTGTAAATAAGGGCTGGGTGACAAGAACCAGTGGTCTGAGGCACAGCTTCTGGAAACAGTTAAGATATCCATCTACATGCAAAAGAAAAAAAAAGGAAGGAAGAAAGAAAGCAGGCCGGCTTCATCTTGAAATAGCACCTATTCAAAAGTATTCTGCCACCAAGACGTTAGTCATTTTGGAAACCCTCCAAACGAGGCAGGAGCGTGTCCCCCTTCACCTTTCCATTTTCTAATTGGCTGTCACCAAGGTCATTTCCATGTCCCCAGGGGCTGAAAGCATATGGGCCTTGGGGTTTTTTTATGACTTTTATGTAAATGATCCACTTCATTAGCGCAGGAGAAGAATCCATGACATGACTTGAAATAAAATGTTTACTGCTCAGAGGCAAAACATGACCAACCGTCAACCTCCAGCCAGAGACACCGCTGTCCCTGGAAAACGGACTGGTGTTTGCAACTCAATGCACAGCCTTAACCCACAATAATAATGGCTACACATTCCCTTTCATTTTATTTGCCCATGCTCCAAGGGGGCATACGAGGTGCCCTCACCAGCTCCTTCGGGGACCACCATCCTTTGCCCTGAGGCTCACAGCAGTTGGTCTTCAGAGCATGTGTCTAGTGTTTTAACACTTAACGAGAGGCTGCTGTGTGGTCCCTCACTTCTGTGGGTTGTCAGTGTGGCCTCCATCACCGCACTGTTCACTCACTGGGAGCAAACACCACGCATCTCCTTTTCCTCTGCAGCTCCCGGGCCTGGCCCTTGGCCGGGTGCCTTCCTAAGGGCATAGCACATGCTCGCTCGGTGCTTCCTAACTGATCCAGACTTCAGAGCTACACCAAGGCCCAAGGTGACGCAGCCTGGCATTGTAGGTAACGCTTGCATCTAGGGATGCTTTACTCTCTCTAAAGCATTTGCTACACGTGGCCACATCCATCCTCACTCAGGCCTGGGCGGCAAGCAGAGAAGGTATTGGAACTGCAAGTTACAGATTTCTAAAATGAAGGCTCGGTAGTGACCCGATTTTATCCATGGTCACAGGACCAGTGATTCGCACATATGAGATCGGGATTCAAGTCTTCTGTCTACTAGACCCAGGGTCTTTCCAATGCATCATGCTCTCATGCAGTTTATTACCAAATGAAAGTAGTTATTTTATTGGGGGCAAAATAAAACCAAATGATTATCATTTGCCTAATAATAAAGATCCTAAAAGCAGTTACATATTTTATGTAACTCAAATTAAATCATATATAAGCATTTACCAATTACCAATCTAGTTGCTAAGCAACAAACCTTCGTATCACAGAGGAAAAATGTCTCAGCTGAGTGAGTTAGGTCATGGCCAGAATTAGGATGTGAAATCATCTGAAACTGGCTTCTCTGTTCCTATAATCCCAACTCAAAGTGAGTCCTTGCGTGACAGTAACACTCCAACAGCGACCACCACCACACAACACTGTTACGCCCCTTCTCAGGCCTCCCCCGTGCAGAAAGCACGCTGGAAGCCACTCAGAATGCATCTCGGTGCTCTGGAAGATCAACCAATCCATCAGTACTTCCCACAAAAGAACCACGCAATCCACAGGCTCCCCACATCACTAAAGTCATCTCTGAGCCGCCCAGCCCTTGCTCCGTGTTCAAGAGTCTACCCGAAATTGCACTGATGAGAAGGACCCACACGGCCCAACATCACTGGTGACTGTGTGTTGGCTGGACAGCAGCAGAGACGGAGAGGAGCTGGGAGAGGCCCGCGGACACAGAGCAGGCAAACCCGGGACCCAGCCAAAGAGCTTCCCTACAGGCTGGCACTGACAGCTCTCCCTGAACGGTGCGGACTGGGGAGCATGGCCTGCACCCCAGCCTGAAGGCACAAAGGGGACAGATGGGCAGGAAGGGGCGGGGGAGTATGGTCAATGGTCAATACCATATCGTGACAGGTTTGCCCAGTGACAGGTGAGGACTGGAATTAGCAGGGTGATCACACTGTAAGGGATGAACAATGTCAAACCACTATATTATGTGCCCCAAACTGGTACCACCGGTAGAATGGTGTATAGCAATGATGCTTACATTAAAAACGTTACAGCAGTATTTGAAAACCATACTTTGGGGGGAAGTGGCTAGTCCAATTGTGTCTGAATTTTTCTGTGTGTGTGGTCAGAGTAAGAATATCATTAAGTAGATGAGAATATGACTCAAGGGGAAAATCACGGGAGAAAAAGAAGCCCATTCACAAACTAATTTTTTTTTTACAAAAGCTACTCAAAGGAACCCCCCCTTCACTCGCGTAAAGCCTAGTACCCATGAAAGTGTTTGCTGAGCTCTTCGTGTGAAAATAGAAACATTTCCAAATGCCCCCCCAAAAGCAGAGGTTTAATAGAAGAATCAGCTGTTGGTGTAGAAGGCTAAACAGAAGTACAAAGTAGAAATCTGTTACTTCCTGGCAGTGAAAATTTGGATTTTAGAAGCACCCAATAAACACCGTCGATGGCAGAATGGATGTCTGGCGCGTCCCTTTGCCCTCGAAGCTCAAAGGGACCTGAGCTTCTGATCGGTGTGTGCGCGGCCGTCTCCTCGATGCTCTGGTTTCTCTGGGCTCGGGTAAACTGCTCTGAGGCCGCTGGGGTTTGGAACATCCTAGGCAAGATTCCTCCACGTGCCTCCAGGGGATGAGCCCCTCGGCTCATCAGCCAGCGGCGGTTCAGAGCTCTGCTGTCCCCAACCCTGCGCCCCTCAGGCCATCGGGGAGCAGGGTACCAGATGCCGTGACCGACCTTCGTGGCTTCTTCTGATACTCTGGGCGACAGGGACTCTGATGGAGCGACTTCGCTAACCGCCAAGTTGCCATCTGCAGACGGCTGGGACCCGGGCCCTAGAGAAGGTTGGGAAGCTCTGGTCTAATGAACTTAACCTCGTGCAGAACTTGATGAGTGGGTGCCACACGACCAGCAGCACAGCAGGTGGAATTTCTCGTCACACTTCTGGATTTCTGTATGTTCAGCAAACCCGGAAAGTCAGACCCAAATGCTGCCAACACATTCCAGGTCACAACCCAGAGGAAAACCCTCCTACAAACAGGGAAGTTCTGTTTCTGAGACTTGATGACCTTGGCAATGACCTCAATTTGCTTGAGCTTCAGCAATCTCCTCATTTTAGGTGCGAGCACCCTACTCTTCCAAGGATACTGAAGATGGACTAAACCCAAATCTGCTCTCAATTCACGTGTGATAGAAAAGTCTGAAGGAACATAACAGCAATATGTAAACTGCTCAGGACACCATAGCTATGGGTGTCTCCATCACCATCACATCATCATCATTTTTTTATCCTCACCTGAGGACATGCTTATTGATTTTAGACAGAGGACAAGAACAGGAGGAGAGAGAGAGAGAGAAACATTGACGGTAAGAGATATATTCATTGGTTGCCTTTATATGCACCCCAACTAGGGACCAAGCCCACAACCCAGGCAGGTGCCCTGACCAGGAATTGAACCTGTGACCTTTCGGTTTGGTGGATGACTCCCAACCCACTGAGTCATACCAGCCACGGTGCGCATCATTATTTTCCAAAGGCTGCTCTTCCTTACGCCCATTGTCCTGGAGGGATGGGCTCCAACCTGCCTAGACACACTTGTAAGGACTGAATGATCAGGGAGGAAAAAAACACAACAGGCACACAAGTCCAGGGGTGCATCTCCAGGGCATTCTGCATGAAATGTGCAGACTGCAGGTGCCTGGGGCAGTGCCAGGTGAGCTAAAAGCACAGGGCGGCCACTCTGCCCACACCCGTGGGACACAGCCTTGCCTGCTGCCTGACTTGGTGCCAGTGGTCACGCCCCTGGGTTTGACGACCCAGCCACAGCTGCACCCCAGTCTCCCCTGCTCCTGTTCCGGTTATGCAGTCGGTGCAGAGCCCTTCCCAGACTCCTAACCTGGCTTCCTGACGTCCTGCAACTTGGTTTCTGCCGCCAAGCCCTCTGCTCCAGCCTGGACTGATCACGCCTGCTTTCTTCCTTATTTGCACCAAGGTCCCCATGCACTTTCTCTCGTACTAACTGACCAGACGCTCCCTGCCCGCAGATCTTCATGTCACTGGCCGGATCTGCCCAGCCCATGCCTGCTCGGTCCCAGGGAGACTAGGCAGCTGAAGCTCCTCTGGGGCCATGCCTTTGCCATCAGGGCCCAAAACACAAATTGAAAGAACTGTGAACATCTATAAGGCCAGACCTAAGTAAAAGTGAATGTAAGTTTAAAACTCCATCTCACACCAGATATGTATGATTTTAGTTAACTGCTGTTACCGGTATCTTTCATAACATGAATAAGTGAGCACTATCTCCTCTTATTAAATAGAATTGACAAAACCATGTAACTAACTACAATCCAGCTATTTCAGTTGCATAAATAGAGACAGAGAAAAAAACAATCCCAGACCAATTAAAGCCCATTTCTGGTGGCCTGCCAGAGCCTGATTTTTCTGCTAAAAAAGCAACTGTCCATAATATATGCATATATAAACCTCTATAGTTCAAGGACGGTCCAACCAAAATTAAGATTCCTTCAAGGAATAAGCATATTCCAGATAATTTGATTTCAAGAATCGAATGAATCTAATGTTCTTTTCATTACGTCATTCTGCCTTTTAGATGCTAACTCCAGTAGCTTCTAGTGAAATCATTTATATGTATGCTAATGTAACATTAAAAGGAAGAAACCGCATGATCTACCATAAACAGAGAGCCCATTTAAAAGCCAAGGGTGACCACTAATTCGCTAGGAGTTTTCCTTAATATTTATCTTCCTCAGCCAATTGGTAGATTACCTTGAAAAGCATAAGAAACTGAAAAGCAATCTTGCTATTCACTTTTCACATCTTTCTTTCCCAAGAACTGGTGTTTCATTCTCACCTTTCTGTATTTTGATCACGCGGAATTAAAAACTGACGTGAAATTGCGCACTTCAGATACAAGTTGTTGCCTGAAGCCGCAAAGTGCTATCAAGACGTGACAGCTAGGAATGGACAGCGGCTGCGAAGAAAACGAAGCCTTTCATCCATGACTCTTGACTCAATACCTGCAGCTCTTTCAGAGCAGAGCTAATTAACTGTCAAGGCCGGGCGGCACACTCTGTGGTTTGGGGGCTCCTTGGTTAATTAAATTCGAATATAACAGCTGGTTTTGTTTGCCAAAGTAAGTCATTTCTCCTTTGCCCTTTCCTATCAATATGGCTTTATGATTAACAAATTATTTACTGCAGTTGAAATCTGAAGAAATAATTAAGTTATTGCAAAGAACAGCAATTTGCACGGGGTCTCCGCACCACAAGAATCTGCACTGGACGCGGCCCTTGCATGGGAAGAAGGCTCCTGACTCTGCGGCGAGGCTGCACTGCCCCGGACCCAGAGAGTCGTTCAGACTGCCGGAACCTCAGCAGCCCCGCTAGAGGGACAGAGGCAGAGTCCCATCACCTCCTTTCCTCTCCACCCTGCTGTCAGGTCAGTTGGCATGAAGTCTACGAGGATCGCTGAAAACCACGGCAGATGCACACAGCAATACGGCGCACTTGCCACGGTCACATTCAGCAGCTCCGAAGCAGAGAAGAGAAGGCAGCCGTTGTTTTCAATAGAGTAGAGGAGTGATCTCCTTTAGAAGCGATCTATGTATACAAAGCAGATGGTGTAGATAAGAGATGACCCCAGCAGAGTAACTTGTGAAAGGAAAAAGACTCTGTAGTAATCACGGCCTATTGAGACTATAGGGCTGATGCCCTTTGTGACTTTGCACCCAAGCTGCTAACTAAGACCTGTAAGTTACTCTTCATTGTACATACTTGCTTGGTTGGTTATTTACTCTATGAAGTAGCATGTGACAGGAACAGGAGGTAGGTCTGTGGTGCATATCCACCACTGACAGCACATGAACTTGAGCATGAAGGACGGACTCCCTCCACCCTGCCCATCCCCCCATTTCAATGACTCTCTCTAATGCTGCCTCTGAAGTGGTGGGGGCTGTGCACAAGCATGTCGGAGAGTGTTTGTGAGTGTGTGTGTGAGAGAGAGAGTAGTAGTCTGGGAGGGAAGGAGAAGACAGGGAGAATAAACAAATTAAAAATAAGATAACTCAGCAGACTTCTCTCAAGTAATTAATCTCTCTCAACTAACATCTTTATTACATTCTTCACAGTTACTTTTTTGTCTTGTAGTTAAGAAGCATGTTTGAAACGATAAAACACATACAAAGAATGGAAATTATTTTGAAAGAAATTGTAGGCAACAGAGACATTTATCAGAAGGAAATGAAGACTTAGTTCAAATCTCCTGGTTAAATCTGTTAAGAAACTTGAGCCATGCTGAACTGGACACGTAACTAATGCTCATCACAGAGGGTTTATTATTTTCAGGTAGGTGAAATCTATAATAAGTAAAATTACAATTTTTATGCTGTGGCTCCTCTTAGTTATTAAAACCCTATGTTAAATGACCCCCATATTTGCAGAACTTGGAGCACAATCACATTATTTTAAGTAGCCATGTATGTTTGGCTCAACTCCACCAACACACACTGGTAGTCAAACTGGTTCTCTGACTCCAAACCGCTGGCTAAAAACAGGACTCCCAGGTCTGACATTACCACAAGGCAAATAGTTCAGGGTCCGGCAGAAGTAATGCCTGCTCCGTGTGGTTGGTGAGGTAGCAATATAGGTGTAATAATTTATAGATCTAATTTGAATATTTCACCTAAAATACCATATGGTGTGCTTGAGAGAGGTATTGTTAGGTTACAGAATTACATGAGTATGACTTTGTAATAAAAAAGGGGTGTTGTGTGTGCCAGACCCTGTGTTTATATGTACCAACAGAGCTCCTAGGGACAAACAGTGTGAAAAGAAGGAAGGCCCTGTTCTCTGGACGTGGGGCCACGCAGCTGAGTCTGGGCAGAACATAACTCACGTCACACAGTCAGCGAAACACAACTGATCACCTTCTCCTCATCTGGATTCTCATGTTCACACAACAGATACGCGTCTATAAATGGCTTGTAATTTGAGTTTTTATGAATCAAATCTTACTTTGATTTCCATGAAAATTTCAGAGACGTTTCACCTTTATGACATTCCACGGAGAGTGGCCACACTGTTTATTTAAATTTCTGCGCTTTCCTTCTACTCTGTTCAACAGACGACTAATAATGACCAATGCAAAGCCAGGTTCAACGCTGCATTTGAAGATTTACAGAAGCGACTCCGATGCGTCCCAAGAAATGGGTCAAAAATATATATTTTTCACTTTTTGTAAAAAGCCTTTGACTCCAGAAAGAAATCCTTTATTTTAGAAGCACAACATCTTGGTTTAGATCTTCACTTACAGTATTAGATATAAAAACAATATTTGGTTTCAGTTTTCAGACCCGAGAGTCCACCGTGAAGATGACCACTGAGGCCACGAGAATGGATGAGAGGGCCCCCAGGGAGGGGTACAGAGTCGAGTCGGAACAGAAAGTGCCCCACGACAGAACCGTGAGCAGCCTCAACGTTTCCTGACTGATGGAAAAAGAAGTAAAGGGAAACTGAAAGGAAGCAGCCAGAACATGAGGGGCAAGATGGAATGAGTGAGTGACAGTGTTAAATGTGACTAAGACACCAGAAAGAAAAAAAAAAAAGAACAGAACGAAGAGTGTCCATTGGCTTAGAGTGAATACGCTCACTGCTGACCTCAAATAGAATCAGGGGAGGGGCAGAGTCCGTTTCAGTGGTCTGAGAAGCTAATGGGGGCTAAAAGAAGTAAAGACAAGGAGGTCTATGCTATTGCTTCAAAAAAATTAAACTTAAAAGAAAAAATGTGAAATATTATATTGGCAGGCCCTTACGTAAATGCTTTGTGCCGAATTATCACGGTAAGGCATGGCTTTGTTTTTCCAGAAACTGATATAAAAGCATAAAAAAACTTGCTCTAGCTTAGAAAATTAAAGAAGACACATTTCACATTACCCGTGCATTCATTCACTCGGCTTATCGACCGACACTGACCGAGCGCCTACGATGTACAGATTCCTGTGCTGTTACCCAGTGTTCCCGACGTAAGGACCCATCGAGAAAAATCTCCAAGACAGACGCATAGTCTCCAGACAAAGCCGATGTGTCACTTTATTGGGTGAGAATAACATAAACTAATACAAAAAAAAAAAAACCCACAGGCTTTGGAATCAGAGAGACTTGGTTCAATCCCTGGCTTTGCCGCTTCCTTGGGCGCGTGAGAGAATGACGACACCATTGCGAGGGTCTGTGGTGAAGACACGGGTGCGATGCGTGGACAAGCCGCCGCCAGAATGATCTGCACGCAGGAAGAGCTCCGCGAAGGTCTCCTCCCTTCTCTTTCTTCCCCTCCTTTCCAATCCATTCGCCTTAGTTTCCAGAGAACCCACAGCCTAGTTAACGTCCAATCCCGGGAGCCAACGTGGTCCAGGAACTGGTATCTCTCTCTCTTTCTCCTTCTGCCTGGTTTCTAATACATACTGTCAGATCTAATTTATTTCAGAAATATTTAATTTTGTGAGTCACCTAAAGTCGTTCTGGAGAAACTGATCAGGTACAAACCCTTTAAAAAGCTTATGTGTTAACTACTCTGCTATTTATTGGTCTTCTAGGTGATTTTTTTCTCATACTTTTATGGAGGTTGCTGACAGGAGCTCTCGCCCAACGTTGCACTACTGTGTAATAATTTAGTATTAGTTGATTCTTGTCATTCTTCCAAAGTTCGTTCAGGTAGGTGCGTCAGTCAGCCAGGGGTGCTGTCATTCCAGATTAATAAATGATGGACATTGTAACTCGGTCTAGACTAGACAATTCCTCAAGGGCACTTTCAGGCCTATGACGTGGCCGGGCCTGAAGGAGTCTACAGTACAATGAGGGTGGAGAAAAGACTTATGTACCGGAAGGCGTGCGATTCCATCTACGCTCCAGCAAACACTTATTTAGTGTTACAGTACTTTGGTATTTCAGAGCTCCCGCCAAAGGCAGAAAAGAAAAACAGTCAAGAGTACAGTCTGTGCGGCCAGCTGGTCTGGGTTCGAATCTTCCTGGTGCACATAGCTCCCTGACCTCAGTCAAGTTCCTTAACTTTTCCACGCCACAACTTCCTCAGCTGTCAAACAGGATGTCAGAGTGGTGACCTCATGCAGTTGTGGGTTTTAAAAGAATTATATATATATATTATATAATATATATATTATATATATATATTTTATATATATATAATATATATATAATATATATATTTATATTTTAGAACAGTTCTTGGCTCAGAGTAAACACCCAGTAGTTTCTTGTAACAATTAGATGTTACAATTAAATATCCATATGAAAGCTATATCCTGAATGTTTCTTTTTAGAGATTCTTTCTCAACACATGAATCATAAAGAGCAAAATGCAAGAGGCCCCTCTGTCCTCAGCCCCACTGTCTTCTCCGTCAGCTCTGAGCACTGTCTGCCAGGGCTTGTCAGTATTACCAGTGACCCTGCGATGCTGCCTCTGAAGTGCTTCCGGTCCCGGGCACCTCGAATACGAGCTTTGGTTGTGCTGTTGGCTGGGAGGGGCTTCATTATAGCTAAGAAAGGTTAAAAAAAGACAGACGTTCTCAGTTTGAATAGATAATTGGGTCTTCTTCCGCCTGAAATCAGATGTCAGAACAACCTCCATCGGTGCCACTGCTTGGGTGGAAAACCGCCAGCTGAAACCAGATTCCGTGTCAACCAGGTGTCTGCAGCCTTCGGGTGCTGCAGGCAGTTACTTAGCTGGTGGCCGCCCCTCTGACAGTGTCCTCAGGGCAGTCCGACCTGCGGCAGGACAACTGATCAGGCCCTCACTCAGACCGTTAGGCAGTGTCCTGGGGCAAAATTCAGATGCAAGACCAAAATGCTGTGTCAAGCAAGCTAGCAGAGTTTCATTTAAATTGGCCCGCAATTTAAAACGGGTGTAGACAGTGTCACTTTCCTGAACGCACTGGAAAAACGTTTTCTGTGCTGCAGAAAGGTGACAGAAGCCGACCGCCTGTCCCTCGCACCAGCTGCGCCCCTGCCGGTGTGGTCCCTGGTCGGGATGAGGAGGGGGCCAGACCTGTGACCTGCCGTAGTGCTCCGTACCGTCGGCCTCGATGACACGTGTCCTACTCACAAAGCTGAGAGCTCCACGAACCCAGTAGCCACGGCCACCTTTCCTGCCACTGTCAGCCCCGCATGCCCTGTCCTCAGTGAGCCCTGCATCAACATGGACACTGGATGGACGCTCGGCTCCAAGTCACCGACCCAGAAGAAACTCTGGCTCCATGTCTTCCCGAGAGGGTCAGCCCTGTGGTCCCCACACGCCTCCCATCAGTTGAAGAGTTTGGAAACCATGGTCTAGCTCGGCTGTTCTTCGGCCCGCGTGCGCAAGGATTTTTCAAACATCGCCATCTGTCCTCTGTGCCCGCTTCCGCCGCCTCCTCCACCCGGCGTTCCCTCTGGTGATCACCATCCTGCAGTCTGCGTCTACGAGGTTTTGGGTTGGGGGTTCTGTGGGGATTCTCCACTTAATCCCTTCTCCTTTTTTCACCCAGCCCCTCCAACCCCCTTCCCCCATGACGGCTGTCAGTCTGGTCTCTGTCTCTCTGAGTCTGTTTCTGTTTTGCTTGCTAGTTTACTGTGTTCACTGGATTCCACACAGGAGTGAAATCAGATGGTACTGGTCTTTCTCTGCGTGGCTTATCCCAGTCAGCATAATGTTCTCCGGGCCCACCCACGCTGTCATGAAGGGTAAGACCGCCTTCTTTTCTACATCGGCTTGACTTGGGGTGGGGACACAATACAATATACAGATGACATATTATAGAATTGTACATCTGAAACCTGTGTGATTTTATTAACCAACATCACCCCAACAAATTCAATATAAAGGAGCTGTTGTATAATCAAAACACTTTTTACAGAATTTTGAAAACATGAGGCACCTATTTGGTCAGGCACACTAATGTCTTTTCCCTTAGATTATCAAATAAAAAATGACACATGACACAACAACAGACGCCTGCTTGTGAATGCATCAAAGTTATACCTTTCTTTTGTCAGAGCCACAAAAATACATATATTTTTGATGCACCGCAGAATTTTAGTCATTAGTTAATGTGTGCCATGAGATGAAAAAGGTTGAAAATCACGGGTCTAGGTGGTGGCTTTTATTGTAAGATTCCTCCAGCCCAGAGGTTCTGAAAGGCTACGCTTTGGGACAGATTGGATATATTTAAATTTCTAAGTATCTTCTAAGTGATATTAAGTTATTAAGTTCTTCATCCTCTTTGGAGAAAGAGGGTGAAGTGATAGTAAGTTCTTCATCCTCTTTGGAGAAAGTGATTATTTTCATTTCCTTGGAGGGCTAAAGTCAGACTCTCTGCACTGCTTTTTAATAGCTGTGGCACGTACCCCCTTCCAAGAGGTCCCCAGACCCACCGGCACCTTCGCTTCCCTGCCTGTCTCCCCACCTACCATGATCCTTGAGGGGAGACCCCATGCTTAGCATCACCTGCTCTGAGGGAAGCCTTGCTGGAGAAAACAAGGTCTATGTTTTTTATTGCCAAGAAGGATGCCCGGTGCACAGTAGGTACCCAATAAACCCTTGCAGAACAAGTGAATGAATAAACCGATTTTTCAGTTGGTTTTTTCAGGGTTCGTTGGCCTGTTAAATGGTGAGGACCCCTACAATACTTTGCGGTATGGGGTTTTGCAGGGTCTGCTCATAAAACAAACAAAATTCTTGTTTTGTTATAATTATTTTTCCACATCACTGTTAGTGTGAAACCCACATTTGCTTTGCCAAGCGTTCCGGGAAGGGATGCTTGGAAGTTGCCCACTGAAGCACCCAGACTCCCTGGGTTGTCCATGAGGTAAAGGCTGCGGATTTCGCTTTATAAGGTTAATTTCAAAAGTCAATTTGATTAGATGCTTCTTTTTTCCCATTTCTGACCTTTAGAAGAGAAACCATTGGCTGCCGGACAAGTGGGGGAGGGCTTTCTCCTTCCTGCAGAGGGGGCTGAAGGTCCACATTTCCTGGGCTCTTCCGCGGTTCTGACGAGAGACATGCCTTTAAATACTACTTCCATTTATTGTTAACTGAATGTTTAATTTTAAAAAATGTTTTTAAAAATTATAGTTTCAAGATAATGAAATCAAGGATGTTCTTGTACTTGAACAATATGTTCTTATTAGAATGATAATTCAACAATTCAATTTTACCCAGCTCTGCTTTTCCCCAGAATAAAAACCTGGGTTAAGCCAAAACACTTAATTTCACTTAATTTTTTTCTCGTGTTAGAGGTTCAAAATCTTTTAAATAAAACAAATGTGGCTGCCAAAGTGTGAGTTAAGATAGCAAATTCTCCATTTCAGGGTATGGGTCATCCATTTCACTTGGAAATAATTTTCCATTTTTGAACTTTAATAAATTTCACTGTATTTGAAAAACAACCTTCCATTTATATTCTTTTTTTAAGATTTTATTTATTTATCCTTAGAGGGGAATGGGAGGAGAGAGGGAGAGAAATATCAATGTATGGTTGCCTCTCATGCATCCCTTGCTGGGAACTGGCCTGCAACCCAGGCATGTGCCCTGACTGGGAATCGAACCGTGATCCTTTGGTTTGCAGGCCCGCACTCAATCCACTGAGCTACACCAGCCAGGGCCCATTTATATTCTTTAGTACATGTCTTACCTCCTTACAAAACTTTAAGCTCCTGGAGGGTACAGCCAATCTCTCGTTTAAATATTTATCCTGCATGTTGCAATGTCTTCATGAACATTTGTTGAATGAAAAAAAAAAATGGATGCGTAAGTGGACCCAAGGATGAGTGTGTAGAAGTACAGCTGTTCCCACCAACTCTGTTCCTGGACTCGTGCGCAGTTTCCATGCTCAGAATGCCATTCTTTAAAGTCTGAACGTCGACAGAACACATCATCCCTAAGGACCCCCCCAGCTCTGAAATGCTACTACTTTTGCAATCACTGTGACACTCTGACTCCCCATTAAAAGCATCCAGGACATGGTTCCATCCATCCCTGGTGTTTCAGAGGGCTCATTAGCATCTTTTCCCATTGTCATGAATTCGAGGTGTGCACCTTGAGAGAGTAACCAGTTAACAGAATGCTGGTGAGGAGAAACACTGGTTACCTGAAAGGTGCTACAAAAGCCTGTGCTTTCACCAGGATGATTTCAGACTGCTGCTGAATTTTCAGTGACATCGAGACACCCCCCCCCCACTCAGCCACAGAACCACAGTCCTAAACACACGTGTGGGTCCGTTCCTACAGCCTTCCCCTTGTACTTGACCCCTGTGTCAAGCGGTGGAAATGCGACATTATTTTGAATCTTATCGGATATAATTTATTATTTATCTTCATCATGCCATCCTATTCAACGGGATCTATCTTACTAGTCCTGGCTGACTTTGAGAATCACATGCAGTACAAACATAATGACGTGACCCCAGGCAAGTTCTTGCTTCTGTGCACCAACAGACTCAGGCCAGCTCCCCTCAAACGTTCTCCCTTCCAGCCTCCTTCCTACTCATCCTTCTGAACCAAGATTACTGCTCATGACACCTTCCCCACCACCCAAAGGAGAATGCATTCTTTTTCCCCCGTAAGTTCTGATAGTATTTTGCTCATGGAGCTGCTGTGTGGCCTATCGCCCGCAGTGCGTTACAGCAGAGTTGACATGTTTTAACCGCTCCTCTCCTTCACCCACTCTTATCCCCAAACCCTGACAGACTGCCTCTCACGGATCCAGGGTTCAGTAAATGTTTGTGCACCCAAAACCTGCTTCCTGCCCTAATTTTGATCTGCCGGCATTTATTTCAAAATTAGAAATACAGTAAACTGTCGATTTGGTTTTTCTTGAGCTCCCGATAAGAGTTTTAAACAGAACACAACCGAGATTGAAATTTGTACAGATTTACTCACTGAGGCCAACAGCTAAATGCTGGCGATTATTTTTCCTGTCTCCAATGATATATTCAGCTTCAACGCTTTGCCTATTCCAAGGGCCATACTGCAAAAATTCTGCCTGCACTTAGGAATCAATACCGGGAGAGAAGGCCCCCCGATGGTGGGATGAGGGTGAAGACAGCCCCCACGGAGAACAGCCAACAACCTTTAAAGGGCAATCAGTCCCGCTCCCCCTCCCCACCCCACCCCCACAGCTTTTAGTCCCCAGTGTCCAGGGACAGTCTGGCAACGCGAACTTCGTGCTCAGCTGACAAGAATGTGCGAATGACAGTTTGGGCTGTCAGGGAGCTCATTACCTAAGCGAGGAACTAACACATTTATGAGCTGACAAGTCAGACTGGTGGCTTTGCAGTACTCCTCGATTTCCCTCCAGAGCAGCCAACAGGCAGAGAAAGGCCTCCTGGGCTCATTACTTCACCCACATCTCCACCCCCTCCCCAAGATCCAGCAGGTGGCTCATTTGTGGAGACATCCGAGGGTCAGAGAGAAGTGAAAAACGAGCCTGCCCAACGCTGGGGCTGGGCCTGAGGACGTGCATAGCAGGCCCACAGTGTATTCACGTGGATGGCCAAGGCAGCTGTGGTGGGCTTGCCGCACGCACGCATGTGCAGTATGGACACACACCCCCCTCCAGAGCGGTCTATTCACAAAGCATGCTCCTGAACCTGACCGCGTCACCCTCGGGGCCATCTGTGACTCTGCATCAGGACCGGCCATCGGGAATGACTATTTCCGTTCAACATGCTTTATCATTTTATTTTTTCCTGCAAAGGACATTTTCTGGGGGGAAAAAAAACAGACCTAATGTCAAAGAGGAGACTAGTTCATGCCAAACCAGAACTCCAGCATTGCTACGGAGACCTCTCCGCTCCAGGGAGAAGCCTTGAGGAAGGCGGCAAAGACCCAAGTATGGGGCAGGGACCCGCACCCAGGCTTGTCGGGCTCTGAGGTGCCCCTCTCTCCTCGCCAGGGCTGCCTCCGCCGTGAGGCCGAGAAAGGAAGCAGTGTGTTTTCTGGGCCCGGGGACCTCTTCTCTCTCTCCGTACCTCTGCTTTTATTTTTTAACCCTCCCCCCAGGATATGTTTTTTTGATTTTTAGAGAGAGAGGAAACATTGGAGTGGACAGAGAAACACTGATTGGTTGCTTCTCTTATGTGCCCTGACCGGGGATCAAACCCCCAACTGAGGTATCTTCCCTGACTGGGAACCGAACCTCCAACCTTTCGGTGTGAGGACGATACCCCAACAGATGGAGTCGCCCGGCCAAGGCTTCCCCTCTGCTTTCATACACCCAGATCCCCTGCCCGTTGTCTCAGGCGGGGAGAGCTGTGCACCCCCCCACCACGCCCTGGGGGCACAGTGAAGCTAGAGCTTGATCTTCCCAGGGGCACTGGCTCTGGGGCTTATCTCTCTGTGTCGGAATGAAAAGTTCTGCTGCTCACAGGTCTCAAACACCAAAGCCTCTGGTCCACACAAAGCCTGCCCTGCTTCTATGACAAAGAAGGGACCCAGACTGCAAGGACAGCCCAGGGAAAGGCTATTTTTGTTTCACTAACATTTATGAATCTTAGCATTTAAGAAACCAGCCAAGGTATCGGCACTGAAAGCACAGTGGGCCTCACACAAACTTAAAACGAGAGGCCCCGACACACACTCTCTGCTCGTCAAAGCCTTGCCTTCCATACACATCCTCTCGTGTCACCTGCACTCACGACCTGTGAGGGAGGCAGGGCAGAGTCCTCGTTCTTTCATTCATTCCAGCATCTATTCTGCACATGTTTATGGAGCTGGGTCCTGTTCTTTACACCAAACGCAGAGCTTCGAGACAGAGGGGTCACTGTCAAGGTGAGTGCAGTCTAGTGAGAGAGGCAGACAGGCACACAGCCTGTCTATAGGAGGCAGCCCCGAGGAAAGGAGGCGGGTGTCACAGAATCTCGGACGAAGGGCCCTGACCCAGAAGCGGGAGGTCAGGGAGAACTTCACAGAAGAGGAGGAGGAAGGACTTAGCCCGGAGCAGCCGGAAGGGAGAGCACGCCCGGCTGAGGGACCAGCGTGGGTCTTGCTGGAAGGAGCGGAGTAGGGAAACGGGAGCGGTTGGTTCCATTGCTGGAGCATGGAGAACAGGGGGTAGCTTTCTCAAGGTCACGACACACGCGGTTACTAACTGACCTGTGACAGAGACACCTGGGTCCTGACTCCTACTCTCTCCATTCGGTCACATGTCTCCCCCAGGGCCCCCACCATGCAGGATCTGGGTCCCCGGGAGGTGTGTCTGACAGACGGGCTCGCTGCTGGTTCTGGTGGACTGAGAGAAGCGAAGTTCACGGCCAGGGAATGGCAGCAGATGTAAAACGGAGAGCTATTTGTTCAGAGAAAAGGCAAAAATAGAAGAAAAGAGAGGATGCCCCGAATGCAGGCCCTTTCCTCAGGGTGAAGGAGCTGAAGACCGCGCAGTTGGTTTGAGAACGTTCTCCACCTCCCAGCTTTTGGACGAGAACCAGTCGCTAAGGAAGATGCTATCCAGAGAGAGACCGTACTATCTCGGGAGGGGCTGGTGAGCCCCCAGGGACGTGCTGGCAGTTTATCGGGAGCTGAGCTTTTCAGCAGAACTTCAGGCCAAAAGCAAAGCTCCTTTCCATCTGCAAGGTATCGATCGCCTCCGACTATCTCAACCATCTGGCGTTATCGACTTAGAGCTTCTGGGCACATACCAGAACTTTGCTAGAAACACCTCGGAGACAACACCCCCTTCCCTTTCTCTCGCTTCTTCTCTCTCTCACCTTGACTCCACTGTTTTTCACTGGATTTTTTTTTAATTGCTCAGCAGTTTCACTGCTGCCAATCAGCCGCCTCTCAAAGACGGTTCCAATGGATCGGCAGATCCGGGCCCTCTGTTCACTCACCACAAACACGCACTCTCCACCCTCCGTGAACATCCCGCCCTGGGCAGCTGATCTTTGCCATAAGGGGACACACAGGAGACCCCTGGGAGATGGGAGGCCTTGGCCAGCGGACACTTCGGAGGCACAGACAGGCAGGGGCTGGGCCAGAGTGGGCAGAGCAGCAAGGGGGTGGGAAGGAGGAGAGGGAGTGCCTGGCCCTGTCAAAGTGAGCAGGACTCTCAAGACTGCTTCTCATTAGCTTTCTTCTATTTCTGGAGAGAGCTCCGGCCTTTGCTCAAGGTCCCGAAGCAGAGCGCCTCAGTCTCCATCCCCACCGCTGCAGGAAGCCAGCAATCAGTGCCTGCTTTAACAGGGAACCCACGCCGAGGCTGGCCGCTGGGGTTTGACTAAGAGAATTATTCCTTTCCAGTGTCGCTTTGTTTTTTTAATAATTTCCCTAGTCTTGGGCATGTATCCCTTTACATTTTTCACTCTCCCCCCGACTCTGCCCCTTCCAGATGTGCCAGTCGTACAGAGTCCGTATAAACAAGATACCCAAACAAATCAGCGCGAGAGGGAAGGCATCTCCCCCGGGACACGACCACTTCGTGTGCAGAGCACCCACGTGACGCCGCCAACATGTGTTTTCTGTCTCAGATTTCCCTTGATAACAAAGGACATATTTCAAAAGGCGTGGCCCTAGGTACATGTGGCCGGCAGGAACCTGGGAGGAGTTTGGGGGTTTCATTCTGTTTGAGGCTGGTCCCCCACCACAGGCGCTCGGCACTAGAGCCCTCGATGATGTTAAGTGCCAATCAATATAAAGTTAGGAGCACTTTGGGTCAGGTTTGTCAGCTATGATCTCATTTGATTGCTCAGAGAACTGATTTAATATTCTGGAATCAACTGAGCTCATTCGATTCCAAATTTGGCAGCCCCGTGAGTAGCAGGACAGCACTCCCTCTGTCCAGAGCTGGGCAGGGCTGCTGAAGAGAAGCTTCTGAAGGGTCTTTCATGGTGTTCCAAGACTCAGAGGGAAGGCCGGGGGCTGGGAGACGGGGAGGGGGTGGGGTGGGCAGGTGGGAGGGGCCCTAGACCTGCCCGGGGCAGGGATGAGAGAGACGGGAAAGGCCAAGATCACCCTGAGCAGCTCAGCACAGTGCCCTTTCGAGAAAGCCCACTCCCAAATCTAAGCAAGTTTAAAGAGGCCAGACCTATTTGTATTAACACCACTGTACACACTTTAAAACAAAAAAGTTGCAACTGGTCATAAAAAAAAGATCAGCAATCTGTTTTATGGCCTTAAAAGTATCCTTTAAAATCGTTTTTTTTTTAAATCAAAGAAGCCCAAGTTACTCTTTTTGTATAAAATTAACCTGATTGCAAAGTCTGAAGAAAAGGCAAAGCATATTCTTTCATTTCAACCTCTGATTTTTTAGTCAGTCACTCCTTTCTCCTGTGAAATAAACTGAATTTGGTCTTCAAGTTACTCGTTTTCTCTCTCCCTGAATACTGGGGAATTTCAGTGCTCAAATCAAGCCCAAGTTCAGAACGGAAAACCCTCTGACTGGCTGAGACGAGCTTTCAGATCGCCAGTGCCCAGCACCCTGGGGTGACCAGACAGAAGATCCTACAGCGGGGAAGTCTCCCGCCTCGAGACAAGCTGAAATGAAAGAAAAATGTAACCGACATTTAACACCACCACCAACAAAAGACCTCATTTATGTAACCAGAACCTCTTCTGAAAACCACAGGCTAACGTCGTCTTTATGATCCTGTCCAGAGAACACATCTGAATTCCGTCTTTGATTCTAAAACGAGCCACGTCAATTTTAATTTTTTAGCAACTCGGAATAGGTCCGATTGTAACAATGACTGTCAGTTCAAAACCTGGCCCCTTTATCTGCTTGTTTCCCAAGGCGCATCCTCGGAGATGCTGGCAGATTCCATGCCAGGAGTTCGGGCATCTCATCTGCTGGAGTTGGACACATATGTATTCTGCAAGCCAACTGCCAAGAGGAAAACTCATAAACCCCAGACACTCCTAACTTCTTTGGAGTACTTTATACATTTAATCTTCACTTTTCTCAAAAAGAAATTCACAAGAAAAGTTAAAATATTGTTTCAAAAGCAACAGACCATCTAACTACAGACACAAACATGTAATGGTTACTTACACTGGTTTCCAATCCATCATTGGCACATCCTGGCTAAATAATCAAGTGCAGAATCCATTTCTTCCCATCTGTTAATAAACAGCTTCTCTCGAAAGTCCCTTGCAGATCTGGGGCCATCTCGGGAGGAAGTGAGAAAGTGCAAAGGTGAAGGAGAAAAGGCTGGGAAATTCGAAAATCCATGGGGGTCTGGGAACTCTCAGAGCTAAGACATTCCTGTGATTCCAGCCTCTGGCTGCACCAGGGTCCTGGCCCCGCGGAGCTCCCAGCCACCTTCCCCGACTGGCTCAGCCTGGGCTCCAACATGGCATTTCCCTTCAGGAACACCGCATCGATGGAAGGGAACGCACGGGGTTCTGCCCATCCGCAGACACAAGCCTGCTTCTCAGAGGGAGCCAGCCGCCAGTTCTCTCTCTTGTCTGCTATCTCAGAGAGAGGGCGGGAGGGGGAAGAGCAGAGGCGGGCGGGCAGGGAGGGAGAGACAGGGAGAGAGGAGAGGCCAGACCAGCAGAGATGGAAACACTTGCTAAAACTCCCATTAACCACAGTGCTTAGGAATTTTCTGAGCACGGAAGCTGCAACACAGACTCTCAAAATCAAATGTTTAGAATCTTTAATTACATACACATCTATATACACTTTTAGCGCAGACAAAGGCGACGAAACCAAGATCCTGGGGGGGGGGGTGCACCTCTGTAAGTAAAGACTTGCGGGTTCACGTGCAGGCATATGCCCCCACGAGAGTAATATCTGCGTGCCTGCATCGCCGTGAAAATGTCTGGTCTCACAGTCTACATGTGTTGAAACTATTTGAACATTCTCGGCGATGGGAGTGCAAGTCAGGCGAACAGCGCCCTTTGCCTCCAACACCATCCTTGATCCCACCTCCCCCTGTGTTTGGGGGTTCATCTTTCTTCTTCCATGTTGCTGGTAAAAGCCCCCCTGCCCAAAAGAAAAGGGTACAGAGGTGAGGCGAGGGCTCCCACTGAGACTGTCAACTCTGCACGCCACACCCCACTGTTCGTGGTGCTGCAGCCAGGACGCCCCACAGACACAGCTCCAGGGAGGGAGGGACGTGGCACTGGGACACGAGACACGGGTGGAGGCAGGTAGGGACGGACAGCGAACAGGCACGGTGGACGGGGCAGCCGTGGTGGTCAGCAGCCATTCCTGAATGTTCCCTAGAGCCCGCCCTCTCTACATGAGGAATGCTCTCCCGGGTTCCTCCAAGTGTGGTCCCAGTCTTCCCCCTTAGAAACACCTGGTGACGGGTATTAAAAACAAGGGTCCTCAGACCCTACTCCCAACATTCTGCCGTTTCCCGGGCCCCACAGGTGATTCTAACGCTGACGGAAGTTTGTGAAGACTCACGTGTTCATGAGTGGTGAGTGGATGGGTGCATGAAATATTGAATGGAACGGGAAGAGACCCGAACGGAACACCTATGAGAACCCAACCCGTATGGAGGGCGGAGGGACAAACTAAAATAGTGGTTGGAGTGGTGGGAGACGAGCTAGGAGGGAGAGAACCGTGGAAACTAGGGGAGTTATGAGAGGAACAACCTGCCTCTCCCCAAACACACTGCACTCCCTCCCGGCTCTGAGACCACACTCCACACCCCGCTGCCTCCCCCTAGCACACCCTCCTTCCCCGGGCAAACCATCCCTTAAAACTCAGTCCAAAGTCATCCTCTTGGGAACCAGTCGCCCTCTCCCAGGTGGAGGTGACTGTCCCAATGATAGTTTGAATTTCTAACAGCAAGCCCCTATACAAGCTATAACTATGATCAGCCAGTGTCTTTCCTCCCTGTTAGATGAGGGTGAGCTGTTTTACTGGACTAGACGGTCTCTCCCTCATTGCTATACATCCTCAAATTCTGGACACAAGGTAGGCACTCAGTAAATATGCATTAATTAAATGGCTGAATATATCATAAAAGTATTTCTTACCTGTGTGGTTGGTATATAGATGTTTGCTCTATTATTGGTCTTTGAGTATCTTTCAACATTTCATATACTAATTTGTATGCATTATACAGTTGACAAAAAATTTAAAGAAATCCTAACATCTGAGATTTGGTCTAGAAAGTTAGGACTTAGTGGATAATGAAGAGAAAATAATCTTGAACTAACCTAAAAAGGATGTTAACAGGACAAAAAGCAAAGAAGACACCAGAGTGAGGTGAACTCGGTGGGACGCACAAGACTGTGGAGGTGGTTTTCGATGAACCGATGTGTTTGGGGTTTGAACGCTGCCGCGTCTGCAACCAGCGGTGGCAAAGAGATGTCCCAAACAGAGGTGGCCTGCACCAAGTGGGGGCAGGGCCTGTGCTGACTCTCTTGGAGAAGAGACCAGCAGAACTAGCAGAAAACAAAATCTCTGTTATCTGGCTTAAAAAGTTTGAAGCAATTATGAAGTAAAAGTTAGGAATCGTTCACATTAATGGATAGGGGGGTGGGTGGGTGGGTGGAGGGGTGGATAGATGGGTGGACAGTTGAACTGGATGGAGGGGAGGGTGGAGGGGTAGAGAGTCAAACGGATGGAGGGGTAAACAGATGGATGGTAAAAGGATGGTGAGTCGGAGTGCCAGCGGAAGAGGGCCCAAAACAGCTCAGGCTCATCTCTAAGGGGCACGCTATTCAGTTATTCAGTACTCATCTCTAAGAGGCACGCTATTCAGTACTATGGAGTTGGGAATCCCTCACTGGAAGCTTGGGGTGGCCTAGCAGGTGGCTGGAACAGCTGCCACCAACACCCCCCCTCTCCATTACCCCCTGGGTTCACCCGAACCCCCAGTGGCCCTGTGCAGTGGGCATGGAGATGGATGCGCCTTCCAGATCTTTCTTCAAGGGAGTCTTGCGGTCGCAGGTGTGGACAGTCAGCCTCCAGTTGTCTGCTCTTTCAGGATTTGCCTTGGTTACACAAAGCCACTTTATCCAAGAGCACAGCCTTCCCAGGATGGTCCAGGTCCAATAACTGACGGCGGTGGGGGTTCAAAAGCAAGTCCAAGTCCATCTACTGAGCCATTTACACTCCAGTTCCCCTGTGGGGTAGGCTGAGGCTTTGGGGGCCTGTTAGGCAGTTTGACATTGTCTTCTAGGCAATCCTGTGTCCTCCCCTCATTCCCACAGGTGTGAATAATGAACATCCTGGTGGCCAACTCTGCCCTAGTGTTGGTCCCCAGAGAACCCAGCCTGCAACCTCCCCTAGGCGAGGCAGTGTTACCCGTGTGCTGGGCCCTCGGACCCCACCCCCACCAGTCACCGGAAGCTTCACTACCCACAGCCTCCATCCACGCGCCTCCAGGGACGACACAGCCTCAAGAACAAGACAAATCGATTCCTCCTTCCTCACCCAAGTGTTGGGCACCTGGTTTTCCCTTCAGGGTCTGAGTTCTCTCTCCCAGAGGACTTTAGAGGCTGCTGGGCTCTGGGGCTTCCTGGGGGCACACGGCAGTGAGGCTACCCCCTCACCGGGGAGCTCTGCTTTGACCTGTTTTATATATTGAGGGTTTCCTTTCAAATTGGGGCTTCACGGTTAAACACATTTTGGAAAAACACTGGTTCACGTGATCCCACAGATACCTTGCACCTCCCCGCGATATTCTTCAACGCTCTGCCCTCTGAGCCCACACGCAATAAGCAGAGTGATAGTTCGGTGACTTAGGCTGTCCGCTGATTTGGAAAAACAAATCCACTCACATATAAAGACAAGATCGTAACTTAGATGAAGCGACAGACATTTTCAAGGCTAAATTCTGGTGTATCGCACAGATTGGAAACTACATAAACGATGAGGGAATTAAGAATCATTTCCTGGAAGATTCGGTCACTTTATTAGCTGATGAGGTTACTCGAAGAATTGAAGATGGTTAAGTAGAAGGCAGAGCTTCCAGTCAAACGAACCAAACTCCCTGGCTGTGGTCTACGGTTGTGTCCTCTGTCGCAGACCCAAACGCAGCCAGGGGCATCTGTGACTGAGGCTGTCCTAGGGGATGGAAGAAACCAGGCCCCAAGCTGCTCCCAGGCTTCTGCGGGAAGCCTGAGAGAGACGAGTTTCCTTACGTCCTCTTATAAGGAAATGCTATTCCAAGTAATAATTGAAAAGAAAAGAAATCCAAGCAATGAAAGTTCTAGTAATATATTTGATATAAAAACGTGTGAATTCATATGCAAGGAAGAACATTTAGTGGTTACCAAAGAGGAATAATCTTTCGAAAAACTCTAAAAGAATCACGCCTAAATTACCTATGGGAAAAATTCAACAGCGGAAGGAAGACCTTCCCCATTTAGACACCACAATAGCCCTGGCTGGTGTAGCTCAGTGGATTGAGTGCGGGCCTGTGAACCACACGATCGCAGTCCGATTCCCAGTCAGGGCACACCCCTGGGTTGCGGGCCAGTTCCCAGCAGGGGACTCACCAGAGGCAACCATACATTGATATTTCTTTCCCTCTCTCCTTCCCTTACCCTATAAAAATAAATAAAATCTTAAAAAAAAGATACCACGATAAACAGGGGTTACGCACGTTCTGAAATTCGGCACACAGGTGGTTCGAGGTTACTTGGGTTCCTTGACACGCTGCACCACCAAACCTGCACATTGTGTGAGTGTGTATGAGTAATTACTTTCAAGATCTAGGCTACTCAGAAAAGAAATCTGACAGCAGGAAAGGAGGGCCATTACTAAGAGCTGTTCACAGTGCCTTGTATACGACCCTTCACCATTAAAGCTTCCATTGTCCCCAGATACAGACCCCAGGTCTGTGCATGAGAAACCGTCCCCCTGTGACTAGTCGGAGCAGTCAGACATTGTGGGAGCCTAGTAGGGCTTTTCCAGATACCGTATTTCATTGCTTAATTTTCCAAGGTTAAGTCATGATGCAGCTTGTCTTCCAGTAGGAAGTTAAAGATTGTGTACCTTTTGCAGTCCCTGTTTTCCCAGCCTCGTTTGGGGGACGGGGCTCGCCCTGACCACAGCTGCCATCTTCACTGAGGAAGAGGAGAAAGAGCGGAGACAGAGAAAGGGGGAATGTGTATGGGAAGGAAGGCAGAAAGGGGTCAAGAAGTTCTAGAAGGAAGGTCTACGCTCAGAGGAGGGGACACGGGCCTGGAGTTGGCTACACAGACAAAACTGGGCCCGGGGCCTGCTCTCGTCCCTCCAGAAGCCAGCCGGAGCGCTGACTTCCTGGCGCTGCCGCCCCCACCTGCCCAGGGTGCAGGGAAGGCCGGGCAGCTCCGGAAGGCTGAGAACTGGGGTTGTGTTCAGCAGCCTCTTGGGGTAGAAGAAACGGCCAGGGCGAGGCCAGGCTCCTTTCCCTGGGAAGCCAGCCCAGGAAAGGGCTGCATCTCCCACTCAGGAGAACCTTGGAAAATGCCTCTAACACCCACCATGGGACCTCCAGGAGCCACTGCCGGCCACTGCCTCAGCATAGCTGGGTGGCCCTGGAAAATGACTAGAGCCTTACAGGAGAAGAGACTGATCGTCACACCTTCCCAGGGCAAGACGGCCACCCCAAGGCGAAGCCCAGGGTAAGACTCCCCAGTCTAGCCCCACCCCCGCTGATCTAGGAGGGGCTGACACATCCCAGCACCACCGAGCTTCCTTTCACGGACGATAATCACTCTTCAGACCCGTGGCGCTGCCATGCCCTTGATCTTCAGTCTGGTGGACTTCAGACAGGGCTTTTATGCTTCTCAGAAGAACTGAGGAATTCTCGCCACAGAATGCGTTGGAGAACACAGGTCTTTTGTTGGAAATAGCCAGGACATCAAACACGTCTTTTTTAAATGAAAGGTTGAATACCTCTGATATTTAGTTAGATCTGTGTGGGAAGGAGGAAGCACTTTCAAGAACGTGAATGCCAAATCTGGGGACGGGCAGTGTCTGACTCTCTTGACATGTGCCATATATACAGGGTGGCCGGCGCTCCCCAAAAGGAGCATGGAAACCTTGGCACTGTCTATAAATTAGTTTAATTCAAATCACATAGAGCCTAACAGACATGAAACCTATGTGTTAGTGAGGTATAATCCTGAGGAAAATTGATACATGAAATTCTCGGTGTAATCTTTAAAAGACAAATTAGGAAAATGTATGTGTATTTCAAAAATAGTTGCTTTTAAGGTTCTTTTCCAACCAATACAGGTAAGTCTGTAGGTAGGCCCCACTCACAGCAAGGAAGGACTTGGTACCTGCTGCTACCCCGGGCTCTTTGGTACCCCTGACCTTTTAAGGTACCCTCCTTATCGGAGGCATTGTCTTCAGACCCAGATGATGTGTAATCCTAACTATTTCCTTCCTTCCTCCCCTTCCTCCAAACAAATGTGCACAGAGAGCCTGGAATACAAGCGCCGATTTTGACCTTCACCGAGCTCGCGGTCTAACATAAACTAGCCACACAGCTTCCCAGGAGGATCGTGGCTGCTTTTCCTCAAACACAATATCCCCTCACTCCACCTTGTTCTTGAGAGATGAAAGGAAGTATGTATGTTTTATCTTCTTTTTCATTAAACTCTAAATCTCTAGTTGACAGAACTCATGCCACACAGAGCTTGCACAAAACCATGACCAAAAATGCCGTTCGGGTCAGAAGAGCAGCCCCTAGTGATCTGTCCCGGGTCCAGAGGCGGCCTTGTCTGGAGTGTGCGTGGCCTGAGCTGGGGTCCATGTTGACTTGCACGGTCCACGGCCAGGTTCTCGGAGAAGCACATGAACATGCCAATGGTGTGGGGGTGCAGCAGTGGGCAGGGGCCACGCGAGGAAGCCGCGGCCTGGTTCAGAAGACAGCATGTGGCGCGGGGATATTCAGCAAGGGATTCGAGCTTCCTCTGTCCGTCTGTTGATGCACAGACCTACTGTGGGCAGCCGCGTGCCTCTAAACATGCGCGAGTCTTAGCAAAATTGCCATTGTTTATGCTTCACGTCACGAAGTCTAACTTGACGTGAGTTCTCACCACTAGCCCAGGACTGCAATTACCCTCCATTTAAAGAGTGTGCTAGCCTGGCCAGGTGGTTCAGGTGGGTGAAGCATTGTCCTGCGCACCGAAAGGGTGAGGCTCAGGGCACATACGTAGGTTGAAGTTTCGATCCCCAGTTGGGGCGTGTTCGGGAGACAACCAATCAATGTTTCTCACAATGATGTCTCTCTCTCTCTCTGTGTGTCTCCCTCCTTCCCCCCTTCCTTCGCTCTCTAAAATCAATATACATGTTCTCAGGTAAGGATTTTAAAAAATAAAAAAATAAAAGTGCTCTGTAGTTAAAAAATGAACCTCCACAATACCTTGGTATGCCAAAGCAGGACTGTCATCTGTTTTCAGATACAAAAGAAAGAATAAATTCACTCCACTTGCTGTTATAAAGTCATATAACAACAGGTAAGGAAGAACCCTTGTGTGAAACTAATGTAAACTGAACTCTCTCAGCACAGCTGTAAACCAGCCACCGTGACAACAAACACCGAAACAGAACTTACACAGGCCGGGGCCGGCTCCGAGGACTTTACATACGTCGGCTACTTGAGTCCTCGCCACGGCTCTGTGAGGTGCACTGTTACCTTTACCCTACAGATACAGACACTGAAACACAAAGAAGCCGAAAGCTTTTCTCGAGTGACACAGCTCCTAAGAAGCAAAGCCAAGATTCAGAGCCGCTCGGCCTGGGTTTCGAGTTCCCTCTGTCACACATCACACAAGACGACCTGGTGTCAATGATGAGTTCTCAGAGGCGTCACTTCATCTCGGCAACAGGGGCACTGGTGCCGACCACAGGACCACCAGGACGCCTACGACAAAGCATCCAAACGCACTGGGTCTCTCCCAGCACCGCCCAGCCCCACCTGCCTCTCTGTCCTCTGTGATGTCCCTAAGCCCTGGGTCCCGTGGAAAGACCCCTCTTCAGTTGTCACGGGGCGGAGGCAGCATTTTCGCTCCAGAGAGAAACGAGCAGAGCTGTTGAAGGACATGAACTTCACCTGTATCCTCCCCCGAGTCTTGTGTAAGATACAGCTCAATTAATTTGTCACATTCTTATTCAGCATCTTGCCACCCGGAGGCCCGTTCCCAGCTCGGTGGGATGGCTTCTCTAATTCCGTGGGACTCTCCGGTTGGCCAGGAGCCAGTCTCTGCCCTGGTGAGGCGGGAGGACTGCATACGCGCCCTTGTCTGGGAGGTTCTTCTCAGGGTTTGGAAGGAGCGCTAAGTCAGTTTTTGACAAGTTACTGGCAACAGTAGAAGCAGCTCCTGCCAATTTGCTTCGGGCACTGAGCATGTTAACAGGTATTACACCAGGTGTTATTACTATGTTCCTTACAACAAACCCAGTCCTCAACCTATTGTTCGGGTTACATAGTGTTACAGGTTTTGTTTCACCATGTACTGTCTTTTTTTCCAACTCAGAAAACTTGCAATGTGTGTTGAAGGACTCAGACCTCAAATGTGAGGACTATATTTATCGCAAATATGTCTTACTTGGAAGTCAGGATGTCGGCTAAGCGAGCGAGACCCTTTCTGCGGATCAAACCAGCACTTCTAAAGCTGGCGGCTGGGACCAGCATCACTCCAGGCACCAGCCATCACACTCACAGGTGTAAGGGGAGGGCCCTGGTGCCGTCGGCCCTCCAAGACAAGTCACCCACTGTGTCCCCGGGAATCTCAGGCCTGGAAGGAAAGCCTCTGAATGCCCTGCTCTGGGGCTGCGAGAGTGGATGTCCAAGACACCCAAGTCCAAAAGGCCCCCAGTGTTCTTAGTGAGAGTTGTCATTCTAACCGACAACAGGAAGCTCTCTAGCCGGAAACAAAGCGTACACTGGAAAGTCGGGGGACAGGGAGGAAAGAAATGCTCCCACCTGGCCAAGGCTCCCCAGACTCCTGGAGCAGGGGAGGCACACTGCCTGGCCCCTCAGGAAAAGGACCCCTGTACACAGTCCACGCACTTCACTCAGAATCCACTATCACTTCACCGGGCACCAGACCCGCCAGCCTGAACACCACAAGCAAAACCCCAGCAGGACAAGGCTTCTTTGCATTTCTCCACCCCTTCTGGCCCAGGCCTTTAACTGGTTCATCTGAAAGCCAAGGGTGCTAATAAGCTAGTTCCAAGAATCACGTGACTTCTGAAGCAACGCTATGGTCTTTCCCTCCCGGGAACCCCTCCTTTACTTGTAAGTGGAGATACAGAAAATCCGTGAGTGGAAAATTCTCGGGTCACTGAAATTATACGACCTGTTTATCTACGGGTCAGCTACATGTCTCCAGCAATTCCATCGGGTTTGCCTGTCCTAAAAAATAAAACCAGATACTAATCTCCACCTACCTCCCCATGGAACATGGCAGGAAAAAGTCGGCGTGACATAGGAACTCTACCTGACTTCTAAATGCACCACGTAGCCTTGGCTACATCGCTTCGTCTACCTGGGCAGACGGACTTAACTTCTTCCTACTCTGATAATGCTGCATTTGTCTAGATTGTATCTGCAAAGTGCTGTGACCCTCTGCAGGAAAGGAAACCATGAGCATGCCTTGTGCGCACGCGTGCACACACGGCCATTGTGTGGTTCTCGCTCACATTTTTAATATGGGTCACCGCCGAGGACACTGGCTGAGAACTGTCTCCAGCTGGAGCATCCACACACCGCTCTCTGTGAGCGGCAGTAACAGGAGCCGCTGCGAGCATCAGCAGAGAGATCCGATGTGGATAAAAACTGGCAGGGAAAACGCGAAGTTCCCTTGACAGAAACCATACCAGGTTGTCAACCTGCTCTCTCCTTAGCGTGACTATCTGTGCCTTCTCTTAACACCTGCTGATTTTCCTTGCCCCTTCTCACACACGCAGACCAAGATGTCACATTCTCTTCAACCTCATTTAGTATCTGATGCAAGGGGGAGGGGAATGTGAGTCAGCAAAGGAAACTGAGGCAGGGGAGGGACAGGAGCCCAGCCTTGCTCCTGCCTTCCCTGCCCGGGGCTCCCAGGGTCCCCACCACAGAGAACAGAACCACGACCCCAAGTGGGCAAGACCAGCCTTCTTGTGGGCAGCTGGTGACGGCAGCGAAACAATCACTGGAAATTCCCGGCTGAAAAGAACTCAAACATCCGTGACTCTGTTATCGAGAGCAGGAAAACTCGATGATCCACACTCTCTTCTGGAAGAAAGCCCGGCACACGTGACCAGATGCCATCAGAGACCTTCAGAGAAATCGTCCCTGTGCATCCCCTTGAGAGAAGGTTGCCAGCTGCCAGACTTTCCCCGCCCCTCCCTGTGTCCGATGACGCCGTGAACCAACAGTCCCCGGTCATGGTTCTCCGCTCTGTCCCCAGCGTGCTCTGCCTTAACTCGCTCTCCTCGCCGGTGAGGACTTTGCTGATGCAGGACTGATGATGCTCCACCAGCTCCTACTTAAGCACATGGAGCCAACAGTGGCTACCTTCCCACAGAGCCGACTCACCCTGCGGGCTGTCCCCGAGGGTCTCCGATCCAATTTCCAGCCTCTCCGATCGCTGTCACACATTTAGGCTGAAAATGTCAGACCAGAGGTGTCCGACCTTTTGGCATCTCTGGGCCGCAGAGAGAGAGGAAGCATCGTCTTGGGCCACACATTAAATACACTGCAACATGTGATTGCAAAAAAAAAACAACCTCGGAATGTTTCAAGCGAGTTTACGATTTTACGTTGGGCCACATCCATAGCCATCCTGGGCCACACGCGGCTCGTGGGGCACGGGCTGGACACGCCTGTTCAGACTGTGAAGTGTGGCGGTCTGTGTCCTCGTCCCCATCAAGTGTCTCGGCTCCACGGGGCAAAGACACAGACAGGGAGACGGGAGAAGATGGTGATTCGACAGATAATAAAGAGACGCTTGAATGTCGAGAAACCACCTGGAAATCACACGTGCAGTTGGCATTTTCTTTTGATGGACGAATACATGATATGAGAGAATAAGTGGCTTTTTGGGGGTGTGGTGAACGAATACAGAATAAGTGTGTTCCAGAACAGCTTCATCTAAGCATTGTTTTCTATTTAATGATTGGAAATCTCACCTAAAGCGATGGCTTTTACTACAGTTATCTCTATTCTCGTTCCGCTGTCAGCACTTTATTTTGAAATAGAGACCCTCGGCATAGACAGAGGGTTACACACGGGGGTCGGTAATGAGGTGCCTTGCGGGGAAGTCGGCTTTACTCCTAAAATGCGTTAATCGGGAAGGCGCGCTCCAGGGGCGGTCAGTCAGTCAGTCAGTCAGCTGGTACTTGATATGCCGGATTCTCATTCTCATTTCATTTCGAAATGCTGCCTAGTTCCCACTGAAATTTCTTAATTTCCAAAGGTTTGGAGATTTTTTAAGAATGTATCACTCATTCAAGCTAATCTGAGTCCAAACACATAACCTGAATGAATTCCGGCCTTCGAGCTGCACTATGAGCCACAATCTGGTCGGCTTGGGGAACCCAGCCGGGGACGGCACCGTCGCTCCTGGGCACCGCGGCCTGCGCACAGCGAAGAGGCAAGATTATTAGGGGGTTGCTCCGGTCTTCTATGTGCGTACTGGTTTCTTCGCCTGACTCTCCCATCAGGCCTTGAGAGACAGGTGCCAAAGCCCCCCACTGTGATGATGGACTCGCTTCTCTACCCCTTTAACTCCGTCAGATTTTCGCTTTCTACAGTTGGGGCTATGTTGTTGGCTCTACCCAAACTGAGGGCTGTCACTTCCGCCCGCCTTTGGTGCGTCCCGTATGTGGGGTGCTGGGGGAGCACGCGCCTCAAGGACAGAGGTGTGGCCCTCATCAAGTTTACAAAACAGGCTGCATGGCTTACCTTCCACCACTTTGCTGACACGTTTGCAGCTGTAGCGGAATCTGGTGTAAGATTTGCCTCCATTATGTAACACCACCTGGAAATGTTTTGGGAAGGGCCCCTACGGCCTGCTTCACTCAATGGGAGGCCAACAATCACTACCAAAAATAACTACGAAAAATCACTAAGCTGGCTGAGGCCCGTGCAAGAGTATTCTTTTTTTAAATTAAAATGCATTTAAAACATTTTTTCAGTTACAGTTGGCCTACAATATTATACTAGTTTCAGGAGCACAATATGATGAGTAGACAGTTAACTCACAAAATGACCACACCGGTAAGTCCGGTCCCCCCACCCCCGACACATGCACCCCTGTGCTCGCTGCAGCCCTATTTGCAGGAGCCAAAATGTGGAAGCGACCTAAGTGCCCATCAGAAGACGAATGAAAGTATCCCTTGCATTGCAGGCCAGTGCCAAACTGTGGTGGCCTTGGTGGCCCCCTTTGCTCTGACTGTGCACTTTGTTATTCTTTAAATGTATCCTGGGAACCAGCACAATGTCAGCTTTTTCTTGGCCCAGTTTAGGCGCATCCTCATTCCAGTTGCCCACACAGAGGAAGGAGGCTGCGGTAAGGCCTCCCTGAGGTTGACGGACAGCCGAACACTGCATTCTAGGGACCTGAAGCCTTCCTTCTCCCGCTCCGAGGAAAGCTCGCAGAGCTTGTCGGTGTCATCCTGAGCAAAGAGAGTATTCGAGAACCTGAAGCCTGCTTTAGCAAAGCACACCCAGAACCCAGGAAGGCGGCCATGTGGCACTTCTGACCCTGTGAAGGGTTTAGGCTGCTTCCTGGACGAGACTCGGTGGGGCTCAGCCCTTGTCTGCGGGGGGCTCCATGGGATGCCCTCCCCCCAACCCAGATGCAGAGAGTGAAAGAGCATCGCTGTTTGCCCTCCTGTGAAAGCAGATATCAGAGAGATCCTGGGCACAGAGCACCATGTAATCCTCGAACTTAAACTTGGCAGGAACTTTAGAGGTTTTCTAGTCCATTATCTCCCTTTTATTGTCAGGGAAGCTGGGGCTGAAAGAACCTTGCCAACCAAGCTGAGTTCACACAGGACATAAGACCTGACCCAGAATTCAGTTGGCCAGATTTTCAATCCATTGTCCTGCTCAGGACACCCTGTTTTCTGTCCTCCACACGGAGCTCCTAGAGGCCAGTGGCCCCTGCTCGGACGGAGTGACATTCTTCCAGGCTTGCTTTTATGACCTAACCCAGGCTAGGTAACCACGACGCTGAATCGGCACAGGACTTCTGGTTCCTTGTGCCCACCCAGCTGTCTTTCACATGAGCAGAATGCCTGAGACAAGCACAACAGAGGTTTTCATACGAGAGTAGCAGGAAACAGCGGCAGTCAGCGATGCGGACTACTCGTAATTCTGAAATATCGATCTATAGTTATTTTCTTTCCAGAAGAGAAATATGAAAATACTGATATCAGCCAGACAAAGCCACTTGACGGTAGCTTTGACCTGGATTTTTCAGGTCCTTCCATCTCTGGCCGAAATCCAGTTCACTCTTTGGATCATTTTGGCAGAGAAGAAAGATGCTGTCTCAGAAGAAAGAACACCCAAACCAACCCTCCTCAGTCATTTCTCACGGGACAAACGCCAATCTAACCAATGAAATGAAAGGAGAAGAGGCTCCTCATGACTGAAGAGGCGGACAGGTGCTCGAATTTTCTGTAAAAAATGAAAAAGGCAAGGATGCGATTTACTCGCCAATATTGTGGATATTTCAAAACACTGTTCCCTTGCTCTTTCTTATTTCTCCAGCTATAGTTGGTGTTAACAGCGTATCTCACAAGTAGGGAACTCACAAAGTACTTGGGGTTCTTAGGAGAGAGGTTCACAGATGACACTACAGGTTAGCAAAGAGCAACCTGACANACCCTCCTCAGTCATTTCTCACAGGACAAATGCCAATCTAACCAATGAAATGAAAGGAGAAGAGGCTCCTCATGACTGAAGAGGCGGACAGGTGCTCGAATTTTCTGTAAAAAATGAAAAAGGCAAGGATGTGATTTACTTGCCAATATTGTGGATATTTCAAAACACTGTTCCCTTGCTCTTTCTTATTTCTCCAGCTATAGTTGGTGTTAACAGCGTATCTCACAAGTAGGGAACTCACAAAGTACTTGAGGTTCTTAGGAGAGAGGTTCACAGATGACATTACAGGTTAGCAAAGAGCAACCTGACAGTCCCAAATCTTTTCCATCCTACACCCTGTGTTCCGAGTATTCGATATCGAGGAAGAAAAAATCTGAAAGCAGAATTAATGGGAAAGAGGCATTGCTTTTGATAAGACAGGAGTATTAACACACCTATGTTTTATTATGTAGCCCATGGACCGTCTAGAAATACAAAGAAGGCCTGGGCAACAAAAATGTCTCTTCAGACATCTGGTGGCAGATGGTCCGCCCAGAAGTCCCTCGTGGATGGTGCCGGAACAACTGGGCAGGGCAATGGCACCTCCCCCCCACCTCTCCTTTGGACCTGCTCTACCCACTACAGACACACAGATCAATCCTGGCAACATTTGCTGCCAAGTTCAACAGGAAGGTAGATTTGACTCTCACAAGCAGGTACGCTGGAAGTGATTTACAATCGCAGGGAGTCAAACAATTCTACGTCGGCGGTACAGCTGTTACAAGCAGAGGCTTCGGCCCCAAGAAGATTGAGGTTCACCCAACAGCTCAGTCGCTCATTAGTGGACTGTTCTGGGACACGTTCCCTAATCTCCCTGACCCTCTGTCTCTTCTTCCTTTACACCTAGGTTATCAACGGAATGTACATCAAACTGTTCTTGAAAAAATTAAGTAGTATAATTAGTATAAAGTTCTTAGCAAAGTACCAGGCACACGTAAGCGTGCAATGAATGTTAGCTAGTACTGGCCCCAACAGAATAATGTGGACATCATTAGCGGTGCCTCGCAGGGGTGTCCAACCTTCTGGTGTCTCCCAGGCACGCTAAAGAAGAAGAGCTGTCTTAGGCCACACATTCATTACACAAACACTAACAAAAATGATGAGCAAAAAAAAGTTTTAAGGAAATGTACAATTTCGTGTGAAAGGGTCAGGCCAGTTCCCCAACCTGCCAGACTGCTCATGACCCAGTCAGGCCAGTTTCCGGTGCTCTGGACTGCCCATGACTCAATTGTCCCGACTTGCTTGGTAGCCTGGCTTAATCGAAACTCTCTCCCATGAGCACAGTAGACGCCTGGCGCCAGCCGCGATGGCCAGACTGACCCTCCTGTACCTGGGAACAGCCCAGCCCTTCACCTAAAGTGTTATCCCAGCTCACAACCTGAAACCTGGAGGCACCCGCCCAGAAGGACAAGAGACGAACCCCTCCCCTATCCTGCCACAAACCCTGTGCTTTTTCTTTTAAAATCCCCACCCCCTTTCCCCACCTCCCCTGCTGAAGTCGACCTCAACTCAGTCCGCCTCTGAGCGCAGCATCAAATAGAGGCGCTTGCATCAGATCACAGGGTTCCTCCCCTCTCTATTTCTCGTGCACTTTTAAAATTGTGGTGGGCTGCATTCACAGAGATCCTGGGCCACAGGTTGGACACCCCGGGACGAGACAGCGCCCTGGGGCACACTAAACTGAGGGGCACCATGTCACGCCATGACACCTTCTGAGCAGCCAACTTGCTCCTTCCTTCCCATAACCCTGAACATCGCCTACATACAGCCCGACAAGGTGTATCAGGAATGGAACACACCTCAATTTTCTTGCTTTGAAAAACTGCAAACTTAGCAAACACTAAAATTAAATCTTTCAAGAGGGGCGCAGCGCTGTGTTTAAAATGCGCTGAATCTGTCTGTCTGAGGAATGGCAGGCTGAGGTGGTACTTGCCAGCTCTCCCACAGTCATTTCCACCTGTAGGGCTGGACACTTCACGGGTCTCTACCCCAGGACTTGACCATGGATTATATAATTTTAAGAGAAAATGAGCCATCAGATTTATTCCCATCAGGTACAATTAATTATCTTCCTTACATTTGCATCCCAAGTCCAATCCATGTTCATTCGTAATTGAATGCAATTTCACAAACGAGGCTGCTCTCGCATCTGCTCCAGAGTTGAATAGGATGCATTAGTCTTCCTTAGGCTGTTTCCCTGAGTTTGTCCAGGAAAATGCCTGCAATTCAGAAGGACTGTTTTATGATGGACATATTTACGGGGATCGATAAATGACCTTGACCTGGATCCCCAGTGAAGAGGTCTAGCTTCCAGAAAGGGAAGACCAACTAGCTGGTCTGTGTCTTGCAGTGACTCTTACACTTGCTGTGTTTAAGAGACAAGAATCTTCTCTCCTGCCCCTACAAATTGACAGGGAAGGAGGGGGGCGGGGCTGGCTCCGGGAGTCCCCTGCAATATGGAGGGCAAAGATCATTTGCAAATAAAAGAGTGGGAGGCTTGCCTGAGAGTCACTAAAGGGGCTTTAATCTTATCAGAGTGCTTTGCATCTTCCAACTGCAAAGCCAGCCTAAGGCATACAGCATCTAGTCTCTATTAAGGATTCACTCACAAAATTAACCTCTTCAAGATCTGCCCTCTGATTGTAGCATCTGAAATGCAAATAGAGCACCACTTGGGGCCTCAGGATAATTAGAACAATCTTCTTACAGCTAAGCTGCTTCTCTCCACTGTGAGTCTCCATAGCTGCCCACACCCAAGTCTCCAGGTCACCAAAAGCCAGATGGAGGAGGCAGTCACATCGGAGTGAAGTGAGCCACAGTCCAGATGTGAGCCTGGGAATGGACCGTCCAGAAGGCGCCAGGCTCAACCAAACTAATGGGGGGGGCAGTCTGTCCCAGGAGGCTGTGCCTTCAGGAACGGGGCTGCGAAGTCCTGCTTAAACCCAGATGTGGCAGACACCAGCACCAGGTCCCTCTGTCCTCATTTCTCTGGTACAGTCCTGCCCGGTGAGGACCAGTATTTACCTGGTCAGAGTCTTCAGGGGTGTGCCCATCACTGGGTCTGTCAGCAAAGCTGTGGCTGAATGTCAGGTGCACGTGAGCCCTTTTGCTCCTTTCTCATGTGGTTAGAAGATTTTTTTAAAAAGCTAAGTGAGCCTACTAAACGTTGCCAACAAAACAATGAAACCTGTACCAACGGAACATTTTCACGCCTTGAGAAGACAAAGCAAACATCCAACCAAAAACTGCGGGTTAGAGAAGAGAGCTCAGGGCTCAGGTCCACAAACAACTTTTCCTTTAACTCGTGGCCCTTTCCTCTGTCAAGGAGAGAGCTGTGTGACCAGGCCACCCAGAAAAGTGGCGGCGGGGAACGGGGAGGGGACAGGCTTTCAGCTCCAAGAAGAATGAGGTCTTCACGAGGTGACTGGAGTTGATACCACGCTATTGTCTAACTGAACTTGGCTAAGAGAGCAGAACTTCAATGTCCTCACACACACACGCTCACGAAGATGAACATGTGAGCACATGGGTGTGGTCATTAATGAGATGGGAATCTTCTCGCAGTATAAATGTATTGCAAGTCACCATCACAACACGCACTTTAAATACCTTACAATTTGTCGATTTTATCTCAATAAAGCTGGGGGAAATTTTAAACTTGGAACAAACAAAAGGGCAGGAGGGAAGGCCATCGCCAGCCCCGAAGGCGCACCATCCCGTGCTTGGTTCAACGCTCCACTGTCGCCACCTGGACATCTCTAATGCCCGCTGAGCAGCAGTGCACTTCTGCCCCGGGCCCGCCAGTCACCTAGTCCTGGCCGTTGCTCTAATAGATGCGTGGGAGCCACCAGTCAAGCCTCCACACAAAGATGTGTCACACTGTG
Organism: Sturnira hondurensis; assembly: GCF_014824575.4. Taxonomy (NCBI): domain Eukaryota; kingdom Metazoa; phylum Chordata; class Mammalia; order Chiroptera; family Phyllostomidae; genus Sturnira; species Sturnira hondurensis. The sequence goes on along the minus strand of NW_028091156.1, from coordinate 1,439,225 downwards.
AGTGGCGCTGGTGGAAGACTTCTCAAGGGACTCGAAACACCCCACTGTGTCCATTTTCCACAACTGCAGATGCATCTCACACAGACACGGAGCCACCCTGAAGGCTGCCTGTGGGGACCCAGGCCCGAGACACACACACCCAGCCCTCGGGCCTGGGCCTTAGCCGTCGGGACGCCAAGGTGCCATGGACGGGTACGTGACCCTGTGCCTGTGTGACCTTCAACACGCCCCCTGTGCAAGCTTGGGTCTCACTGCTTCGCCCGTAGCCCAGTAAGAACTGTGCTGAGCTATGTGGGCATTAAACGAGATCCTACAACTGAAAGGGCGTTGCGAATTTAAACTTCTACATAAAAACCACATTTATAGTACTACATGGGATGTTCTTTTCTCCTCTTATTTCTTGAATTGCTTGCTCAATCTTATACTTTGCTGAAACTTCTTTCTTGGAAATGATTGCTCAAATTGGCAAACACTTTTCTTCCTTCTTTCGCTCTAAATATGACCCACGTTTAAAAAAAAAGGAAGGACTCTTTTTCCAGAGTTTCTCAGCAATTGTTAAGAGATGCTCAATGAAGCAGTGTTAACCCAAAAGGATGGCGGGGAGAAAACAGGAATGTGTTACCAAAAGGAGCCTTAAAAAAGATGTCCTCAAATTAGAACCAGCTTTCTTTCGCTTTGCCTACAGTGGCCCCTGAGGAAACATACATTCTCCTATTTTGATTCAGGGCGCGTGTATTTCTCATGAGCGCCTTCAGAAAAGGTCAAGCCTAACTAAAAGCCAGTATCTTTAGGAATAACAGCTGGGAGGAGGCTGCAAAAAAAAAAAAAAAAAAAAACCATATTGTATTTAACCAGAGCATAGAATGACGACCGATCAAAACGCAAAGTGATTCGGAACTTTAACTCCCTCCCTCATTTCTTCACTCATCATACGATGCAGGCATTGTGCCGCTCATGCGAAGGGGCATAATGTGCTGTCTCGGTGTCTGGTCCTGGGGGGTCTGCGGCCACAGAAAAGAGATACACAAGGTCACCAATTTATATAGAAAGAGGTGCAGAATGGGCTTTTTTGTTTTCTTTTAAAGATTTTATTTATTTTTAGAGAGAGGGGTGGGGAGGGAGATAGAGGGAGAGAAACATCAATGTGTGGTTGCCTCTCACGCGCCCCCTATTGGGGACCTGGCCTGCAACCCAGGCACGTGCCCTGACTGGGAATCGAACCTGCAACCCTTTAGTCCGCAGGCCGGCACTCAGTCCACTGAGATACAGCAGCCAGGGCTGCAGGGTGTTTTCATAAGGCTAGCTTCCCCCACAGCACTTTTTGAACGATATTTTTAATGTCGGTAAAATAGATATGCAACATAAAAAACTTGCCATTTTAACCATTTGCAGTGTTCATTTTCGTGGCATTAAGCACACTCACCCTGTTGGCAACCACCAGCACTGTCCACTTCTAAATCACTTTCTTCTTCCCAAGTGGAAACTCTGTCCCCACTGCCCCTTCCCCAGCCCGAGAACTGCCGCCACCCTCTGTCTCTGCGAACTGGCTCACTCGAGGGACCTTAGAGAAGTGGAACTACTCAAGATCTGTCCCTCTGTGACCGGCAGGTTTCACTGAGCGTGATGTCCCCGAGGTTCACCCATGTCAGGCACGTGTCAGAATTTCATTCCTTTTCATGAACAGTTAACAGATGAACCACAGTTTGTCCAAGCATCTGTTGATGGGCCCTTGGTCGTTTTTAATCCTCAGTTTCCTTTGGGAAAACAGACTTCAAATACTAAGGCGTCTGCTTATCTTTTGTCATTGTGCTTAATACAGAGAGGAGGAGCAGCCCTCAGGGCTGGGGCCGGCAGGCCCTTGCACACAAATACACTGTGTTAACGGAAAAAAAAACCGAACTGCTACAACAATGTCCAAATCTCCAGTCCTTGAATGATGCTCTAAAATGTTTCATGGGCTACAGTTTTTCTCTCTTCAGTCTAATTTGTGAGCAAATATTCCAGAAGAAATGGGTCCCAGAAACTACTGGGAACAGCAGAGACTGGTCATCATAATGCCTTTGAGAAGTCACGCCACCCCGGTCACAGGGTTAGGAGGCCCATCCGGCGGGCGACCAAGCTGGCTGGTGACAGGCATGGCCCTTCGCTCGCTGGGCACTCTGTGTGTGAAGGCAGTGAATGGGCAGAACTTATCTGTGCTTTGAGAGATGGAGGGTGCAAAATACAGCACATCTCTGTAGCACTTTGGTGAGCGCCACATTCCTTGGTGGTGAGGTAGCTCCAGGGCCTCCTCCAGGAGCACACACAGCCCACAGTGACCGGCAGGGAGGGGGGAAATGGGGAGGTCAGAGGGAAGGGGAAGGGGAAGGGGGACGGTGTGGAGGTAGAAGCGGAACCGGGGGACATAAAAAGCACCCAGGGATAAGGACTCTCTTGACCGAACCCCATTATTAAAGAGCTTCACTTCGAGAAAAGATATTGGAATGAAGACAAGACACAAGGAAAAATGGAAAGGTGGGCTATGAACACTAACTTACAGCTTTTTGTATCAACACGTCACTAACACATCACCAACATCACTGAGAGCTAAAAAGAGGGAAACGTTTGACATACTAGGAGAAAAAGAACTGTTCTTTCGGACTGAGTCCCAAGTAGTTGCTTTGAGAAACCGGAATGTGGGATTGCCACGCAAAGCCTGCGAAATCAGCACGGGGAATGTTGTGGCACTGACCTCACCTTCTCCTCTTTCACCTCCTGGTCACCGCACTGACACAACCCCCACATGCGCCTGTCCTGGTGGCCCCCCTGCAAGGGGACCTGCGGCAACATGCACGCGAGCAGGCTGGCTCCACATGTCCTCCCCAAACTAATTCTCGAGATTTAAACTTAAGGATTTAAACTTAGTTCCTGCGCCTCTGAAACCAGGTGCAAGCAGCTGAGGGAAAAGGAGCGTGGAAGAGACAGACGTGCTCGGCACCGGAACCAAGCTGGGGAGGAGGCAGCGCCGTTCAGGGCTGGGCTCTGGGGTCAGGTGCACCTGGATTTCCGTCCCAGCCACTGACCTTGAACAACTCTCCTGGTCTCTCCAAGCTTCATTTCCTTCATCTATAAACGAGGGCACTAGTAGAATCTGTGAGGGCTAAAAGAAATGGAGTGCATAGCACAAAGTAAGCGTGCCACACATGTGAACTGTTAATGCTTTTTGAATCATCACCCAAGGATATGTTTACTGATTTGAGAGAGAGGGGAAGGGGGGTGGGGAGAGAAAAAAACATTGATATGAGAAACATCATCCCCTCCCAACAGGGGATCGAACCAACAACCTAGGGATATGCCCTGACCAGGAATCGAACCGGCAACCTTTCAGTGTATGGGACCATGCTCCAACCAACTGAGCCACCCAGCCAGGACTACACTGTTATTTTGAATATGACCGTATCGGAGACAGCTTCGCTTCACCAGGCTCTTGCATCCCGCATGAAACGTCAGATCCTGGCCACTCACGAATACCCCAGAAGTCTGGAAGGGACAGAAAAGGAGGTGACAGGGCTTGGACTAGCACCTACTTCCCTACCTCCCGAGTGGCACGGTGCCTAGGACCATCAGGTAGCCTGCGCTGAGTGTGCCGCCTCACACCCAAAGGGGAAGCTTTCCCCAGGGACGCCGACTCTCTCGTGTGCTGAGCTCCAGGCTGCTTCTCCGCCATTCACCACCGCACACTCCATTCTCCCAAGCGCCAGCATCCGAGGGCCTTGTGCATTCATCAGTAGTTCCTTAGAATTGGGTGCTCATGGCGCACCCCTTTCTACACCCACCTGTGCCTCTGGGTGAACCATTCCGTGGTGGCAACACTGGTAGAAACCACAGCCACCCCGAGGAGGAAGGTTCCAGAGGAATGGAAATATTAAGGCTCTACAGACCGCTAATGATGGGAGCTCCCCACTGGCCCCTTCCCCACCCCAGTCCGACCTGAAGGTGTTCTCTCTTCTTCCAAATGGAGACTCCAGGCCAACGGCACACATTTCGTGCCGGAAAGCAGGTGCCCTCAGGCAGTCTCTCCCCAGCTCTCAGGAAGCCTGGTGGATGAGGCTCATATTCAGGCCCGTGGATTTCTGTACGAACAACATGGGTCTCTGAGTACACACGCTCCTGGGGAGACGCCCAGGTCTGATGTCGGTTGTACAGGTTCACTCCCTGGAAGCTCTTCCCTGAAACGAAAGGTCTTCCCCCACTGCTGCCTCCTTGGCAATCTCCACCTTGGTTCCCGCCTGCGCCCGGGGTTGGACCCGCTGCCTCAGCTGTTCTCTCCCTCTTCCTCGTTGTGGGCCTCATTATAAGTGAGGACAGGGAAAGATCGCCGGTCCTGAGAGGTGTGCAGTGCAGCCAGACGCTGCTGTGCCACCGGTGACAGAGAAGACTGCGACACGCTGTCACGTCGAGCCAGAGTCTGCTCAGACTGGCAGACTCATGACCCCAGGGGAATTCTGAAGAAATAGGCAAAGCTTGGGGCTCAGTAACAGTAACGTGTGTCTTCGTTGCTTAGGGTCATAACCAGCACTTGACCACATGTCCTTGGCTGTTGCAGAAGGAGCTCTCTTCCTGGTCTTCATGTGGAGGTGACAGGGATCGGACACTCCAGGGAAAGAAATATTAGCTTCATGTGAAAAGACCAAAGATCTGGGGACAGGAATGAGCAGGACAGCCCTCCACGGCACGTGGATCAGGGCGCCACATGAGGCTGGAGTCTGCCACGAGCTTCCTTAGTGACAAGCTCTCGGCCACCACACTCGGTTTCCCAGGGGAGTGGGGCAACCACAACAGGCTGTCCTTTATATTGTCCTTTTTTTTTACGTTACATAGGACCATTAGAATGTCGTAGGATTGCCAGTGTTCTCTAGACAGATTGGGTGAAACACAGGAACAAGACCCAAACCGGTGCCCGTGCCAGCGGAGCTGGGGGCAGTGAGCATTCTCTAAGCCCAGGAAAGGTCACGGAGCTGGTTACCATTTATGGAGAAACCCACACGGTAAGAAAGGTGAGAGAGAAGCCACTGGTCTACCGTTGGTCCTAAGAGGCACTCCTGATAGAAGATACTCTAAATACAAAAACGTATGTGCGATGCTCAGCCAGTGCAATGCCTGGCGTGTTAGAAATGCTTCTCCTACGACACTTGTTGCCGAACCTTAAATATAACTGTGGAGCCGCACAGCAGACGGGGTAAGAAAGGAAGGTCTGGATCAGCTCACTGTTCTCGGGCACACCGCTGCATGGGTCTCAGAGTCTGGCTTTCTGTAAGATGAGGCCATGAAACCAGATGGTCTCTGCGGCCACTTGCACTGAGAATACTTACTGATTCCAGGGGTTTGTATCCAAACTTTAAACAATTTTTTTCAGCCCTCTAAAAGTAGAGGATTGAACTACACTAGCATTTGGAACACCCAAGATGAATAAAAATCTCTACAGAGGGGACAGCTCAGATACAGAGTACAGAGTGTGTTTCTAAAAAGAAAGGAAAAAGTCCAGACTCAGCCCGTGCACCCACTCACTGACCAGCTCTAACTCTTGCAAGGCAACTCTTACGGTTGCAGCCCAACCGTCCCCTTCAACCGAGAGGTGCTGGTTGAACGACACCAAGCTGGACCACAACCTTCTGACCAACGAGGGGCTGTTTCCTAGAAATGTAGCAACTCTCCAGTGTCCATCCCATTTTTTTTTGGTGGTGATGTTGTTCCTTTTTTTTTAACCAATTTTTTTTTTGGAATTGTGACCAAAAGAAAAACCAAAAACTTATATTGGATGGAGCTGCTAATTTTTTTTACAAACATTTACTTTTTTATTGAATTTACTGGGATGACATGGGTTAATAAATTTATATAAGTGCCAGGTGTTCAATTCTATAGTATATCGTCTGTACATTGTGTGGTGTGTTCACCACCCTAAGTCCAGTGCTCCTCCATCACCACTGACCCCCACTTACCTCCTCCTACCCACCCCCACTGCCATCATCTTATCTTTTCTAAAGATGTGCCAGCTGGGCACCACGGAAGTCAGGAGCTGGCAGAGCTCGGAGAGGTCCTAGCCCGCGGAAGGCCCTCCGGCTGAGCCCCCAGCTGGTGATTACCCAGCTGACGCATGTTTTATCAACAGGGTGGTCAGGGCCCTGTGCCCTAGCCTGTGCTGCCCATAGTTTTGCAGTTTTAATTATTTGAAAGTTCTATTTAAGTGGAGATTTATCTATTTGCATCCTGAATCCTACTTTTATCTGGAGCAACACGTCTGTGCCCTTTCGAAGATCTGTATGCAACTGCTACGGTTCGTTCCTCCTTTCCGTCTTCTCCAGGCTCCGCCCCCTCAGGTCTGCAGTTGCTCTCCAGGACACGGTTCCTGGGCTGGTCAGCAGCCCCCTGGCCTCTGGGATGCACTCGATGCGGTGATACCGGGGTCAGTGATCTAACAATGTCAAGTGTTGCTTTTTATGATCCCCTGCCCTCAGATGAGTTAAGTTAGGTCACGTTACCGCCCACATTTTGCAAATATCTCAACCAAACAACCATTCCTGTGCCTTTGCATACCAATCACAAACTGGGGTGTAAGGAGGAGAACAGAAAAATAACCAAACACGGACAGCAGAGTTAGAAGAGGCCACTTCACTCACTATTAATGCCTACTCCCAGGTGTTAACCAACGGCTTCTGTATGTGTGTGTGTGTGTGTGTGTGTGTGTGTATACACACATCATGAGCGCCATGGAGCAGCTATGTTACATGTGCATTTCTAGAGAAGCTCGTCTGTGATGTGTGTTTTCAGTTCTAACATGAGCTCATTGTTAGAACTCCATAAACAAAAAATAGTACCACTCTTTATCCACATTTATGTTATTTTGTCCTTAAGATAAATGGGAACCTTGGTGATCTTGCTCAGTTTCGGGGTTCTAAATAGCGTTGATATGCCAATGACTCCCAAATTTATATCTGCAGCCCAGACTGTTTCCTGGACTCCAGACTCATCCATCTACCTCCCGGCCTGACAGCTCCTCTTGGATGGCTGGGGGGCCATTCAACTCAGTACGTCCAAACTGGACTCCCGACCTTCCTGCTCCCCGTGCCTGTTCCACCTCACGCAGGGCAGGTTCACCCCTCCCACCGAACAAGCCAAAATCTTTGGCTTCACTTTTATATTATCACTCTTTCCCCCACTAAGCAGAAATTCTAGTGGCTACCTTCAAAGTATATGCAGAAGCTAAAGAGGAACAGAATCTAACTTGAAATTCTTGAACTAGTTAGGAAATAAAACATATATACCAATGAGAGAGAGAGAGATCGATTTGTTGTTCTACTTGTTGCATGCATTCATTGGCTGACTCTTGTCTGGGCCTTGACCAGAAACCAAACCTGCAACCCCGGCGTACTGGAACACCACTGCCACCAACTGAGCCAGAGAATCTGGGGTTGGTGCTGGTCCTGAACTGGGGGTCCTGCCCGTGAGAGGTGGAGGCAGGTCGCCTAACTGGCAGCCTCGTCTTTAAAATCCAGGTGGGGGACGACTCTCACAGTTTACACAGCCTTCTCCTCTTACCCTAGCTGAGGTTATAAAACAAATCAACACACACATACATTCATTCAGCATGTGTGTGTATAGTGTGTGTATATATAACATACAATTTAAAACATGTCTGCATATTTGAAAATAACTACTTTAGCAAGTAGCATCTCTTATAGAACCAGTAAGTATTTCTCCTGCAAGAACCCTTCATTTAACCACCCAGATGCAAACTGTTAAAAGTGCACAGTTAGCGAAAACAGAAACAAAACCAAACCGCAGTTACACCCGAGCTTTATCAGCACAGCCCTGCTGCCAGACTTTATAACTTTTTAATAAAGAAGAATGTCAGTCACTCGGTGACAAGGGTGTGTGTCTCTCTCTAAGATATTTCAAACAGTGACTTGCTAAGCCCGAATTCCCTCTTTTGGCAAACAGCTCCCTTCTTTCCAGTAACATCCTCCTTATTTTCTTATTTTCTCTAACCTCTTCAGGTTTTCACTAAAATGGCACATGACTCATGGGACATTTTGCAATGAGCTTCCACTTTCGGGAGAATGAAATACTACCACTCTGCTCAACAAAAAAGCTGCCTGGAATAAGGTGATTACCTCTTTTGTGATCAGAGTGCAGGGAAGGGGGTCCTCGGACACAATGAGGGACCAGAGAAGGGGACAGAGGGACCAGGGATACACGCCCCCCTCTTCTCCAGACCAGGGACCTCCTCTGCGTGGTTCACCATCAGGGACCAAGGGAAGGTGGTTTGTGCTCACTCCCCAGTGCTCCGTGTTCCCTCCAAGACCCAGCAGAGAAGGGGCCTTTGTGGGAAGCAAAAACGCCCTCCTGATGGCAGGATGGGGGAGGGTTGAAAAGCCAACATGAAGTTGGCTGGGGAGCGTCTAATAATTCCAAACCATTAGAAAGGAATTTAGAGAATCCTAGGTTGGTGCTATCCACCACCCCCTCACCCTGCCCCTCTTCCTGGGAGAGTTCCAAGGTACAGGTGACTCTCTAGGTCAAAGAGTAAATGCTTCAGGAGGGTTCAGCCCGGCTCTCCCTCGCAGGGCCACAAAGGTCCTGGATCTTACACACACGGGACTCAAGCCATGGTTAAAGGCAGGGGCGCGGGTGTGGGCCAAACTGATGCAAATGCCAGCATGGTGGGGCCTCTTAGGAATTCAGATCCCTGGTTTCCACCCTGGAGGCAGCGGAGGGAGAAAGAACTGGAAACAGAGGCCTCTTTGGTTTCAAACACTCGAGTACCAAGCACTCATGTGTTTCCAGCGAGAGAGGAAAACCCTCTCCTCAACGAAGCGACTTTCATCTCTAAGTCTCGCTGCAGCCAAACCCCGTATGTCAAGGAGACAAAGCCTAGCAGGGCCTCACTGCCGACACAGGAGCTCCAGGAAGCACCATCCTGGCGAGTCAGCTGAACACGCAGAAGAAACAGCTCGAGTAGTCTTGAACACCACACTTCCCTTTATTCTCTAAAACATGTTTAAGTATGTTTATTGATTTTAGAGAGAGGGGAAGGGTCGGAGAGAAAGACAGAGAGAAACATCAATGTGAGAGAGAAGCACGGATTGGCTGCCTCCCACCCACACCCCAACCAGGACTGAACCTGTAACGCAGGTAAACGCGCTCTGGCCCAGAATCAAACCCCCAAACTCTGGGTTTACAAGACGACGCTCCAACCAACCTGAGCCACACTGGCAAGGGCTTTCCTTCTTTCTTTACACTCCCCATTAGATGTTGTAAATATTTAGTATTTAGAAGAACTCATTTTATTATGGAAGGCTCAAAATGTTAGTCTGGGTGAATTCTCCGACAATTATAATTGCCCAAAGTCTAAAGCTTTGTAACTTCCGGTCTTACCTCTTTTAAGCAAAAATAGCTATTTTCAGCATTTTACGCAGAATCGTACATTCTGGGCGGTGTCACTTTATTCTCTAGATGAATGTACAATTAAAGCTAAAGGTCGGGTAGGCCTTCTTCTTAAAGCAACTGCTAGTGATTTAAGAAGCCAAAGTTAAAGCATTTATAAAAAAGGCCATCAAGTCCTTGTGGGTACCCTAAAACTGTCTGCCCACATGTAAACCAAACAGAGGAAAATGGTTTTTGGTCTCAAGTCTTTCTGTTCAGAAGAAAATCTTACTCTTTGTGACAGCGTGGGTGGACCTGGACAGCATCACGCTAAGTGAAATGAGCCAGTCAGAGAAAGACAAGTACCATATGATTTGGCTCCCATGTGGAATCTAATGAACAAATAAACTGACACATGAAATAGACACAGACTCAGAGAGACAGACAACCGACTGACAGCTGTCAGAGTGGAGGGGGCTTAGGGGGCTGGGCAGAAAGAGTGAAGGGATTGGCAAAAAAGAAAAAAACTTCTCACAGACAAGGACAACAGTGTGGTGATTACCAGAGGGAAAGGAGGGTTCAGGGAGGTGGGAGAGGGTAACGGGATCAATGGTGATGGAAGGAGACTGGACCTGGGGTGACGAACACACAATGCAATACACAGGTAATGTATCAGAACTACATACCTGAAACCTATAAAAATTCATTAACAAAGGTCATCCCCCCAAATTCAATAAATGTTAAATAAAATCTTTCTTTTCCTCCCTAGGGTTGATATTATTTACCTTGTAAATCCCAGCCACAAATTTTCCTTGAAATAGGCATCATTGAAAACAGTCCCTGAAAATAACTCAGGGTCTTTCTCCTTCTGGGCTCATTCACTCTCATGTGTGGCAACAGAAGAGACCCGTCTGCTGACCGTGCCTTGGACTTGCACCCAGCGCGCAGGCCACTCGTTCCCTCGGCTGCTAAGACTGCAAGGGGACAGCACACCAAGGCCTTTAGCTCGGAAAGGGCTCTCTGACAACCACAATCAGGAACGCTTCCCCTGAGCTTCAGGCTCGGGCTGGAAGGAATGTATCTGACTCCCCGAAAACACGCATTTTGTGTGTTTGGGCATTTTGGAGGCAAGTAGGCCTGCTTTACTTACTTACTTTACTCCTCACCAGAGGACATGCCAATTGACTTGAGAGAGAATGGAAGAGAGGGAAATGGAGAGGGAGAGAAACCTTGATCAGCTGCCTCTCGAGCGCCCCAAGCTGAGGCTGTTCTCATAAGTGCCCTGACTGGGAACCGAGCCTGGGACCTTTTGGTTTATGGGACAACACTCCAACCAACTGAGTCACGCTGGCCAGGGCACCTGTTTGTGTTGGATGCCTGTGCTGGAGACCTTCTACTTACCCCTAGAAGTGCCCCAACCACCACCCTCTGCACCCTGGTCTAGTGCCAGGAGGTGGACGGATGCAATCTGCAAGGACAGTTGCCTTCTGGTTTCAGGACAATGTGAACTGACAGGGAGCTCGGAAGGAGACGGGACAGGACAGGGCAACAGGCCCAGGCTCCGGCCCTGTGGGGCCGCTAAAGGCTGGCTGTGTCCTCAGCACAGCAATGCTCCATCCCCTGGGTTGCAGTAATGGCGGCCTCTGCTTGCCCCTCAGGCCCACGGGCACCAGGAGCACCACCATCCCCAGCTCAGTTCACACCTTGAGCACCCTTCACGCCTCTCTACACCTGCCACTGCTTTGAAAACATCCCCTGGAAACCGTTCATTACACAGGTGGCACCATTTGTTTTCTGCCAGGAGAATGCTTAAAGGGTTGGTGACTCCAAACAGCTACGTACATTAACATGTTAAAGCGATCTCTGTAAATCTGGGGAACCTGAGTACACAGAGAACCAGGAAGTGAGCAGAAAACTCAGGAGACATGCGCTCTGTGGTTCCTCCCCATCCTTTGGTTGATCCAATCTCTACTCCCAGTGGACCCCAAGCTCAAGGCGTGGGCACCCTGCCCATGTGTGGCTTCTGCAGGCCCCCATCTGGTCACCAGCTAAGACTAAGGGGCAACACCTGCCCACGGCAGTTCTCTCAGGTATCACACATGAAACCGGGACCTGAGCAGTCCCCACCTCGCAGAGCACTGAGGGGCGAGGTGTGGTCACACAGGTCACCCGCAGTCCCGGAGCCCGGGCAGCCTGCACAGCGTGCACTGTGCGTGGCTCCTGTCTGTCAGCGGTCGCCCTCCCCGCCGTCCGGCATTCAGCAACACCGCCGCAGTGGATCCGATTTTCTAGATTTGGTACTAGATTTGGTGCCCTCTCTGGGACGCAGCCTCGGACGCTTGTCTTCTGGGTACATGCGCCACAACCTCAGGCCAGCAAGAAACACCCTGTGCTGTGCACACTCCAACACATGTGTGCACATGCACGCACACACGCACCAGATCTGGGCACCTGGACCTGCTTTATTCTGTCTGGCCCGCCATCTCCTGAAGCGTAGACCCTGCTCCCCACTGCTCTGAAAGCAACCCACAACCATCCTTGATGGGTCGGCAGCAGCATCTTCGGAATCAAAGACCAGAGTGTTTTTCTGCTAATATGCATTCCCGTTCTTAGTGTTTATGTGCCACGAGTGATGTGTGCTCCTCTCAGCGACGCAGGAGCTGGTGGAAGTCTGAGGTGAGGACGGCACGGTGTGATGCGGGCAGGGGCTGTGCCCATTTTCCAGGGGAAGGAAAGCAATGACTTTGAAAGCTCTGGGGCACCACAGCAATAAAACACCACTAATTGAGGAATGAATCCCGTCCAACGTCACTACAGGGAAGCCTTTGACAGCAAGCCTCACGGCGCAACGTCTCCAAGTGGAAATCATCTGAAATGGATTCGTCTCGCGGAGGCTGGCACACGGTGGAATCCTACACTCACCCACCTCCGGTTTCCTGTGACAGTCACACTACACTCACGGTTTCCTGCTTCCACCTCCACTCCCCATTCAGTCACAATCCAGGCGGGCTGCTGGTCCCCAGAAGTGTACCGCAGAGGACTGGGGAACGTGCTGGGCCCCCAGGTCTCAGGACAAGCCGATGTAGAGCAGTTTCTGTAACCACTGACTGTGTCATCCCAGGAGGTCCAAGGAACTGATCTGTGGCCTGCGTGACGGTCTAGGTGCCCTCAGGCCCTCACTTGGCTTCTGTCACCCTCCTGAGCCCTCTAGTCTCCTGGGACCCTCACCAGCCAGGAAGGAATATAACCCACCATAGCACTGGACTGCGTCCATGGGACTCACAGGGTACCGGGGACACCTTCGGGCTTCCGTGGTCTGCCGCCCCACTGCGTGGATCCCGGCTCCTCCACTCCTCAGCTGTGGGGTCCAGCAAGATGCTCAGCCTCTCCGAGCCCCGGGTGTCCCTTCTGTAGAGCAGGAATAACGATCCCTACCTAGTGCTTCTGCGGACTGGACACAGCACTGCACGGAACGCACTGAGTACAAGGAGTGAAGGGAGTACTGTTATCACTCGTCCTGGCCTACGCTGGCCTATGAGCACAGGAGATCCCTGTGAGAAGGGCACCGCTGGGAAGGCATGGGTGGAGGCCGGGGGGGCGGGGTTCCTCACAGTCATGTGACCCACCTCATACCACTTGCATCCATCCACTCTGTTCTATTTACATGTGCATGTCACCCCAACTTGGTCGTAAACATTGGGGAGGGGTTGCCCCCCAGAGCCTGCTGCCTCGGCAGACGAGACTCGTACACTTGTCTGCACTGACTCCTGCATAGGGGGCGGCACAGGGCGAAGACTGAGAGCACAGCCTCCAAAGTCAGGCCACCTGGCGTTCAAATCCGAGCCCCAGGGGCTTCCGGCAACTGCCTTCCCTTCCTGTGCCTCTTCCGCAGGTGGAGGCTGTGAGCCTGAAACCAGACGGTGACCTTCAGTAAGGAGCTTACTGGAAGGGAGACGGGCCCTTGCAAGCCGCCCGACAAATGTCATGTGTCACCATTAGCACTGCGGGGACACGGCGAACACTGATGAAGACACCGCTGACGGAACCCGCGGCCACGACCAGCACCTCCTCCTCCTTCAAAGCTGCCTCTATTTCTGGCATCCCTGTCCTGGCTGACGTCCTCAGTAATGTAAAACATTCTGATCGATATGTTTCAAGCAGTTACTGCGCAGGTTGACTTGAAAACATTTTGGAGATTAACTTTTAAAAAATATTATGTAGAAAAAGCATCAGTGTGCCCATGTAACAGCATTCTTTCGGTAAGTCTTGAAGCCAACCCATCTGATTGAATTTTGATGTAACTCACTCCACTCTCAGTGGTATTTCTGAGGGACAGATAAGGGAGATTCCTGGAGTTCTGCAAAATTCCCCCACCATTCCCAGTCAAAATCTCCTGCCTTCAGGACACCTAAAATTAAACTCCTGAGGTGGTGGTGAAACCCTCCGAGTATCCGCACCCGTCTCCATTAACACATCGTCCTTGTCTGGAGACAGTGCTTCGCTGAGCCCACCATCCCCTCGGCCAACACTCCCAAGACCACAGCTGCAGTGTAAGGCGCGCACAGGGCGCTCAGCACCCCTAAGAGCCACCGGGCCGTGTGCCCGAGGAGGCTCACATCAGTTCTAAGCGAGGCTTAGCAGCCAGAGCTAAGTGGAAGGAGAGAGGAATATTAATTTCTTTCCTCCTCGGTGGGTTTCTCTCAGCAAATTGCCTTTGATCACTGCTATCGAAGCACTGTGGCTTCTCCTTGTATGGTTGCTGGACACATTTTTGGCTGAGCTGATTGGTTAGAAGACTGGGGACAACAAACTGACTTTATGAGAGTGCAGAACCGAAGGGTTGGTCCGGATTTTAGCAGTCCAGGCTTCCAACCTGGCTCCCCAAACGTTGTGTGAGAATCGATTCCAGATCCACAGAGCTCTCCCCCGCCCACTAGGACTACCCTTTCCTGGACGTCTGCTCAGCCGTGCCCGGGGAAGACAGCTACGGGAGGCTGGGGTCCTCGGTGAACAGACAGGCCCTTGGTTTCCTTTCGGACTCTCGCATGACGGTGAAAGGACTACGCCCTAGAACTTCAGGCTTGAGTCTTCTCCAGCTGTCCCGGGCAGTGAGAGCTGCGTTCCTTAGGTTCCCCTCCACCTCGCTCTTCCCTGTCTGTGAGGGCTCTTACTGGGATATTTGATTTTGGTAACTTCTCTCTGCAAGGTGTGTTTACACAGCCGCCTCCCCCACTTCTCAGAAGGGCTTACTTCTATCTTCCTCATCTTGGTATCTCCTGTTGTCACTTTTTTAATTTAACCTCACCGAGGGCATGCTCATTAATTTTAGAGCCAGGGGAAGGGAGGGAGAAAGAGAGAGAGAGAAACATCGATGCGTGAGAGAGAAATATTGATCAGCTGCCTCTCATGCGTGTCCCAACCAGGGACTGAACTTGCAGCCTAGGCATGTGCCCCGACTGGGAATTGAACCTCTAACCTTTCGGTTTACAGGGTGACCCCCAACCAACCGAGTCACACGAGCCAGGGCTGTATCCCCTGCCTTGAGTACAGAAGTTCAAGAAAGCCAGATGAATGAATTTGTGCCATGATGGCCAAAGGAACTCCGGAGAGGGTGGTGTCCCCTGGGAGCTGAGGGTCTGACTCCGTCGTAGACGTCGTGGCTCCATGCCCCCTACCACAGGGAGAAGAGGCAGGCTGGCACCTGTCCACACTGTCTGCATTTCTTCTACCAAACACACACCTTTCTTACAACTTGGCTGCACCAAATGACTTTTCCAGAACTTCCCCACACTGGAATTCCTTGAAGTCTTTTCTAAGGGTGGCGGGGGCGGGGGATGGGAATGGTCAACTTTCTGCAAAGAGTTAATTGGTCAATATTTCACGCTGCTCAGTCTCTGTCCCGTATTGTAGTTGCTACACACCACCCATACACAAATGGGGGTGGCTGTGTCACAATGAAACTTTTTTACAAACACGGGTGGCTTTGGGCTCAATTTGGCCCTGGGCCACACTTTGCTAATTCCTGATCTAAGAGAAAATTGATCCAGAGAGAACATGATAAAGTAATTCTGCTATAAGAAAACTCTGTCCGGCCCCGGCCAGTGTGGCCCAGCTGGTTGGAGTGTTGTCCCATAAAGGGAAAGGTCGCAGGTTCTACCACGGGTCAGGGCCCACGTCTGGGTTGTGGGTCTGGTACCCAGGCGGGGCGTGTACAGGAGGCAACGGATCAGTGTTTCTCTCTCATACCCATGTTTCTCTCGCTCTCTTTCTGCCTCTCTTCCTCCCTCTCTAAAATCAATGACCAGGTCCTTGAGGGAGGATAAAGGGAAGGAAGGAAAAGACAGGCTCTGTCCATAACTCTGGAGATAACTAATCGAGGGCCTTTCTCGACTTCCTCATGCTACCATAGGTCAGAGGCAGAAAAAACATCAGAGGGAGAGACCTACGCATCTCGACTCCCGGGTTTTACGTTAGGCTGCGACCGGAACGGCACACCCCCATGTCAGAGGTTTCCGTTCTTTGGTGCCGCAACAGAGAGCAGGAGCTCCGATCTGCGGCAGCAGGTCCTTACCCCACCCCGCGCCTCCACACCTTCTTCCGGTCTTGCTGTTTCTCCAGAACTTGGTTCCTTCTGCGGGTCCTCTCTTCCTTTGTATCAACTCAGCCAATCCTGAGGTCCTTCACAGGGTCACCTCCAGCTGTCCATCCCACCCCATCGTCCCAGTGACCGGCAGCACGTTGCACGGCGTATGCAGCAGAACAAAGGTCCTTGTCACCACAAGGAAGGTAGACGGTATTAGTCTGTGTTGACTCTCTCCCTCAGTGTATTCCAAAGCAGATGAAGCGGGGCACAGGGAAGGTAACATAAACCTGAAACTCTGGCCACTGATCTGAAGGCCGGTTGGAAAGACTCAAAAAAAAAAAAAAAAAAAAAAAAACCTGGGCGGGGATGGAAAAGGGGGTTAGAAACTCAACCTGAATAAATAAATAAATAAATAAATAAAGAGCAGAAGATGGGACATAAGTGGCCAGCTGGACTTAACACGAAACAACTGCGTAGCCCACTTGGTTTTGTGTCTGATTCCAGCACAGAGGATGGAAAAAATTGGCTGTTTGCAAACAAAATGCAGAAGGAGGAAATGCTCAGCCTAAAGCTATAATTAGTTTGTCAGCGCTGTGCCTCTCTGACGTGCGCACAAGGCAAAACGCACGCCCACCGAAGCGCCTCCTCTCCCACCGCTGCCTGCTCTTCGTAAAAATGGGCTTGGAGCGTAAAAGGCGCGTGGAAGGAAGGCTTCTGCCAGCCATTCTGGGAGCCTGACTCACAACGCAGTCCTGCCAGCCGAGCTGCAGGGCCACACATTGTTCCTTCCCGAACCACTCCACACACGGATGGACGTACCAACCCCAGGGAGACCACAGTGCAGGGAGACGCAATTCTGTGCCGATCTGCAGGCTGAGGATACGGCCATCGCTCCTCGCTGGGCTTGCGTCATATTTGATGAATGTTCAAACACGACTGTACCAGTAGCACTTTCTCTGAAAATTGCAGCGATTACTCATTAGTAAATGAGGGCCCCTGGGCAAAGAATCGGGTCAGAAGACAGAGTGCCATGTCACCAACAGATGCAACAAATTAATCCTGAAAGTTTGGCACCTAGAGTGGGGATTAAAGTGCTGCAATTAAAATGTACACGAACAAGATTATACCCATTACGATTCCTAAAAAATGTATTTGACCTTTCTATAGGGAGCTGTCGACCCCAGACTAAAAGAAATGAGAAGCTCAGGAAGATGTAGCTGTATGCCTTCGTGGTCACCCGGGTCGGGAGAGAGATGGAAGAGAGGCCACGTGGCTGGCACGCTGCTGCGTCGGGGCCGGGGACTTAGGCTGGAGCCGTCACTGGTGGGCGGGCCGGGGGCCGGTCAGGCAGCCGCCTGCCTCTTCTTCCTCACCTGAGAAACAGCAAACGCTCCGCTAAGGCTGCTTCCCTCTTCAGAGGGTTCCTGTTGGCTAAGAAGCTGGTGTCTTCTGCTTGGGTGGGGTCCTCTATGCTGTGGAGCCCAGACTAGCGTTAAGAGACAGGCTTGGGGCTACCTGGCTGGGTTTGAATGGGCCCTGGTCACTCACTGTACGACCTGAGGCAAGATCTGCAATTTCACTGTGTCTCAGTTTCCTCATCCATAAAACGAACAGGCAAGGCCCTGGCCACAGCTGGAGGGTCCTCCCATAGGGTCCCGGGTTCGATTACCGGTCAGGGTACATGCCTAGGTTGTGGGTTCAGTCCCTGGTTGGGGAATATATAAGGCAATCAGTTCATGTTTTCCTCTTTCCCTTTCTCCCCTTTCCTCCCTCTCTCCCCCGCCCCCACACTCTCTCTCCCCGCCCCCTCTCTCTCAGATCAATGAGCGTGCCCTCAGGTGAGGATTAAAAAAAATGAAGACAGCCTTATTAAATAAATAAATAAAAATAAAATGAGTAGGTGAGGATTAAATGTACTGAGTGATGTAAAAGCCCTTAGAACACCTCCCGGCCCCCATAGTAAGCGCTCACAAAATACTAAGTGGCAATGATTTTATCTGAATGTCCACGGGGAGAACTCAGGCATTTACATAGTAACTTCAAACTGTGAAAAACTAGTTGGCACTTTCTAGAAACGGAGGAGCTGTACCGGCCTCTGACATAGTCACTCCCCTGCTGCCCAAGAGAAAGTCCCAACCGTGAACAAGGAGACACAATCAACATTGTTCACTGCAGGGAGATTTGAACGAGCAGAACATCCAGTGGGGGAGGGGATACATAAGGTGTGACATTCACATGGCGAAATACTATTAAAATGGCTCAATCCCCAGAACACAATATTAAATGAGAAAAGAAATATTGCAATAAGAAAATGACAGTATGATACCATTTACGAAGGTTTAAAGATGTAAAGCAATACTGCACATTGCTTACAGATTCAGACCTACGTCATAAAGATATGAACACACGCACCAAAGTACTAAATACCGTTTTCAGAGTAACAGCTACCTCTGGCGAGGATGGGATGAGATGGAAGCAAGGGACGCAGGCGGTTTTCACCATCTTGTGAATGTCTTATTTCTTTAAAATACGATCGGGGAAAAAACGACAAAACTGAGATTGAATAAAAGTTTTATATTACTCCATTTACATCGTGTGTGTATGAAGTATTGCTGCATGTGAAAAAAAAATTTCTGAGCTGTCCTTTTGGATTTCTAGTATCTGTCCTTTGTGACGGTCTGTCGCATGTATGAATACGATATATATTTACTCGTCTGTCTTCCTTTTCTGGGATGATTCACTACAAAAAGCTTTCCTTATGATTATTCTAAATGGACTAAAAATCCTAGTGTGGCGGCACCAACCAGCACCGCGCATCGATGGCACGTTTAAATGATGGACCACTCTCTCCCCCTAAGTGCAGGAAAGCAGTTACGTAGCCCCCTGAGTATGCACGGCTCTGTTCCAGTCAGAAGGCTTGGAAATGATAACAGGGTTACATTTAAAAGGAGGCTGGCTACTGCAGCTTCATTAAAAATTTAAAATAGTTTGGTAACTTAGTTCATATTTTACAATAATAGAATTTAAGAGGTTTTAAAAAGCCACTAAGAAAAACCCAAATACCCTAACGGGAAGGATGAGTCAAAGACACAGAAACAGTTTTAGCACAGGTGCTTCTTACAGCAAAATTAGGAAAGGGAGCAGGAAAAACATTCACGCAAGTGAGCAGTCAAATGGACAACTTCTAAAACAAGATGTTTTAAACTATCTACTTGGCAAAGATGATATTTACTATGGGCAGATGTTCAGGAAACGAGGCTCTCACATACACTGCTGACATGTAATTAGGCAGCCAGTGCCTGGAAAACATGGAAACACTTTGGCCCCAGGACGGCGCTGCCAGGGTTATTACGTACTACGGAAATAATCCAAGGTGTACACAAAGATTTATGTGCACAAGACACTCACTGCGGCGTCATTTATCAAAGCAAAACACCTGAATATGTAACAGTAGAGTATTCATTAAATAAGGTTATCTACGCAATGTAATAATCTGCAGTCTTTAGATATATGTGTATTTTTCAACTCATGTGAAATGATTTGGGCAAATGTGCAAAAGAAAGCGTTGGTGGAGAAGGCTGGGGACCACTCTGCGGCAGGTGCACAGGACCGCGCGTCAGTAAGATCCCCATCCGCGCACTGGAAAAAGGCTGGAGGAAAGCACACCGTGAAGTCGCCAGTGGCGGGCTCAGACTCCTGAGCTCACAGGTGCCTCCTTTCTTCATACCCTTCCATTGGTTCAAGTATTTTTCAAGGGGCCCGTGTTACAATTACAACAAAACACAAATTAGCAGAAAACCCAGAAATGGAGATTGAGGAAGGAAGGGCTGGGGAAGGACTAAACAAAGGTGGCACCACTAACTACGGGGTGGCTGTGCCCCTCGCAGCCGAGCAGCCACATCCCGGGGGACACCCGGAGGGGAGCAGCAACGCTTCTGTAGCCCCCGGGGTCCTTGCAGAACAAAACCACAGGACTCTTGGAACAACGGCTCCGGGCAATGTCCGCACTCTTTCACTTCTGGAATATTCCGTCTGTACCCAACCAGGCCCATCTCAATGACCCATGAAAAGAAGGCAACCAATGTGTGTGTTTGTGTGTGTGTTTCACCAGGTTAAGCATCTGCTTAAGCTGCAACTGTAAGGAGAAAGTAACCTAGTACAGTTTTAAAAAAGTGATAGATGTTCAGGGGTCCAGAGATGTGAAATTCAGTTAAAATAAGCAAGGCGTGGTGGCGAGAGATTGGGCAGCAATACAAACAGGATACAAAGCCAGCCCCCAGCAGGGCAGGGGGCTCCCTAACCTAGGCTGACGAACAGATGTTGGAGTTTTATATGCTTTTTATAAACCACACACACGACAATACCGCACACCTGTTTCTCCTCAAACTCCAACGTTTGTCCCAAATAAGTCTACGCTAGTCCAAAGTCGAGACTCTACTTTTGCCGAGTGGGTATGTGATATCCAGGCACTTATCCATGTTGGAAAACAAAGCGCAGCTTGAGAGTTATTTTCATTTAAAGAGAGTTCCCACAATTGTCACAATAGAGAGGAGCAGAAAAGAGGAGGAAAAAAAGGCAGTGGCGGGCGAGGGCACCTTCTCTTCTGCTGCCGGGGTTCTCCAGGTTGAACTGGGGCAGTTTCTAGGGCAGGTCAGACCCCGCCCACCGAGGCCCCAAAGGTTTTCTCAGTGTCGGCGGCAGGAGCAGGAGCTCCGGACAAAGCGCACTGTGTGCGGGCTGCCAGCCGAAGGTTTCAAAGGAAAGCACTGAGCGCTGCCCCACCAGGGGTCTCCCACTCTGTTCCTGGTGCCTCGGAGCCCCTCGGAAGGAGACAAAGGGAAGAAAACCTGCCGGCCGAAATGTGGGGGTTTTTCCCTTTCCATTCACCTAAAGCGCTGCGCAGAGAGAGGGGTGAATGCGTTTGGAGGGAAGGGGTTGGATAAGGCCAACCTGGAGCCCTGTTTTATTTCCACCTCCACACCTGCCTCCCTGGGCGCTCCAAGACGCAGACAGGAGCACTACTCGGGGAAACTAAGACGACCTTCTCAGAGGCTGCGGGAGGGCTCCAGGGAAGCCCGCTTATTAACGCCGGGGCTCTAAGGTCAGGGCAGGAGGCACAGAAGGGACAGAACAGGAGACCCGACTGTATGGCATGCAGCAGAACTTGAAGATCCTCGGGCACGAAACAGAAGGCAGCCTTCCCCTTCGTGACAGCACGGATGGGCCTGGAGAGTATTATGCTAAGTGAATGAAGCCAGTCAGAGAGAGACAAGTTCCATCTGGGTGGAATCTAATGAACACAGTAAACTAACAAACGAAGCAGAAAGGGACTCCCAGAGACAGAGACCAGACTGACAGCGGCGGGAGGGGTGTGGGGGCCGGGGGCTGGGTGAGGAAGGTGAAGGGATTAAGCAAAAGAGAAAAAACCTCAAAGACAGACACCAGTATGGTGATTACAGAGGGAAGGCGGGGGGAGGCAGGAGAGGGTGACAGGGAAATAAACGGTGATATAAGGAGACTTGACTTGGGGCGGTGAATATACAGTACAATACACGATGACGTATTGTAGAATTGTACCCCTGAAACCTATGTAATTTCACTGACCACTGTCACCCCTATTTTAAAAACTGCCAGAAGCTCAAAAAGGAGGCCCAGAATCCTGCTGCTATGACCCAAATTCCAAACTACTTTGTGTGGAATCGTCCTACTTCGATGACTCGCGCTCCTTGAGCTCACACCCTTCCTAAGGGCGTGACTTCAGTTCCCTGGCAGGGAAGAACTCAGGGCTCACCAGGGCCCGCCCATCCCCAGCCCCTGGCCGGATTCTGGCCCTCTAAAGATAAATAAATTTTTTAAAAACTTAAAAAAAAAAGAAGTAAAGCAATCAACATGTTTAATGAGCCTAATTATTTCAACGTCTTCCAACTCCTTGGGCCTCGGTGTCATCGTTTAGACGTCGGAGCCTTGTCAGAACCTCCAGGTCTCCCAGCGTGCGTGACTCTGACAGCAGACAAGGTGGCACCCAGGTCACAAAGCACTGAACAGGACGAATGGGCACTACGGCAGGTAAAGCCAGGGCGTATTGCAATGGTACAGCCCCTACGGAGATTTTTGCACCAACCACGGCACAACCACTTTTAATCAGCCAAACTGCGTAGGCGGTGAGGCGCGCTAGACAGAAGGAGCGTCCTAACAGGGGCCTCTGACGGGCAGCCAGGGGTAAGGTGAGCTGAGTGCGGCATTGTCCTCCGATGCCCAGTGTGAGGGAGTGCCACAACCTCAGGAACCAACAGAAACACTACTTTAACCATGAATAGTACTTTTCAAGATACTAACTCAAACAATCCAAATTCCACTCCCATCCACACCCACGTGGGGGCCGAGCAGGCTCCTTCACCCTCTCATCCTTGCTCTGTGATTGGGAGGGAGCTGATCTGTGGCCTCCAAGGCAGACAGAGAAAGCAACTTGCTGATGGGACCACAAGTCAACAGGGTGGGGGGGGGTGGAGAGAATGGCCACCAAGAACACCAAATGGGCGAAGCAGGCGATGGCCACCGCAAGGAGGCCCAATGGAATGAAAGCAAGAAAAACTCCACCTTCTGCGGGACAAACGCCACCTACGTCTTCTGCTAGCACGTCGGTGCTGCCCAAGGCAAACACACGCAGAAACCACAGTGACACCTCTCTCTCCTCATCAGTAGAGAGCCCATCCGTCACCTGCGGACCCAGCTGGCGTGTACAAGAACGAAAATTCTCACACAAGAAAAGACAGATTCCGCGTGTGGGGAACCCACTGAGGATGCTGCCACTGGCGAAAAGCGCAGCACTGACCCCCTAAGATACCAAGTAGATGGTAGATAGCACCTTGTGGTAGGGGAATGTCCTTGGAACAAATTGTTATTTGAAAGTTGTGTTTCCATCTTTTGTTGGATAAACTTCCTTCCTGCCGTAATGTATGTATTTTATCTGTTTAGTCAACCGAGGGTTTTAGAGTAATCTTGATTACAGCATTTCATAATCCAGTCTGAAATGGAGAAGTCATCATCGTTTCTGTCTGCCGTGTGAACAGCCTGAGGCCAGCCAGATGGCGAATAAAGGCACTTCCCAGCTCGTGGTAACTTACCTGACCAACAGCGTAAAGTGGGAGTGTACGTGAGCCGTAGAGAGCCCTCCCGGCACGCTGACTCCTGGGAATCAGGTCTGAGAAGAAGACACAGCCCCTTCTGGTCCAGCTGCAGTGGAAGCGATTACTGGACACTTCATAAGCACATGCAAGTCAAAGGTGAGTTTATCTAAAGCCTCCCCTGAAAAAGATTATTCAGAAAATGCATATCCTTTGTGGCGTGTCCAGCTTGCTCCTTGACTCGGGCTTGCAAGTTGTTCTCGCTGATTTTCAGAAACATCTTGGTTCTCTTCACCTCAATCACTTCCATATGACCATGGTCCCTGGGGACCCCGAGCTCAATGAAAGCAAGAACCTTGAGGCGGATGGCAGCGCAGGCTCCGCCTCCTTCTATTATTGTGACAGACTGCCCGTGGCTGTATTCACTTTGGTTCAAAATGCACATGATGTTATTCTCGACTCGTGGGCCAAAAACAGCACCAGAGGATCGATCCTCAAGTACAGATGTGCTCAACTGAACACCAGGGATCTCCACGTGCAGAATGCCGTGGCTGTGGATATTCCGTATTATTTTAAAGGATTTAATAGCTGCTGGGTGCTTCTGGTTTTAAAAATACAAGGCTAGCCAAAGCTTAGCAGAACTCGCTCTCTGGAATCCACAGACGTTAAATAAATTTCTCAGTGATTGGACAGCCTGACACTACTCAAATTCAAGGTAGGTCTGTGTATGCAAGAGAGGGCGCGGCACTTCATAGGTGGTGACCAGTTCTGAACCTGAACAACAGCCATCAAACTTCAGACTGAATACGGGCCCGGATATTGCCACTAACGCTCCACAGAGAACTCCAAGGTCTCCTCCAGGCCTTTGGGCATCAGCCACACCTCCAGAACATCTACAGTCATTCCTTCTTTCTAAGGTTAGTCCTTGCTAAGAGCTATGATTTATCACTAGTGGACACGTACTCGAAACCAAAGACAAGTTGGACAGAACTGAATGAAGACACCGAGGCCAGAACACTACCCATGAGCTCCCTGGCAATACCAGTCTCAGGTGACCTTGGGCAGAGAAGACCAGAGCACCCCGTGAGCTGTTAAGTGAAAGGGCAAGAACAAAGCGGCAACGAAGCCCCAGGTCCAGGGAGCCGGCCTGGTCTGCCCGCGGGCCCTGCCGTGAGGGGCAAAGCTGAAAGGGAGGCTGCCACTCAGTCCATCAACCCATCAGATTACAGCCTCAGAACCTCAAGCGCTCATGGCAGCCATTTTTTAGCAGGAGTGATGTGTCTGTACAAGGCAGGGGCTGGCCCTGGCCTGCTTGGCTCAGCTGCCTGGAGCTTTTTGTCCTGTGAATTTGATTCCCAGTCAGGGCACATACCCTGGTTGTGGGTTCAATCCCCAGCTGGGGCATGTATGAGAAGGCAACAATGTTTCTCTCCCTCTCTCTCCCCCTCCTTCCCTCCGCTCCCCACCCCCCATCTTCTCTCTCTAAAAGCAATGAAAAAATGTCCTCGGGTGAGGATTAAAAAGAAGCCTCTGATTGCCACACCTTGGGTTTCACTAGACACGCCCTCCAACAGCCTGAGGAGGAGGAGGAACGTGTGTTCCAGTCTCTACTCAGTCAGGACATGAAAACCATAATGAACTTGGCGTCCGGAGTTCCCGGTGCTGAGGCCTGTCAGATACCAAGTGAGCTAAGGACAGACCAGACTCTGGTATACATTACACAGGAATGTGGTCTTTGTGTTCAGCTGGGTCCCACGTGGGGACCCCTCAGCCCCCAAACAAAGAGCTGACTTTGTTTTAAATGGAAGAAATCTGCTTTCACTTAGCTGCTGTTGCTATGGGTTCCCATACCGTGTAACTGTTATTTTTGTAGAGGCAGCAACTGGTTTTGGAGAGAGACACACATGGAGTCGGAACCTGTGGCGCTTCGCGTCACAGCGTGGCTTCAGACAGAGGGGGCTCCCTGTCTTGGGCAGCCCCCCCACTTTTCATTCTCCCTCCCTGTTTTCCCACCTTGTAAGAGAACATGGAAGTGTGCTTAGGGACAACCTCCCTTTGCTCTCAGGAGAGGTCAGTCTGCTTTGTCCCGTTACATCGCCCGACGTGAAACAACGCAATGTTCTGTTTGATGCTAATCTGCTTTGAAAATGACTCCCCAATCCACGACAGCCAAGCTTAGTGACCAAAACACCACCGCCTGAATTCAGGAAAATCCCACCCTTTCTGGTCGCTATACCGCTCCTGGGGTTGCTTGAACAGACCTGCGGAACCTACTTAATCCCACTGCCGCGTTCCTCTCGCCTCGGCCTCCTCTTCCGCCAGCCGGGTGTGAGGAGGGGCAGGCGCAGGGGATCCCGCTGGTGCGAGCCCAGGTCCCCTCGGGGCTCTTTCTGCATTTGCAGGCTCCCCTTCAGTTCACTCTTGCTTCTGACAGTCAGCACGGGCTGCTCTGCAGCAAAGGCCTGCCCCTGGCCTCCTGGAGCCTGCCCTGCCGGCATGCGTGAAGAGCTGGCCGGAAGTCTCTGGGATTCTCTGTCCTCTTGATCCGTGGTCGGGGAGCAGACGAGCCCCAGCCCAGGACAACACTGAGGCACAGCTCACACCCCAAGTCCCCAGCAAGACCAGGCTGCCCCTGAAGGAGGCCTTCTTCAGCTCCCCCAGGTTTCCGGGGACCACATCCTTCACAAACCACTGGCACAGGGATCCTCACTTCGGGACCTGCTTCAGGGCCACCTGATGTGACCTGAAGCAGCAGCAGGTCAGCTGGCACTCCCACAGTTTATTCTCGAAAGTTCCATTCCTTCTCAACACGCACATGCGTGGGCACCCAGGTAGGACAGGTGCACCCAGAGGTGGTTCACACATACCTGGGGCACAGGGAGGAAGCAGCTCTCACTGCTTCTTCCATCTCTGCAGCAACGTGGCAGAGAGCAAAGGCCACAATCTCAGCCTGTCACTTGTAGCAGTGTGACCTCGACTGGGTGTGTTCCGCAAATAACCCAGGCTCTCTGTCCCACCGAATTCTTTTTTAAATGGTGACAACACCAACTTCACCCCCGTGGGGATTAAATGCAATCAACTACCCTGGTGCCTGGCCAACCGCTGGTGCTCAATGCCTGCCTGCTGAACTTGAATCTGCATTCTGATGATGCCCTTGAGGTGACGAGTGACCCCAGACTCATCAAAGGAGCCCGCTGCCTCCGCAGGCAGGCTCTTCCCTGGCACCCATCCACCTGGGCCCGGAGATGCTTTGCGCTTCCAGGCACAGGATCCAGATGCTGTCATAACTGCAGAGGGGAAACGGCCCCTGGCTAAGGAAAAGGCCCTTGATGGACATTACTGAGTCTTTATGAGGCATGGAGCACAACAGCTGGAGAGTTCCAGGGAGTGTTTCCACCTCGCGACTGTTAAGCAGCAGGTGGGACTTTACTATCCGCCCCCCCCGCCACCCCCGTTTAATGTGGCGTTCACCTTCCGCTGGGATTGTTAGCCCTGATTATCAATCTCCACATAAAAACAGAGCAACGCCCTTTCTCCCTTCTCTCCTGGGGTCTCTCCGTGTTGCTCGTTCCTGTCGGAATCACACACTCGTTAGCCGATCAGACTGGAACCGCTGCTCCCAGGAGCGGGCAGATGAAGTGGGGGGCAGGCGGGGGAAGCAGGGGAACGCAGCCAGCAGTGATGCTCGTGGGGCGGCGGAGAATCACACAACTGCAGCAAACAGGAAGCCAGTGACAGAGAAAGACTGTTTGACTCCACTGTGGCAGAGGGATGGGCACCTGGGGGGAGAGTCGACTTTTATTTTCCCCAAAATGTACCCTTCCACCCCCTTTACGAGGGAAACCTGGCAGCTGTGTCCTGTGGGAGCCGTTGGATGTGCTTGTGTCTCCACTTTCCGACAGGAGTTGCTTTGATTCCCACACTCTGCAGCTTCCTGGTGGCTGACAGTGGACAGCACTGCCTGTGTGCCTCGAACCCCCTCTTCATCACGGCCGGAGAGACCGGCGAGACGGCCTCCCAGGTTCAAACAAGCAGATGGCTGCAGTCCGTGGTCCCAAAGCGGCCCTTTGCCAGCCCACACGAAGCCAAGGAGAGGGCACCAGGCCATCTCCTGTCCTCTTTCTGAATGAGCGCACTGACCTGGGGTTTTCTTCTTTCCTGTCTTGCCTCCTCGTGGGTACGAAACACTCCCAGGTGCGGGAGCCAACTGCCTAGCATCTGCTCTGCTGACATTCACATCCAAACTGCGGATACCGGAGGTCACTCCGCACCAGCCTGCCCGCAAGTCTGCCTCCCCAACGAGAGGGCCCGAGACAGGCGTCCAACCTGGACTTGCCAAATGGACTTCGAAAGGCACGAATGCCTTCAGCTCACATCAAGCATTTATATCAGCTGATCTATTACCGATAAAAATGCTCAGGACAATGTAGCTACTTTTTAAAATGCTGTAGAAACAATGACTTCAGAAGCAGACGACAACAGCCATCATTAGGACTCAGCTGAGAACCCCGTGTTTTCCTGTTCAAGAGGCAGAAGCTGAGGATTTGCTCCCCAGCCGCCCTAACTCGAAGAGTTTCCAATCGGCCTGCCATCTGTGAATGGATCTGGACCTGCAGATGGGTGTTCCCAGTCAGTCCCGGGTCTTAGGATTCGGGGGGAGCTTGCTTTCTTCCCCCCCACACTGCTGCTTCTCCATCTTAAGAGGTAACGCCAAGATTTAATGCATAGTCCATGCACGTGTCAAAGGAGCTTCTCAGATCCCTCCCATACCCATCCTTCCAACTGCCCATCCCCCGCGACAGTTCCTCCAGCCCCCAAATGGGTTGTGCTCCTCTCCCACAGCAGAGGTGCCCTGCCGGGGGCCCCGGGCGGCCCAGGAGGGCTGTGAATGCGGCCCAACACAACATGGTACGTTGGCTTAAAACATTAGAAGCTATTTTTTGTGATTACATGTCACAATGTATTTAATGTGTGGTCCCAAACAACTCTTCTCTCCGTTTGGACACCTTGTAAGGTGCACTTACCAGCACTCCAGAGGGACTTCTCCGGTCAAAGAGATTTTTATTTTGCCCGAGGGTAAGATGACATCAGTCAACTTCATTGCTGACATTCTTTCTGATGCTGTCCGTCCGTTTTGCCAGGGTTGCAATCTCAGACGGACCCCACAGGCAACAATGCCCTCAGGTCATCTGCCACCTCAACGAACTGTCTGAATTACTTGTTTTACCTCCCACTCTCTTTAAAGTGCCTCTGCTCATTTCTTCTCCTGCTTACTCTATCCTGGCGATACTTTATTACCTGGGAGAACTTAAGTTCTGTGCACAAATATGGGGATTTCCCATGGAACCTTTTTATCTTGATCCCTTGAAAAATTTGTTAACTAAGTAAGGTCAGTGCAATTCACGTTTCTATGGGCTCCTGCTATTAACACTTTTCCCTCCAGAAAAAATAATTATTTATCCCAACTGTTAACTTACTAAGACAATTCTTCCTCCATCTCAAAACATTTTCTCTAATCTCCCAAACCGTCACTTGTTTAGCTGTAGTGAGGTATGACTGATATCGGATACATGGTGCCTATTCAAAGTGAACTTCACAAATTTTGTTGTAGGTGTACACCTGTGCATACGTACACATGCCAAGATCACGGACACATCCATTCTCTCTCATGCCCACTCCTTAGCTTCCCCTCCCTCCCATCCCCATTCCTGGTCAACCATTGCTGTGCTTCCTGTCATTATAGATTAGTTTGTATAGCCTATAATTTGATATAAATGAAATCATACCATGTGTACTCTTCTGTCTTCGTGGGGGAGTCTGGCTTTTTTCACTCACTATAATTATTTGAGGTTTATCCATTTTCTTGCACATACCAACGATTAAAAAATTCTCAGGAATATTCCCCAGTATGCATATTCCACACTTTGTTTATCCATGTATCAGTTGGTGGACACTTGGCCTGTTTCCAGTTTTTGGTTATTATGAAAAAAGTTGCTATGAACTTTCACGTACCAGTGCTTGCGTGAACATGTCTTAATTTCTCTCTGCTAAATCCCAAGCACGGAGAGCTGGGTGGTATGGGAGTGAAAACAGATTTCCACCGCTTCCAGTATAACATACTCTTTTAAAACTTTCCGAAAAATCTAAATAAAGCATATCCTCTCCCTCGCCTTGATTTATGCATTTCTCAAAGAAATGTAAACACAGTTCTCAAAGAACAAAATGGAAAAGTAAAAGTCCACGGGGCCTGGGAGATGTACCAGTCGTTGTGCCCACCAGGGCCACCCAGTCTTAGCCTCTGGCAAGTGCCAGTCGGAAGCTACAGGGCCCAGGTGACAAACAATCCCACAGGGACCGGTGAAAAAATCATTTCCCCACTCTTGGAAGCTCTCTGGGTTGCAGGTGCCAAAACACCGAAGAGGCTAATCAAATTCATCCCATCAGCCCTCCTGGGACGTACTATTTGAGTGCATAAGAAGTTATGGCTCCGAACAAAGCGAAAATGAAGAAGACTTTTCCTGCATTTTGTTGCTCACACCACTAGACTTGTTTTGAAATTTATGTAAAATAACAAACCCAAAACCAGAGAGAGGGGAGAGTAACAAGAGAGAATAGTTAGAGGGAAAAATTAAGCGGGGCCAAATTCTTAGAGTCTAAACTCCGAGTAAATTAAATTCCTTATCCCCAGAAGAAAAAAAATATTTAGCAACCGTCAAAAGACGTGGGTGAATCACTGCTCGGATTTTAAAGCTATGGTGCGAGAGCCTGTTTAAGCCACAAGCCTCCCGCCATGGCCCTTTTGGGAAGGGGGCAATCACAGAATAAACCATTGCGAGTCTGAAGTTCCAGGTGTATGGGATACGGACTGGCTATGTTGAATTTATGAGCTCCTGCGACAACAGTAATGTGAGCCTGGTTTCTTCCCTGAATGTGTCAAGAAAAACCAGTGATGGTTACATTTACTACAGTTGGAACAACCCTTTGCTTCCCTCCCCACAGCTAAGTGGGATCTAGGCTCCATAAATCAACTTGTCTTGTGCTTCCAGCTTTAAAGGAAATGAGAGCCATGCAAAGTAGGAAACCCGCCACCCTCTCGAAGGCCGTGGTTGGCCATTGGGACCATGAAGGGGCTTAAAGATGAACAATATCTAGTTGCATTTTCTGGCTCTTCAGTGTGAAAGCTAGAATAAAATGCTCACATCTTAGGTGACAAATGAGAAGGGATCCTCCCATTTACCGAAGAGGCGTGAGGATGTGGTTGAACATGTGAACAGCACAGGACACTGAGGAAGGAAGGATGAAGAGCACGCTTGCACAGAACAGGAAGTATTTTCAACTGAAACTTGGTGCTGATTCTAGGTGTGATGAACCGGTTGGGCAAATGCCTTAGTTCCTAAGGAGGGGGGACGGGAAGGAAGCCCCTGCCCGCAGAGCCTGGTGGCGTGGGACGGGGGTTGGGGAACTCCGCTCTCCCCCTTCAGCCCTGAGCAGAGGTGATCGGGGTATTTTGAAACTCTGCTTCCAGAGTGGAGCTCGGCTGCTCTGGGACACAGATGAACTTCTCCCGCCGACAGAGACTCTCCACGGCAGACCCCATAACGCTTCTGAGATGCGATCACCGAGGATTTACCAGGTGCCGGCCCTGTGTTAAGAGCTGAGGGCACAAGGATGGAACAGGACAGACAAGTCCATGGGTCTTACATTCTGGAAGGGGAGACAGGCTATAAGCTGGTAAGGAAATGAATAAATAAGCTCATTTCTGATCATAATGAGTGTGCTGTGAAGTCATCTGTAACTTCCCAACCACCTGAAGACTCAGGGGAGTGATACTCAGAGTTCTCGGTCCTGAACTTCCCCATGTTGTCTGTAACTGTCTGGTAAGAGGACTGGCTGCTCCTCTGGACTAGCAGCTCCCTGGTGGCAGTACCAGCCTTCTTACTACCCTCAGTGTCTAATATAATGCCTGGCATACAGTAAGGGCTTACCAAGTACTGGCTAGCTGGATGGTGTTTTGGATGGACGGACGGATGGATGGATGGATGGATGGATGGATGGATGAAGGGATGGATGGATGGATGAAGGGATGGATGAAGGGATGGACGGATGGATGAAAGGATGGACAGATGGATGGACAGATGGATGAAGGGATGGACAGATGGACGAAGAGATGGACGGATGGACGGATGGATGAAAGGATGGACGGATGAAAGGATGGACAGATGGATGGAGGGATGGACGGATGGATGGAGGGATGGATGGAGGGATGGATGGAGGGATGGACTGATGGAGGGATGGAGGGATGGATGGATGGAGGGACGGACGGATGGATGGAGGGATGGACGGACGGATGGACGGAGGGATGGATGGAGGGATGGATGGAGGGATGGACGGATGGATGAAGGGATGGGCTGATGGATGAAGGGATGGGCTGATGGATGAAAGGATGGGCGGATGGATGAAGGGATAGGCGGATAGATGAAGGGATGGGCAGATGGATGAAAGGATGGACGGATGGATGGAGGGAGGGAGGGACGAAGGGACGGAGGGATGGAGGGATGGAGGGATGGAGGGATGGAGGGATGGAGGGATGGAAGGAGGGATGGAGGGATGGATGGATGGAAGGAGGGAGGGAGGGAGGGATGAATGAAGGGAGGGAGGGAGGGATGAATGAAGGGAGGGAGGGAGGGATGGATGGATGGAGGGAGGGAGGGATGGATGAAGGGAGGGAGGGAGGGAGGGATGAATGAAGGGAGGGAGGGATGGATGAAGGGAGGGAGGGATGGATGAAGGGAGGGAGGGATGGATGAAGGGAGGGATGGGTGAAGGGGTGAAGGGATGGATGGATGGATGGATGGGTGAAGGGATGGATGGGTGNAAGGGAGGGAGGGATAGATGAAGGGATGGATGGGTGAAGGGGTGAAGGGATGGATGGATGGATGGATGGGTGAAGGGATGGATGGGTGAAGGGATGGATGGGTGAAGGGATGGATGGGTGGGTGGATGAGGATATATTACCAATACCTTATACTGGATTTCCTTAGAAGCATCTCTGGAAAAAGATGAGGGTGCTACCAGGTTTAATTGGTTGGTGATTCCAGGAAGCAGGGGGAGGGGAGTGGAAAAGTGAGACAGAGAGGGAAGGAAGCCACCAGAAGGTGTGGCATCAAACTGATGTATGCAACTATGCCTCAACCCTACTTATAACATATGGGACACATGGTGGACCCCGTTTCAGCGTTATCCCTGCCAAGGGGCAATGGAGTTGGGGGTATTTCTCACCCAAAAGCCTCACTTGGGGGCTGCTTTGCAAAGGACTGCCTCCCTGGCCCTCTGGCCTGTCCCCACACAGGAGAGCAGTGGGCAGGCCCCAGCAGCCAGAGAAGGCCCTTGGGCAGAGCCCCAGTGCTGCACGGGCCCGGGGAATGAGCAGTTTTGCTCAGAGACTGACAATCAGAGAGTCTCAGGGGCGTGGGGGCCAAGAGAACCCGTGGCAGCTGCCCACGGCCACCTGGAGAATCGGGCCCCTGGAAACAGTGGTATGTGAGGGGCTGAGGTCCCGCGACAGCCTGGACCCCGGCCAGAGCAGACTCCATGACACGCTGCAACCCTTGGCACCCCTCCACTGCCCCTCTGAACTCTAGCCTGACCCTGGGAGCTCCCCCAGGGCGGAAACAAGGCCTTGNACGATCAGAGAGTCTCGGGGGCATGGGGGCCAAGAGAACCCATGGCAGCTGCCCACGCCCACCTGGAGAATCAGGCCCCTGGAAACAGTGGTATGTGAGGGGCTGAGGTCCCGCGACAGCCTGGACCCCGGCCAGAGCAGACTCCATGACACGCTGCAACCCTTGGCACCCCTCCACTGCCCCTCTGAACTCTAGCCTGACCCTGGGAGCTCCCCCAGGGCGGAAACAAGGCCTTGTTTTGGTGTCTAAACACTTGTAAGTGGTGAGAGCATGTATAGGGACTTAAGACTGTTCACTGTGTTTTGTAGCCCTAGAATGTGCCTCTGAAATTCTGCAGAGTCGGGTTCAGAAATACTCTGCTTGCCCGGTAAAAGCTGCCTTGCTACTTCCAGTTGAGCAGCAAAGGGGACAGAGAGGATAATAAATGAAAATTTATTTGAGGAAAAAATGAACCACATTTGTTTTCTGAAGCACCTAAAACACTGGAAATAAATTGTGAGCGATGGCTTAGATCCGCTCGTTTTTTATCGGAAGTGGCTTGCCTGGTGCTGATTACATCCTTTTCCCCACAGGTGCCTGAGAGAATTTTTCCTTCTTTGTTACCACTAAGGCCCTTTCTTTCTTTGCTAGGGTTGAAAAGGACAGACCGTGGACTTGTAAGGCTTTGGGTTTGGAGGATGCCAAGAAAATGACAGAAGCCATTATTTCCAGGCTCATAAAATCCTATTTCCCGAATTTCGGCGTGCTTCTCGAACGAGCACACCAGGTGCTAAGAAAAGCATCTGATTACAGTGGGATGTTTGGATCATTTTTGCATGCGTCAAATTAAAAGATGACAATCAGAAATAGTGTACGGCTCAACCTGTGTTGAAATCAGTTATGAAAAATATTCCCTTTGTTTTCTTACCCATCAGAATTGTTTTTGTCACTAATCCTAGTGTTTGCAATAATGATAACTCTGAGACTACACAATAAATTTAGCTATTTTCAAGCCCAAACCCATAGTCTCTCTTAAGTTTTCACTTCTTTAAGCATTTTGCTCCTTGGGGAAGGCAGCTGACCTAAGTTTTCAGGTGTGGTTGGCTCATTCCTTCAACTTTCATTTACTGAGTTCATCTTGTTCACCAGGCATGAGGTTAAAAAAGGGGGTGGGGGGGAATTAGACAGTTCCTGCCCTCATGAAATCTACACGTTAGGAGCCAGAGAGAAGCAAAAGAAAAATTCATTACTTCCATTTTAGAGGCAAGAAAAGAAAGATCCCACTTTCAGGGACATCTTTCAGCATGAAAAGCAGAAACTTCAACTAGACCTCCTTATACTTCGGTTCTACCTGTGTGTCTAATGAGACCAGGGTAACTCTACTCCTGAGATTCCTCCTGCCCATGCTCTTACTCGGCTGCCAGACACCACAGGGACAGGCTGCGTTTGCATCAACAGCGTGACCCTGGGCATACTGAACCTCTACCCAATGCCACGTAACATAACACAGCTTTAGTTTCCATAACGTCTTCCACATGATGTTATCCCCAAATGCTTTACATACTTCACTAAGACAGCTATAGAATTAAACTAATACATCAAAGCGGGGGACAGAGAGCAGAGACATTTCTTCAAGGGAGGAAAAGACAGGTTTTCAACGAGACGGGAAGAAAGATGGAGAGCTCCGCCGCGTCTGTGCTCACCCTGTAACTCATAACTCTTTCCTCGGTTTTAACTCTTTCTTGGGTTGATGACCCCGGGCAACGCCGTTTGTCCCACCTCTTATAAACCCTCCTCTTGAAGATACAACCGGGTACTTATATTTCCATAAGACTTTCAATTTCCCAATAATAGCTTTGCCCGAGCTTTCTTATGATGCTATCTCCCCAAAATGTCCTGAAGCTAAAAGAATAATTTCATTTCTGAGCAGGAAGTTTGAACTGAGTGGGAAAAGACATGAACTTCTCAAAGAACTGTAATGGAGAACAATCTGGAGACTTAGCTGCCCATCTCCTTTTTAGCCTGAGATTCATTCATTCATTCATTCATTCACTCAACAAATACTCATAAGACAATAGGTATGATGTGGGAGGAGGGATGCGGAGAGAGAATAGTTGGAATACTCAGTAGGGAAGGCAGGGAAGACCTTGCCAGTAAGTGGCATTTGAGCAAAGATCTGAAGACAGGGCTGAGCCATGCAGTTATCTGGAGAAAGAGCAGAGAGACTGGAAAGAGCAAAGGCAAGGAGGAGGAGACAGTCTTGAAGAAAAGGAAGGTCAAGGTGCCTAGAGCTCAGTAAGCAAGGGAGAGAGTAATTGAGAGTTGGGGGGAGGGCAGACTAAAGAGAAAGCCTTGTAAGTCACTGAAAAACCTCTAGCTCTTACTCTGAGTAACAGAGGAAGCAACATTTTAGTAACTAGCAAAATTAGACAAGAACAGTCAGTCAAAACATTCTCCCTGCAGCTTCTGTGGCTGCTGTGGACCCATCATCTCCCTTAGTCTCTGCTGCCGTCCGTGTGCTGAGACTTCATGAGTGCTCCCCATCACCACCCATCTTGAGTTTGATTCATTCGACGAACATTTCAGCCAAGAACAGAGAGACAACTGGCTGTACCCTTATGGTGCTCACAACTCTGGTTCAAGGGCTCGGACAGCCTGGCCCGAGTACCTGCTAGCTCCCTGACCTCAGTCAAGCCGCTTCACCCATCTGGGCTTCCATTTCCACATCTAAGTCATGGGACAGTAAGAAGACCAACTCCTGGGGGCTTCTGATGTTCACATACCTGTAAAGAACTCAGCTTGGTGTGTGGCCTTTAGGAAACCCTCCATAAACACAGGCCCTCACTGTTGTTAAATCAGTACGTACTGAAGAGAGGAAGTCCGTTACAGAGGCACTGCAGTAGGGAGGTGGGAGAAGCGCAGCCCAGGAGACAGATTTTAAGCATAACCAGTGGATGAAATTGTATCCTGGCCCCACCCGCCCTCTTCTTCAGTACACAGCTCACTCCTGTGCCCCGTCTGAATTGACTCCGTGACGCTTCACCCTCCACCTTCAAATCACGGCGCCCAATTCAAATCATGAGGCGATTAACACAGGAGGGAACATTCCCCCCTTTTACTCCTATTCTACTGACCGTTTGGTTCATTTTCACTGTTAGCGTCATGGCAGAATTCTAGCTCCCTGCACTTGAGCTACATGGTAGGAGGATTCGTCATTGCTCCTCCCTTTCTTCCCTTTGTTGCCTTTCTGATCATCAGTGCTGGGGCATCACGCTACAGAGTGAAACCCTTCAAAAGATCTGGAAGTGCGCAGGCAGCTCACTAAGCTGCCCGGGAAGGGAGGTCTCTCTCCGAGTGGGTCTCAGATGTCTTCCATCACCCGGGACACCTGCTTCTGCCTCGCTGAGGCCTGAAGGGCAAACTGTGGTCTTCGGCCCCAGGTAGGCAGCTGTGTCCTCAGAGGCATGGTGCTTGACCTGGACTAGTGCCACAGAGGTCCTAGGTTGTCACCAGGCCAGATTACAAAGTGGCATGTCAACACACTGTCAGGGTGAGCTTGACCAAAGTCATCAGCTGGAGCCTTGGCGAGTGTAGCTCAGTGGATTGAGCACGGGCCTGCAAACCAAAGGATCAGGGTTCGATTCCCACTCAGGGCACATGCCTGGGTTATGCGCCAGTTCCCAGCAGGGGACGCATAAGAGGCAACCATATGTTGATGTTTCTCTCCCTCTCTCCTTCCCTTCCCTTCTAAAGATAAATAGGTAAAATCTTTCTTAAAAAGTCATCAGCTTGAAAGAGCACACTGGGAAGTCACAGAACTGCCCACTGAGGGCGGGGTTCCATCCTTCCGAGACAGGTGCCACCTCAGCAGCCTCCCTCGGCCTAGGCGGGCTTCGCGCGGTCCTACTTCATTTTCACTCCATCCTGGGCGCACTCCTGCCAAGCAGCTGCGGGGGTCTCCAATAAGTAGAAGGAAGCGGGGCTGAGGGAGGGTCAGAGAGCCAGGATGTCGGTGGCAGGCGGCGGGCTCCACCGCGGGCCACCCCGCCTCCCTCCCTCTGTGCTTCGCCCAACACTCCTCTTCCCCGCCCCCCACACCAGGCGAAAAGACAGAGTGCACACTAAGAACTGGAGTGCCCGACACTGAGACGATCTGAACCCTGCAGGCTCACTAAAAACGCTTTACCTTCAACCTCCACACCAAGGCACGAATCGGGTTTTCCACCGAGGCGGAGCTGTGCAGAGGACTCCCAGATGCTGGGAGGTGAGTGCCAACACCCCGGCCGGCCATCAGGCAGACAAAGGGCTTGTTCCGCAGAGAAAGGCCCCGTCCTCCACGTCCCCTGCAGCGGGAGACGGACGAGGGCTGCGGACACGGACCGTTGTCTCTCGTCTAGACCCCCAACCAGAATGCCCTGAGTTCCATGCTGTTGCGGACTGCACAGCCCCAAAGAGAACAGGCCTGGAGACAGCTAGGGTTGGCTTCTCTGTTTAGGGTTTGTTTTTAATTAACTGATTTGAGAGAGAGAGAGAAAGATTACTTTGTCATCCCAACTATTTCTGCATTCATTGGTTGATTCTTCTATGTTCCCTGACTGGGAATCAAACCTGCAACCTTGGTGTATCAGGATGATGCGCTAACCAACTGAACTAGCTGGCCTGGGCCTAGGATTTTTTTTAGCATAAAGGATAATGGTGTAGACATTGGAGACTTCCGCCGAGATGGAGGCATAGGTGGAAACAGGGTGCCTTCTCCCACAACCAAGTTTGAATACAACAAAGGTTTGGAGAACAAAGACACAGCCAAAGAACAGAAAATGGAATTATACGGAAGTCGGACAACAACGAACCATTCAAACGGACCAGTAAGAGGGGCGGAGCCAGCAACGGAGCAGGGTCAGGCAGGAAGGATCCCCCCACCCAGGCTCGCAGGCAGCAGGGGTAGCAGCGTGGACCCAGTGAGGGCCCAAGGCAGCAGGCTGACCTCGGTCACACATTCTCGCTCAGTGGGATGAGGCGCGCGGGCCCAGCTGCGGGAGGCAGCAGAGGGGACCATCAATGCTTTCCTCTGACCCCACCCCCCCATACAGCGTCACAACCCAGTGACTGTGTGGCCCCGCCCTGGTGAACACCTAGGGCTCTGCTCCTCATTCGTAACAGGCACGAACAGTCCAAAATATGGCGGGTGTGCAGGGTGGANAGACCCCCAACCAGAATGCCCGAGTGCCACGCTGTTGCAGACTGCACAGCCCCAAAGAGAACAGGCCTGGAGACAGCTAGGGTCGGCTTCTCTGTTTAGGGTTTGTTTTTAATTAGTTGATTTGAGAGAGAGAGAGAGAAAGATTACTTTGTCATCCCAACTACTTCTGCATTCATTGGTTGATTCTTCTATGTCCCCTGACTGGGAATCAAACCTGCAACCTTGGTGTATCAGGATGATGCGCTAACCAACTGAACTAGCTGGCCTGGGCCTAGGATTTTTTTAGCATAAAGGATAATAGTGTAGACATTGGAGACTTCCGCCGAGATGGAGGCATAGGTGGAAACAATGTGCCTTCTCCCACAACGAAGTTTGAATACAACAAAGGTTTGGAGAACAAAGACACAGCCAAAGAACAGAAAATGGAATTATACGGAAGTCGGACAACAACGAACCATTCAAACGGACCAGTAAGAGGGGCGGAGCCAGCAACGGAGCAGGGTCAGGCAGGAAGGATCCCCCCACCCAGGCTCGCAGGCAGCAGGGGTAGCAGCGTGGACCCAGTGAGGGCCCAAGGCAGCAGGCTGACCTCGGTCACACATTCTCGCTCAGTGGGATGAGGCGCGCGGGCCCAGCTGCGGGAGGCAGCAGAGGGGACCATCAATGCTTTCCTCTGACCCCACCCCCCCATACAGCGTCACAACCCAGTGACTGTGTGGCCCCGCCCTGGTGAACACCTAGGGCTCTGCTCCTCATTCGTAACAGGCACGAACAGTCCAAAATATGGCGGGTGTGCAGGGTGGAGGGGAATGAAGGGGGGGAATGGGACAACTGTAATGGCAGAATCAATAAAATATATTAAAAAAATAAAGGATAATAATGTAGACATTGAACTATGGCCACTTTTTCTTCAGCACTGTTGCCACATCTCATAAGCAATCAAGGATTTATTTCTTCATGCCGCAAACACCTGAAACCGTTTCTGGGGGGCCCTTGAAATCTGATGACCCTAAATGTACATGTGGCCTCTTCTTCAGGTTTTCCTTTTATACTGCAACCAATGTGGATTCAAGTGAAACCATACTCCTGAAACTATTGATTCCTGAAAGTCCCCTTTATCAATATACAGGAGAAAGAGGCCCTTCTTTTCCGAGGAGTCCGTGGAGTTTCTTCTGAGAAAAGTAAGGCTGTAACCTGCCGGAAGTAAATAAACCAGAATCCCAGGGGGCGGAAGGTTGGCTCCAAAAATCACCGCCCGACCCTGCTTCTCCGCCAGGGAAGGGGGCAGGAACGGCTGGCGTAGCAGGGCCCAGACTGCACCTCCGCACAGCTGAGGTAAAGATGCCCGCCTGGGTGGGTGGAGCCCGGCAGGAGGCACCTGGCTCAGCCCGCAGCAGCGTGGTGGTCGGATTTGAGCCCCACCTGCCCCTTCCACTACTGGGCTTGTCCCGTGAGCAAATGGCCTGATTACACATGATGGCCGTGTGCCCCCCGGGAGCTCAGTGGAAGCCCCACTTCCATAGGAAGTCACAGAACAGGGTGACTGGGAGCCCGAGGGGGACGGTGGAGAAGGGGGAAGCAGCAGACAGCAGGCAAGAATGAGATGCTGGAAAGAGGGAAGAGGCAGGGTAGGTACAAATTGTTTCGGCGAAAACAAAACAAGAGGGGAAACACATAACAATTATATAGAGACGTTCCATATATGAGCTTCTAAAAGCTCTTAGATTTTTTGTTTTGTTTTGTAGAGGTATCGCATCATTGTAACGGACATGGGGCTAGAAACTACCTTCTAACCTGTCAAACGAGGTGGAGACACTGCCCCGTCTCTCCACAGGGAACTGACTGGAGTCAGATCTCGTGCACCCAGCTCCACAGGTCACCTGCAAGGTCACCTGAGACCAACCGTGGTGTGTTCAGCATCGTTTTTCTCTGCTCATAACTGTTGGTGTATTTATAGCGGGAAGACGTGGGCTTCCCTAGAGGGAACTGTACCTGATGGAAGAGCAAGAAAACTGGGAGCGATTTCACACTCCCCCTCATCTGTCTTTGACTTAATAAACTCCCAGCCTCTAACCAAGCACAGCTGTGATACGTTCACTTGCCCAAAGACTAAAGAAATTCTCCGCTGTACAGATTATATACATGAAAAGCATTTGCTGTCATCAGTGAAACAAGGCACCGTGTGAGCTGGCTGTCAGCGAGAACATGGAAACTTTTAGGCAGGCCCTTCCCTGCCTAAAATCAGTAACAACAGTTCACAGTACTAAGAGGAGGTCCCGCAGGGGTGGTGATGGAGGGCCTCTGAGCCAGGAGTCAACCCTTTCGGCTCACCTCACCGTGGCCCTGACCCCAGGAACCTGAGCTGGTCTTGGTCTCAATGCCACAACTTCCGATCTCCATGGGGCGCTGATCAAGTCGTCATAAATCCTCAGTGATGTGCTCAAGGGGCTTGGGCAAGGCCGCTGGGCAACGCAAGGAGCAGTCAAAGGCCAAAGATGGAAGAAATCGCACATGAGGCTGAGACGGACAGAAATACAACGGCATCCCCAATAGAAGAATGAGCCTGGGAAAAAGTCAAGGACTTGAAGGAGCTGGTGGAAGGAAAGGAGAGATAGGCTGGCAGGCGAGGAAGAGAAAACAGAGCAAATGGTTCCCATAAAGTGAATTTTAGGGCAACCAGAGACTGAGATGAACACCAAATTTATTCGAAAAATTCTAAACCCAAGGACAGAGGTATTTTTAATCAAGTACTAAAAAACTGTGTGAAGGAGAGAACGTTTATGAAGAAAGTACAAAATAACCCCATTACTGAAAAACAGAGAGAGAGAGAGATGCTCTAACACGCTGAACCCAATGATGAGTAAAAGGACAGAGAACTGAGGATTTGAAGGCACTGAGTAACCTGACTTAACCAAAACCTAGGAAAACAGATTTAAAGACATTAATTTACATGAAGAATATAGGGAACTTTTAAAAAATCATTGATAATCAAAAGTGCCCTTAAATCATTTTACTTGAAAATGTGATTGGAATTTAGTAATAAGTAATGATGGTCTTGCAAAGGTTGTGACCTAAACGTGACAGCTGTAGGCAAAAAAAAAAAAAAAAAAAAAAAAAAAAAAAAAAAAAAAAACCAACCAAAAAAAAAAAAACCAACCACGAAACACCCAAGCTTTCCACTAAAAGTCATGTCTGGAAACGGGACTGAAAGCACTTGGGCTCTCAGCTCCACAGCCATGGCAGCACCAGCTCCGCCACACTTGAACTTGTCTTTGAAAAGCTTACATGCTAGCTAGCAGTTCTCACTGTATTGCAAACCCTAAAGACAAAAATCCTGCAGAGGTTGGTTCATTTTCTCTGTGAACTAAAACAAAAGCAACAGCACGATTTTACCTAGTTATTTGGGCCATTTGGGAAAGAACACCGATGCGAACATATGGGGTCACCTGAAAAATTTGCTTTATTTATACCAGGGTTCAAGGCAATTTGATGCGTAATCGGGAATTTGTTCACTGCTCTTCAAATAAAAATGAGGTTCCCACTGCCTTGACCTCTCACCGCCTTGGGTGCATCCCACCACGTCTAGGACTCACCCAAGGGCTTTGTGTGCTTCATACCTTCGAGGCTAAAGCACATAAGTAAGATTTTATCCAAAATTAACAGCCAGCATGTGGGAGAATGGAATCACTCCCTCTTTCATTCACCACTTCGTGTTAACACGGGAGTCTGCAAAAGAGATGATCTCATCTGAGAAGTTCAGAGCCAACACAATCATTAAACGACTTGAAGATCAAGTGTGCCAATATCTCTGTTGGATTCCTCTTCATATTTTGAGTGTTACTTTTGCCGGCCACTATTACTATACTTCCCCACCCAAAAGTGTTTTTCTAAAATCTGGATACTAAAATTCTGAGGCAAAGGCAGTGGACCAGTATGATAATACTTAAAAGCAGAAATCCTGGCCCTGGCTGGTGTGGCTCAGTGGATTGAGCGCGGGCCTGCGAACCACACGATCGCGGTTGGATTCCCAGTCAGGGCACGTGCCTGGATTGCAGACCAGTTCCCAGGAGGGGACTCACAAGAGGCAACCATACATTGATGTTTCTCTCCTTCTCTCCTTCCCTTCCTCTCTAAAGATAAATAAATAAAATATTTTTTACAAAGAAAAAAAAAAAGAAATTCTGGTAAGGGAGGCCTACAGGGACACATGCTTTGGGCTTCCCCATGTTCTAAAGCCGTGCTTCCCGAACTGTGGCGAGAACACTTGTTTCCTTTTATTTCCAATCACAGTCAACATACGAGCCCTACTTTTTAGTTCTTGGATTCAACAGACATAAAAGTACTCCGTCAACTTGCTCCAAAGTTTCTAACTGCCTCCTCTCAATTCTGCACTTGTCACAGACCAATAGCAGCTGGCCCAGCCGCCGACCAGAGACCACGCTTGGAGCAGCCATGGCCACAAGTCTCATGGGTTTTTTTTTTAAATCTTCACCAAGGACATTTTTTCACTGCTTTTAGAGCAAGAGGAAGGAGAGAAAGAAACATCGATGTGAGAGAGAGACATGGACTAGTTGACTTGTTTGTGACTGGACCAGGGATCTCTGCCAGACTGGGCGCCTGTGTCCAGGCCTGGTCACACATGCCCGCACCTGGACAGGGGATGAAACCCGCAGCCTAGGTGTGTGCCCTAACCAGGAATCAAACCTGCAGCCTTTCGGTTACAGAACGACGCTCCAAACAACTGAGCCATACCGGCCAGAGCTCTCATCTCTTTTTCAGGACTGTGATTCTCACCTTACAGCTGCTGAATCTCCAAAATGCAACAAGGGCCACCCAGACCTCTTCCCATAGCTCTGAAAAGGAAACATTTCAAAAGAAAGGCTCCTGCCACAGCGGACAGCTGCAGCTCTCAGCGCTCCGGGGTTTTGTCACTGTTGCTACTCTGCCTGCTCAAGGACACTGCAGGGGCCACCTAACCCAGTCACTCCTCTAGAGTGGAACAGCAACAAGGGCCGTGAAGGTCGAGTCCCCACGCAGCCCCTTCCCAACCGTGCAGTTTTGGGTCAGTGACTCGGCCTCGGGATGCTTCTTTCTTTANAGCTGCTGAATCTCCGAAATGCAACAAGGGCCACCCAGACCTCTTCCCATAGCTCTGAAAAGGAAATATTTCAAAAGAAAGGCTCCTGCCACAGCAGACAGCTGCAGCCCTCAGCGCTCC
The DNA here is from genome assembly GCF_014824575.4 of Sturnira hondurensis. Taxonomy (NCBI): domain Eukaryota; kingdom Metazoa; phylum Chordata; class Mammalia; order Chiroptera; family Phyllostomidae; genus Sturnira; species Sturnira hondurensis. The sequence continues at coordinate 1,396,036 of NW_028091156.1, read as the reverse complement.
GGGGTTTTGTCACTGTTGCTACTCTGCCTGCTCAAGGACACTGCAGGGGCCACCTAACCCAGTCACTCCTCTAGAGTGGAACAGCAACAAGGGCCATGAAGGTCGAGTCCCCACGCAGCCCCTTCCCAACCGTGCAGTTTTGGGTCAGTGACTCGGCCTCAGGACGCTTCTTTCTTTATCCGTGAACCAAGGGAAACCCTTACAGGGTTAAAGGGCGATGTTGCCCATTGAGAGCTTAGTACAGTGAGTGATGCATTCTGGGTATTCAGTGAATGTCAGTCACGCTGGCCACAAATTTAGTAAATGGTGTCATGCCCATGTAAAGTGAAATGACGCCTTGCGCAGCGTCCTAAGAGCTGGCCACTCTGTGTGCTCACTTGGAGCTGCAGAGGGTTGCGTTTCCACCACAAGATCCAGGAGAGAGAGTTGAGAGGTGCTGGGATTTGAGCCGTGCGAGCCGACTCTGCCCCGGAAGCCCTGTGCACAAAGGCACACCCGTCTGTCTACAGCAGACCCCAAGCACGAAATGTTTCCGACTGTGGCACCAGCAGGGGATCCAGACGTCACCCCTCTCCAAGGCTGCTGCACACGGCGCTGCTTTCCCGGAGCAGCAAAGCCCTTGACACTCAACTGGGTTCGCTGCCTGACAACACAGGTCGGGCTGGTCTTCACTGACATGGGCCTTGGGGACCCAGGGAGCTGAGCTGGGTCCCTGCCTGGTTCTGTCCCTGGACACTGTGGGTCTTGAGCCAGATACTCAGTCCTCTGCTCCAGGTTCCCATTGGTGACAGGGAGGTTAGTTGAATGCCGCCTCCCTCTTTGGACACGTATTACATGTATAATATATGTTGTATGTGTCATATACAAGGTGGGGCAAAAGTCGGTTTACTGTTGTTCACATGTAAAACAATGCAATAATAATACAAGGATAAACTGTGTTTCGTGCACTCCCAACTATAAACCGACTTTTGCCCCACCCTGTATATGTGTGTAGACATACATATGAAGAATTTTTCTTTTTCACATGGTACTCCCCCTGCCCCCAGTATACACTATAAACCCTTCAAACACCGACCGTTATGGTCCAAGTGCTATCAGCTTTCGACACAACAAAATGATGATTCAGGCAGCCCCGTGGATCCTTGCCAGCTCTGAGAGCTCGAACCACAAGCCGTTTCACTTCTGAGACCATGAGTTTCGGCTTTTATCACCCACATCACCTGCAGGGTCTCCCCAACCGACGTCATTGGCCCTTCCACGTGGGGTTCAGCTCAGTGTCTCCACTCACCCCTTGGCTGCACAAGCAAGTCTCAGAGAAGACCGGCTTTGCCAGTCATCTGCCATCCCCGCCCCTGCCCCCGATGTTCCTTTGCCTGTCCGTAAATCCCACTCCCACTCCGGTCCCACTCCCCTGACAGGTCTCCTGACCTAAGCCCCGCCCTCACATTTGTGCTCTCGATGTCACCGTTCATGAGGGTGACAAGAAAGGCCGCACACGATTCCTTCCTACCAACCTACTAGCCAAGGCCATACTGAATGAACATTTGTTTCTACGGTACCTTATAACTCACACTCATCTTAACCCTCAGGGCAGCCCCGAGGGGCGGGTGTCACCCTCACTTTACAGATGGGGAAACCGAGGCAGGCCTGGAACTGAAACCCAAGGGGGTCTTCTGATTTCATACGTATTTCAACCGCAGGAGCTGACAAGTCTGAGGCAGAAACAGTTTTCTGAGGCCGAGTTCCAAGTATCCAATGAAGAATGAATCGTGGCAGGGGGTGCGGGGTGGGAAGCAGAGGAACCCGGTTTCTATTTCTGGCCTTGCTGTAAATGAACTCGCAGGTTCACTCTCCTGGTCCTCAGTTTCCTCATTCGTATAGTCGGGGGACCGCATTCAGACACCCCTGACGTGTGCTCGGGCTCAGCTGTGCCCTGTCTGCTGCGCTGTCTCCACCATGTTGCTAAAACTAGGCAGAAAACATTGCTGAAATACCTTTCCTTTTTGTTCCCCGTGTTTTCAAAGTTTCTAAGATTAGCTGGATAGGATTCGATAACTATCCAGCTAGTGTGTCAAGAAGGCAGAAATCTGCCATCCATATAATGGTTAATATTTAAGCAGCTTATTCGGTAATGAGAAGATAAATCTGGAAACACCAGCCACAGGGCTGCACCCACAAAGGTCCTCATTCCCTGGAAGACCATCTTTACAGCCGCATATTTTTAGAACAGTGGGTCTCCACAACCCAGGGAACGTGTGCAATGACCGGAGACATTTTTGGTTGTCGCAACTGGAGAAGGTGCCATCGGAATCCAGTGGCTCGAGGCCAGGGTGCTGCTAAGCATTCTGGGAGGCTCAGGACGGTCCCCACAACAAAGAGTTACCTAGCCCAAGATGTCAACAGTGCGAAGGCTAAAAGTCCCTGTTACTGAGTGAGGCCGAAGAAGGGCCGCAAACGCTTCCCAGTCTTAGCTACCGTGGCGCACGTGACAGCCGAACCGGACAGGCTGATCCCAGAGAACTGAGGTCTGGACACCTCTCTTACCTTGCGAAGAAGGACGCAGCCACCGAGGTGCCCGCGGAGGTCTCAGCCGCCACGCAGGAGCCCTGCGAGGCCGGGACACTGGAGGCTGAGGGCTTGTCTGCATTGTAGCGATTCAGCGCCGCTTCCGACAGCCCCTCCCGGCCAGCCTCTGTCATCAGCTGAGAGATCTGGGGAGGGAAGTGGACACAGCGCTCATTACCTGTGGCTCCCTGCATGCCCTGCCCTCCTCTGACCGCGTCTCCCCAGAGTGGGCGGAGGGGAGAAGTCTGGAGAAGCGCCCCCCTCCCACGCCGCACAGCACAGGTGGAGCTTAGTGCTTCTCTGGGGCTATTTTTCAAGCATTTTCACTAGGGCACCTCCTCACTTGCATTAAAAATAATGGAATAAAATCATCCCCTGACACTGTAAGTTTCAATTACATCCATGTCTCCCCTCCATTTGGAAGGAGAGCACAAGCCATTCCCCACACTGTTTGCAGCCCGAGAACCAGACCAGCACCACCAGCCGGTGCCAGCCGGTGTCTTCCCAGGAATGGCTCTCAAACAGACACGTGGGACAGAGGTACCACTTTATTAAGGGAGACGCGAACCTGCTAATGACCAAGTGAGGAACTGAAACATTATTTCTTGTTTTGTTTGCTGCAGGCAGTCAGCTCGTAAAAACAGACATGGCCACCACGAATTACCAGTGGGGTTTATGAGGGTTTAGATCGTTTCGATAAACTTAATGTTCCTCCTGGCTCATTAAGTGGCTTCCATTTTATTTGCAACGATTGCCTTTATTCCAGAAGTTCTAGTTGATGGGGCTAAATCCACATAATGTACCACGAAGAACCGTACTTCTGGGCAAAACGAGAGGCTGGGACGCAAACGTCCTCAGGAAAGTGCTTATCCTGTGACAAATGCAATAAGTATGCAGGCGAGTTGCCCGTGCTGTTTCAAAAACCTGTTACTTTAAAACTCCAGTCTACTCCCAAGAAAGCGAAAATTGTTTTTGTTTTTGTTTTTTTTAAAGGAAACTTTCATTTTAAAAAAAAGTCTCCAGCCAGCACAGAGTTCTTAAATGCCAAGCGGAAAAGGTTTCTAACCGCCTAGAAAGCGCAACACAGCGAATTCTGGGAACAGGTTCCACTCGGAGCCTGAGCTGGCCCGCAGGCCAGTGACGGAGCCGCCGGCTAGCCTCGGTGCACGGAAGCATGCGCACCTCCCGTCATTAGCAGGGCAGCCGTCACTCGGAGCCCCGGGGACTTGAGACTCTGCTCCTGCTCGGAGAGCCGAGGCATTATTCAGCTGAAATTCTGCCGGCACACACTTTCTTACTCTCACCCACTCAACGCGCTGTCGGGAAACCCATCCCACACAAGGGAACCCGGACTGGCAGCAGCAGAGGCCGCGAGCGGACAGCTCGGAGCACGGCCCCGGCGCTCAGCAGGGGCGCTGCCCAGGGCAAGGGGACAGGCCACCTCTGCCTGTGCTCCATTGCTGTGGGCTCCCCTCTGCCACCTGCCACTCTCCCGGAGGGACGAAGCTGGCTGGAGGGGGGCACTGGGACAACCAGGGGGCTGAGGATACGGATGTCACACTGCCGTCACCACAACATGGCACTTACGCAGCCTCTGTGGAATGTGCTGGCATCCTGGGCAAAATCCACAAACCCCCAAGTTCATAGCACCATTTCATCTCATCAAGTAGCTACAACCAGAGACACGGACGCTGGTTTTAACATACAGAGACATTGGAATGCTGGGTTTCTCACCAAAGCATCGTCAGGCTTGTTACCCAGACCTCGCTCTTCCTCAGCCGGGCCAACGACCCACAGGCCAGTCCCACGGGTTGTCACCGACGGTTCCACTATAAAGACAAAGGACTTGCCTACCGGATGCATTTGACTGCAGAAGAACTGCTCCCACCCAGACTCTTTCTGTGGCTCTTTGAGACGGTGACAGCCCATCACTGCATGGGTTATATATCAAGCAGGGAAGACAAAAGGTCCATTCTCTATTACATCATCGCTGGCAGAATAAAAGATGCCCTTAAATCTGTCTGCCCCTTGGTTGCTGACACATCTCTTCTTCCTTGTACAAGCCTCACCTAAAACAATCAAGTTCAAGTCAGGTAGGTAGCGGGCTATTATTCCCATTTCATGGAGGAGAAAACAGAGGCTCAGAGGAGGGAGGTGTCCAAGGCTATTCAGCCACTCAGTGGACCATTCACACAGCAAGGCCGGCCTTAGGGTCCTTTCTTCTTTTTTCTCATGAGATGACAACTCAGTTACTAAAGTTTACTGAATAACCCTGGCTCCAGAGAGATGCAGGGGATTACGGAAAGCAAACTTTGTTTAGTTACTGACCTCAAGGGATTTGGAAGAAAGCTAGATAGAAAAACTTGCAGTCAGCCAGAGACACGCGTTCTCACTCCCTCTCCTCAGTAAAGGTGAGCGTGTGTACAGAAACGCTCTCTGTGACTCGGCAATGGGGAGCGTCCAGAACTTGGTTCTGGTCAAATCTTTAGAGCTTCTCTGACCCGAGATTTGGGTGAGATCAGCCCTAGGGGACCAGAAGGAAGGAGGGCATCGGCGTTGGCCAGCCCAGTGTCCATGGGGCGGGCCACAGGAAGCCAGCCCCGGGTGCGGAGGCTGGAGGAGGGGAAGGTGCTGGGCCTGGGTCACCTCCAACATACTTCTGAAGGAGAGAGACCCCGGGCCACCAGCTGCAACCCCCGGTCACACAGCATGTGGGACAGCATGTGGGACCGAGGCGCCGTACGCCTCGGGCCGCNTTTCTTCTTTTTTCTCATGAGATGACAACTCAGTTACTGAAGTTTACTGAATAACCCTGGCTCCAGAGAGACGCAGGGGATTACGGAAAGCAAACTTTGTTTAGTTACTGACCTCAAGGGATTTGGAAGAAAGCTAGATAGAAAAACTTGCAGTCAGCCAGAGACACGAGTTCTCGCTCCCTCTCCACAGTAAAGGTGAGCGTGTGTGCAGAAACGCTCTCTGTGACTCGGCAATGGGGAGCGTCCAGAACTTGGTTCTGGTCAAATCTTTAGAGCTTCTCTGACCCGAGATTTGGGTGAGATCAGCCCTAGGGGACCAGAAGGAAGGAGGGCATCGGCGTTGGCCAGCCCAGTGTCCATGGGGCGGGCCACAGGAAGCCAGCCCCGGGTGGGGAGGCTGCAGGAGGGGAAGGTGCTGGGCCTGGGTCACCTCCAACATGCTTCTGAAGGAGAGAGACCCCGGGCCACCAGCTGCAACCCCCGGTCACACAGCATGTGGGACAGCATGTGGGACCGAGGCGCTGTACACCTCGGGCCGCATCGTGAATTCCGTCACTCCTCCGCCTCCCACGTCAGGGCTGGCTGTCTGGAGTGACGTGGGGCGTGCAGGACAGTCCCTAAGGGATCTGAGAAGGGTTCAGCCCACGACCACCCTCACCCCAGCTTCTGTTGCTGTCCCCCACTCTTGGTGGCATACGACCTACTCGAGAGCAGTCACCCTCCCCCAGAGCTCAGGGCTGTGGCTTCTCTGACCAGTGGGTGGCCCAACCCCACACAGACTTCAAACTCAAGCCTCAGAGCGGCCCGCTGTAGCTGCCAGTGATAATACAGGTTCTGTTCTAGAGGCAAAATCTGCCCCAAAGCTTGGGACACTCCCATGGCTTGAGATCACTCCCCAAGAACCCTTGCCCCTTCTCCAACTACTCAGCAGCCCCCCGTCTTGTTCCTAAGCCAAATGGGGGCACGGGAGATGGGGCTGAAGGACGATGGGCTGTCATGGTCCCCACAGAGCCCTCTCCACAGTCCTGAAGGTTGTCACCTATGGAAACTCGGTTGTAAGATCATTTAACCACTTTCCCCCTGAAGAAGCTGACGGGCAGAACATGGGGTCACTTACCCAGGGACGGCAGCCGAGGTTGGCCCCCCCAGACTCGTTCGATTCCGAGACGATCTTCCCTCCGCAGTCCACCCCTCAGGACCACTTCCTGTCTCAAGGCTGCTCTCAGGCCCCCTCCCCAGCATCCACTCTAAGAGAAAACGCCCAAGGCAGCCGGGCTTCCTGGGTGCTTCAGCTCCAGTGCGTGATTCAGAGCCACAGCTTCATCCTTTGGAAGACGATGGTGGGCCCCTATGGTGGGCTGCGAGGACTGTTCTGAATTCATTTCTTCTCTCACTGGACTGTAACAGATAAGGCTTATCCCTGAGAAAATTCAAATTCGAGAACCTCAATCTAGCCCCTGTGAAAAGGCCAAAGTTCTGGTGGAAGGGGTCTGTCACCTTGATTGTGCCTATGTGTCACCATCCTAGACTAGAAGCAGCCACTGAAAACTCGCTGGGTGTCCTAATCACAGCCTTCGAGGGGTAGGGGGGCAGGCAACTTGATTTTTCAGGACAGGATTTGATTTGGTTTGGTTTAGTTCTGATTAAAACCTGCTCTGAGCTGTCTCGGACCAGTTCACCGGAGTAACAGTATCTGTTAGTTTCAACACCGCACATCTCTTCCCATGGGTGGGGGGGTGGTCAATTCAATACGGGGTGGCAGCAAAAGGAACCAGGCCCCCCACCAGGGAGAGGGTGCACATGAGTGCTTGCACACGTGTGTGCTTGCCCATGAGGCGTCCTCAGCGTGCATGCGAGCCCCAGCTGCCATTCATGTGCACGGGAACCTGCTTTTCACAGAGCTCTCAGACCAGCTGCCGTCTATTTTAATCTCGGGCAAGAGTCGTGTCTTTCCACCATGCATGAATTTCACTCTGACACTGAGTACAAGGATCTGCAGACTTGACCCCAAAGAGAAAGGAAATCTTGAATTTGGTGATGATCTTGACCACAGAATCAAGACAAGAGCGGTCTGGCTCTTAGAAACCAAGGCCTCTTCCCCATCTCCAAGTGCAATCTGTAAGCTGTTGACCTTTCACTTCCGGGCTGACGGGAAAGCCTCTGGGGGCTGCCAGAGGGTCTCAGCACGGGGGTCCACCTTACACGGCATTACTGACCCAGCAAGCTACCCCCCGACTCTGTCAAGGCGGCGGGGAGCACTGGGAGCACCCATTTCCGGTGCAGAGGCAGCTGCCGACAGCAAATGGGCCCTGCTGGGTCTGGAACTATAGTTAACGACACGCTGACCCCCGAATCCCAGAAAGTAACATCTGACAGCACTTTCTCTCAGGCACTTACTTTCTCAGTGTTTGAGGACAGACATGTCTTGGACTGTTACTTATTACTCACAAGGTTCTAATGTTTCCATGGTTTTGCAAACAGCAGGTGCTCCATAAATATTTCTGAGCCCGAACCAACCTAGGACCGCCTCGAAGTCGACGGCCCTCGGTACCGCCGTGAGCTGCCCCCGCGCTGTCGGCTGGCACGCTCAGGGAAGCAGGGCGCCGGAACACACTTTTAAAAAGCTGAAGTAAAATGTAAATTAGGAAAGCACACCTGAAAAAAAAACAAAGACCAAAAAATGGATTCCTGAGCCACAGATAACCCCGTGGAGCTGAGCCCGCCAGCACCCAGAGGTGCACCCTCTCCAGGAATCCCTGGGCAGTCACCCAGGCCCACGGGCTCCCGGGAGATTTTGCTCAGATGCAAGGGAGAGAAAAATGGATGCCCCCGTCTGTGTGAGTCTTAGCTTTCCCGGCAGGAACTGTGCCCCACCCGAGCACTCCTGTGCTGGTCACAGTGGCCCAGACGGTCCCCCCAGCAGGCCGGCACTTCGGGACCAGGGACTCCTGCCTCACCAGCCACGGGCGCACGGCTCCGGCTTTGGGACCGCTCCTTCCGCGGCCGGAAGGCTTCGTTTTATGCGTTATGTTTATTTTATCTTGGCAGACAGAGAAATGAAAGACATGCCCCACTCAAGAAAGCAGCACTGGAAGTCTTGGAACCAGAACAGTCTCCTTTTGCGCAGAGCCTTGGGCACCGCGGCATGGCGGGGACCCACCGGAGTTGTCCCACCGTGCTCTTCTCTTGTCATACCTCCTGCCCCCTCGGGTCCGCCAAATTTGAACCCATTGCGACTTGAATCCCGCCCCCTTGTGTCTTCTCTCCCCGCACACCGGAGCTCCTCGGGCTGAAGGGACGTGTTTCAGAGGCCGCCTGCCTTCGGCCTGCGGTGCGCCTTTCCTGAGCAAGATTTGCCAAGGGCGGGAGGATCACGCTCGCAGGATGCGATTTCAGTTTTCGTTTAGAACTCCCAGAAGACATGGCAGCAGGTCAACCGTTGCGGGCTCTTTGGCTTGAACCAAATCTACCAAAAACTGAGGCCGTAAAATGAATTGCCTCCTAGCTCACCAAGGGCTGATATTTTGAAAACAAAAGGACAAATACCATATAATCCCACGTATAGGAGATACCTGGAGGCGTCAAAACCATACAGAGAGAAAGCCGATTGGCGGGTGCCAGGGGCTGGGGGCAGGGAATAAGGAGACAGGGAACAAGGGGCCGGGTTTCCGGGAAGCCGAGAAAGTGCTGGAGAGGGGTGGGGGTGGGGGCTGCACGGCACCTGTGAGTGCACTTAGTGCCCCTGAACTAGATACTGAAAAATGGTTAAGACGGCGAATTTCATGTCTGATTGACAACTTAAGAGACAACACTTAGGTTGAGGACCACCAGGAGACAGCTGAGGAGGGACAGCCCGAGTCCGGTCACTGCACGGACTGAGAAACAAGCACTTGCAATGAAAGCAAAGGCTTCGGGAAGGAGCACCTCTCATTTTCAAATGCAGCCCCAAACCCACGACACCACCGCCAAGGGCGCACTTGGTTATTTGGTTGCACTGGAAAGTTCTGAGCTCCGAATGTAGTGCCCAGCACAGAGCAAGTGCGCTGAATATTTCTGGAATGTTCTAGAATTCTTTCAACAAGCAGTTCCAGGCTTAGGACTGGTTCTGAGGTCTAGGCCTTTCTGCTGTCACAGGGCACTGCAGGTGACATGTGACCTCTGTGTGGTCCTCTCCAAAGGGACAGAATACCCTCTGCCTAGGAACACCAGGCGATAAATTTTAGTTTGTGGGTATTTTACCACAATTTATAAAACAGAACACAACAAAAACCCCCACAGTACCAAAGGGTCAGTTCCCTCCAGCCTGTCCCAGGTGTCCATCTGCCAGCTTCGTCGTTGGAGACAGGGTGTCCATAAGGACTCTCCATGTGCAGGTGAGTCGGAGCAGGGGTCCAAGAGCCCGGGGGGGTTGTCTGCCAGGGATTCTGATGGTGTGCTCTGCAGGGTGGTCTCAGCGACAAGACCCCACCAGCCTACACACCCTGGCCTGAAGGAGGCAGGCTCTACCTGGGCCCTCAGCCAGGAAGGGACAGGAGGGGAAGGGGATAGACAGAGCAGCAAAGCCCAGAGAGCCAGGAGGGAGCCAGAGCTGGGGAGAGCCCCCTCCTGAACTCAGCTCTCTGCTTAAACATCAGGCCATCTCTCCACCCCTAAACACCCGGTTAAAATACTTCCCCTATTGTGGTGTTCCAGAACTGGGTTGGTTGCCATTCTTTCTTACGCTCACTGCTTTTAGACATTTAATTTTAATCCTTTTTAATCCTCACTGGAAGACATTTTTTAATTGCTTTTATTGAGAGAGGAAGGGAGAGAGAGAAGCATCAATTGGTTGCCTCCCATACACGCCTGGACTAAGATCGCAGGCGCCTAGACCAGGGATGGAACCCGCAACCTAGGTATGTGCCCTAACTGGGAATCGGCCCCACAACCCTTTGGTTACTGGATGATGCTCCAACCAACTGAGCCACAGTGGCCAGGGCTGCTTTTAGGCATTGCAGTACCCAGGAAATTTTCCCAAAGCTCTGGGCGTGCTGCCCCTAAGCACAGCCAGTTACCACCTAAGTTGAAGCTTGGCCCCCAGGCCTGGCCCAGTCCTCTCAGCTCGCAGGAGTGTAACCGTCTCTGAGACTCTGCCCCTGGCCTTGAGGGGTTGGATGGGGAGACCCCGGCCCATGTACTCTGCTCACCCCCTACACAGCCAACACCAAGTGGCCAAGATGGGATTACTATGTTCTAGGACTAGATGTTTGATTGCCCTTATTATCTTAGCTTGCTTTGGCTATAAATTTTATTAGTGGCCATAAAATTATCCATCCACAGCATTTGACTCAGTGACCTCTGGCAACAGAGAATTCCACACCCTGGCGCTGCGGAAGGTCCAGGGGATCTGCCTTCTCTTCACCCTGGATTTACAGCCTCGCCTTCATCCAGGCTTCTGCCCAGAGGGATGAGACTCAGCAAACAGGAGAGGCTGCTCATATTTCCTGATACCCCTTATCAGGGCTCAGATCGGCCCCTCAGCACCTGATGGCTGTTTTCTTTTATTCTTTGTGTGGCTAGAAGGTAAAGGGGCAGGGCCACCCACACACTTTAGAAAAGGCAGAGCTGAGGGATGCAGCGGAGAGCCAGCGGCATTTCTGTCTAGGCCTCTTCCCTTGAATTTCTTAGTTCCAACAGGGTCAGCTCAGAGCAGAGCACGAATATTCTCTTACAGACTCTTTTCACAGAGGCTAAAGGTTCGCTGTCAAGCTTGTATTTCTACCCATGCATTTGACCTACCGCCTTGCAGATAGGTTGAATCAACAGGAATTCTAAGACGTGATCCTCGATTACGCTTTTGGTGGGGTGGTTTTGGTGACATATTCGATGCAGGGGATGCTAGAAGGAGTCCAGTTGGCCTGACCTTGAGGAGCCTCACCAGGTGTCCTCACAGGTCATCCTCACACTGGCTGACATTTCTGACCCCTCACCACAGTCAAGTTCTACTGTAAGAGCTCGGTCTCTGTCCTGACATATGTAATCCTGATAAAGCCTATAGAGTAGGCAGAACTAAGATCAAAGCTGAAACTCTGCCACAGGGAAACCTCGGAACGGGTCATGCCGCTGGGCTGGGTTTCCACCCACGGCTTCATCTTGCCTGATCAACTCGCCCAGAGCCAGGACAGCTCTGCAGCCCTGCCCCACCCCCTCATTCAGAAAACGGGGCGACGACCAAAGATCTGATAAAGAGCAGAGAACAGGACCATTTGGACAATTTCTCAGTATGCACAACTCACTCTATCTGGCACTTTGTGATTTTTATGATCGAATGAAACTAAAACCAAATGGTCTGAATCCCGATGCAATTGACTTCACATTCCAGTTACAACTTGCAACTGAGCAAACTTAGAATGAGGAGAGGGGTCAAGAGGAAGTCACAACCCTCATCAGCCCGACCCCGACATCGGGGTCAGGGTCCCTGAGCCCACTCCCAAGCCGTGGCTGGACTAACCCCTTTGGTCCCGTGTCGAGGCCCCGGGGGCTGCTCTTCGACTCAGGTGAGGTTACCATTGCTACCCGCCCCCAAACCCTCAACCAAGAGCCAGTGCCCAAGGACGCATGCCCCGGCACTCTTCCCTACGCCAATAGTCAGGGCCACCCCCTCTACGTGCCCCAACCCTCTCCCTGGGGTACAAGGGCGTTCGTTTGTCTTATAACGGACGTCACTGGTCCTCTCCCTCACCATGGCAAGCCCTGTGGCAGTAAGGCCTGGGCCTTGCTCACCTCAGTCTCGCCAAAACAGTACACAGTGAGTTGGTTTTTAAGGGATAAGGTTGTTTTCACCTGATTGAAAAAATAAGGAATTGGGTACAGAAAGCTTTACTCAATAAATGTAAGGTGCTTTGGCAGATCCTACGGCATCCAATAGCGTGGTGGGGCAAATTGGGGCAGGGGGTAGGGCGGAGAAGGCAAGCATGGAACCAAGAGACAAAGGGCAAGAGGCAAAGGAAGAAGAAAGAAATGGGAAAAGGGGAAGATAAAGAAAAACAAGAAGAAATGTACGAAACAAGATTTTCTAAAGGGGAGCGAAGACCAGGGGTCGTCCCTCTCAGCCAGTGTGAGCATGAGCGTGTCACAGCCACAGCTGGAATTCTCTGGAACATGGGGCAAGGCACCCTGGGAACAGGGTCCCCAGGAGAGGAGAAACCCAACCCAGAGGCAGAGGCCCCACTGCCTGCCCTGACGTTGCAGCAGATAAGAGCTTCCTCGAAACCCAGAACTTCGGGGCCTCGAGGGTCAAATGCACACACGGAGAAATTTAAAGATCCCTGCCACAAAACTGAGCCGCCTTCTCTCTGTCGCATTAAACGAACAGCATCAACCTTTGAAGAAAAGGGCTTGGAATTTCTGAATACCTGAGGTCCCTTTTGCAGAATGGCACTGCTCATTAGCTACGCTTCCCTGGGAGAACACAATGAGATCGAGACACGGCACACTGGAGTACCTGGAGCTCACGGGGCCTATAGTCTGCACACAGATCGTGGCCTTGCCCTTGTTCTCGCCCTGCTGTGTTGTGTCCGTGAGGATAGCATCGTGTCTCTTTAAGGAGCAGGCCCTTCCCCAAGTGTGTGTCACCGTTCTTCACCTACGTCTGGGCTCAGGCTGGGAAAACTCGCCAGAAAACCAACAGTGCATTCATTATGCTGGAATTTAAAATATGCATTTCTCGTAGGCACATTACTTCCTCATATATTCCGTGAGCTCTTGCGAGAAATGCTTGGCTGTAAGTGACCCACCTCCATCTGCAGAATGATCAGTTTGCTAGATGCAAAAGCAACCTTGCACTGTGGGAAAAACTGGGGAAACAAAGGCATGCGTTCACACATATATGCACACATGCACACACAGGCATGCACCCCTCAGGATGCCAGAGAAGAGAGCCCGCATGAGGCAGAGGGGTGAGGTCAGCAACTGCGGGAGCCTAGACACCGGGAGCTGTGAAAACACAGGTCTGTGGGTCTCCAATCAGCCAAGGAAGGAGCTCCACCCTGTTTGGAGGCCTTGCAGGAAGCTGGCAGCATGGAGGTGGGCTCTGGGCTGCAGGATTTCTCCTTCTCTGCCCTGGCCAGCTTCAAACCACTGCCCCAAAGGAGAGACAGTCAGACTGGAAATGGGCTGGACGAAATGGAATTGCCAGCGTGAGCCCAGTGCCTAGCAAAGGGTGACTCCTGCTTCCAACCCTCCGTGAGTGTCGCACTGCATGATAAGAACCCAGTCTGGGCCTCGCTGGTTGGTGCCCACTCGAGGGACCCTCTTGGCCCTAATTCCCCAGCGGGGGCGGGGGGGGGCGACTCACAAGACTGTGTCTGGGATGAAATAAAACAACGCAGCTGACTGTGCTCTGTGGTTGCTAAAGTCACGATCAAATACGAAGCAGGGATGTTCGAAGTACGCCCCTGATGTAGCATCCGCACGGCCTCTATCATTCCAAACACATCAAAGACAAAAGCAGCACCGCTCTCCCACATCGTCCGCAACCACCAATGGCGACAAACAAGGAACGGGGTTTGAGGAGGAGCCAGCTGGCTGCTCCTGAGCAGTGCTCAGGCGTGCGTGGTTCCAGCTCTGGACTGACCTCATGGCTCTCACATCTTCTGTTTATCAAGTACAGGAATGCCAAAGCCTACACCATCCAAAAAGCAATTTCCAAAAAAAATTTTTTAATGGAGCTGGAGAAGTCCTTAGGTATATTTCCAGGCCCACTTCCAGTGTGAAGAGATGTGGCTGAGACTGGTGTGGGACGCAGGCAGTTAAGTGCAGGGCTTATTCATGCATACTGAAACACTAAAAATAGGACGATGACAGAACTCCACAATGATCGCGGACCCCTGAAACACACACATGAAGAGAGAATCTGTCGTGCAGGCATAAGCCAGGGGCTCGCTTCCAGACAAAAGGCCAGTGGTGGGGCCTTCGTGGAGCCCACGATTCTGCAGCTGCGCTTCCAAAATCAGGGCTCTGCCCTAAAGAATATGGAATGAAGACACCCAAGCACCCTTCTCCTCAAGGGACAACGGCTTCAGACTCCACACCAGGGCTTCAAGGCCTCTCGTGGAAAACCTGCGTGGGACTAGGTGAACATTTGTGGGCTGGACCTCAGATAATCTCTCGAAGGGGCTGGGACTATTCTCTGGCTATTGCCCTCGGAGTTGGGGATCACTCACTCTATAAAGCTGGTAGTTTCAACTTCCCCATTGTCCTCACATGTCCAGAACTCAGAGACCAGCTCAGCAGAGCTGCTTACTGGGCAACCCTGGGTCATCACCCTAATTGGGACAGTCCCTAATCCCGCCACCTGACCCATGGCAGACTTTGCATTTGATGGTCTTCTAAGCCAGTTCGCCCAGGGGATTCCAGTTATTCATAAAACACACTTATTTACACGTGCGTGTTTTCACTGCGTACTTCACTAGCTACTCTGAGAATGCTTTAGGAGTTTAATGATGTTTGGATACTCCTTAAACCTTTGTTAACCCTGAATTCTCAAATGTAAAGATATTTTAAAACCTTGGTCCTCGGGAGTTATAAAACGGAACTCCAAAATTAGTGTTGCTGTCGTCAGATTCCTTCAGGTCTGTGTAATTTTCTCCGTACCCCCTTGCTTTTAACACGATTAGCAAAGAGACAAAGACCTTCTGTTCCAGGTGACATGAGGGAATTGTATAATCTCGGGGTGTCTTCACTAAATAAATATCCCACTTTTTTCCTTTTGTGGCTGTACCATTCCATCCAGTGTCCTAATTTCTTTCCTTGGTGACTCTGCTCAAGTTTCTCCTCTGTTCATTTAAGATGCTGGTTTTCTCTTCTATTGTACACACTATGGCTTTTCCCAAAGCTCAACTATACTTTGCTCTTGTTAGAACTCTGTAATATGGGTCAGGCCCAGTAAAGTCAATACCAACTAACTTATTGTGAGCAATCTAACTGGATTTTCCTAGCTAACAAACCAGAGCCAGCGAGACCGGCAGACCCTGCCGCCTGAGGGACCCCAGCCAGCTCGCTTTATTCTCAGAGCTGGACGTGGGATTTCCTCTCCTCGTATCTGCCCTTTTGTTACAGACCTCGAGTCCCTGGGGCCTGCTCTGGAAAACAGAACCGAGCTTGTGGGATTCTTGTCTTTCACGCACACTTGAAAAGCTATTCATCCAACCCCAAGTTAAAAAGACTCTAAAGTGTATTAACAAATCAGCCTCACTGCAGTTCCTCCTAAATGGGATTATTCT
The DNA here is from genome assembly GCF_014824575.4 of Sturnira hondurensis. Lineage (NCBI taxonomy): Eukaryota > Metazoa > Chordata > Mammalia > Chiroptera > Phyllostomidae > Sturnira > Sturnira hondurensis. The sequence goes on along the minus strand of NW_028091156.1, from coordinate 1,380,453 downwards.
CTTAACCTCTTAAGAGAAAGCAACAACTGCAGCTTCGCAGCTAAGTCCGGCACCTTCCTCGACTCCCCCAAACCACACCTCTACCCCAACACAAAGGAACCTTGACATTGGCGGGGCTTCCACACAGACTGGAGGTCATACAAACAGGGCCGCATTCTCAGAACCAGAACGTGGAGTCCACCAGGCCATCTCAGAAAGACCGGTGGCCCAAACTACAACTGTCAAAGCCAACTGAGAAGACGCAGAAGTCACAGTAACCCCTTGGCAGGGTGAACCACAACACGTCCATGTCAGAAGGTGAGTTCCATGAAGGCAGAAACACACCTTGCCTTCGGAGCATCTTTACTGCTCTGAGCAACCCTCACAGAGGAACTGGTGAAAGCTCTGTGGTCTGACATTCTTCGGGGCTCCCCAGCAGCACGCCCGCAAACTGTCGGCCAGAGCAAACCAGCAGGCGCTCACTCCATAGTCAGCTTAAGATTTCGTAGACTGTCCCCCCACCTCACCCCACCCCAGAGCCTAAGACAAGGCCAAAGTAAGCGCATGCACACACGCACACCAGAATTGCTCTTCCACAGACCGCAGCACGGTGATTACCAGAGGGTCAGAGGGGTGGGGGAAGGGAGAAGAGGGTCACGTGGACAGAAATGGTGATAGGAGATTAGACTTAGGGTGGTGAACACACAGAACAATACACAGTTGATGTGTTGTAGAACTGTGTGCTTGAAACCTGTACAATTTTAGTAACCAATGTCACCCCAATAAATTCAATAAAAATTGGTTTAAAAAAAGAGAGAGGGAAATTGTGCTCAAGCAGTGTCCTGGAGAGAGAATGACTATTCTTCCTCGGGGGACAGAATGTTAAGAAACAACTTCTCAAACATACAAAACACAGCTGAAAATCGGTAAACGTGTCCACCGAGGAAACACATGGACTAAAGAACCTCACATCAGATCAGTCCTAAAAGGAAAACTTCCCCAAAGAAGGGTTGCTGGAAGCTCCTTCCTTCTCTAAAGACCTTCAAGGTCAATGGAAGCAGCCTGCTGGTGAGAATGGCTCTCGTGTAGACCTCTGAGCAGGGCAGAGGTACCAGATGCCCGGAGGGAAACTTCTCACTCACGGGATTTCAATGTGTCAGTACTTCCAACGCCTAGAGCCCAGACCACGGCGACTCTCGACTCACTCAGCTGTGACTGCATTCGTGCCCCCGACAAACCTCAGCCCCGAGTGAGCCTCACACGCCCCAAGCTCGCCCAGCGTCACAGCTGACTTCTAAGAGAGTCCTCATTGTCGCCGATAAGCACATCTCTCATCTGCAGCCTCGTTCCCCTGAGAACATTTCACGCTATTGTCCCCTAAGCAGACCTGCGTGTGTCAAACCCCATCTCCTGAATTTCGGTTTGAGAATCACGCTTGCTCTAGATCACAGACTTACTAACCATTTTTTTACCTCGTCATCAGGAAGGACAAGGCTGTATTTATAAAAGATGCTTTATCCTCAAATTCTAGAAAAATCTCCCCTCCAATCCAGGCCACTGTGGGGATCATTTGCCTTATTCGAGGGTCAAACATAAAACGGCGGCATGGGGACGGGGGGCGTTTTTCCCGCCCCCTCCTGTGACCCTGCCAAGCAGCAGACAGGAGGGACCCAGAGGAAGGCACCCCGTTTAAAGGAACTTTGTTCTGTGTGCGCTTTGTTCAAATCCCAGAGTGGGAGATGACCCACAATAAGCCACTTGAACCGTTTTTCTCTGTGAGTCTCCAGCTGAAACACAGTCTGTGGGAGTTCTTTCAATAGCAGCTATGCGGGCCTTTTCAGAAACTAAATTTGAATACTCCACAGTCACCAACTGGGTATCTAACTGCTCAACAACAGACTTGAAAGCTAATGGCAGCAACCTCCTCCTCCCCCCACACACCAGCCTCACCCTACTACCTTCCGGCCAGGGCTCTGGGGGCTTCGCAACAGGCAGCCCTGCCTGACTTTCCAGCCCACGGGGCCCGTGCCCCCAGCCGGGAGACCCTGCCCTTCTCCCTGTTGCCTCCCATTATTTGCTTATCTATTCGAAGCGGGAATAATAAGAACAAACTCAGCTAAACTAAACTGGTCCTTTGTTTGCCGTTATCATAAAAATTTTATGCAGGAACTAATAAAAACGTGCTTTACATGCAGTGACGTGGGTTTGCACAGGCAATAATATTCAGCGAGTTATAGCCATAAATCCAGTTATAGACGCTGAGGAATAAACATTTTATCTTTCCCAACGTTTGCGTTTATTGGACGGGAGGGTGTGAACACGAGCTCATCCTCAGCCTCTACAGGCCCCCGAGTCTCCGTGGATACCTCTCTGGGAGACCAGCAAGGTCCTTCCAGAAATTTCTGGATAATTTCCACAATTCTTTAGCCCCTTAAGAACTCAGTATTAATCATACCCCCGATCTCAGTAAATGGGAAGCTTTTTACAAAGCTTTTAAAAATAAATCACCTTTGAAATGAGTTCGGTATTTTCTTGGAATTCTTTGAAGCACACAAAAAGATCCAATTCTCTTCCCGGTTGGGACCTTGGAGCAGATTTACAATAGATTTAATTAAAGAAGCTTTAATGAAATCCAAACCTAGCAAAAAAAAAAAAAAGAGGATCACTGGCTTTTCATCCTTCCCTTCAGGAATGCACTCTCAAACACACTAAATAAGACAGGCTTTTCGCTTCGTGTTTTCTTTCCTTCTAGACCTGCGCGGTCCGATGGGAGCTATGGATGCAACCTGCCTGTGTCGCTTACAATTTCAAGTAGCCACGTTAAAAATGTAAAAGGAAACAGGTGCAATTAAGTAATATACTTATTTACCCCAAAGTATCCAAACTATCACTTCAACACATAATCGATCTTTAAGAAACCTCACTAAAGAGATATTTTGCATTCATTTTTTCAAGTGTGAAGTATTCACAATCTAGCATGTGTCTTACAGCACAGTCCAGTGGGACTGTGGCCGATGGCTGCCCGACGGGATGGCAATCCCTTGACCAACCCCAGGAAAAGAGAAATGTCCAGAGAAATGTTATTATTCCTGTGATTGTTTAGATATACAAACTAGGTGCTGCTTACTAGACACCAGGAACCTACAGGCTCAGAATCTACATACTATCGATACTATAAACTCAAAAATATTAAAATTATGTGACTTTCAAAGTCCATTTTTTCTGTCTAAAATTCATAGCAAGAAAGGTAAACGGAATCTGAAGTAGGTGAAAAGGAGGCATACTTAGGGCAGCCCAAGAAAAAGTCTGAGCGCTGTCACAGGTAAGCTAGGAAGTCACCTGTCCGACCTCTCTCCCAGCCACTCGGATGCCTGTGGCCTCTTCCACTCAGACGACTGCCAAGTCCCCTCCGTACGCAACCGGCCCTTGGGAAATGAGAAGCCAAGATTTTTTCCCGATCAATTTGTTTCAAAGAAGCTATGTTCCCAGATTTCTGTAACCTTCAAGAAGAGTGGTATCTTCTATACCCACCATCCCTCCATTTCTTAGGGTAGATAACAAAGAAGACCCTCATAGAGGGCATGTGGAAAGTAAAGAAGTAAACCAAAAAGAAGTATACTTCTGATTTTTTAAGAAGATTTTATGTATGTATCTTTAGAGGAGAAGGGAAGGGGAGAGGGAGAGAAACGTCAATGTATGGTTGCCTCTCAAAGGTCCCCTGCTGGGAACTGGCCTGCAACCCAGGCCTGTGCCCTGACTGGGACTTGAACCTCGATGCTTTGGTTCGAAAGCCCGCGCTCAATCCACTGAGCTACACCAGCCGGGGCCTGATTTCTTTTTATAGTAAGTTTTGGCAAATAATTCAGTGTGTCTGGGGTTAAATGCTGCCATCTAAAAGATCATCCCTGTGATTCTGAGTCTCTGCCGTGTCCTGCATGTCTTTTTTCCGCCCAGTGTGTGATTATGTTCAGTGGTGCATAGTGACGCGTGTTTGGCGAGTCGTTCTGCAGGGCGGAGACCAGAAGTGCTGAGCACACCCTTTCGTGCGCTGACCAGAACGCTGCACGCACAGACGCTCAGTTATCACATGCGCTGCTGCTGACTCATACAGCATCTAAAGTGTGGACACGAGGGCCCTGACCAAACGCAAAGTTATTTCTTATCCGTTTTTAGAGTCCTAACGAGTGGGCGGTTTCGAATTGAAAAAAAGAATCTCAAAGTGATCTTTCTTTCTCCTTCAGGATGAAGGAACGACGTCTCGGCACTACGTCAGACTGGCAGAAGGGGAAGGATCTCAAAGCTTACGATCCTTTCCTATGTGTTCCGAACAACATTAAGAAAACTCACCCCCGTGTAAAATGCACACGCAAAGTTCCTCACCCCCGTCCCCACCACTGCACGTGTGAAGACGTTTTCTATAGAATGGAAGTACATTGGGATTCCGAGAATGTAGCCTCGGTCTTCAAGTAAACAAAAGGACGGTGGTTAAGTTCAATACACCCTACGAGTAGAAGTCTCTTTATCTGAAGATTTCGAGTAAGGCACTCAAATGACCAATTAACTGTAATAATGTTACTCTTCGAAGATCTTCAAAAAGACGTAATTGCTACCAATCCTAGGCAGAACCCTGTACTGGGGAAACGACGCTACAAAGAACACGATTGGGTCAACCGGGAAAAAGTGGGATATACAGTGGATGTTTGAAGTCACTTATCAATGCTCATTTGCTTGAAGTGGATCCCATATCTGACCACACAAAAGAATACCCTGTTTTCTAGGAAATACACAGGAAGTTTTAGGTGTAAGGCTCATGCACGTTACTCTCAAGTGGTTCAGAAGGTCTCTGGACCTGACTGCAGAAGACAGGAAGTGATGGGCTGGCTCACGTCTGGACTAGGCGGCTTGCCTCGGGCTGACCTCGGGCTCACCTCTCCTGGCCCCGCCTCTGGCTCTCCCTGTGAACACCGGTCCCTCTTCCTGACTTCTCCGTAGGAAGAAGTGTGGGCTGTGGTCGCTGGGCCTCGGCACTGGCCCAGGTTTCTGTCTCCTGCACTCACTCCCACGGTGATTAACGCGGTCCTCACCGTGGCTCCAACAGTCGGTAAGACTCCCCCATGAGGAAATAGCCACAGGCTCCTTGGAACCCTGGCTGCCACCACTGCCACCAGCAGCAGCCAGGGGGCCATGGAAGGGTCAAGGTGCTGGTGGGAACAACCTGGGTCACAGTCAAGATGCAAGCTTGTGAGGGCATTCTTACAGCCTTCTCCTTCTTCACCTGGGAACGCCCACTTATTCTGAAGCCACCTAATCCTCCAGTTTAGTACGAAAACCTCCAAATAAAAGAGAATTGTGGAAGCATAGTGGAGCTGAGCTCAGAAGTCAGCAAATCCTCACTCCCCCCGCCCCGCACCCCCCCAAAGATGCAGGGGTACTTTCTAGGGCACCTGGCCATGCACAGGAGCAACAAAAACCACATCCACTATCTCATCCAAAACCCACCGTCTCAAACAAACGCTGATACTTTCGTATTCCCCTGCCTTCTCTCGTCTGGCCTAAAATCCCACAGTCTCCATAACCAAGCCTCGCACTCCATTTGCGGAAGGATTTATCCTTTTTAAAAAGGCAATTACAAGGTAACTAATAAAATGGATACGATCATGTGGAAAAACAGGGTCTAGAGGAGAGTTCAGGATCGATTTTAAAACTTGATTCTAATGTTCCTGCCACGAAGGTGGACAGGGAGACACTCTGAGTTTCACATCTGCATTCGGAGGAGCAAGCAGACAAGCTCCTCAGAAAAGGCAAGGTCATTCCCTGTGTCAAGGGCTGATGTCTCGTGTAGGGTGGGCATTGGACACTGGGGAAATTGAGCCATGTAACAGATACGCAGAATTCTCTGTTCAAAATTCCCAGCAAAGGCTGAAGTGAAATGAAAACCACTGGCTCACAGAGTAATTTCTAATGAAAGGCTGAAGCTAAAAAAGATCAAGACACAGTCCACGGTGGGTGATTAAAAGGGTTAAATTGACTTGGTCCAAATCCGTAAATTCCTTTGGCAGGATTTTAATCTGACTCCAGGAAGTCACCTGAACAGCTAGACAATTTGTTAGCTGGGCTTACACTTACTCACTTACTGACCCTCAACCAAATGTCTCCTCCTGCAGGATTCGGAGCCCTAGAGAGGAGGAGGTTGTGGACGACACTCTCTTGGAAGACTCTGAAGTATTCTGATCCTCCATCCTTGATTAACTGGCTTCATAAATTTCAGAGACCAGGTAAACAAAAGGTAAAGTTATCATTGTGCTATAAAAATAAGAACCCTAGCCAAAGATGTCAGAAGCCTGCTGAAATACGGAAACGGGCCGCAGAGGTGCCTACCCATTAAAAAAACCAGGCTCTAGGCAGGACGTGGTTTTAGGAGGGCAGGCTGCCACAGTCGTTAATTTTTACAACAGTCCCCCCCCCGCCCCAGGCAGAAATGGCTTCTCCAGTTCTACAGATTCAGCAACTGAAACTGCGGCTCAGGGAAATCCGCCGAAGGTCACGGAGCTACAGGTGGTCGGGAAGGGTCTAAATGTCAAGCCATCCGCCTCTCAATTTGGTGCTTTGCCCCGGGCATCACGAGGCCTCCCCGGGCTACTACACAGTCTGGTGAGTGAGTACAAGGCCATGTCATGTAAATGTCACGGCGTAATCATGAAGCTTCACATGTAAAGAGGCTGGCGACCCCAAAGAGCTTTTCTTTCATTGTACAATATTTTTCTGTTGTTCACTCTGCATAGTTTTCTGTGTCTTTAGCACTGAATCTGCCCCAGCCTCTCCTCTGGGTTCTGCACCTCGGCCTTCAGAATGTCACACATGGCAGCTGCAATGACCGTCACCTCCTATGTACGAATCCTTCCCCTCGTCCTCCCGACCTGCACGGCGGGGGACGGATTGCTCTCCCTTAAGTCTATTGCTGTTTTACTATTCAGTAATAGAACTGAAACTTTGTGTGTGTGTGTGTGTGTGTGTGTGTGTGTATAATAAAATATATATAGTAAAAGACACACAGATAAAATATACATGTATATAATACATACATATATAAATATGTATATAATATATAGTGACTTTATTTTTTTATTTTAAAGTAATAAGCCCGTTATATTTGACACAAAGAACATCTTCTATGAACTACATTTTTCCAATAAAAAAATTATTCAAAGGGTTGACTCTGTTTTACATTTTCACAAACGTCTTTAATGCCTGGTTTATGTCTTTACAGTTACGTGGCTTCATTACGCTGGGACACATTGCTTCTGTTGACCAGATGGAGAAAATGCAACCTCGCACAGATAGATGGTTAATAAATGGAAGACTATTTTAATATTATTTTCGGGTATTTGTGGAGATTCTTCTTTGATGCTGTACTAAAAATAGACAAGTGGCAGCGTCTTCAAGTTTCAGGGGAACGAGTGGCCTGAAACTGCATTAGCGAACATTCAGTAGATTACTGCAGAGAGATCCATCAGGCTGCCTTGGGTGGAAATTGGGCTCCGAGACCCTGGAACATAATGCACTCTGGGTCATTTGGAAAACACTGGGTTACCGAGTTACACATATCTTCTAGATGATGATATAGTCCATCGTACAATATCAAAAAATCACACTTGTTAACATCACAATTAATTTTATCAGAAAAGTCTAAGTGTCTGGAAGCTTTCGGGTTCACGGTGGCAGAATCGAGTTTTGCAAAATCTGAGCCTCCTACTGAGAGCCAGGTTTTATCCCTGCTAAACCAGCTGTGTGTTCTTGGCTGATACACATCTGGGGGGCTTTTCTTAAAAAGGACATTTGCACTTAAGAATGTCTTTGACGAAGCAACAAAAATGATCAACTCTACTGACTCTAGAAATGTGTGCAGAAATGTGAGGTATTAGGTGGTGTACGGTGGCTGTCTCAAGGAAAAGCATTGGGCAATTGTTCGTGTGGCAACTGACTGACCTATTTTTTTTTGCTTGAAAAAATAAACCATGGTTATTCAGATGTAGGTATTTTGCAGACATTTCCTCAACAGTGAATGCAAGACCTCGCCCCTTGGAGGAAAACAATGACAGAGCTGGTTTACCAGAGATGAAGTCTGAGCTCGCAGTCGAAGGCTCTGACTTCGGAAGACCTGATTCTGCCACCGTAACGCACCCTTCATCTCATAGCCGACCATCCAGCTCCTTGTCAGCCCATTCTTGTCATAAAGGCAGATAAATGGAAACTTCTTCCAGTTGTGCCAGAAGAGCCATGTGTTTGTGTGCATGTGTGGCGTGTGTGCACAAAGACGAGCTTTCTGAGAATGGACACAGGGTGAGATCTCGAATCACGAAGTGCTAGACGTAACGGAAGCTGAGCTGCCTTCTCCCGTCCAAGGAGGAGTGACATCCCAAGGGACGTGCCTTCTTGCCCACGCAAGTCTAACGCCAGGGATGGCTCCACCAGACCGAGGGCCACCGCCTGCCTCCCCCAGTGCTGGCTGTCCCGGAGTCACCTTAGAGGGGACAGGCATACACGGGGCACGAGCACTCATCAACCCCCAACGTGGCTGCACTGTGGGCAGGCCCGAAGCGCAGAACCAACCCACTGATGGGCTGTCGCCCCTCCCGTGCACCCACACACTCCAGGCAGCATTCCTAGTGGAAACGCAGTCCTAGACGAAGCGAGCAGAAAGGTCAGACTTGTAACAGTGACAGGAGGGACAGGAGAGGAGGACTGTGTCCCTTTGCCCCACGGAGCACAGTCCCGCAGCCTCCTCCCAAGATGACTCAGCTTCACTCCCCTCCAGGGCGGTGGAAGCAAATGTGGAGGAAGGAGGGCCCACTCCGTCACGCCCCTGGTCATGGTGAAAATACATCGGACCGGATTCATCAACGGTCATTATACTGGCAGTTTTCAAACACAGTAATAAATGCTAACAGCATCATACGTGCAAAATGAGAGAAAATAGAGCGAATCCGGGCAAATCAAGACAGGGCCATTTATGTGGATAGGCATTTCAAGTAGCTATTTTTGAAATCAATAATCAAAAGTGCCTAAATCTAATAGTCATTTTTGTCTCACTTTTCAAGGAAAAGTATTTTCAATCTATATGCTTTTCTACTCTTTCAAAAAGTTACCAATCTAGAAGGAAAGTCAGTATATAAATCTTAGAAAGTGATTTTCTTATACTACAACAATACTACTAAAATGTTTGTAACATCAGCCTTTCTACTCAAGGATTCATTCTCACCAGATACTAAATGTGAACTTCATGCACCGGAACATTCCAGGCACAAGAGTCTCCACATCTCTGCTGAAAACCCCTGCAGTTAAGCCCTGGCTGGTGTAGCTCAATGGATTGAGCGCAAGCCTGCGAACCACACAACCACGGTTCAATTCCCAGTCAGGGCCCATGCCTGGGTTGCAGGCCAGTTCCCAGCAGGGGACTCACGAGAGACAACCATACATTGATATTTCTCACCTTCTCTCCTTCCCTTCCCCTCTAAAGATAAATAAATAAAATCTTTATAAAAAAAAAAACCCTGCAGTCTCATGAGATGGGCACCAAAGTCGCCAGGGAGAGAGAGAGGTATGACTTTGTTACTCAAGGCTTCAAAATGGCCTATCCTGGCCTCAAAAAAGTACAGATTAAACCCAAACCAGTAACTGTGGCCCAGGATGCTGACCATTTCCTGGGTGAATGACAAGAGGTTGCGTGAAGCAGATGAGGGAGAAAAGGGGAACTTGAACTCAGTCGCTGACACCTCCCCTGCCGCCCAATCTGCAGGGGTCACACCCACTCCCAGGCACCCTGTGGGGACGTGCCAGGACAGCCCTGCCCGCTGCCAGCACCGTGCATGCAAGGGAGGCTGGGAGGGGTTTTTAAAGGTGGAATCAAGAGCTGGGCTGAAGACCCTGGCCAGGTAGCTCAGCTGGTCAGAAAGTCATCCCGAGATGCCAAGGTTGTGGGTTTGATCCCCAGTCAGGGCACGTACAAGAATCAACCAATGACTGCATGAATACTACATTTTCTCTCTCTCTCTCTCCTCCTTCCTTCCTATTATCCTTCCTCTCTCTCTAAAAAAATCAGTACTTTTTTTCTTAAAAAAGAGCTAGGCAGGATAATACACCCTCTCCTTCATCCACGAATACACTATTTACTATTTATTTCTAGATTACTGCTCATATAAAAGTTCACCTAATTCATAGCTATGTAAATAACCAACATTAAACTGCATTTTTCCTGATACTTGGATGGAATTCGTACCTGGCTTCCACCTATCTCCCCCGGCCTGACATCTGTGTTTGTCTGGGCCCTGACCCCAGAGCGACCACAGCACAGCTGTGCTCAGGGACCACCCTGCAAGAGGGACTGCGCTCCTCATCTTTACTCGGCGGCACCTGACACCTGGCACGCAGTGGCGTCTCCAAACACTGGGTGAATGAACCTCTGACTGGGATATGTTCTTCAACGGAACTCTCTCTCCCCTCCCAGGCTCAGAGAGTGACACGAGGAGTGGGGACATCTGTCATAGGTTAAGCTGATGAGGTTATTCATCACTTACCTTATCACCGGACAGCTTTAGAAAGGAGGCTGGCTCGAGGTGGACCCAGTGCTGAAGCAGGTCTCACAGCCAGGTCAGTGGATCCCGATGACCCTGGCGGTGTTTACAGACTCCAAGAGCAAGGTGGGGGCGGGGGTGGGGCAAGATTCTTCTGCTGGTGGGCGGTCAAAGGTTTGTCCTCCAGAGCTGCACCCAGGCCCTGAGCCCACAGCCGTAGCTCGGGGCGTAGCTCCTGCCCACCACCGAGGGCACCCACGGAGTCACTCCCTGCCACTCCCTACACACAGCACTGGCTGCTCTGCACCCCCACCCCCCACACTCTGGTGCAGGGAAAGCAGAGACGCGTCAAACGGCCCATCATCCCACACCGGCTTCCTGCACCAGGACTCGCTGATCATCGGCAAAGTCCCGTGCACGTGTCTAAAGCCACAGCTGTGCTCTGCGGCGCCAGGAGCTAGGACAATGCCTGTCTCCAAAAATGTTTGCTGAACGGATGAGTAAATGAGTGACTTTATGCCATGTGGTGATAACATAGTGACCCTGCTGTTCGTATCTTGGTGCTGCCAGGACAGAAGACACAGCAGAGAAAACAAAGAACCAGGGCCGGGAGTCCTGGGTTCCAGAAGAATCGGCTGCCAAGGCTTCTCTGACTCGGCCGGCCGCATCTGTCCCTACGCCCAGTGCCGCCTCGTCTCTAACGCCCCTCACTCGCATCACACCCAGCGCCCACGTGCCCCATCCTGACTTACCTGGCCTCTGCCCTCAGCCGCCCCATTCACATCTCCCTGGACTACACACCTCTCACCACCCATGCAGCACCCAACCCACACACCAGGGAGTCACCTTAACTGTCCTCTTCGTCCCACAGCCCACCCATACCCAAGGCCTTCGGGCTTGGTTTGAAATAGCCATGAATTCTGTCATCCCTCCCCAACCCACGCACCTTCCTGTCGCCTTCTCCGGGCCCCTTCCCCTCCCAAAGCAGTGCGGGGTGCTCCCCCGACCCAGGGCCCAAGTGTATCAAACCCACACATGACAGCGAGTTGCGCCCGGTGCGCCACAAGGACATTTAAAACCTGCAACACCTGACTGTGCAGTCAGGGGCACTGACCTCATTTCCCTTAGACTGTCAGATTTTTAAAAATAACAGCCGTCCGGAGTGAATGCCCTGTCTTGGACCATAGAGAGTTGCATCTTATTTGTCACATCGCATGAGGTTGCATCTGATTGGTTAATTCTTGGTACTGGCAATCCTTATATGTATGTATAGGCACCTGATTTTTTAAAAAGTCACTTTGGAGCAAAAAGTGTAGGTAAGTACTATTATTATTGTTTGTAAACCAATCAAAATTATATCTATTTTTGTCAGATTGGCAAAAAATGCATTTTGGGGGCGTGCTGCAGATTTCAGTGATTAGTTTATATGTGCCAGGGGATGAGCGAGGTCGAAAATCGCTGACACACGGTTTCTCGCCACCTAATTAGCAGGCACCTTGGACACGGCTCAGGGGTACACCCCATGCTTTGCCTGTATTCAGTGCTCCACCTTCGTCTTCTGCTTCCACTCCCAACACACCAGCTTTGTGGCACCTCCGTGCCTTTGTACATCGCTCCTCTTTCTGCCTCGCACCGCTTTCCCCAGACTGCCCCCTAACAACGGGGGTGCTGGATGTACCAGTACTCTCGGAGGACCGTGAGTGCTCGCTTTGTGGGAGTGGGCCCTGTCCCTTTACGATGCGTGCGTAGTCAGTAGGTGACGCTTACGTAGATACCATGCTAGTAACAGACACACCTGGTAAGACGTATAATGGTTACTGAACTTAACACATTTACACCAATTAACCCCAGATGCTGCGCTGGTTCCTCTTCCACTTACCCTATTACGTAGTTACAAGTTAGCCGCTACTCAGGAGAGGCTGAAAGTCTCACAGTGTCCAAAGGAGAGACTTTCTTTGTGATTACCGTTTTCACCCTCACTGCCCTCCCTGCCACAGCTTCTGTATAAATTGTGAACAAATAACAACACCAACTGATCTCCATCGCAAATCCTTTCACGTCCTTTGCCCACCCATCCTCGGTGACGCAAACTGTGATCCACTCAGACTATAGGGGTAAAAAGGAGAGAAAAAGTATGAATAATTTACAAGCTAAGTAATTAAGTCTTAGAAATCTCAAGGGGTGATCGTGTAACTTAAAATTAAAAAGGAGAGAGAGAAGATGTGAGCAGGAGAGGGGAGGAGGATAAAGGCTGGGGACCGTGGGCTAACTATGAGCAATCATATGGATAGAACCTGCCGCACAGTCAGATAAAGCCAGGAAGGCCTCACTGTTTACTATTAACACCAAACTCACTTGTATCCTTTTACACGTGTGGAAATGCCAGCTGCCAAACTGCTTAATTCTAACAAAGAACTAAGTCAGTGCTCAATAAAACATTTGTTGACTACATTTTTCGGCAGCCTGTGCAGGTCGGTCTGTGCACGTGAACCTGCACCTTGGATCCCCCACCTCTGCAATGCGGTAAGTGGTAGATACGGACGTGGAATTCAGAGTGACAGCCCTCGCACTCTGTCCGCGCCCTAGTCTTCCCAAAGCTGGTGCCATGGCGATGGCGGCACACTTCCTGCCAAGCGTTCACGAGCCAGACGCCCGCTCGGGAACAAGCTGGTGCATCACCACCTGGTAAGGCTTCTAACCAGAGGAAAGCACCTTTCCGCTCCCACTTTTTCCAGAAAGCCTCAGCTCCCGCCACGCGTCTTTTCTACCTGGGATTTGTGGACATGAGTTCTCTCACACCTGCGCCCCCTGTCCCTCTCTTCCATGTAAAGGACTCGATGGAGCGCTTGCTGCTTGCACATGGCCGCCTTCACGAACTATGACTAACGCTGGTTATTTGGACAGGGTGGCTGGAGTGGGCCACCCAGCCTGACAGCGGCCGTGCCTCCGCTGGCACCTGCAAGGCTACCGAAAACACTATTTAGAAAAAGTGCCATCTGTCCTTAGAGGGAAACAAACCCCTGATGTCTTCAACAAAAACCACAGTCTGCAGCCTCAGCTGACACGGCTCTGAACACACCTCGAGGCGACAGTGTGCCCCGCGCAGGAGCTGGGCACCAGGCATCCATCCTGTGATGACGACTAAAACCCGAGCTGCCTCACGGTCGCACACAGGGGACATCTCCATCTCCCAGGCCCGCCAGTTTGACCACGGTCTTCCGGGGGGCCGAGTGTCATTCCAGGTGTGTGTTCCTCACCTGTAAGCGCGGCTAGGCTGTAGAAAGGGCAGCAGGCCCTGCTCTCCGCCCCACACACAGCCCATCTGTGTCAGTTCTGCACTATTTCTCAGTATGGGATATCACTTTGCCACTGTGTGTGCAACTTCATTTAAATCCAGTGCTTAGGGCTACGCCCTGGCTGGTGTAGCTCAGTGGATAGAGCACAGGCCTGCGAACCACACGATCGCAGTTCGATTCTCAGTCAGGGCACATGCCTGGGTTGCAGGCCAGGTCCCAGCAGGGGACGCACGAGAGGCAGCCATACATTGATATTTCTCTTCCTCTCTCCTTCCCCTCCCCTCTAAAGATAAATAAACAAAATCTTCTAAAAAAATAATAAATAAATAAATAAATAAATCCAGTGCTTAGAGCTAAAAAATATATATTTTAGAATGAAGGAATTCAATCTTCCCGGCACTCTCAGGGTACCATGTACTTCAGATGCTTGGACACTATAGGAGAGGACATTGAAGGTCTGCGTGGTCAGAATGTTACCCTGTGAGCCAGATGTTGCATGCAGAGCTGGGTGTTCTTTCCACTATGCCAAAGCCAAGTTCAGTTTTCAATGACGATCTGTTCGGGCAGCAAGGTCCTTTCTAAAGGACGTGTGTTGGGACACGGAATGTAAGGCCACATGGAGCGGTGAGCACACCACAGTGTACACGGATGTCACATTATAATGTCACATGCCTGAAATTTATGTGTTATTGACCAACGCTACCCAAATGAGTTTAATTTTAAAAAGACCGCATCATTGAGAAGGAAATGACCCCTGTTCCGGCAAGCTAACATACGTCTCACTAGATAGCGGCACTGCTAACATGGCTTTTTTCAGGGGTATTGTGGCCCATCTTTGTCTCAAGCTTTGTCCCCACAGGCCTCCCCACCGCCCAGTGAGATGGCACACAAGGCATTTCTTCTGCACAACCGCATAGAGCCATACGACATAAAACCTGACTTGGAATTCCTCGTGACACAGAGCCGCCCAGAGAAAAGTTGGCGGAGGCTGCCGTGGGTGACCGCCCCAGGAAAGCCGCACACCTGACCTGTCAGAGGGGCTGACCCCTTCCTGCAGGAGGGCGGTGGGGAGAGGGGACTAGGGCCCAGACCCGTGCTGGAACCGCAGCTCTGGCATGTCCTCGCTGTGTGACCTTGGGCAGGTCGCTTGATGTCGCTGGGCCTCTGACTGACATCTGTAACTCACAGGCCATGTGAACATGCCCCCTTTGCTAAAGGTCCAGTCTTCCCACCGATGCTCCCTCACAGCCAAAGCCACAGGACTGCGGGAAGCCGGCCTGGCTAGGGTCCCAGAAAGTGGCAGACTGGCTCACACTGGCCATGCCATCCCCACACTCCGGGTGACAGTCCTTCCTGAATGCGGATGTGACTACTCCTGCTTGCTTTCCACAGGGCCCCTTCTTCTGCCCAGTCTCTCCCAGTCACTCAGACCAGCTGCTAAAAGGCAACTCTTAGACACCACTGGCATTGGGGCACTAGTAACACATTAAATCGTCTCCTGAGCCCTAAAACTGCTGACTAATACACCTCCCAAACACCTCAATTACTCCCTGGGAATGACTGAAGCACATGAAATGCATGATTCATTACCTAATCCTCACAAATACCTCTCTGAGATAGAGGCACGCTAATTTGTCACGCTAAAGACTGTTAACACAGTAAATCTCCGATGGTAACCAACTAGATGCACGCCTGGGGTGGGGTAGGCAAGGAGAAGACTTTAATTTTCCAATTTACTGAAGACTGCCAGTTATAGCCTATTTTTAAAAGAAGTATCTGTATTTTATAAATAAAGATATAAGCGAATAATAACACAATTATATTTCACCGTAGGCAGGTAAATTATAAAATTATCTATTGTTACCGTAAGTAAGAAAAGCAAGAATGAAAGATCTAAGTACTCTTTCGAAGCATTCCTTCAATAAGAATTGTGGTCTGGGCCGAACTACTTGATATTTCAAATTAATTCCAAAATAATGAGGTTTTACTCTTTCGGATTTTTTATTTTATTTCTTTCTTCCTTTTTACTGAATTTATTGGGGGTAAGACTGGTTCACAATTACATAGGGTTCGGGTGCCCGATTCCACGATACATCCTCCACACGCCACCATTCTGCAATTTTTAAATGAATCAGGTGTATAGTTTGCCTCCCCTCCTCCCTTAAAAAGGTCTTCAAACAAGGAGGAAAACTGGTCCAGGAGCCTTTCAATACTTTATCAACTTGTTTTATTTAGAACCTGACCGCCTCCCGTAAGACCAGGGGCACTATGGGAACTGGGTCTCTGGCCATGTGCACAGGTGGCTGGTGTTTTCCAAGTTGCTGGGTAACATTTATTTCATGTCCTTGATCCTCGCTTATGATTTTGCTCTTGCTTCCTTATCCACCATCGGTTCTTATTTTGGGAAGGAGGGTCCTGACTCCTCTCAGGCTCGAGCCATGCAAACCTGAGTTGCCTCAAAGTGACGTGAGCGGGGGGTTACAGTGTTTCAGACATGGTGCCAAGGATTCAACATGCATTGTCTTGTGTCATGTCCGTAACAGCTCCGAGACCTTCTGGGGGAGAAGACGCAGACACATGGCCGTTCAGACAACTGCCAGGGCTCACGCGGTGAGCAGGAAGCTGGGTTTCTGTCTGGTGCCTGGGCAGCAAATCTGGCGTGACCCCCACATCCAGTCCCTCACTGTTCCAGACGTGGATAAGATCATTGATAAATATCAACTCCAGACTTTCTATAAAAATACTTGTTTGCTCTTAAAAAAAAAAAAAGCAGTAGCTGTTGTTACCCCTCAGCCAGCTCAGAGGGCAGTGGGGAATTCCTTAGCTCTTTCCCCCAACTCTATAAAGAAAGCAAATATTTTGCCTGAAGAAACCAACACTGGGGAGGATGGCTCCAATGAGACAGGATGTGACAGGAATCGGAGGGAGACCAAAGACAACGGTGAAAGTCTACAGCTGGAGATTCTTCTCTCGGGCCAGCCCTCCAAAGCTGTGGTTCTGGACCCATAGGAGGCAAGCCAAGGCCAGGGTCCCGCCCCCAGGTATTCTGACTGGATCGGTCTGGGGCGTGCCTTAGGCACTGGTGTTTTTTAAAACACTCCCAAGGGATTCTAGTACACACCCAAGGTTGAGAATCTCTGGTGTCAAGCAAGGAAATTCTCCCATTGCCCTACTCCAAAATCTCCAGTAGTTGCCTTCTGCTTACTGACTATAAAAGCGATCCAACCAGCCCTGTCCGGGTGGCTCAGTTGGTTGGAGCATCGTCCCCCACCAAAAAGCTTGCGGGTTCCATTCCCAGTCAGGGCACATACTTAAGTTGCAGGTTCAATCCCCAGTTGAGGCACATACAGGAAGCAACCGATCAATGTTTCTCTTTCACAATGATGTCTCTCTCTCTCTCTAACGTCAGTAAACATGTCCTCGAGTGAGGATTTTAAAAACTGATCCAATGGACACATTTTGCTCCACGATTCTCCACGTGCTCTCCAATGTTCTGGGTCCTCACGATGGTGAGAGTGACCACCGAGGCCAGTTCTGTGAGAGCCCCTTGTATCAGGTCAGGGGACCCCGCGGGGAAGACAAGCTTCCTCCTGCCCACGCTCCAGTCTCCCCACGCCCTCCAACCCAGCTTGGGGTGTCTGGTGCAGTTTCAACAGCATGAGAGACTTACGTAAGCTAATTACTAGCTACCCATGCAGAGTGGCTGTGGTGGGCTTGTTAGTATGATGCTGTAACCACAGGGACATCTGAGACAACTGAACACCGACCACGCAGGATGAGGAACCCCTCACTCTGCAGAGGCACCCGAATGAAATAACTGACTTGCTGATGTGCTGTGCGATCCAACGGGCAACACAGTTTGTCGGGCAGAGTGAACGGCCCATGTGCTCGGCCGTCCCACAGGCTTCTGCAGCGACCTCTCCGTCCGCAAACCTCACCGGCTCCTGCTACCAGGCTCTTCAGCTACCAAACACTTACTGTGTGTGTCAGTTTCCCCGTGCTGCTGAAACAGAGCACCGCACACTCAGCAGCTGAAAACCACACTCGTGTATTTTCTACTCTCTGAAGTCCTGAAGGTCAGAAGTCTCAAGCGGGCCTGCGGAGCTGCTTCTGGAGGCTCTGACTCCTGGGCTTTTCCTGGGTTGAGAGGCTGCCTTCGGTCCTTGTCTGCTGGCCCCGGCCTCCATCTTCAAAGCCAGCAGCCTAGCATCTTGCTGCTTTTCTGATCTCGGCTTTCGTTCTTGCACCGCCTCCCTCCGATAAAGACTTTTATGTAAATCCTTAACTTGATCACATCTGCCAAACACCCCGTGTACTACCCACAGGTGCTGGGAATAGGGACACGCATGTGTTTGGGGACCCTTATTTAGCCTGCCACACAAGTAAATGACTGGATAAGCAATGGTGCTGAAATTTCCTGATGAGGTTCGGGCCGTAGCCCTGCCTGCAGGAGGCAACGACCCCTGCGTAACCTCATGCTGAGCGACACCTCCTTGAGAAATCCTCAGTCCGTGACTGAGGACACAAACTGGTCCCTTTCCTTGCGTTCGGGGTTTGTCATTCACCATAAAGATGAATGCTACTCCCTTGACCATCTAGGAACAGGAGAAAACAAACACCCACGTTGCTCTCAAAGCCTCTCCGATGTCATCTGTCAGACTGGGATGTCATCCGTCAGACTGTGATGTCATCCGTCAGACTGTGATGTCATCTGTCAGACTGTGATGTCATCTGTCAGACTGGGATGTCATCTGCTATTGCTCTGGCAGGGCCGAGACAGGGCCCTGCACATGCTTCGGGGCAGGGGTGGCTGAGCGCAGAACGCGAGTGGGCACTGCCTACTCCAGACCCACTGCGAACGCCTAACCCTGCTCCCCCTTGAAAACTGACTCCGTGAGGGCAGAGCACAGGTACACCCTGCGCCTTGGACATCAGCCACACTGGGACACATGCTGCTGGGTTCCGGGACTCCACCACAAACGGGCCTCTGAGTGCTGGAGAATCGGCCTGCCTGCCTCCCAGAGTCTTGCCTCCCTTTCCGGGGCATTAGGAAGTCCTCCAAAAGGGCCAGCACTGCGTCTCTGGCCTCCAAAAAGCCCATTTTGGTCCCCCAGAGGGCCTACAGCTGAGCAAACACCGAGTTGGCTCCAGGTTGGTGCTGCTATCACACCCTCTCACTCATGTACCTTGAAATGTCAACTCCCATAATGCCTGTGCTCTCCGGGCACAATTGATTTCTAAACACACAGGAGACAATCCCACCCTGACTTCAGCTCAGTCTAGCATCACCTGTGACGTGGATTCAATGGACACCTTTTGAGAGAACAGGATAACCTCCACCAAAGGTGTTTTCCCTTCACTGGAGGAATGCACCCCGAAGGACCCATAATGCATTTATTACTTACTTACTAATCTAACATCTGGAATTTCCTTGACAAGTTCAATCTACCAAAACCCTGTGAAACGATGCACATCTACCCTTTCAAATGTCCCTGGATTGAGTGTGACATCGAACTGCCACCTGGATTCTGCTCATTTCACCCAAGAGTTTATCTTGTACCACTAAGATACTTTGTGTTGAAGATTAGTTTGGAGCCAGCAAACTGGGGTTTCCACCCAAAATCATGGGGTCTGGATAAAATGTTTTGGCCAGGATTTTTTCCCCTAAATCTATAGCCAATCATTTAAAAAAAAAAACCTTCATGTTTTCCTGCGACTGAAGTTTTCTCTACAGAGCAGCCACTTCCGCACGTGCTAGCCACGGTGAGGGGCATGAGAACAAGATGGACCCATGCCCCCAAAGAGTCCCTGATCTAGCAGCAGAGATCAAACTCAGATTTGGGAAAGTTCGAACAAAAGAAACTCCATGCCTCTCAGCCTCGGGGTTCTCCTCTGGCAAGTGGGGGGCACCAAAATAGATCATCAGTATTGGTGCCCCTTATCATTCATTAAATAGTTTCATTTTATTTCTTACCTGTCCTCCACAACGATCTTACAAGGTAAGGACTTCACAGGTAAGAAACGAGACTGAGATGTTAAGCTCCAAACTGAGAGCTGACAACTGATGGAGCTATGGACCTGAAGGAGGCAGAGCAGGCCCCATACCTCCCACCCTCCTACGGAACATGACTCTGCATCATGACTCGCCGTGACTGTGCGTGATGTGCGGTCTTCCCCACAGCCCCTTCACTGTAACGGATGTACATTACCATGTGACGTAAAAGCGGCTGCCATCCCAAAAGGAGGTAACTAATTGACAGGTGACCACAAGGAGCTAATCCAGGCATGTCTTTTCAAAGTCAAAACTCATGCAGTCAAATGAGAACCCTAGAGCATTCTCTGGCTCTCACAGATGTACACAGATTGTGTCAAATGCCTGCAAACAAATGAAGGAGAGTCTTTCCTCGGAAGGTAACGGAAGCTTATTGCCCCGTGAAGTGGGTAATGGGTTGGCGGATCTGAGGGGCCTTCCTCTCTGTCACCCGTGCGCCCTGCTCACTGTCAGACAGCCTGTCCTCATCCTTGCCACGCTCCTGAAGCGGCAGAAGAGCAGGGTCCTCGTCTCCCTGGCTTCTAAGGGCTTTGAGCTGCGAGTGTGGAGCAGAACGCTCAGTGGTGACAAGGTCTACATGCCTCCCTGCCCAGGCACCAGCTCTGGCACTGACCCAGAGGCCGTCTGCTCCGTGTGGCAGGAAGTGGGGGTCCAAGCGGGCAGGGAAAGTGAGGTCAGCTTTCAGAGCGGCCAGCCATCCCTGCCCAGCCAGCAAGGCTGTGAACTGCGGAAAATTTACTGCAGGGAGATGGCTGTAGCAGGAGACACCCAGTCTGGCCGGTTCCAGAGTCCTCACCGCAGGGCACCAGGATGACCTCCATGACACAGGGACACTGATTCACAGCCAGGCACCAAATCTCTTTATCCCAGAGATTGCCTCTGATCCCTTTAACTGCCACTCAGGGGAAATGCATGCATCGGTCTGTTCTTTGGGGGGCAGGGGACGGGGAAGAGGCCATCAGATAGACCCAGGACAATCTCAAGTTGGTGGCTTGCATGAATCATTTTTGTAGCTGGCTTCAAGCCACAGCGACACACCTCTGCACCCAGGGAGGACCTGGGAGCCCCTCTGCGTGTCCTCAGTGCAGTGTGGGCATCTCTCCACCTCTGCACTCACCCCCCGCCCAGCTTGTTGTGGGAGGTGTACCTGCCTCCTCCCCTAAGGACCACGGGAAAGAAATCTGGGTTTCTAACCCAAAGCAGGAGCCCCGCCCGACACCTAGCATAGTGCCTGGCACGTGGTTAGAGGTTAATGAACATTTGTGATTGCACAGGAAATTCTCTCTCCTCCGAGGTGGAAAGAGGAGAGGAGGAGCGGAAAGAATCATCGCACAAACAGAAATGCACCACGACCCCGATCTTCCTTTTAAGCAGCATCTCTAGCTTCCCCCTGCCACACACACGCACGCACGCACGCATGCACACATGCCCACATGTGCACACACACAAATTTTCTCAACACTTGGACTATTTTATGTGAAAGCACCACTTCCAGGTTCTTTTGTGCTGCTTCCCTGTGCTGTGCAGCAGCTGAGTCCTCAACCTTACACCTGCCCGTGTTACAAGAGCTTGGGGGCCCTGGAAGGTGACGTGGGGGTTGTCTGTGTAACGGGGTCACGTGACAAGCACAACCCAAGACGTGCTGAAAATACAGTCTGGCTAGAAGGGTGTGCACCCTGGCATTTTACATGTAGTAGCAAGAACCCCACCTCCACGAATTGATGCCTGGTTCTATAAGTCAGGACACATTTGTATAATGGAGGGCACTTACGTAATGGAGTATTAGCCCACCATTAGGCATCCCATTTTGGAAAAATGCCTAACGGCATGGAGAAAATGCACCCAGCATACCAAAGCAAAAAGCAGACCATGGAGTTGAAAGTAATCACACTGCACGAATTGTGGGCACACAAACGACTTGGAGGCGATGGACCCAAATGTTACACAGTCTATTGCTTGGTGGTGGTGATTTTCAAAGTTTTATGTAAATGTTTTCATATATTTTTATTTTACAACAGGCATGCGTTACTTTTTGTACTTTTCCAAATAGCAGGTTTCACAATTGCAAACAGAAGTGTGTGACTCACCAGTGGAAAGAAGCAATTGTGCCCTTGGCCTAGACACTCATGTTGAAGTATATGACAATGAAGCCCCACCCCAGGGGCCCCTGGCTCCTCACATATTTATATCCACCACCCAGAAAACTCTGCCCAAAAGCAAAGTGACAGCTAGGCCCCTGTCAGTCAAACTAGGAGTCCTCTTATTTGGTGTGCCCTGTCTGCAAAGGAGCCGCACTGCAAAGTGTGCCCCTGGAAAAGATGTGGACAGGAGACAGCTGAGAAAGCTGGAAGCAGCTACGGTGGGGCGGCCCCTTCCCCCGAGCGGGAGAGAGCCGGTCTGGATTCTAAGGAAGATTGAACATCTGCCTGCCTCCCTCACTGGCCTATCACAGGGTTAAATAAAATGATACATGCACTTTGTTTTGTAAGCTACCGAGCACTCAGCAAATCACCGTCCAGCGGTCCAGGAACGCTCACTTCTTAAGATAATGATCCATGCACCCAACCTTCTTGCAAGATATCAAGAGAAGCCATCTATCCTTCCTCTTGCAGTCTAGACAAGTTACCAGGAAGTTTATCGGCCACGTTGAACTTACGTTTCCCTGTACCTTTGCCCCACGTAATGAAGACTGTGCTATGTGTTCACTCAACTTGTTTCTTTTTTTCCCTGGACAAAAGGCACAGATTGACTTTCCCAGCCTCCCCCAAGGGCAGGTGGGGCCAGGGGACTGGTTCTGGCCACCGGAATGTAGATGGAAGTTAAATACGCTCCTTCCAGACTGGGCCCCCCGGCCTGCCTCTCTGTGAGATTCTCGACATCTTTCTTCCCTCGTTTCCCGGCTGGTGGTGCAAGATCCAGCGGAAGGCACTGAGGCCTACGCAAAACAGGGGCAAGTTAGACAGAGAAACCAGGGTCCCTGTGCTGTCGAGGAAGGCCACCCACCAACCAACCATCGTAACAGATACAAGTAAGAAGTAAGCCGAGATCATATGTCACATCAGTTACCTGCCCTAACTAACACGTTCCAAGACCCTGGCCACCTCTCCACTCCACGCAATGGTGCAGGGAACAGAGAACGCATACCTTAAACCCAACCCTCATTCAACTCAGCCAAGAACAATGAAGAGAAGTTTTTTGGATTCCTTGGCAGATTTAAGACATGCTGTCTCATTTCTACAGAAAGACTTGGGAGTCTGTGCTAATTCAAACAACATAAAACGGCAGAGGTGGACAACACATCCGGTAACCTAATCGCAGCAGCACTAACGCGGAGTCGCAAACAGAAGGGTGGTGGCCCGTCGAGATGGGAGAGGCAGCAGGGAGCCCACACCTCTGTCAGACAGTGTGGCCCGTGAGAGGGGGCAGCTCTCTGTCACGGATCACTGGCTTCCCATGTATTTTATCTTTATAGAGCAACGGCCACTGGGGCTGGGTGGAAATACTAGGCTCTGGGTTGCAGGTTCCTNGATTTAAGACCTGCTGTCTCATTTCTACAGAAAGACTTGGGAGTCTGTGCTAATTCAAACAACCTAAAACGGCAGAGGCGGACAACCCATCCGGTAACCTAATCGCAGCAGCACTAACGCGGAGTCGCAAACAGAAGGGTGGCGGCCCGTCGAGATGGGAGAGGCAGCAGGGAGCCCACACCTCTGTCAGACAGTGTGGCCCGTGAGAGGGGGCAGCACTCTGTCACGGATCACTGGCTTCCCATGTATTTTATCTTTATAGAGCAACGGCCACTGGGGCTGGGTGGAAATACTAGGCTCTGGGTTGCAGGTTCCTCAAAAGTCAAGAGTGGTGAAAGGAAGTGTTACCTACCCACATCTCTGCTCTGCCTCCAACCAGCCCTTCTTGTTGTTGCTCAGAGGTTACTCACCTGGTAAGGGTACAGGGTGACCCCGTTGGTTCTCGAGAGGGACCAGGTGCCGTCCAGGTACTGGTGAGCCTGGATGGCCACTGAGTTGAGGATGTTTCCATTGCTGGGACTGGTGGCCATCTGGAGGCTGACTTTGGCCTGGTGGGTTGGGGACACACTCTTCTTCTCTGCCCCATTGCTGACTCCAAGGCTGTTGGGTTTGCTGTTATGCTTGTTGGTGACAAAGGCCGTGTAGTTGGAGGAGGCATAGGAGGCGGGCACAAAGGCCCAATCCCTGGGCTGCGGGAGCCCACCCCCGTGCCGGGGCCCCCCCAGGGCGGGGATGCTGGGGAGCGGTGGCGGCGGGGAGCCCGGCGAGCCGTCGTGGTGCTCACTGCCAGCTGCCTGCTCCAAGGTCAGCACCATCTGGATGGCCTCCTGCTTCAGCTGGTTCAGGTGTGTGGCACAAATGTCACAGCGGTTGTCCCTGTCATTCCACGCCTTCCGGATGGTGTTGGGGACCTGGAGCTTGTCATGAATTACAGCTGAGAAAGCAGGGTCCTGGAAAACACACAAGCAGAAAGAAAAGAGAGCCTGTAATTCAAGCCTGGTCAGTGCGGTTCAGAGGCCGATCTGTGTAACTTAGGCCCCAGATTTACTCGAAGCATTTGATCGACATCCAACAGAAATGAACACCATACTGGCAGGAGTGCCCCTGGGGACAAATATATTTGACAAATGCAACATTTTTATAGTGGAGACTTAAAGAATCAAAAAAATTAAAAGATTTCCAAGTATCTTCCTTGCCAGGCCTGTCAAGTAAGAACATTCTGGATTATTCTTGTGTCTACTAAAGGATTAGAACTGTCCCTGGATCCCTCCAAAGTGTGCATTAAGTAGGCACAGACGTATGTCCAGGCGTGACAGGTGAATGCCTTCATTCTGGATGAACACAACGTGGCCCCTGGCCCCGGTGAACCATGGGAAGTTGGTAACAAACGGAGGTGCCCCCTGTGGCCCAGAACAGAGACTCCAGTCTATGAAAACCTGGGCCTCGCTAGCACTGTGTGCCAAGTGCCATTGGAAGGAAACCAAACTCAGCACACTCTGGACCAGAGACCCGGCCAGCTCCAGCAGCCCCGAGAACCACTGCAGATTCACTCTGCTGACCTTCGCCCCGTGGCAAGCTGGCCATACCGGATGTTGGTATATCTGACATTCTGATCGATTAGAAGAAAAATATCTCCTTGACAAACAGTCCAAGTTAATTTTCCCCACAAATTTCACCCAAAACTACCATTAAAAAACTCTTTAGCTCAGAAGCCTATATCCAAAAGAAATCAGAAAATTAACGAGGATGATTTCTCTCATTTACTCTGCGTTAATCTTTCCAAGAATGCAGAGCTGCAGAGAAATAAGCACTAGATGTGTTAACTGGGCATCGAAATATTTGGGTTCTAGTTCCAGTTCTGCAGGAATGAGCTGTGTGACCTTGGACAACTTACTTAGCCTCACAGAACTTGTCATCCGTCACACAAGGCCATCGCCTACCTTCATTGTCAGGTCCTTCCATCCCCATGGGTCCATTTGTAGGGAAATTGGAACCAAAGAGACAGTGTCTCTGTGCTGGGCAGAGTCACTGTGCCATGGTTGGGGCCTGGCTGAACCCTGGAGGTTCAATGGTCATTGCCAATAATTAATGGGGCCTCTCTCCTGGATTATCTTCCTCAAGGACATTAGAAGAAAATGTGCCTCGCTGAAGTTCACTGTCGGCTTTTATGGGGCGGAAGGCCTGTCGGGGCTGAAAGGGGTTGGACAGGCTGAGGGGGCGGGAGGTGGTGCAGGTCACCGGGGCAGCAGGGAGAGCAGCGGAGGGAGCAGCGTTCTTAATTACGATCCATCTTGATTATGGGCCCCAGCGTTTTGTTTTCCTTGTTTAACTACCCTGAACAGCTCCTCAGCATGCACTGATTAATTGATTAATAAATCAAGAGGCCTCTTTACACAGCGGCAGCAAGGAGTGGCTCAGGAGGCAGAAACTCCAGACAGTCACACCAAACAAGGGGAAACAACAGGAGGTCAAGGCAGATCGAGTCTGGCTGATGAAGAGACGCGGACCATATGAGACCTGCCTTGTGGCATCCTTCTCAGTGGCTCTGCTTTGTCCACCGCCCAAAGTCCAACCCAGAGCACGTGGGACCCAAAAGGGCCCCTAACGGACCATTCCGGAGCAGGCTCTCAGCTCAGTTTTCAGAAGGAAACTGCACTCCAAAAGGGTTAAAAGCTTGGGAACACCCAAGCCGTGACCATGAATCCACAATATTTCACCTTAGGACCCAAAGAACAATTCATCAATGGACTCCCATTTTTTACACAAACATATAAGGCTTTCACCACATTCACCTGGCAAATGGTCATTTATTCCAAAGGAATTTATCCAGACCCCCATATGGACCAAGATACAGCTTCTTGCTGTGTCCCCTCCACATAACATTACATAATAAGAATCGTCACTTAGGAAAGATGTTATTTGAAAATGTGATTCTTCATGACCGCATGACAGTTTGGCCTTTAGCTGTTTCACGATTCATGTACTTACTTCTGCACTCGTAACATAATTCAAGACACCAGAAACTACCGTGTAAAACCAATCCACCACCCACAGCTTATGCCATCAAGGCATCCAAACTCGGGGTGTCGGGAAGCCTCGAATTAACTGCGCAGTTAGCATATTTCTGTGAACCCAACCATTCGGCAGAGGTGTCTCGGGAAGGAGGCAGGTGTATGACCAGTGCCGTCCACACATCACAGCTGGTGTTAGATCCCTGCAGAACCTGGACTTGCCCCTGACGTCTGGATGCCACATCCACTTCCCAGAGATGGCAGGAGCCGGGTTCTGAGGCCGCCCTTCCTATTTTCTTCCCCATTTTTACTGGTCTCCCTTGAAGTGGCCAGTGCCATCTTTACTCAGTGCACTGCCATTTGCTGCTTAACCTCTAACATCTACCAAATGGCACGTGTTGGCCTCCAACATGCCAGGCCCTGCACCATGCGTGACAATGATTTCTGTCCTCTGTGAGTTCAGTCCAGGGGCCTTCTGGTGCCCGGACAACTGACGACTGAATGCCACGTCCCTGTGCACCACCTCTAGCCAGAACCAATCAACCCACAGAACAGACACATGGAACTTGGCACTCCCCTCCTGGTTTCTGAGACGTCGGCAAACCCGGCCCGCCCCAATGTGATCAGCACGGCCACAGGCAGCCAGGAAGTGGCCCCGAGCCCGCTGTGGCCCCACCCAGAGCAAAGTCGAGGCTGGTTCTCTAATGAGTATGCAACTGCCTACTGATGTCAAAGAGGCATTCCTCAATTAAGCAACCCTGATCTGAAACCTTACATGAGCTCTTATCATCCAAAGGCCTCGGTTAAGTCAAGAGACATAACTTTGGGAAACTAAAACCCCTTTCAAGGGCTTATCCAGACGTTATAAATATTTCAGAGCAACTCAAAGCTTCGAAGAGGAATGGTCTGCAGACGAAGCATTCCACAAGGCTGGAATGAGGAGGACACTGCTTCCAGGCAGAGCAGTAATGACAGGAGAACAGCAGGCTTCAGAACCACGGGTGACGCACACAGGCTAAGTGCCCCGACTGAGACACCCACAAGGACAGCTGTGGCCC
Organism: Sturnira hondurensis; assembly: GCF_014824575.4. Lineage (NCBI taxonomy): Eukaryota > Metazoa > Chordata > Mammalia > Chiroptera > Phyllostomidae > Sturnira > Sturnira hondurensis. The sequence goes on along the minus strand of NW_028091156.1, from coordinate 1,352,959 downwards.
CAGCAGATGGATGAGAAAACTCATACGACACCAAAAGACACCTTGGCCCACAGGAGGAATGAATTAAATGTCCGGTCTGGCGTGCTACCCAGCTCAAGGACTTCAGAGACATGTGTACTGTCTACTCTGATTCATTCTGCGACTCCAGGAAATACTGAAATAGGAACAGTGGGAAGCCGGGTACACGGGGAACCCCTGCTTTTCAAGTCCCCATCCTTATTTCTGCACGTAGGACAGTCGGCCCCTGGGGAACCTGGGCAACATGTTCATCCTAAAGTTTTAAGGCTGAGGATTCTGTTTAGAAACACACTCGTCTTTCTAAAGTAATAGTTCTTTCTAAAGAACTATTTTTACCCCACATCTGCTACAAAGAGGAATTGAAGAAAACAGTTTGCCAGTTAGAAAACTGGTAAAGTTCCTTGGAAGGAAGGTGAGGAATGAATGAAGTAGGCTTTCAGGCTCCTAAATATGCCCAGGTATGACTGTATCCCAGGTAAATGGGCGTCCCGTAGTCTGATGACCATCTCAGCCCAACGCACGTGTCTCCTGGAAGACGGGTCTGAAAGAGGATGGTGGAAACTCCCTCCCCCCTTGCGGGCATCCAAGCCCATGGCCTCAACAGCCATCCCTGTCCCAGTGACTGGGACTTCTCATCTCCGTCCCTGCCTGACCTTTCTCCTCAATGCTGCACCTCATAACCAAGGGGCCCCTGGAAATCATCACCTAAGTGAACAGTCTTCTAACTCATGATTCAAAATTAAAAGCCTTACCCCAGTAGTCAACACTGAGGTGAACAGTATCATTATTCCCTCCGGCATCCACACTGGAAACCCAGCACCTTCCCTGTCTATGACTCTACCCTTCGACCCAATCACCCAGTGTGGCGCACGGGACATCCCAGAAGCCCTTGAACCGGTCTGCTCCTAACGTTCACTGCCGTGACGACGCTTTTGCATTTCTCACCGCACCACCGTCTCCCTGACTCCACCCCTGACTTGGCCACCCCCTCCAAAACCAAGATTTTACTACAATGCACGTCTGATTGTCACTGTCCTGCTGTCCTATCTATGCTTCCATTCAAGGAGCCATCTGACTGTAGTTTTTACTTGTGGAACTATTTCTGTTAGACTTAGCTCCTTGAGGGGCAACAGTCTTCCTTCCATCTTTAATTGCTCCAGCCCTGGCATAGTGCCCAGGACATAGTAGGTATTCTACTCATATTTGGGAAACAAATGAACAAGTGAAAATAATTCCAGCAAACTGATCTAGGTCCATCTTTCACTTATTTAGTCTAAACGAGCCAGCCACCTCTTCCACAGTTGTCATGAAGCAAATTCAAGTCTAAGGTTTATATCGTTTTCCAACTATAATGGTTCCATGTGGCTAATGTGGGTCTGCCGTAACCTGGATACCCTCCTTCTACCTGGCTCATCCTTAAAACTATTAGAATAGATTCTCTAGTCTCTTGCCCCAGTACACAAGCTACTACTTTTTGTCCTAAGTTCCCAAGAAAGTAATGTTTATATGCAAATGGATTTTTTGTTGTTTGGTTTTTTGTTTGTTTACAATCAAGTCAGTTCATCAACAAGGAAACAAGAGAAACCCACCCAAAAGAAGACCCCAGGCTGGTACCACCACTTGGTGTAGCCGGGCTGGGGCCCAGCAAGCTTATTTTCCAAGAGCGGGAGCCAGTTTTCAATGCATGAGGCGGGGCGGGCGGCTAATGAAGACACAAAGTCGTTGGAACTCAAGCAAGAAAACAAAAACCAATGCCCAAGCCAACCAAGCTTTCTGTCCCATCTCGTCCTTAAGGGACAGGTCACTCAGCAATGAATGCCAACGCCACATTTGAAGACAGGGTGATTTTCCACATTATTTTAGCCAAAACCACACTGTGAGCATTTCCCTCTGAAGCCTCTAGGTCTGGGAAGCTGAGAACAGCTGGAGACAATGTCCAGCATGTGTTGTACAAATTCCTATTGCTGTGTGCTTCGCGTTTATTATTCTGGAGGCCTCCAGGGATGCGCTCAACAAGATTTATTAAGCTGTTCTTCAAAGAAGTTTCTTCCTACTTTGTTCCAAAACTATCCTCCTTCACAAACGTTGTCCCGTGAGGCCAGAATGGCCCGCAGTACTCTGAAGAATGCGCTGCTCTGTCCCTCACAGCGCAGCTTCTCGGCAGACTGATGGGATGCACCTTCCCCTGCTTTGTTCCTGCTCCTCCCCGCCTCCTGCACCTTCATCTGGTCTTTCTTTCCTTCTCAAGAATCCCAGCATTCTGCACAGCAGTTCCGCCTCCGTAGGCAGGTGTCAATGTCCACGATTCTCCTCTTTGGATGGAAACAGCAAAGAGAAAGTTTGTGAAACAATAGATGCCAATCTCAGGGGACTCCGAACCAGGACTACAAATATTAATGGTTAAATACTTAAATGTCTGGACTCAAATGTCTCTCAGAGAAGTGGCATTTTTTCCCACCTCAGTCATTTCGGAAGAAAAGAGCCAGATGATTTGGCCAGATCTTCATTAGCCACCAGCAGAAAGGAGAGTTTAACATCTGAAATCTAAAGATGAACTCGAAAAGCCAACTCGGAGATGCGCCTTCTTCCTCGGGAAGACTTGGCCCCTTGACGGTCCTCAGCGCCCTGCCGTCTCCGTCTCACTTCCGCACGTGTTCGACAAGATGTGGAAAGTCAAAGGCACACAAGGGTCATGATAAACTAGAGTCTTTCTCACGTGAGACTCTACTCACTCAGCTGTCATGCTGAATCCGCCCAGAAGAGTTGACTGGTGGATAAAAATTAGCACCCTTTGCTCCTGCGGTTCAAGAGTTCCCAGACCCACGATCAGCCCATGGCTACCTTAGAGGGAGGCCAGGGGGTAAGGCTGACTGGGTGGCAAGACAACGGCGTCCCACTGCCCTTGGTGGGGACGAGTGACCACCCTCACAGGTTCCACCATTCTAACACTCTGCAAACTAGAGAACGTTCCTGAGCAGTTCACTCTGTTTAGCAAAGAGGAAACACACATGGCTCATTCTCCACAGTCAGGCAGTTGTAACAGGGAGAAGGAGGGGGGTGTTATCATTAGAGTTTGCTCCAGGTGGGGCCTGGGACGGCTGAAATGACAACCACAGCAGTGACAGCAACTCTGCCAGGCCCTGACGTCACAGGTGGCCGTCAGGCCGCCACCATTCACACGAAACTACAACGGAAACTTCCCTCTGGCCAACCAGGCGGCATCTGAACCCAAGCATCACTACTGGTCGGCTTCGTGAACCAACAGCACTTCACTCAGTAACAACGATCACACAGGAACACGGATCCGAGCATGTGAAAAGAACGCGCGTAAAGGCACTCTGGGTAATGAGTTCGGAGAGACCAACTGCACCAAAGGGAGAGATGTTAAATGTCAGACTGAAGTTGTTCTACATAAGAAACCAAATTAACCTGGAATGTAGTGACGGTGCCCGGCATACGCAGCTCTGCTCCGGGTCCAGCAGAGAGATGGGTCCTATTAAAGGTGGCACATGAGGCTTCAGTTTGAGTGACTGTGTCCCCAGGGGAGGCCGTGGGGAGTGCCAAAGGTGGGCAGGATGCCATGAAGCAGGGCTCTGGCTGCCACGGGGGAAAGTCTTACACACGATAAGGCTCATCTGCTTCAAAAGGAGGGGGGGATTTTTAATTAGGACTTAACCCAGTGAAGAAGAGTTTATGAATTACTCAAAAGAAGAGGCAAGGTATTTACCGCGACCACAGAAAGAACGTTTCATGTCTGTGCCTCATCTTTTGCAACTAGATAACATGGACAGTGTCTCCTGAGTCTTTGGAAGACTTCTGGTTAAGAATATGGGAGGTTTGTGTCCCTGCCAGGTCACTTAGGAGTCATGGGACAAGGGCCATTTTAAAAAAACCTATCCAGGCTCAGTGTCAAGTGTCAAAATAGAAACTGACAACGGCCTCTGTGTTACTAAGTAAGGATTAAATATGTTAAGAGGTGCAACGTGTTCAGCACAGTCCTGGTCCTTGGTATGTGCGACAAATGGTAGTGATCATTATCAGTTACACCTCTCCGTATCTAACCTTGAATATATGAACTCAGTACTACAGAGGACGACGACAATGGTGTGGTGGTAATGGCGATTTCAGAGCTACTGTTATGTAGGAGGACTTAGCAAACACATTTGGAATTAAGTGTGACTCAGACCTGATCTCTGGCTAACCTACGTTAGGGTAAGTCAAGTTCTTCTCTAAGAAACAAAAACAAGAACGGGTCCCTCAATCCCTGAGGTGGCACTGGGTGGCTCCCAGCCCTTTTCTCTGTGTTCAGAGTAGTTCATTTCCACGGAACTGAGAACACAGTGCTTCTCAACCGGGAAGTGTTCCTAAGTTCTCCAATTTGCAGCAGATGACGCTCCAAAGGGCCTTTGGAGGCTGTCCCGTTAGAAGCACAGAACCGTCCTCTGGTCTCCTGGGAGCTGCCAACCTCTACCAAGAGCTAGAGAACGAGAAAGATGATCTCACAGCCGCGTAACTGTCTCCAAACCTAGAAAGCTGCTCTCCAGTCTACCATCAGCCCTGGGGAGTCAGGATCCATTCACAAACAGATTCAGAGTTTAGGATGAGAGACTAAGTGTATTACACCTACTTAAAATGTTTCCCTTCACTTTCAAGTTCATGTTCAACATGACCCAAAAATACGCTGCTGGACATCACAAACACAAAACATCAAGCGATCCTAGCATGACACACTAACATTTACCTTTAAATTATTAAAGCCCATCTAGAGTAGATGTATTTCTCCTGTGTAGGCTCTAATGTACCATCAGATGGCAAATGGATTTATATTCAATCTGTAAGTAGCTGTATTAGTATAAGGCTATTAAGGAGCCTGTTAATTATCCAATTATGAGATTGCCTAATGCTTCTTTTCCCTTTAATTGATTTTGTATGCATGAAATACTACAGAAATATACTTGGCCATGATTTCTTATATTTACTACAAAAAAAATAAAGTACCTAAAATCTGGCCTGCTTGCTACTGTTTTAAAAGACAAGATTTTAGCAGATAAGCTCTGTTCTGACATGTCCTACAACCAATAAATACTTCTGCTGGTTCCCCTGGAATGGACCTTTGCAATCCCGTGTTTCAGGCCCCATGCCCTTGGCTTCGGGATGTCTTGTCCGGCACCTCCCTCAGGGGTCCTCCTATGACCCTCCAGTATAGTGGGTTGGGCTCCCCTCTGACCCGGAGAAGCCCCCACCCTCCCAGCCTCTGGGTCTTGGCTGCATTTCTGCCATGGTAACTCCCACCCTGACTCATAAACCAGAGGACAGCCGTGGAGTGATGGGTTATGTTCACCACTGTGATGACAGCTTCATGGGTATGTACGTATGACCTAACCTACCAAGTCACAGACTGCAGGTTTGTACAGTTGCTTGCAGATCAACTGTGTAACTATTAAGCAAGAAATAATAATAAACTCATCCATCCCTCGTAAGGCCCAACTTGTCCCATCCCAGAAGCGGAGTCTTCCTCCCTGGACTTGCACCGCACACCTCGGGCTGAGTTACTCGTGTCACCGAGTGACCACTTCCTTGTTTGTGAGCGCGCTGCATGCTGTATCTCCACAATCGGGGCAAATTCCTAGGGGCCAGAAACCGTGTGGGAATTTTAATGGGAATGCCAACTTCTACTCAAGACAGCAGCCAGGGGGAGCCTGGGAGGTCTTAAATCGGACCCTGACATTCCTCCCCGGCTCCCCGCCTGACTCCATCAGAATCAACTCCAAGTCCCTGCACGCTGCTCGGCGCCTACTGGTGGCCCCCACCACAGAGCTTCCCTCCTGGTCCCCATTCACACCTGGAATGTTCGCCCCCACCCGTGACTTTGCATATGCTCTTCCTCCTGCCAGGTGTTCAAACATCACCTTGTAAATGCAGCCTTCCCTGACCACCCACTTACAATTGCAAGCTCCCCCCAGGTCCCCACCCCCTTCTCTGCTTTATTTCTCTTGACAGCACCACCACCCTCCAACGTAATATACAGAGTCTGCTCCCACCCCTGCAAAATGTCAGCTGAATGAGAGCGGGGGCTTTGTCCGCTTGTTCAGTGCTGACTCCCTAACGCCCAGAACAATGCCTGAAGTACAGTAGGCACTCGGGAAGTACCCGTGAATGAATGAATGAATGAATGAATGAATGAATCCATTTTCAGTGTAAAGGGCTCCCATACCTATTAACATCTTTCTTAAGGATTTTTTTAAAATTACTTTTTGCTTTGTACTGAAGTTGTCTCTTTTCTTTCCTTTGTTTATTAGTTTGTTAGATTTTAGTGTCCTCGAGGACAGGGAGAGCTTGCTCTGACACCCTCCCAGGGCCTGGCTTCTGAAGGTGCCACCTCCAGACGACCCCCTGCAGCAGAATCACTCGGGAAGCTCACGAGACGGCAGGCCCCGGCCCCGTTTCAGATCCTCTGCACGGGAATCTCCGGGGATCGGGCCTCTAGAGTCTGCACTTCGCGAGCATGCCAGGTGACTTTTGGAACACTGGCCCAAAGGAAGCAATGGGAAGGGGGGACAGGTGGGGAAGGGAGGAAAAGGAAGAGCTAGGAAGGGACACCTGCCTCTCCCTCGTAGGGACTGGCCCTTGCTGCAGCCTCCCGCCCCCCCAGCGAAGGGCAGCCCCACCCGCCACCGCGGTGCTGGAGATGCTGCTTTTTCAAGACAACGATTCGAGATGGCTCTACGTGGCTGCCAGAGACCGCAGGTACCAGGCTGATGCCTTCTCGCCGAATTCTCCCCCTATTCCAATGGCCCCCAACCCTTGGTGACTTTGACCCCTGGGGGCCATCAGGAAAGGAGACATTTGTGGTTGTCACACCGGGAGGAGGCTGCTGACATCTAGTGGAGAGAGACCAAGGAGGCTGCTAACACGCCCATAAGAAGAACGATCCAGTCTGTCCCAAAGGGCCACTTGTGCCGAGGCCGAAACCCTGGCCAAGGCCTCTCCAGATCTCCCTTCCCCCCTGCGGCTGACCAGAGTCTCTGAGCTGGACGAAGAGGGGGTTCTAAGTACAGTCGCTAGTTCAGGTCCTCGTCCACCTCCACTGCGTCTAAGTATGAGACGCTGAACCCGAACAGCACAGTCCCCCCCGTTTTGCCTCCCAAGTTATGACTGACAATCGGGTGTGGCTGAGCTGCCATGGGTAGGGGTGCTGACAACCACGCTGGCAATTCACACCCCACACTGAGGACCTGCACAGGCTCCCCAGCCCCCACCCTCCCTGCCATCCGGAGAGACACGCCACTGTCCTTCCTGGGGAGACGGACAAGGCTGGCAGTTTGCAAGAGTGTGGTGAAAAGGCTGATGTGAGGCCCAGCATCCTGCCCACGGAAACCATCCGTTGTGCCGTGGTTTCGGCGGCTGCCTGCCGGGCCCGGCACGTGCCGCTCGGCCTGGGTTTGAGAGGGCACCTCGGAGGTCTGCTGCCACCGTGAAACCACTTGGAGCCTCTGGCCGGATTTCACGTCTTGGTAACTTTGCGTTTTCCCTCCTGGAGAAGGAAAAGCAAGGCGATGAGGAGGAAACGTTCGCTCTAAGATGTCATTCGCTGCAATTAGAGCGAAGACCAGAGAGTTCTTTTTTCCTATGAAACCACGTGCACGGAGCACAGACGTTGCCAGCTCTGGGCCCGTTAGGTTTGGGGAGAGAGGCCACAATGGCTTCAGCCACCAGTGTCCCTGGCTGCAGTACAGCCTTGGAGCACAAAGAGCTGAGTGGTACATGTTTGTTTCTGCTCATACGGATTAGACACAATGTGACACCCCTATGGGCAGAGGAAGTCCCAGCCACGTCTGACAGACACACCTGGAGGCCCGGACTTGACCATCGATCTCTGGACATTTGTCTGCTTATGTGGGGCGGGACGGATCGGTCGTGGAATAGCCTGCAGTATTGCCGACCCTCTGTCTCCCATAATGATGTTGAGTGAAACAGTCTGAACTGAAGACTTTTTCTTCACCCACACTAGCAAAGATGCACTGAATCAAGTCTGCATGTGACAGAATGACAGGGCTGGGGGCGTAGAGGGGCAGGAAGCCTTTACCCATGGACTTGACCACACCTCTCAGGCAGTTCCAGCTCACATCCGCATCCCCACAAAGTTGGAGAACCGTGCAGCCACCCTCAATCTAGGAATTCCAATTCCCACCCCATTCATCCCCAACCACGGTCAGGCCAGGGATCTGCAGACAGGACCACACCCGTGTCCCGACATGCGCTGTCTTCCCCAGCGTGCGCCCCCCGCCCAACCCCCACCAACAGAAGCAGAAGCTCTTTAAGGGTTGTGATCTTTAAGGGCTTCTCAGAGGACCCTCACGGTAGCGAGAGCTGAAGAACATCTGGAAGACGTGAGCAAAAGCTGCAGCTGTGTGTTCTGAATGACCCCTTCTAGATGCCTCCACAGGGGCCCAACCGCAAGCCCTGGTTAGAGAGAGAGAGACAGGGTGCGCAGACCAGGACTCTCTGCTCTGCGGCCCCTGGCCAGCCAGGCACGTGGCAGGCTGGGATTCCACAGAACAGTGGTACTTCCTGCTAAAGAGTTAAATCGTTATTTGGTCCACGTATTTTTAAAGAGGGCTTTCTGACTATCTGTAACACACCCTTCAAGAGACAGATCTGAATCAGCCAATTCATGCACATTGACACCTCTGTTAACTAATTGGTTTTTTTCTAAATCTTCACCCGAGGATACATTTTTATTGATTTTGAGAAAGAGGAAGGGAGGGAGGGAAACATCGACCGGTTGCCTCCCGCAGGCTCCCTGACTGGGTGCTGAGCCCACCACCTTTTGGAGTACAGGACAATGCTCCAACCAACCGATTAAGAACCTTAAAGCAATACCAACTGTACCACCCAAATCTCTGATGTGTTAATATGATGGAGAACATAAACAGGATCAGTGGGAAAGGACACAGAGCAAAGACTTTATACATGCACTCAAAGGAACCAGTGGGGAGGGCACACTCCCCACATTCCCAACCTACACACACACACCCCCCCTCCCTTGGAGAAAGCTGGGGAACTGCAGTGATGGGGTCCGGGGAAGCAGCACAAAGGCACAGGCTCAGGAGCTGAGCCTTCCAGAGGTGGGAAGAGAGTCCACCCCCCAGGCTCCCACCAGCCCCTCCCGGTTCTCAGGATCAGGTCTGAAAGAGTGTGCCCTGGAAAGAAAGAGCTGTAGACACACCAGTTAGTGGTGCGCATGGTCCAGTAGGGGATAAGACTGCAATACTGCGCCCCATGTATTTCCTAGGTAACTTGAAATGTGCACAGAACGCATTTTAAAATAGATTTTAATTTTGATTTTGGCTACCGAGTCCAATACAATTTGATAAGTTTTAAAGAACCATAATGTGAACTTGATTGAGACCTTCCATATTGCTAGGAGTCAGAAGAAATGAAAGATTTGGGGTATAGTCTCCACATAGACATGGTTATATTTTATAGCTTTAAAAATTTTTTAATTGACTTTTAGAGAGAGAGGACAGGAGAGACAGACAGACATCGATTTGTTGTCCACTCATTGATGCTTTCATTGATTGATTCTTATATGTGCCCTGCCTGGGGATCGAACCCACAACCTTGGCATATCGGGACAAGGCTCTAACCTACTTAGCTACTCAGCCAGGGCTATAGCTCTTTAACATGTAGTACTTTCAGATGCAGACACCAAGATTTTTGCCCAGTTTATCTACTCATTCAATATATTCACTCGTTCATCTCTTCATTTCCTGATCTAATTCATTTATCAAGCAATAAAGAACCTAATTGTGTCAGGTTTTATGACAGGTGTTAGAAAACAAACATGATCCCCACCTTTATGGAATACTACAAAATATACTGCAATCAAAGATTCAAAACAGAAAGCAGGACTTCCTCTTCACTAGGGGAGCCGATAAAGGAGATAACAGAACAAACAGAACTCTGGACTTGAATTGTGAATTCCCGAGCTCTAGTCCAACCTTTGCCATTTTCTCATCTCAGAGCCTTGGCCGAATGACCTAGTCTTCCTGCGCCTCAGTTTCTTCATCAGTAAGGTAGGCCAATACTTACCCCTTGGTCTTGCTGTCAGGATTAAGTAGAATCACAGATACCAAAGCATTTTGCGAAGAGCTCTACTGAGGTAACGTGTTATTACAAACGACGAGTCTTTCCTACCGTGAACCACCTGAGGAATGGACAGGGCATAAACCACATACTGGCCAATGCACTCACCAATTCTCAGCCAGGGAGCTCAAGGCCCAAGTATCAAAAGGGATAACAGAATGACTGGATGAAAGAGGTCCATCCAGTTTCTAGAAAAAGGCCAAGGTCAAAGTGCCAAGCCCAGTGCACTGTCCAGAAATTTGTTCAGACCCTCCATGCACATAGGCAAATGCTCTCAGCTAAACTTATCACAATGGATTGGTCAGAAAAGACAAAGCCAGTTTCTCCCCTGGGTGTAGTAAGATTAATGTCATAAATGTTCTGCCCCAGACTCCTTGGAACACCTGGGAGGGTCACTGCCCTGGTCGCAGCTCCTCGCTGCCGTGGTAGAATTTCCCAGAAGGACAAACCCACAGAATCTCAGGCCGTCTGAACTTCTGTGTTAAGCCTGCTCATAGGTCAGGCAAAAGGCATCATTAAACATTATGAAGATGGTCACCAAGAAGAATCCGTGATCCATGAAGACCTTGCACACATGTTCCCTGGGGTCTTGGAGCCACCCCCGAGCAGTGGCCAGAATGACAGTTGTCCCCTATCTGGCAGGTTGGGTGGACCTGTCTGCACCACCTGTGACCATCCTCAGCGACCAGACCTGGGGTCCTCAAGCAGGGCCTGAGCGCACCGTGTCCAGCCAGACGGACACCCCCGTCCAGAGCGTGCGTGGCTGGAACAAGGCCCAGGATGCAGGCTCCCCGGCCTTGGATGGTCGCAGATCCCACAGCTGAGTCCGCCCTAGGTCAAAAGGTCAGCAAGCGGACAGGCACCCTGCTCAGAGGACAACAGCCCAGGGACTAGGACACTTTGAACTCAGATGAAATTTCAATCAACCATGTTCCGAAGACGTGGCAGGAAATGCCTGTGGCCCAAGACACAAGGCAGGCCCCCGTGAAGGTCAATGGTTTCCCAGTGCTCTGGGACGCTACACGAAGGACCTGTTTCTGGTGATAGCCCTGGCTATCCAGCGGTGGCTGAGCTAAAACTGGCAGAAAACTTTGAAGACACCTCCTTCAGATAAAAGGAGATTCTGAAGTGGCCAGTCTGTCTCTCCATCTAGCCACCGACCGGAGATGAACGACATTTTGCTCTACCCAGGACGTCTAGGGCAAACTGTGCACACCTCGGGACTGCCTGGGGCTGGCACCTGGCACAGACCCAGGTGGGTCCCGCAGCCCCATCAGGCCAACTGCCTTCCTGGCCACTGTGTGAATCAGATCATACCGCTGGGTGAACTATGAGGGAAAATTCTTTATGCAAAAAATGCTCTCAACACTCCTTTCTAGACCCAACTACACGGTCAACAGACTACCCACATGATTTTTTTTTAATTGTTCTAAGACAGAGCCTTTGAAAATATTATTTTATAAATGTTTTGGGTGCAGTTCCCCACTGACTTTTCTCCAACGCGTCTTCCCCGAAGACTGCATACCTGTGTTCTTCAAGCTTCAAATATGGATCCGTTCAGTATCAACTCCACGGCGTTAGGGAGCTGCAAACTGAGCCCAGCTGCGGCCGGTGGTTTGATTAACACCAGATCTTCCCAGATTATTACTCACCAGAAGAGCCTTAGATGCTTTTATTGCAAATAGTATAACCTGATTTATGGTTAGCTAGGCCTGGCCACTCTCCTTAGAACCTAATTCATTAAGCCAATATTATCACGACATTATTAAAAAAACCTTTAAACCCTAGACAACTAATACCAGGGTGGGTTATGGGGGGGTGGATTTCTAGTAAATAATTCAACATTAATGAGTACTGCGGGTTTCAGAGGTTTCAGGAAGTAGTAAAACGGGATTATTGAAGTTTCCCTTTAAAAATACTGGGGTCCTTTAGCAAAACCAATACCCTGCTGATGTTATTTCTTAAACTATTTCTGGCTATTACCTTTGACTGAAAACATGCTGTAGAACCTTCGGGAATCTTATTACAATTTCAGATGCATTTATAAATGTCTCAAAATTTAAGGGAAGAGAAAAGAAGACTCACTTATAATTTTAAGATTTTTTTCACTATGCAAATATGAATCAATTTACTTTAAGCAAAATTAAAGGCATGGAGTTCTAAAAGGCATCTGTCTACACATTCCCCGCAGTGACTTTCTGCGCTCCTACCACACATGTTTAGTGAGCACCTATTAAATTCCCACATTGGAGACGGGGCAGAGAACCACACAGAGTCCCTGCAGCCTGGAGCTCCCTTCTGGAGAAAAGAGTAAGAGAGCAAAAACAGGGTGTGCCCTGCAGTGACACGTGGGAACAGGGAAGCAGGGCAGGTAGCAAGGGGCCACCGGAGTTGGAGTGAGGGACTGCTCTTTTCCACGGTGTGGCCAGAGGTGGCCTCTCTGTGAGGGGACACTTGAACAGAGACTTGAAGGAAGCAAGGGCAGGCCCTCAAGCAGGCATCTGGGACAGCCTGTCAGGCCGATGAGACGGATAAAGGTGTTCATGTTATTAAGCGTTAAAGGTAGGAGATGAATCTAATAGACGATCGAGAACTCTGGACTAGATAAGGAGGGAAGTGAAGACGTGAGGCCGATGGGAAAGAGGGAAATGGCAGGGTGGATGGATCTGGGCCCTCAGGAGGGTGGATGACATTGGAGTCAAGGTTTTAGAAGGAATGAGCTGGCAAGAGGTTGTGGCCAAAGAGTGGGGGGACTGAAACAAGGCCCTGGAGCCGCGGCAGTTACTGATAATGACCGGACGATCGGCGTGGTCAGTAACGAGGTCTGGGGTGGAGTTATAGACGTGGCGGCCGTGGCAGAGGAGAGAGCAGGTCATCGGGGGCACAGAGACCCGCATTCTGGAGGACCGTCCAGAAAAACGGAAATCACTGAGCTCTGGCAGACAGGTGGGGGCGGACAGCCGATAGTCTGGGACCTGAGTTCTCAGGGAACGGGGTGGCGCGAGCCAGAGATGGGCAGATGGTCACGAGCCTGGTCCGACAGCGTGCGCAGAGGCGGCTGTGGGTTGGGGAGCGGCGGGGGGTGATGGGCCGGTAGCTGCCACGAGGAGCCAGCACCAAACTGAACGGCTCAGGGAACTGGGGGGTAAGCTGACGTGACTTGAGGAGAAGAAAGCACTTAGAGAAGGAAGGTAAAGGGACCTTTCGGAAAAGAGGCTGAGTGTGTAGGGAATTTTACTGATCACAGACTCTGAGTTCCATGGACAAGGTGGGGAGGAGGGAAGGTGTGTGGAGGGAGATGGGGGTTGACCGGGTCCCCAGCTTCCCGGGATGAGAAGAACGAGCAGGGACGAAGCTCCCGTTGTGCCTGTGCCTGGTTCCAGTGTCTCCCACTCGGCTGTTTCCCACTCGGGTGACGCTATGAGGCTGTAAGAGGGAGGAGGGGGGGTTCCTGCCTGAAGCGAGCGAGTTTGCGGCCTTCACCCTCACTCCAGCTGATGGTAACGTGGGGGCCGGGGGAGGGCTTATGGGGCTCTGAAGCCCCCTCTTTACTGTGTAAATTAGAAAGCCAAGAAAACGAGCATGAGTCTGTTTTGACATGAGTCTGTAAGAGCCACAGATGACTCTGAAATATAAGTACACAGTCAAGCCCAACTAATTAATGGAGGCCAAGACAGCCAAAACTCACCAGTGCTGCTAGAAACGGTCCAAATATGTATTTACTGACATTTCCATGTGTGCAGATACAATGGCATGACCCATCCCCTCCAGAAACAGCTAACTTGTGAGTGCGGAGGTAGGGGGGGGCGGTGAGCTTGGGGGTGGAGGAACCTGGAGAGAGTCAACCCAGGCTGAGGGGAAGAGTGAGAAGAGCCGCCTCACCTGCTCCCTACATGTGTCAGCACGGACAGATCCGATAAAGAGAATTCTGAGCTAAAAACTGAGCCGTGGAAGGAGTATGGGAAGGAGTCCCACTCATATAAAAACATGACCGCTGCGGGGTGCAGTCGGCCTTGACCCCGCAGTGTCTCACACACCGGTGGGGACTATCCGTGCATCAGAGCAGAAGGGACGTGGCCTGGTGAGGGCCCCGGTGGGCCCACAAAAAGACAAGAAATACAGGAGACATGTTGGAACCCAGGAGTGTGGCAATTCACCCTGGAATTGCTGAACTGGAAAGGACTCCGAGATCACACAAGTCACCAGGGAGGTGGCTTATTCCAGCACCAGAGAGCTCGTTATCACCATCCCCGTACACAAGAAGTTGGGATGGAATGCTTTTAAAGGCGCATGGGACTCCCTTTCTCAAACAAAATCTTATACAGAAGTGGAAGGAAGAAAGGAAGACAGACAGGAGAGAGGGAAGATGAGGGAGGGAGAAGAGTAACAGGGGAAGAGAGAGAGAGGGAGGGAGGGAGGAGGGGAGGGAAGAAGAGAGGAGAGGAGAGGGAAAGAGAGAGGGAAAGAGAGAGGAAGGGGGAAAGAGGGAAGGAGAGACAGCATGCACAGCCCTTCTGCCTAAAGCAGGCAGGGCCACCTCAAGCAGGCCTAGCGATTCCACCGGGAAACCCTCAGCCTTCCCCACAACCCTGCTACAGAGGACTCAGTGTAGGGAACACTCGGGACTCCTCTGAACACCCCCCCGCAGCAGCAGTCACAGCAGAGCAAAGATTTCTGTGTTTATTTCCTGGCCTTTGCCACCTAAAGCAAAACCACACCTCTGCTGGTTGCTCTCCTTACCAGGGGGAGGGTTGCAACGTCATGAATCATAAGTCGACATCTCGTGCCCAAATACATCTCTTGCACTTGAGATTTCGTGGCATGTCAAAAACACCAAGCACTGACGAGAGTAATAGACTGGATCCTCTCAGGTGGCATGGACGAGGTCCTCATCATTCAGAGAAAAGAATCTATGCTTCAATGTCAATTATGAAGATGGCTTTTCTCCTACCTGCACACTACAGCTAAGAAACCTAAAACTCAAGAATTTGGCAAGAACTTTGGGAAAATTTTGTCTCCATTTCTACAAGGGCCTGCATTCTGCTGATGTGCACACAGGCCTGTGTACTGTATGCTAAGTACTTTAGCCGAGCAGAGGCGAAATGGGTGTCTCATGTAGACCACCATGAGAAGACCACCATGAAGATCACCATGGTGGGAGAAATAGATTTTATGGAACTTTCTAGATATTGCAAAGTTTTTTTTAATATATTGAAGTCATGAGTCAACTCAAACCTTAAATCTCACATGTGTAAAATGCACTAACCATATTCTCCCAATACATCACACCCAAGCAACTGATACACTAAAGACACCAAAGCAATTTCATGTTCAGGTTCAGCCACAGGCAAACTAACAGTGAACACAGATTACCCAGATTATGTACTATTTATGTTTGTTTCCAACAGAAACTGGAATCCGAACTCCTAATCTCAGACCCTTCTCCATTTAAACCCTGCTTTAAATCAGTGCCTCCTCCCTCTCCTGCCCCCCCCCCCAATCCACAACTCCCCATACAAAGGCTCCTTCAGCCAGATCGCTGCCTCCCAGGGCTCTGGAAAGCCAAGTTCTTATCCTCGTAAATTGCCCTGCATTTCTTAGAAATGGTGGAACAGTCCCTTTAGCCCCCAAGGGCTTGGGAAAAACGAGGTGGGGAGGACAGTATAAACTTCAGAAGCAAGTTCAAAGGCAAAATGACCAGAGACTATAGACTGAGGAGTCATCTTCGGGGAAGAGAACTGTTCTTTCCCCATCTATACTGCCCCTCCAGCTTTAATCCACATCATCAATTTTTTCAATTACATGAGAGCAAATTTCTAAAAAAGGCAATTGCATGTAAAAACAGGAAGACAACTGTGTCTGCACTCTCTCTGGGCCCCTGGTTACAGAAAACCAACGGAACATCTCCAATGCCTCTAATTCTTTTGAATTTCCTCATCTCACAACGGCTGCTGGTATTGAAACAAAAAAAAAAACCACTGAAGGCAAGAAATGTGTGAAAAATATGAAGGCCACAGCCAGGACCGCTTTCCACGCCACCCACCAAGGGCGAGGAGGCAATGAGATGTCACAGCCAAAGGGGGGCCGGGTCGGGGGATGCGCCTAGTCCGCCCCCTGACTCGCCCCCCAAGCACAAACCCTTACTCATTGCTCAAGAGGAAACAAACAACCACTTTCTAGCTCATTCTGTAGTCTGAGAATTAGAAAATCCAGATCAGAAAGGAAAAGAAAATCAACATCCGGGTAGTCTAGCATCGTGTTAACCCCGAGGGAGAGGAGACGGAGCCACCATGCGGGGTCAGGGGAGGCCCAGGAGCAATCCCCTCCAGGATCCCCCCAAGTAGCCCCCAGTCAGGCAGCTGGGAAGTGAGATGCGAGTCACTTGGATGCTTTATAAAAGCTGGAGGAACTTTTCAATGTGGAGAATGTCGTTTGCTTCCCTGTGCTTTTTCTCTAGGTCCCTCGGCTTTTCCAGCAAAAGCTCCCAGGGACAACCTCAGGAAAAGATCCAACAGCCCTTCCCTCTACAAACCAGGGTCTCCACCAGGACAGACACAGCTCCCACTTAATTTCAGCGCGCATTCCACTGAGAGCTCAGCCCAAGCAGGGCGTCGTCGTTGGTGCGCTCTGCGCGCTTCACTGGAATAAAGGGAGAAAGAAGTCCAGACATAGGGAGGCCGGTCCAATCTCGGGGCCTGAGGTTAGGACACAGCCCAGGACAGCGGGCCCTGTGTTCCCTGACACTGCCCAACTGGAATGAAAAATGTGTCCTATGAAATAAACTCAGGGGGGCCGAGGACTGCCCGAATCCACGCTCAGCAAACCCCAGGGCACACGGGCCACGTGTAAAACCTCCGCAGAGCATAAATGTGTGGAGTCAGTTCCAGGCCACCAGCCACTATCGTATGGGTTACACAGAGTCCTCACAAACGAAACAAACTGCTTGTTTATTTCTCAAACAGAGATGGTTATGTGATGTTGTAAATACACCCAAAACGACCGAATTTATACTTTACAAGGGTCAATTTTGTGGCATAGAAATTATATCTCTATGAAAAAGCCACTCTGTTCCCCAGCCCAAATCCAAACCATGTTTTAGGGCTTATTTCAAGATACATACACACATTTTTCTCCATAGGGGTCGACAATCTCAGAAGCGTACCTTCCATTCTGAACTTCAGCTCTTAGTCTTTGAAAATTAACAAAATAAAGAGAAGTATAGCAGCTAGGCTGAGCAAGGACTATACCGAAAGCAGAGCCGGTAAAAGCAAACTTCAACCTAGAATACATTCTACGCTTTGTAACGCATATAAGACTTCTTGCCAGTGCACTTGATCTCTAGTACCATTTATTTAACTGACCCGCACGACCCCACATCGTCCGAAATACGTAAGCGCTGAACCCTTCACGCTAACAAAAGCTCTGAATGCGATCGATGTGCCTGTACTCGAGGAGCTACTGAGGGGAGGGTGGGTGTGCAGTGAGGTCCCCTAGGGGTGCCGCCGCTCTCCGAAATGCCTGTGCCCTTGGAGTCAGCAGTCACAACCTACCACCCGCTGACTTGAGTGGGGAGGCGAGTGGCTAATTTGATCCAAACTCTTTCGTAGAGTTATGTTTGACGAGGAATGTGGTGCTTCGCATATAACTGTGCTTACTGTCACGCAGAAACATGCATGTACACGCACTCGCTTGTATGGGCCGCCTGGGAATGTGTGCAAATGCATCGGGGGTGCACAGAAGTAGAACCTGACATCCAGGAGAACTCAACTTCTACATCGGGGATCGGCCGGCTTTTTCTATAAAGCACCAGACAATAAACACAGGGTGGGGCGAAAGTAGGCTCACGGTTGTTTGTCTGGAAAATAATACAATAACTAAACTGTTTCACATACATCCATAAACCTACTTGCGTTCGCCCCCGTGTCTGCAGCTTTGCAGGCCACGCGTCTCTGTCCCAACTGCTCAACTCTGCAGCTGTGATGCAAAAGTTGCCGTGACTGACCATGGCTCTTTCCAACAAAACTTTGTTAATAAAAGCAAGCAGCAAGCAGGGTTTGGCTTGTAGGCCATAATTTTCTTCCTCCTGGTATAGATAAAGGAAGCATATACTCCTTAAGAAACAGTGATGTAAGCCATTGCCAAGGACACTTTCGAGAGAATTAGAGGTGACCTTGTCTTCTTGTGCAGTTACGACACGTAGTTTAGGCTCCTGATGATTCGGCGTCTGCCCAGCACGTCAAAGACTGTCACACCGTGCTGTACGACGGAATGTCCACAGGGACAGCAGGGTCGAAAAGGCTGGTTCCAGAAGGCTGTCCTTAGAGTCCTCGGCTCTGCTTTCTGTCCTCTCTCCTCCTGTCACGCTGTGAGCCGTCACTTCGTTGGCTCTGTCTTTCTGATGATCTCTGTCTTTAATTTGCCATTTCGGATCTGCCCCGGGCCAGGAATGGTCTCTGAAGTGGGCCTGGCTGCGAAGGACGCTAAGTCTCTCCTGCGAGTAAGGAATGTGAACTTGCACTCTGTCACCTCCCTGTGGCTGCTCCGCGACCCTCTGGACCTCGTGCTAATTCTTCACTATCGTACACACTCAAGGTTGTTAGATAAGTAACATGTGGGTGAGATGTGACTCTTGGACGTGTATGTGCACCTACCTACACACACGAACACTCATACATACACATCCACAGCCGTTCAATTACTCATTCAACAAATGAGATATTATGTCCCTGTGTGCCAGTCACTGTTCTAAGTACTTGGAACACATTACTGAACGAAAGACCAGAAAAACAAATAAGCACACACAAATAAAAACAGCTGTGAAGGAGCTTACATTAGGGCAGTGTGGGGGAGATCATTAAATCTACAAATCATCTTGGCCTAAAAGTGGGAGCAGATTTAAGTCACGGCGCTCTCTCTCCACCCCTCTCCCTCCCCCCGCCTTCGTAAGGACCTCTAACCCACCAGGTTAAATGACTAACCATCTTTAGTTACAAAACTTCTAAATGCCACCGCCCTACACAGAGACAATTAAAGCCCCTCCTCCTTGATAACCCAGAACGCCCACTCACTCCCAATCTCTCTTTGCATCTCCTGCCTCCTTCCTCCCCATAGTGGGCCCCCTTGGAGGCCAAGGCCCCTCACAGACTAGCTGAAAGGCAGGAGGCTGAGCAGACGACCTGGGATTCCAAGTGGTCAGCCTGTTCTTGAATCATTTAAAACTGCTTATGTGACTGTTAATGAGGCAATAAATTCCTGTGATCTGGGAAGTGACCCAAAAATCCTAGCCTGGGTTTCAGTTTCATCGAAAATGGACCACTTAGCAAAGTGCCAGTCTTTGCAGTTTAATGAAGCTGGCTTTGTGGCCCCTGAGCACTCTGGGGACACAAAGGGTGGGGGCTCGCAGGGCGTCAGCAGCATGCCATGAGGGGGCCCCCCCGCACACACTGGGGATCCCGGAGATGGATGAACAGGAAAAAATAGAAAGTGACTGAGCCCCGAGGACCCCTGGGGACTCTCCCAAGAGCTGGTACTCCCAGAGCTGCCACCGCCGGCCCCACTGCGAAGCAACCCACTGCTACAGAGAGCACTGCACGGCCAGTCCATCACCATAGATTCCACATCTGTAAAGAATCGGAAAAAACCACCCCTCTTCCTGGAGAAGATCAAGGGTCACTACAGCTATCCTCAAGCGTTAGGATCGACGACCAGGACAAAATGCGTACAAACAGCGGTGACTCACTGTCTCACCACATGCCCTCATTGCCACACTCTGATCTCTTTGGTCCACTGCGCAGTCCCCCCTCTCGTGGCCTATGCTGTCTCCTTCCTGGGAACAGAGGGTGGGGCTTCTCTGAAGAGCATCCTTTAGCACAAAGGCAAGAACTAAAGAGTGGGGGGTGGGGGGCAGGAACCTCTGCGAAGGCTTTTTCCTTCCCAGGAAAAGGTGAGCAGGGAATTCCGGCTCTGACTCACTTCCCAAAGCCACCTCACTCACTGTTCGGCCCCTTCCGGGGCCTTCTGCCCTACTCAGTCCAAAGAAGCCAGTTCTTTAGGTTAAGGAAACCAACCTCCTACACGCACACCTAGCCCCCTGGGCTGCCCGGAAACCAGATGCACAAGTGTGGGAGGCCAGGCCTGGGAGGCTGGGGCTAGGCCTTAAAGCGGCAGGGAAGCCAGGACTGGGACAGGGTTGAGAGGAGTACCAAGGGGTCAGCCAAACTGTGCCCTGGCCTGGGTAGCAAGGCCAATCACATTTAGCACCGAAGGGCCAGTTGGGCAGCAGACTCCAGAAATCAGATGATGGCCGTCAGTGCCCGCGGGTGGGAAGGGCAGGAGCAGGGTGGAGAAACTCCTCTTACCCTGGGCCCAGCTGCTTGCATCTGTCCCCTCTCATCAGGATAAACGAAACCACACGCGGGCCTACTGGAACATGCTGGAGGCTCCAGGTGACATCCAATTCTTACCCAGCTCAGGGCCACAATCCTTGGAATCAAGTAGACCTGGGTTCAAATCCCAGCTCTGACGCCAAATCCACACGTGGCCCTGGTCCGTTTACTCTCCCTCTTTGAGCTGTGGTTTGCTCATCTACAACAACGCAACAGTGGATGGTCGTGAAAAGCACTCCGCATACGTAGACACATCCTGAATGCTCAGACATGCTCCACCATCACTAGGGAACAGGCCAAGAGCCACATACTACGTACCATACAGCAACCCCTTCCTCATTCCCCGGGCTTGTCTCTGCTCCCTGCCTGCCCAGCACCCTGTTCCTCTCCTTTGTTGACTGCCCAGGGCTCACCGGCCCAGGCCAGTGAGGGCTAATTAACCTGAGAGGGCTGAGGGTTACTCTTCTGAAGGCTCCTGCAGGGCTGCTTGCTTTCCGCCCTTCCTGTGCCCCCAGTGACTTGTCACCTAAGTGTTGGAGGAGGCGGGGCTGGACTGGTAGGAATTTCGCTCTTTGCAGAAGACAGCTGCTTCCAGGGCAGTAAAGACCCAGGTGGCACTGTTTTGAAGGCAAAGAAATGAAGGGCAATTACCCTGCCATTAATCAACCAGGCTGCAAGGACGGAGCAGTGTTAGTTAAGACCAGGAAAGAACCTTTAATGACATTCCTGGGTATTAGGAATGAGCAAAACACCCATTAAGTTAGCAGGCAGCTACGAGGTTGCTGGAAAGATGTCAATGTAGATTTCAAAGCTGCCCGGTAGAATTCAAGGTGAACTTAAAGGGCGCTGGTACGACTTTCGCTGCAAATTAAAAACGAGAGGCCATCGCAGGTTCCCACACTCATTGTTTCCTGGGCCTTGGTGGACAGGTAACAGGAGACCGCCTAACTCTCCCACCTCCTTCCGAGTCCCCAGTAAATCTCCCACACGCCGGCCAGGAGATCTTCGGTTAAAATATCCAGAGAGGTTAAAAGTTAAGGCTCTAAGAATAGAAAATAGAGAATCATGATCTTTTTTTAAAAGACTGTGGTAAAATGAACATAACATCTAACATTTGGGGGCCCATGTAAGTGTGCAGTTCAGTGGCGTGATGCACACTCACACTGCCGTGTGCCACTATCGCCACCATCCACGCCCAGAACTTGCCCCCCAAACTGAACCCACTAAACACCAACGCCCCATCCCGCTCCCCCAGCCCCTGGCAACCACCACTGTGCTTTCTGTCTCCATGAACTGTTCTAGGTACCTCACCTGAGTGGAACTGCACACTATGTGCCCTTTGGTTACAGGCTTATTTCGCATGGCCTAAAATCTTCGCAGCTCACCCGTGTGGCAGCAGGGGCCCGAACTTCCTTCTTTTTGAAGCTGAATAACATTCCATTGTGTGGAACTGCATTTAGACATCCATCCGCTGATGGACACTCGGGTTGCCTCTGCCTATGGCGACTGAGTAATGCTGCTCTGAACGTGGGGCTGCAATGTTGTTGGGGGTTCCTATCTTCGGTGTCCTGCTTTCCTACTCTCCATCCATCCTCTCACTAGTGCTCCCCCAAAATACCCATTAGTACCACCAGGTTGGCTTCCTGTTGGCACCCCTGGCCTGTGTCTTGCCCACACCCTGTGGATCTCATTTGGAGAGACCCACATGGAAAACACAATGTCCCTCCAGGAGATGTCCCCGAGCAGTGAGCTGCTACTTGTCCACCTGCCTCTCAGCCCTGCCATTGACCAGCAAAACCAGCCCCATGTGGGTGGGGCGGGGAGGGGCAGTAGGATGAAATGAGAGGCAGACACACCCTCCCAAAGAACAGCAAATGGTGCACCACACACAGAAGCCACTTACAGTGCTGGAAGCGAGCCACCCAGCCGGGACTCCTCGCCATCTTGCGCAAGCCTGGACAAGGACACCAGGTGGAGGGGAGGGCCCCAAACCCTTTCTGAAGCCTAAGGAGGCCGTGGCTTCCAGAAGACACCAATGTCATGTTAGCAGTGAGCGGTGATGAGCAGGTGCTGGGGGTAGAGGAAGCAGGGGAGGGGGAGGGGCTGAAACAAACCAGGAAGGAAGGTTAGACCAGGCGAAAGCTCCTCCCACGAAGAATTTCCCAGGGAAAAAGTAAAAGTAAAACAACGTGCCCACTTCCGCTACACAGAGCCTAAAAAAGAACCTACTTCAAACTGCAAAGCTGGATGCGGGGCGTAAACAGTCATTAAGAGTGAGGGTCCCCCGTTCTGTCCTGAAATGTCACACCCGCCTCTCCCCTTACCCCATGTCACGGCCAATCACCTGCCTGAATGAACTCAAGGCGGTTCAAAAAGAGGTCTGCCTACACCCTCTTCCAACCACCAACCCACGAGCACCCTCGTGGCCAAAGGTTCCACGGCCACGTAACCCAGTTCACGCTCACACACTGACTGCACCTCCCAGTAGGCACTGCAGTGTGAGCAAAACATCTCAGCTAAAATGCCCGGCCTTCCCTGCACACGTAGAATGTGTGCCGTGTATCACATGCTCTTCGTCACTTTGCTCCCACATTACAGACCAGAACACTACGGTGGACCGTGCGTCGGGGCTGTCTACCCACTCGCCATCTATACTCAGTCATTGACTAAAATCTCGCAGCCAGCCAATCCACAGCCAGTCTCTGTGGAAAATGAGGTCCTTCCTCTGCAGCCACCAATCGAGTGACAGTCCCCAAGCCCAGCTCCCAGAACCCCTGCCTCTCACACAGGTGTAACGTGTCCTCCGCACACAGCACCTGAGTTGGGGACAGATGCCATGCTTTGGCAAACTTGGTCACCTCAAACTCCCTTCATCGAATTTCAAATGTGCATCTTCGGTGAAAGTCTTGGACGACAGAGGGCTTCCCTTAAGGGCACCTGGAGTTAATTGTTCTTTTATTTTTATTCTAAATAGAGTCCCGGGTCATGAATTTTCTCAAGTTGGACCCTGCCGCCCCTCAGAGCTGGACTGGAAGAGTCTTCCAAACCCCTTCCAGGACCCCAAGTTGGCCAGGGCTCCTCAGGGACCTCTGGCATTTGTGCACACTGTTCCAGGGCCCGGATGACCCCACGAGGACGCGATTCAAGGCTCTTTGTCACTCACAGCAGAAGCGGAGGCTGTGGTTCTGTCACCCCAAGGTGCCCGGCCCCTTCCATCACTACACAGTATCACCAGTGCCCACCACCCCTGAATCACCCCCCGCTTCCTGCTCTGAGGCTTGTCCCCCCAGATGTTAGCAGTTCAGGGCCACGGTTTCAGGTCCCTCAGGAGCGTGTGGCCAGCCTGCTCCTCCAGAATCTCTCATCCCCCCTGTCCCTGCCTCGGGCTTTCTGCCTCCGTCAGGGTTCTCCCGCCTCGTTTACGAGCATGTCTTTTCCACCCCTTCATGTAGAACCACTAAAAGAAGAGTGAATACATCCGACCTCCTCCGGCGCCCTGGCTCCCCTCCCCCACAGCGCGGCTCCCGCTGGGAGGATGGCTGCATATCTGGGTCAGTCCCAGTTCCCTTGTCCACCTTCCAACTTCCCAGGAGATGGAGCCGGAGTCGTTTGAAGCCCTGGTGCCCACCCTTGTGATGACAAAGGCACTGACAGTGTGGGGACCAGGTGGACAGTGGTCAGAGCACCAGCCACAAGCACCCGGTCCTTACTGTCTCAGGGGACCTGGGCCTCTATAAACCAACAAAGGGCACTCCCATACCCCCCGGATTTGGCAGAAGGCTCCTCGTGTCAGGGGGCGGTCACGGTGCGGTTGGCCACCCTCTGCGTTGTGTGAACCGCATCGCAGACACAGTGTGAGTTAGGGCCAGATGTCCGTAGCTTGTAACAGGCATTTGATTTAGCCAGGCACGTAACAGTCGCAGTAATGAACGACTACAATGAATACAAGATACCTGAAAAAGAAAGCCTTACAGAGTAAAATGACAACTGCAAACTCTTTCCTTGTCTTGGCCTACTCTAGAAAGATACTGGGTAGGCCACAACGTTTGTCTGTTTGTTTACTTTTCCCATAAGTGGCTCTAGGAGTACTCAGTTGTCTTTAACTTTCGTCCAAACAATTTTGCTGATTGTACTGTGACGGCTGCCACATGAGCATGCTTTTTTTTAAAGAGCAAAATTGGTGAAATGTTGTGTAGTCATTTCAATATTGAAGATGAAAGAAAATATGCAACATGTTTGGCATATGATGCTTTATTATTTCAAGAAAGGCACAAATGCAACTGAAATGCAAAAAAAAAAAAAAAAAGATTGGTGCCGTGTGTGGAGAAGGTGCGGTGACTGGTCGACTGTGTCAGAAGCGGTCTGCGGAGTTTCATGCTGGAGACTTCCCGCTGGAGGACGCTCCACGGTCGGGAAGACGAGGTGAAGTTGGTAGCCATCAAATTGAGACATTAACTGAGAACAATCAACATTATAACCACGCAGGAGATGGCCGACATACTCAAAATACCCAAACCAATAATGTTATTGGTGAAAATGAAAAATGTGTCTTTTACTTTACAGAAAAAACTAAAGGGACCTTTTGGCCAAATCAATATTTATGGATGCAAATAAGAGGTTGAAAGGAACAAACCAGGACTCTAAGGGACCCTTACTCCTAGTGCAGGCCCTCATTTTTGCAAATGTTGGGCCTGAGACCCCCAAACAGAAATAGACGACTCCCCATATGACATGCTGTCACGGCGGTAAGTAAATCCAGTGACACCCAGCTGTCTGCTGCCCCCTGGGCTGCTCCCGGGGGCCCCCCTCCTCAGCCCTGTCAGCAGGGCCGCTCCCGGGGGCCTCCCTGCCTTTCCTCACCTGTCACTCCCCTGACGGCTGTGACAGGACCTGATAGTCCTGCTCATTGCCACTCTTCGCTTCGACCTGGCTGCGGGTTTATTGTCGTGTCTCAGATAAAGGCATTCCTCCCGACTCAGGTTAGACCACCGCTGAAAGCCACTTCCTTTCTGGAAGCCCCAAGTTCTTGAGGTCTGATGTACTGTGTTTCACCACAGAAGGTATTACCTTCGTACAAATACAAACAGTCCCCTTTTACCCCATTGGTCTCGTGCCTTAAGGCCCCGGAAAGCACACTAAGTAGAAAAAAATGGCTAAAAACATGTCGATGTTTTGCAGTCATCTTAGAAGAAAAGATGCCAGAGGCCAGACTCCATCACAGCAAATGCTGTAAAACAGTGATTCTCGGGGTTCTGAGACACAGAGCCCCTGACTTCAATGGAATGGGGGCTCACGGATTGCCGGTGAAGAGCTTCCATGGCATCGCTCCCTGAAAAGGGGGACTTCTAGCAAACTCTCACAGCTAAGAGCTGACAGGAGATGGGGCCACCAGAAGGCAAGGGAGGAAACAAGAAAGCAAACTAAATCTGTGTGGTAACCAGTCTGATAATGAAGGCTGCTTTGCATGTATTCTGCATGCTCTGATCGCCTAAAATGGCTCCATTATATAAAGGAAGTCTTTTTGATTCAAACTCTCCCAACTGCTCCATTTCATACAGGGCGTGGGTAGGGGGAAATGCAGAAACCTTCCGGTCCTGACCAGAGGTGGAACCTGAAGGTTAAGCACACTTCTATTTTTTATTTGCTTCTCACTTCACTGAGATATTACTGATATTAACCTTCTGTGAGTTTAAGGTATACACCTCGGGGATTTCATGCACACATACAGTGCCAAATGTTTACCAAATAAGGTTAGGTATCACTGCCCTCTTGTTCAGAAAGAAGGTCCCCTGACTGTCTAAGGCTTAAGGGCTCACAAAGCTTGATTCTGTCCCTGGTCGCAACATTGCTGTGACCATGGTATTTTCCAATTTCTAAAGAGTCTGACAGGAGAGAAATGAAGAAACACCACAAGCAAGAAGGGATGGAAACTGAGAGCTGAACCAGAAGGTGAAAGGGATTGTCACCACTCTTGGGGACAGGTTCTTGATCCACAGAAGGATGAATGGGACTGGAATTGAGCCAAAAGATGATTTTCAATTTCCCTTCCAGTTCTATGATATTCCACAATTATTGATAAATACACAGGTTTTTCAAAACATGAAAATGATTTTTAGGGACAGAGAAATGCCTGCTAACTCTATGCAAACCAAAAGGCCATCCCAAATCAGTTTCTACAAGAAACAGGAACCACGGGAGGCAGGCTGCCCTCCGTCCTCACCAGCTGCCTCTCCTCATGCCAAGTCCACAGCCACGGTCTTGGCACACAGGCGGACTTGGCCTCTTTATGCCAGCCAATGTGTCTGAGCATTATGAGGCCACGGGCTTTGAAAAGAAACATGGCCCAGAACCTGTGCCTGGTGGCCCTGGAAGAAACCCAATGGCCGTTGGGCATCTGGGCTGAGGGCAGCATCTTGCCCTTGGTGGGGGGAGGAAAATCCACTTCCCTGCATTTGTGAGCATTAGACACACACGGATATACACACACATGCAGTATACATTAAGATATGTATACAAAGTAATACATGTGCCACATTAAATAGGTATTAATGGTCAGATGCTCTTCATCTGGACACGTCCATGACTTCAAGTTGCACACTGACAGCATCCAACTCGCAGAATGGACCGCCCCATCTGTCCTGAGTCAGGGTCACATATGACAATGACTGTTCCCATTTCACAGACAAGGCAGGAGACGTCAAAAGGAAGGGAGTGACTCGCCCAGGGCCACCTGAATACGACACCAACAAGCGACTCTGGAACAAAGTGGAGAAGTGTCGACTACATGCTAGAGCTGTTTTCTACTTGACCAAGCTGCCACCTGAGGGACAAGGTTACAAGCCCCCCACCTCACACCAGCACCAGGGTCGGAGCATTTACAGTCAGTGTATCTGTGGGCATCCCATCCCCAGTGATATCTTAAAGGAGACCCTCCCTCTGTCCTTGTTTAAAAGGCAGAAGCTTTTTAAAATCTCTATGATCCTCCATCTTTTTGTCTCTCTGGACACCTCAAGTAACTATAAACAGTTACCACCCAGGCAACAGGAAACCACAACAGTGAGGCACCGGAGCAAATGCCTAGGTTATTAGACACAGTCTTGATTCCCCAGTTCACTACAAAGTGACTTCAGAATGCAGTCTCTCTCATCAGCCAATGCTAGCATTCAATTCCTTCAAGCAAAAAGAAAAAGAAAGCGTTTGACCTGCCTCTGGTAGGACGTGTGTTTGACTTGCTTTATTCTTGGGTTTAAGGTGAAAGGATGGTGAGATCCAAATTTATTGTCCTGGTTCCCTTTATGATCAGTGGGACCACATGGGCCCCCACAACGTCCAGGAGCCAAAGGTGAGTTTCAAGGTAACTCCCTAGCCTATATGAGGAGGATTAAGCCCATGAACTTGGCCACAATAGCCAGAGCTTCTGCACTGAATGGCTGGGCTGACTGGCATGGTCTTTCCCATTGGGCACTGCTCAATCTTAGCTAAATTCAGGAGCATCTCAAAGCTGGAGAGGGGAAGCTGGCTTTTACTTTCTGTTCTCCAAATGCCTATACTTGGGCGAGCCCTTTTCTCTTTCACTGCCTTAGTTTTCTCAATCACAATAGGTACTATTCTCTTGTAAAATAGGTATCTAAGAAAGAGTATCAGGGTAAGGCTACACTACATGATTTTTTGCTGATTTTTCTTAGAGGAGCAAAACTCCTGATCCATAGCATCAGTTAAGTTTGTTATATTGAGAAAGGGCATCTCAACAGTAAGAAGAGGAGAGAGGAGAGGGGAGAGGGTGGGGACAGAGGAAGAGGCTTCTCTGTGCACAGATCTTCATAAAAAAAAATTTAACTAAGAAAGAAACATAGTAAGTTTCTGTTACCATTGATAAAAACAAAGAAGGGAAGATACTGGACTTTGAAAGGCAGGAGAAAGGTCCTGTAGGATTCCAACAATGTGACGTGTGGGAGAAGCCAGAACTATGGAGACAGTGCAGAGTCCGGTGGTTGCTGGGCGTTAAAAAGGATGGAGGGGTGAGTCAGTGGAGCACAGGGGATGTTTAGGGCATTAGAACTATTATTATTCTGTAAGGGACTGTATCGCGTGCCATTATGCATTTGTCAAAACTCGCAGAATGTATAAATTCCAAGTGTGAACCCTAACGTAAACTCTGGGCTTTAGTTAGTAACATATCACTATTGGTTCATCAATTCTAACAAATGTACCACAGGACGCAAGGCGTGGACAATAGGGGATGTTGGGGGTGGAGTGAGGAGGCACACGGGGACTCCACATCCTGTCCACTTTTTCCTGCGCATCCAAGACTGCTGTTTAAACATACAGATACACCAATTTTTTAAAGATGGTAGAGAGATTTTGAACAGGAAGCCCTGGGTTCCAGCTGTGCACCTCTGGCCCAAAAGACATGGCCATGTACGTGGCTCGTGAGTGCTCTGAGTCTCTCATCTGGAACAAATCAAAGTAATAGTAGCTGATTTAACACGCAGGGCTGACCATCACAACAATCCAGTCAAATTATACACACACACACACACACACACACACACACACATATACAGGCACTTTGTGGAAAGCAACATCCTGAATAAGTTCAGGCTATGGTTATTTCTATAAATGTGATGTCATTTCATTATTCCAAAAGGTTCTTACAGATTAATAAGGTCCAATATATTTTCTGCAGTGTTAATAGTGGACAAAATGATAACGCTGAGCCTGTCTTTTTTTCATGCTCCTAAATCATCCCCATGAAGGACCCGTGCCCAAGCTACAAAAGAAAAATATCAGATTTAACCCAACCCTCAAAATCTCCCACTCACATCTTTCCAGAGCCACAGGGCTGCTCCTCCAGCCCGACCTCAGAGAGGGGCCGGCAAATCTGTACGTGGTGAGTCACGGTGTTAACGCCCCTCACAGAAACCCCGGGCAATGCCCTGCCGTTCTAGTCAGGGCTCATCCCCAGTCACTGGTGGGCGAACTTCTGTAGGAAGGACAGGCGTAGCATGAGATGCGCACACGTGAGGCCAAGCTCAGACATCACTGAACACCCCATAATCCACATGGGGGAAAACATTTGATCAATGTTTACTTTGACTTTAAAAAAAGCGCATAGTAATTATTTTGCCAAGCACGAAAGATGTAATAATGAAGCGAGCTCAACGATCGTTTTGGAAAGTCACTTTACGCCCAAGCCTCTTTCACGGCTCTCTGTCAGGCCTGGCACACAGCCAGCAGCAAAGACTTCGTGAGGAATGCTGAGCAAGAAGTGGCCCGGCAAAATGCCACATTGTCACCCACTCTTTGGCAGGCTGTTATTTATACAAAATGATGACAGCTGCGAACAGCCTCCAAGTCGGGGAGTTCGGCGGATGAGCACACAAGGACAGAGGTCCTACAGGGCTGAGTAAGAGAGCTTACTCAGGTCCTAAGGCTGCAATGAGAGAGCTTGTGTTTCGTTCTCTGTGGCTTACCCCCGGGAGTTAAAACTTAAAGGAAAAAAACTACCCAGGGCTATACTGAATTGACCTCCTTGGGCCTCATCAAACTAAAACCCTAGGCCTCAAGAAATCTTGTCGGTTAGGCCCATCCTTGCTAAGGGCCGTTCCGACCTCCAGAGCCAGCCACACCTTCAGCTCCTCCTGGTTGCCCCCCCTCACACCCCCACCTCTCTCACTGGCCTATTCGTAGACCTTGTTTTGTTTTGTTTTTTATTGATTTGAGAGTGAGAGAGATCAATCTGTCGTTCCACTTATTGATGCACTCATTGGCCGATTCTTGTATGTGCCCTGACCAGGGATCAAGCCCACAACCTCTAACCAACTGAGCCGCCCAGCCAGAATCCTATTTTTAGACCTTTACAAGGCTCTTATCTCTTGCAGAGAAGACTGTGGTCCTGCCAGGTCTTCTGACTTGCAGAGAAAAACACCATCCTCTCCTTGTGTCTCCGAATGCATTTTCCTATAGAAGAATCACTGTGGACTCACTTTTGTACTGTGTCCCTCTCCTCACCCCACTCATATCCCCAAGCACCATCCTTCACAAATCTTAGATTTTCCCTCCTAATCCACATATCCCCGTACGCTTCTCATTTATAAAAGTATCCTTCTTTCTAGGAGGAAAACACAAACTTTTTTTCCTGGTCACAGATAGTAACAGCTGCCCTTGTTATTGAGAAGCCCCTTTCTCTTTCTCTGCTTTCGTTGGCTCGTCTCACCAGCCCATATGAGATCCAGGGACGACAGGGATATTCACTGCAGGCAGGGGAATAAAGGGACGCACAGTGTACAGAGTTGTTGTACACACCTTTCACCCTAGAACTCTAATGCAGTTGCCAGAGTGCCCTGAACAACACGCTGAATTCCGACAGCCTTACAGCCTTATGGGGTCACAGCAAAGTCCCTGCTGTGAACGGTCAGCATCCAGAAATGACAACCCTGAGCTGCAGGACCACCCCAGCCTGGGCCATAACCCTCAGCTCAGGAGTCCAGCAGATCCTAGTGATCAAGTGGTTCTATCAGGTTGTACAGCTCCCAGAATAAACAGACCAGGGACAGGTGGCCTCAGATTGGTGCTGGCAGAATCGTCCCTTCCCTTTCCAGGAGCTTCCTCTCCCTTCGTCTTGCCGAGACTAAGTGGAATTCACACCTGTATTTGCCAGTCATTCCTTGTATTGTCTCCCCTCCACCACTGACAAGTGTTGGTATTGATTAATTGATTTGTTTTGTCTTCTGGTACCCTGCCTTTTCTGTGTACTTAATAAATGTTTGCAGGGCCGACCCAGAGTCAAACCCACTAGGCCTAAGGACCTCCCGGATCTCAGAGTTCTTAGTCTTCAAGACGGAGGCAGTAAGAACCAAGAGGCGAAACAGTGCCTGATCTCTACTTTTAAATGCATCGAGGTCTGACGCCATTCTAACCTGGAAAAAAGGTGGACTGTAATCTGTCACATTTGAGACATTAGCTTGCTTAAAAGTATTGAATCCCATGCCTGCTCCGTATTTCAAGGCCATTGAAGACAGAAAGACCCTTGGTCAGGTGGCTCAGTTGGTTGTCATCCTGTGTACCAAAAGGTTGTGGGTTTGATCCCAGGTAGAGGAGCGAACGGGAGACAATCAGTACATGTCTCCATCTATCTATCTCTATCTCTCTCTCCCTCTCAAATCAAGAAACATATTCTCAAGTGAAGATTTAAAGAAAGAAAGATAAAACTCAACGGCCATTCTATTTTAGCAGCTTTCTTATTTTAAGTTTTAACCCTACTCATCTGAAAACCTTTCGACGCTGACCAGAAAGGTGACAGGTGGCACTCCCAGGCCAGTGAGCTGTGGAGCAGCCCCGAGTCAGCCCCTGGGTCTGGAGGAGCTGACAGAAAGAGTCCAGAACCAGGCGGGGGGCAGCCTCTGGACTGAGGGCCTCCCTCCGAGACAGACGAGGAAACCAAACTCCCCTTCCCCGCAGCCCCCAGCAGCTTTCTGCTCTTCACCTTGCTGGGCTACAGGCTCCACTCCCCAGACTTTCCTGGGCCTCCCCCATTCCTCCCCTCCCTCCTTCCACATCAAAGTGCAGGCCGTTCCCTTCTCTGAGTTTCTTCATTCCCCAAGGTGGTATTTAGGTGATTAGGCTGTTTTTTCTCAGCAGTGCCCAAAACAAACTGCCTCCTTTCTACTCTCCAGCCTCAAGCTCAGAATAAACAGATCAATCAACCCTGAGGGCTAGTAACAACCTTTAAAACCGCTGCAGACAATGAGCCCTCTGGGCTTGCCAGACAAGGAAAACATGAGGGCTGTCAGGCGCCCCCTTGATACTGCATCAGAGGTGGCCAGAATTTTAGAATTTCTAAAGCTGTAAGGGGTCTCAATTCAACACCTTCCTTCTACAGGTAATAAAATGATGGCCCTGCCTTTAAGATGTTCTCACAACACAGAATGGAAGACAGTCTGTCCATTTCCAAGCAGGTTTCTAGATTTATTTTCTTCCTGTCCAACAGCAAAGCACGAGACAACACAGCAGCAACATTCTGCTCAGGGAGCACGGGGAATGCACATCACCCCGAAATGCTGAAATCATGCATCACCACCACGCAGCGGAGCCAATATGCCGTCCTGACGAGGGCATCCATCACCAGGCCTCCGGGGCCGGCTGCCACTGGGCGCCAGGTTCTTAAAGGAACCATGCCAGGAACAAGTGCAAGGCAGATCGCCTTGTTCCCTTGAAGGTGATAACGGGGTCTGTGAGCTAAGACGAACGCCTCATGCAAACCACACTCTTACTCATCCTGCAGTATCACATCCACGACACCCAACGACGTGGAGAGGCAATACACAGATTGGTTTACACCCAACACAGACACTGCTGGGTGGTTCTCTGCGCTCAGATATTTTTCAAGGGGCTGAAGGAGACAAATGAATCAGTACTTAATAAATGTAGGGGTAGGAAATAGTTTACAGCTGGTTTTTTTCCCCCAAGTAAATTTTATCAGAGAAAAAATAAGTAACAGAAGCGGATGAGAGTTCGGCAAGGAACTGGAAATCGCTGAGCTGGGTGTTTTCCTCGTGGACAGAAAGGCAGGAGAGTTTTTCTACTGGGCCCACATGCGTTTTAGGGGGGGCGTGGTTTCCCAACTGAGCAGCAGCCAGGGAACCAAAATGCTCCTCGGCTGAGCAGTCTTCCTGGCAGCGCAAGCACACACTAGCCTGGTGACATGAGACGGGCGGTGGTCCAGGTAGGGGACACTATGCTACACAGTCCACAGTCACATCTGGGGTACTCACTCTACTGTGGTAAAATCGACATAGAATTTGCCACGCCAGCCCCTTGCAAGCACACAGTTCAGTGGCTTAAGCATCAGTACATTCACGTTGCTGGGCTACCGTCACCAGCGCCCGTCTGCAGAACTTCCCATCTTCCCCGATGAACCTCTGTACCCATCAAACAATAATGCTGATGAGGATTATAGTCAAATAATACAGACACCCAGTGCCATCTTACCATTAATTATGTATTAGCACATGCATTTCAACCCTTCTAAAGAAACAGAAAATGACTTAACCAAAACCTTCCTACCACTTTGAAGGAAGGGAGTAGGCTGGAAGGCGACTGGTGAGTCAAGGTCACCGCACAGACCAACGTGCACTGGCACCAAAAGCAAGACAAAGAGTGGTCGAAGCGCACAACCACCACCTTGAGCCTGACCTGCCTCACAGCTGGCGGCGAAGAGCATGAGACCCCGACAGACGGGTCACCTCCCCCTGCTCACTCCTCCACGCACACGTCCATTCATTCATTTAACAAATACACATGCAATCACTTCCCTGTGCTGCCTAAGCCCTGGGCGGGGTGTAAACCCTTGAAGGCAATACTGCCATCCGCCTCTCCCTGACCCCAGGAGCTCTCCATCTAGCCAAGGGAACAGGATGCCACATCCCGAAGATGTAATAGCTGGTACAGGAAGGGACGGGGCTAACAGAGCGCAGGGGGCGGGGCTTAACCCAGGCAGCAGAGGCTGGTCCTGAGAAATGACATCTGAGCTGAGACCTGAATAAAGATTGCGAGCTGGCCAGCAGGAAATGGGTGGGGAGGAAACAGCCACGTGCAGGTAAGGAGGTAAAGAGAGCTCGCTCGCCTGGGAGACGTGACAGGCAGTCCATCGCCTGGATTGGACCATGAGCACTAGGGAAGGGGTCGGGGGCCAACTCAGGACCGGCCTCAGTCACATTAAGGAGTTTTAACTGTTTCCCCAGAACAACGGAGAATCACTGCAGGTTCAATCAGGAAAACAGCACCTGTAAAACAGGGGTCACAACCCTTGAACCATCAGGCACAGACATTTAGGAGAGGTCTCACGGGTGATGACTGCTGAATACCGGTCAGATGCGCAGAGGTTCCTCCAAAGCGATTTCTGGTAGTGTGAGACTCTCTCGAGTTCCGTGACGTGGGTGTTTGCCCACTGGGGGCCTGCTCTACAGTACAGGCCTCTTGGCCTATGGATGGCACGACAGTCATTGCTACTGGTCACTAGTACTGTGGCTCTCCTCCCCTTCCAGGACAAAGTGGACAAGGACCCCCGGCTTCCCGTGTAGTTGGCATTGAATTCTGTTGCTTCTGGGCTAAAGCATTTAAAAGCCAACGTGCAACTCTTCAGTGCACCCTGAAGCCTCATGCTGATAAGTGGGGAGGAGGGTGTCATGAGATCAAAGCAGCTTGGAGACACGGACAGGCACCTGGACTCAAGTTAAGCCACTAGCGTTTGGGTATTACCACAACCTGACCTGGCTTTTCAGTATCCCTCCATTTCACCCTGGACTCTGGTCCCTCGGGAATGCCGTACACCCCCCCCCCCCCCCCGCTAGGAGACGGCCTCGCAGGGCGGAGAGAGCATGGAGCTTGTTGCCAAAAGAACTGGGTTCTTGTCCTGGCTCAGTAACCCATCAGCCCCAGGGCCAATCTTACCACCTTCCCGAGGCCCTTTCTTCTGTTATGGGAAGCACAGTACTGGCCACCTCCCCCAACCTTACCAGTGGGTGTAAAGTTTCAAATGAAAAAGGAAAAAAACGCACGTGAAAAATGCGATCCATTGTTCATTTCATCACTTCCTAACCACTGCTAATGATGGTATCCTGTTGCGGGGTGCAGGGAGGAAAGAAATGAAATAGGATTTTTTT
This sequence comes from Sturnira hondurensis, assembly GCF_014824575.4. Lineage (NCBI taxonomy): Eukaryota > Metazoa > Chordata > Mammalia > Chiroptera > Phyllostomidae > Sturnira > Sturnira hondurensis. The sequence continues at coordinate 1,317,744 of NW_028091156.1, read as the reverse complement.
CATCTTCCCTCTTCTCAAAAATAAGAGGGGGAGGAGGAAGACTTCTGTATTTATGTAGATTAAAAATCTCATTTTGTGGCTCAAGCAATTTCAGGTTTTTTGAAAGCTCATGTGAAAGCTGATTATCACATGCAGGCTCAGATAATTTCCCCAGAGAGCTAAACAAATTAAAATATATTTTTTAACTCCAGCAACCTGACACGGGCCATCCGTTGGCACCCTTGGTACAAGTTCCATCACGGAGCTTTAATCAGAAGCCGGGGGTCCAGGCAACCTTCACCGGGCAGGAAGGGAGGCAGTTCACTGGGTTCCTGAAAACCCAGTGCCCATTGTCCCCAGACAGCCTTCCCCACTCTGGAGACAGACCCAGCTGTGCAATGCCCCCCACCCCAGCACCCACCGCGGCCCACCACCCAGGAGGTCCTCAATCTGACACACCTAAAACCTCACCCCAATCCAGCCTGGCTGACTCCAATACAGGGGGTAATTTCCAGGAAGACCAGGCAACACTAACTCCCTCCCCAAAGGGCAGACAGGGAAAATTGTTGTCACAGGAAGAGACACACAGGTGGCCGGCCTAGGCCTCAGCCACAGCCTCATGAAGCACAAAAATCCACACGGACGCCTGTGAGAACAAGCTCCAGACCCAGCATGGGCCACCCTGTCCTGCGTGCGCTCTTTCTGAGCTGAGGTTAAGGTCAAGGGAAATGGATACTCGAAAAGGGAAAATCCGGAGGTGAGAACAATTCCCCACAGGGAGAAGCCAGCCTGGCTTCCCTCTCACACGTCTGCTCTTCCCCCATTGCTTCGCTCCTTCTACAGCTTCGTGCTGGTGTGTAGACAGAAACCCCTGAGATCGTGGTCAGGAGGGCACAGGAGTCATGTCAAACGACTGAAATGCCAGCCCCTCTCTGATACTTGCGGCCTGCACGACGCCGGGAGGTGCCCTCCAAATCGCAAGTGGCCGTGGGAAAAGTAGCGGCTCTCGCAACCGATTTTCATTTGCTCTGATGTCCACCCTTCAGCACAGCAGCCCAGCCGCCCCCACAGGCGTCCTCCTGCCCCTCGGCTGCGTCACCACCATCGTGCTGTGCCGCTGCCACCTGCGCTGGCCGTGTGAGCACGAAGCCTGTTCCACACACGTGCCTGTCCCTTCCTTCCCAGAGACAGTGAGAAGCCTCAGAGGGCAGACAGGCCATATCCGCATGTCCCCCAGCACGGAGCCCCTTCCGATTTCCACCACCATGAAGAGTAAATGGAAGGTGGACCTTGGACAAGGTCCCTGACCTCTGAGCGTTTCAGTGCCTGTAGAACGTTGGTGCGAGCCTTCCGTGAGCTAAGGTACGGACGGTGCGCAGAAGGACGACGTAAGCGTCCCCACTGACATTGCTCTTACAAGAACAGGTAAGGTTAGTAGGTAAGAGAGCACGCGACCCTCCACTGCTCAGTTAGGAAGCCTGTGAACTCATAGAAATCTTACACCTGGTTCCTAAGGCCCACGCATCCCCTCCTGGCACATAGACTGCATTAGTCAGCGCTCTGTATACAGGAGATATACACACTTACACACACAAAGATTTCTTACTCTTTTATGAAAGAAATTTATTATAAGGAACGAGTTCTCGTGCCCATGGAGGCTGACAGGCCCGAGGCCCGCAGGCTGAGCCGGCGGGCCCAGCACAGAGGACAACGCAGTTCCGTCTGAAGGCCACATGCGCACAAGAGCCAGGAAGAACCGTGTTTCATTGCTCATCCAAAGGCAGAAAGGAAAACGCCCCAGACCAAAGACAACTGAAGGGGAGGGGGGTTCCTTTTCACTCCCAGGAGCACCAGCCCTTCTGGCCCACTCGGGCTTCACCGGGTCGGGCGAGGCCCACTCACACTGCGGAGAGCAATCTGCTTCACTCAGCTACTGATTCCAGTGCTAGTCTCATCCCAAACACCCCCCCGACACACCCAGAAAACGTCTCATCAAGTATCTGGGCACCCAGGGCCCATCGAGTGGGCACGCAGAATGCGCCACCACGGTGCCGTCGGCAGCCCTGTCGCACTCAGAGCCCCGGTCACCAGGCACTCCTCCTGCATGCTGACCACCCTGGGCCTCCGCTGCGCTCGCTGCGCTCGCTGCACGCGGTCCACACCGCTCCCGAACATCGCCTGCCTCACTGCGGCGTCCTGCTCAGCCCCGTCCCCGCCCCATCAGGGGCGAGGACCACACTCTCAGGCCCCCGTGCTGGACATGGCAAGTCCTCCCCGGGCAACTGCTGTATCTTAAGGGCCCTAAATCGCGTCACGGATCCCTTTAGTTCCTTCCTGCCACTGTCTGGAAGGCCATGGCCAAATCCGTAGGCCACTTCTAGACAGAACCTCACACCCAACGACCTGTATTTCATGTACTGATCTTCCCTCCAATTTGAAGGTATCCTTCCAATCCTTATCTTCCTCCATCTTCATGTCCTCACTCTGCCATTCCTTTTCTGTTCTACCACATCTAGTTTAGAGAGACATTTCAAGTTTATTTTTTAATGGGGGAGGTACATAAGACATTATGTGCACACACACACGTCTCCACATAGGTCATTCTATGTTCCTCTCTCCAGGACCCATCACCGTGTCACTTCCCCCCAAAACACCACTGAATTGGACTAATCTGCATTTCGACAGCCTGTTAGCACACGCCATACCTGGCATGTCCAAAGCGTCCCAGGTGTCCACGGACAGCAGCGTAGTGATGGCTGGTAGGGGAAGAGGTTGAAGAAGACCTGACTTGGGGTGGTGAACACATGATACAACATACAGATGGGCTGCTGTGGAATTGTGCACCTGAAACCTGTATGATTTTTTTAAAGATTTTATTTATTTTTAGAGGAGAAAGGAGGGAGAAAGAGAGGAAGAGAAACACCAATGTGTGGTTGCCTCTTGCATGCCCCTAACTAGGGACCTGGCCCGCAACTCAGGCACGTGCCCTGACTGGGAATCAAACTGGCGACCCTTTGGTTTGCAGGCTGGCGCTCGATCCAGTGAGCAACACCAGCCAGGGCGAAACCTGTATAATTTTGTTAACCAGTGTCATGCCAACAAATTCAATAAAGAAAAAAAAGTCCTAGGTGGCACCAAACCTTCATATTTCAAAGACAAGACCACAGAGCCTTCTGTTCCTCTTCCCAGAATTCCAGGAATGTGATGACAAGCGTCCTGTGGGACCGTCCTTCCCTTCCCAACCCCGGACCTTAGCCAGGACCCAGAAGCGATGCCCTCCCCTTATCTGGAGGCTGGCGCAGCAGACTCCGGGGGACTCTCCCACTGAATGGGCTCAAAGCTGGATCCTGAGTACCAGGAGCAAGGAAGACCCAAGGTTTTAAAGTAGAAAACGTCCCCAAGAGTTAACACCTGACATCAAAGTTGGACGGAAAAAGATTAACCGGTTAAAGATTCATGGAAGGATAAGATAATTACTTCTGAAGAAGAGAGAAGCAAACGGGACTGGGGAGGGGAGGGAGAGATTTAACTGCCTGCCTCGGAAATGTTCTTCTTTCATTAAAAAACAGTCTAGAGTAGAGACGGCCGGAAGGTAGCATTTGTTAAACACGGGTGGTGAGTCTGATTGTTACGTCACCCCCTGTGCATTGGTGCACATTTGAAATCTTTTCGTTTGATAGACATATATACGTAAGGAATTGTTTTCAGCCCTGGCTGGTGTGGCTCAGTGGATTGAGCAAGAGCCCGTGAAGCAAAGGGTCGCCGGTTCGATTCCCAGTCAGGGCACATGCCTGGGTTGCAGGCCAACGTCCCCAGTAGGGGACACGTGAGAGGCAACCACACACTGATGTTTCTTTCTCTCCCACCATTTCTCCTTCCCTTCCCCTCTAAAAAATAAATAAAATATTTTTTTTAAAAAAGAATTGTTTTCAAACAAAGATCCCTGGAGAAAAGGAGGTTTCGGCTGAACGTGAAGGGGTGAGGGGGGGCTCGTCACCCAGAACCAGGAGTCTCCAGGGCCCACTCACGAGCACAGCCACCGAGGAGCAGGGCAGAGCGCTCACTCGCTGAGCAGACCGCGGCCCCTTCTCACCGAAATGGATGCGAGTGCTTTCACAGAGCTTCTGGCACCCTAGTCCCTCTTTGTCGTGGTCCCCCACACGAGACAGTTTTGTTTACAACGATGAAACGCTGCCAATCTGTGCAGGGACAACTGTACCCAGAAAAAGTGCATTACCTCATCTGACAAACTAATGCACACGATAAGGAAGCTTCAGAGTGCCGCCAAAAGTTAATTGACACTAATTTGAACAGTTACCAGGGCGACAGATAACAATACTACCCTACTCAGAGCTTTAAGAGTTTCCAAAAATGTCTTTTCTCCGTTTGCTCTTGCACCGTTCTTAAAAGACCTTATAAAAGAGTAGGTAAAGGCAGTGTCATATGAAGATCACTTCGAATAATGTCACAATCCATTCATTCTATTAAGTGACACACATTTGTCCTGTACCAGCCAGATAAGGTTAGGGACCGGCTGCTCGGAGGGACGCTAACATGAGTAAGCACGCTCCCTGGCCTGAAATCGCTCTCAGTCAGATGCAGAGAGTAAAACAAATACAGAAATAAATACGACGCCAGGCAGTATGGTAAGGGCCGCAGGAGAAGGGTGAAGGGAATATCCATCTGGGTGGAGGAGGACATACGGCACGCGGACACCGCGTGAGGTTTACACATGAATGCATGGGGGAGGGAAAATGGTCCGCGTTAAGTAAAGGCCTTGGAGGACGGCTGGGGAGCGTGGTCCCTATCGGGGAGGCAATGGGTACATTTTAGCATACAAGCACTTTTCTCTCCCATTTCTAAAATAGCTCTACTGAGAGAAAAGTCCCAGACTACACGATCCACTCGTTTAAAGTTTCCAGTGCAGCATATTCACAAGGCTGTGCCGCCATCCCCAATCTCAGCGCACTTTCTCCCCCACAGGAAACTTCATCCCCACCAGCGGTCACTGCCCCCCTCAGCCCCCGGTCACCACCAGTCTACTTACTCTCTGTGCACGTGCCCCTATTCTGGCCATTTCATAACGACGGCATCAATACAACATAGGATTTTTTGTGCCCAGTGTCTTTTACTTACCATAATGTTTTCAAGGCTCACCCACGTTGTAGTATGTATTACTACATCATTCCTTTTTATTGCCAAATAATATTCCACTGCGTGCCTATACCCTTCTCCTTATCCACTCATCAGCTGAGAGGTATTTAGGCTGTTACCCCTTTGGGGCTGTTATGAATGATGCTGCCACAGACATCCATGTGCAAGTTTTTGTGTGGACGCGTTTGTTCATGTCTCGGCGTGGGTCATACCCTACCGCTACATTTGACTTCAGGAAGATCTGCCCTTAACTCAGGGAAGCTGTTCTCCCCAGTGGCCACACCACTTTTACACCAATTTTCCATTCCCACCAGCTGTGCACGAGCTCTCGGTCTCCACATCCTGGCCAATGCTTCACATCGCCTGCCTGTTTTCTTCTAGCCATCGGAGTGGGTGGGAGTGGCATTTCCCAGATGGCTAATGATGTTGAGCCTCTTTTAATTATTTAGTGGCCATTTAGATACATTGCTTGGAGAAACGACTGTTCAAATCCTTGTTCTTTTTTTCAGTTGGGTTGTCTCTATCATTGGCTTGGAAGAGTTCTTTACATATTGTGGATGCAAGTCTCTTATAAGATAAATCATCTGCAAAATTTTCTCCCATGCTGTGGGCTGGTTTTTCACTTTCTTGGTGATATTATTCGAAGCAATTTTTGAAAATTTTCATGTAGTCCAGTTGATCTATTTTTTTCCTTTCCAACTTGTACGTTTGGTTTTCCCACATATTTTGTCAGTGTACTTTTCGTTTTTCTCTTAATAAGACAACAATTTTGCAATAAGTTCTTGCAGAGAAAATAGAAATGTGACTCAGTCCTTTTCCTAGCACGGCAGGAATTTTTTTAAATGGACCGTTTAAGAAGGTTCCCCCATTCTAGCTTTGTCTCTGTGCCTTCCCGTCCACCCAGCTCCAACCTCCAGGGCCCAGACACCAGACAGTCTATGCATTTCACAGGCCACCTCTGTGCCTGCGCAAGCCATTTCTACATGGGGACCCCCAGCTGAAACGGAGAAATGACTAAACGTAGAAATGACTGAGAACCACATAAAGATAACCCACAAAACAGAGACTAAACGTATCTCCAGCTCAGCTTCTGCCCAACAGAATGTCAAAAGTGCCCACGGCTACTCCTCCCCACCTGTTGGGAGAAGTCCGAGGGAGGGCTAAGCAGGGCACAGGGTGGTCTTAACCAACTGCAGTCCAATCGCTCCCCCCTGAAAGTCTGAGGAACGCATGTGGCCCTGTGAGCACGCGCCTGGGTCCTTCCTCCAGGCCTTGGACAAGCCTGAGCCCACAGGAGGCCCTAAAGCTTAACCTTCACCAGCTCAATAGGAAATCCACCCGGGCACGTTTTAAGAGAGAAGAGGGCTCAGGACTTAAGCACAGGAAGAGCCTGTGTCTAACGAGCCCAAAGAATAAATGAAGCCAACAGAGGAGGAGGCGGCAGGTGGTATAGAAACCGGAACGCACAGTGTTCCCGAGTACCAACAGCAGTTAATGTTTATGGAGTCCGTGCGAGCAGTTCCTATGGGCTCTGTAGGGGCCACCTGATTTAAGACTCATCCCAAAGCTCTGAGGGAAAGCCGAAGGAGGAAAAAACTCCAGAAGGGAAATACACAGTCAGCCATATCAGACACTGTAAAACAATAAAATAAAAAACAATGAAGGGTTACCATACAGCTTCGAAATCTGTGGCACAGTTCATAGAGCAGTTTCCGGGCAGCGTGAGGAGTTTATGAGCAACTGTAAAGATTAAGAAGAGAGTTTGTTGGGAGGTAGTACATGTGGCAAACACAGGTTTTCTTTCAAAAAGCTGGACAGGGCTGTCAGCAGATGAATAAATGAAGAAGCGGTACATATAAACAAGGGGATATCACTCAGCCATAAAAAAGAATGAAAGCTTGCTGTCTGTGGCAACACAGATGGACCTAGAGGGTATTATGCTGAGTGGAATAAGTTGGAGAGAAACAGGCAACTACCGTAGGATTTCACTGATACGTGGAATCTACAAAACAAAACAAACCAGAAAGAGACTTGCGGGTACAGAGAACAGACTCATGGTTGCCAGAGGGAGCAAGTCTGGGAAATGGGTCAAAAGGGGGATGAATTAAGATGTTCAACCTGCCAGTTATAAAAACAGTCACGGGGACGTGAAGTGCACCCGTGTAAAGTGCACCCGTGTGAAGTGCACCCGTGTGAAGTGCAGCAGGAGGAAAAGGGTCAACCCCACTCCCACGACGGTTGGGGGGGGGGGGGGCTCTGGACCCCCTGCGGTGATCTCTTCGTAAGTCAGACAGATGCTAATCACTAGGGTGTCCTCCCGAAACTAGTAGAACAGTGTGTGTCAACTGTAATTTCAAAATGGAAAACCATTTTTTAAAGAAAGCTGGACACTGGACGGGCAGTTAGGACAGCAGGAGAGGCTCACAGGATCAGGTGATGTTCGATTTTTTTCTCCTGGCCTGGGCTTGTCTGCAAACTGAGAAAGACTCAGATGAAGCCGATTCCCAGGGAAAGTGGGAGCGCAAAGGCTCTCCAGACCAAAGCGGGGAAGAGCAAAGAGGAGGGGGAATCCGTCTTCCTCACCGCCAGGGAAGGCCCATATTTCTGAGGCATTAAGAGCGGAATCTAAAACAATACCGACTCCACACCTTCCCGAACATAAACATCCTCCTGACTCCCCACCGTTTCTGCCATCACCCGCCGAGCCTGTCTGAGGTCTTGCCTTGGTACGAAGACCAGGCCTGATCGGAGAGTACGTCCTGACAGCTCTCGGGCACCATGAAAGGACAAGAGTGAGATCCACCTGAAATCCCACCTGATTTCTGTTATATTAGTGCTTTTCTTTCCTCCAAAAGGCAGTGCAAAATTTGCCCTCTGAGTAAGTGACTGATTGATGCTCCCAGAACAAAAATGTTTTTTAATTTTTTCTTTAGTGTAAGGGGATCCCCACTAGACGACCTGCCCCAGGGATTCTCATTCGGAGTCGGGACGATTGTGAATTTGGGTAACTTTCCAACAAAGTCATGAACTTGACAATCGTCACATTTGCTCTGTGGGGAAGCCAGGACCTACAGGAGTGTCTTCACAGCTTCACACCTCCTCCCCTCTTTACATGCTGCTACACAGCCCAATGGGATGGCATTTCCTGGTACAAGGGCCAGTGGGAGCTTTGAGATTTCCAAACTTCACGCAGGGGCAGGCCGGTCCGTCGTGGCCAGAGAGCCTTCATGTCTATTTTATCAGCCCTTGCTCTGAAAGAGAAGCTACTTCTGGCTTGGGCTTTGGGGAGCCCAGGTTTTCCACTGTACTTTCGCTACTACAAGAAGCCACCTCTACTAAGGTATTCTTCAGGTGTGCAAGTAATTACCCAGATGCAAACAATTCATACACCCAGATGAATTCTGCTAAGATGGTGTAAATAAATCACGTAAGTTGATGTTTTTAGTTCAATGCCAGAACTGGAAAGGACCTTCAAGAGCATCCAGTCTGACAATTTGTTTCCGCAAATAAGAAAAGTTGGGTCCAGCAGGGTAAAGAAACTTGCTCAAGGTCACTGACGATGTTAGAATCGTAACTGAGAACGCAACTCAAATCCCTTGGTTTATTCTGTTGGTTCGTTTTTAATCACCATACAGACTGCCATCTCTACCACCACGCTACGCTGGGGAAAGCCCTCCACGCCGCGTGCAAGGCGAGACCAGCAGAGCAGTAGGTGAGCTATTACCTTGTCACTGCATGTACAGAACCACCTTCCTTCAATTCTATCTCCAAAGGATGCAATGTCCAACTGATAGTTGAATGAAACTGGGTGTTTTCATGTGACTCCATTCATCTAGACGTGTTTGTGTACTATCAACCGCCAAGTTGTAGAAATGATTCCAAAACAAGTCCTTCATTGCTTTTACCACATCATTGGCTTTCTCTCTGGCTTTACAGTGAATTTATATTAGGTTTTTCTGATGACACTGATAATAACACGCTGACAGATATATAACCCTGTTGCTATGGTTACACATCAACAAGCAGGGCCTTGATTGTGAAGTAACAAATGGACTGATGTGATGTACTAAGCATACACCCAAGAAATGGGATGGGGGAATAATGGCTTGGAGACGTACTGCCACATGCCACAAAGACAGATGAAAGGAAATTCCTCATCTCTGGTGAACTGAATAAAGTAGTAGTTTATTGAGATTGCTATTCTACTTGATTAAACATCCTCCAACACTCTCGGAGACCGCAGGAAAGAAATGGAGCCGCAAAACCAAAAGTGACTATTAAAGATCTGGAAAGTGAGTCACCAGCTGGGTTGATTCCACTTAGCATCTTAAGGTGCTAAGGATTTTGTTTGCACACATCTCAGCAACTGCTGAATAATCTGGAAGCTGCCATCGTCATGTTTATTGGTAAATAATCAGGCACGGGAAGGCAGGCGGCTGGATCAGGGATTCCTTTGAGTGCTGACTCAGCTCTGTGGTTCACCAACGGCCTGTCCAGCTTTGACTCAGACTCATTCAGGCAGCAGGCAGGTGGGATGACAACAGCACCAGGCTACCTCCTCTCTTCCGGAGAGCTCTCCGATACAGGCTTCGGAAGACAAAGCCCACATGGCACGTGAAGAAGTGACCACACGCTAAAGTAGAGGGCAAGGGAAGGATGATCTTGGACGCCAGCCCAAGACCTGGACCCCTACGGAGTCCCACCCCGTTGGGAGATTACCAAGCAGGACAGCCGGGGTTTGGCCCGGCAGCCACCTGACTGCACTGCCTGGCTGGCTTTCCAGTTACATAAACAGGCAGTTGAAGAGGGGCCAAAACTATCTCCAAAGGAGAAAGCCCTGCTTTCGGGCGAAGCTGCTCTGACCCCAAAGGAATGTACGCTAGGAAATGAAGGTTGGACAGAAAATCAATTCCAGCAGGAAACAGGATGATCCCTGCTCAAGCCCAGTTCCAAGATACATCACTGTAATCACCCCGAGCAGGCCAGCCGGGAAGGCCAGCCTCCCTCCCCGCACAGGCAGGAAGGAGCCCAAGGGAGCAGCCCGGGGGAAGCCACAGCCCAGGGGCCACCTACGCACCACCCCAGCTGTCATTTCAGTGAGACTGTCATCCATTTGTGCCTCCACCAGTGAAAGAAGGATGGTTGTGTTTTAAAAGGCACTAGAATTAAGGACGTGAAAAACCTTTTTTAAAAGTGGAAGTGGAGGGGGAGTAGTGAATGGGCTATGTCTGAAATCGTAATAAAATGAATTTTCATTGAGCCAGTCAATATACTGTAATTCCCAAGATGGAACCGGTTATCTTCAGAGGCTCTGCTGAACAGTTATGAGTTCCGGTGGCATCAGCTCAGGCCACCAGACTCCCTCCCTGAGCCATTCCTGAATGTGTCAACGGGATGCTGTATTTTCACCAAAATGGCAAGAAGTCTCCAGAAGGCCACACAGAGGTGGGCCTGCTGCCTCTGACATCCTCCCCACCCCTTGCTGGGTCAGCAGGAAGCCAGTTCTAGAGGCCAAAGCCGGTCCTCCTTCCTAAGCCTGTCCTGTGCCTCAGGGCCTGTCCTCAAATACTGCTCACCTCTGACCCACTAAAATGAGTCAAGTGCAGACACTTCTCTCAAGATTTACTGAAGGACAAAAAGAGTCTGAAAGACAACTTTCCAAAGTGCAAATGGCCACTATGATTTATTTAATGAAGGACAGCAATGCTCAAAATGGTAGACAATGCTGAAATTATTTACAATAACTCGATCTTTTCCAGTGCAGACCATGGGGTGGTAGATAATGCTGGATGTAGACCCAGAAGATAAAACCCCCAGATCCAGCTCTAACTGCTGGGCAACCCTGGGCACAGCACTTAACTTCTCTGTGCTTCAGTTTCCTCATACAGAGTGAAAGGGCCTGCTCAACTCCTTCTCAGGACTGCTGCAAGGCTCAAGAGAGATTACGTGGAAAGTGCTTTGAAAATTCTGTAGTGTTTTTGCAAACGTTGCTTTTTACTATTTGCATTATTTTACTCTGCTTTCTTACATTACATGTAAAACAAATTCGCCTTTCCTAAGAAAATACCACCCGAAGATGAACGGTCAGCCAGGTAAGAGAAGTCAGCTCGGGACCCGGACCAGTCCTCTCCCACCCCGTCAAGTGGGTGATCCAAAAGTGAAGATAAGAAGCCCAGAACTGAATGTCAGTGCAGAGTGAAGGCCACTCATTCGATCGGAGCAACGACTTCATTTTCTGTGCTAGACTCTGGGCAGGCAAATAGGGTGAAGATGGTAGAGGCTGGCACCAACGCAGTCATAATAGTAAGGAAAAGAAAGAGACAATGCGACTGTCGAACCCCAGCTAAAAAGCAGGAGGGAGGCAGGGAGCTGGGCTGGGAACACAAACAGGTTTAGTGCTCAATCCAAAATCACAGTTGTGAAAACCACATAAAACGCCATCTGGCCTCCTGGATCGTGTGGAGCATTAAGCGGAGGCTGCCTTCCAGGACACATGTTCTCTCTGCTCCGAGAACAGCTCTTCTCGTTACCCAATCATCTGTGAAAGCGCTTGGCCTGTCCCTCCGCCGCTGGTGCCAGGATCGCTCTGGATACCAGGAGGACACGGATGGCCAGCCGAGGACAGGCGGGGCCTCTTCTCTTCCTCCAAGATTGTTTGCTATGACCATGTCTACCTTCCTCTTGCTTTAAAACATATGCACAAGTACAGCAGACAATGTTCTGGAAATTTCTGTGTGGGCAGTAAAATATCCCCAAGATGAAATTGACCAGTCCGACCATTTTTTGGTGTTCAAGTTGCTGGCACTGAAGTATGTTCACACTGTTCGGTAACCATCACCACTATCCATATCTAGAACTTTCTCATCATCGAAACCTGAAACTCTGCACCCTTTACCCAGTAACTCTCCATTCCCCTCCCTCCTGGTAGGCTCTAGTCTGCTTTCTTTGTCTGTGAATTGGCTTATCACGTAAGTGGAATCACACAATGTTTGTCACTTCGTGTCTGGCTTATGTCACTTAGCATGTCTTCAAGATTCATGCTACATGCTGTAGCCTGTGTCAGAATTGCATTCCTTTTTGTCCTTTAAATCACTGAATAATAGTCTATTGTATGTATTTACTTATCCACTCACTCACCAGAGCTCTCTGGAAACCAGATTTTGTCTAGTACAGCTCACCATTTGCCTATCAGACCATGAGGCATCAGTTCAGATCCAGAAACACACAGGAAATCGGTCACCCTCGTGAACCCCCTCCCAGCCACTGGGCAGAAGGGCCGGAACCATGGGCTCACCAGACACGATCCCTATTCCCGCCACCTCACACAGTGCCCAGGACAGGACAGGCACTTCATAAATGCTTCACAGAGGAGTAAGTGAACCCTGAGAACACCTTCTTCTGAAGACTGCGCCTACTCCTTTAAAACACTGTAAAAAAATACCATTCAGAAAGATGTCCCTCTAAGAATCCTCCCATTCTTTTGGGGGGAGCAATTTTTTGAAGACAGAAGTTATTTGAAAAGCCAAGCTAAGCATCGGTGTGCAGCCTTGGACTGACCATGGGACACGAAGTCAGAATTTAAGGGTTCAAATCCCGCTCTGCCCCTCAGTTAAGTGATTGGCCCTCTCTGAACTCCAGTTTCATCATTTGTAAACTGGAAGTAACAATCATTGCTTTTACGAGTTATTCTGAGAATCAAAACCCCCAAAACTAAAAATTAGTAGAGTACAGTCCACACAGTTTAGTTCAGGTAGGTCAATTCCATTTGCTTCAGCACACAGATACTCAAAGCAAGGGGGTCCAACCCTCAGCTCACAGGCCACATGCAGCCCGGCATGGCTGTGAACGCGGCCCAACACAAAATCATAAATTTACTTGAAACATTATGATTTATTTTTTTGTTTTTGTTAGTGTTTGTGTATTAAATCCATGGCCCAAGACAACTCTTCTTCCAGTGTGGCCCAGAGATGCCAAAAGTTGGGCAGCCCTGCGTGCTAAGAAACCAGGAAGTAAATGAACTCCCCAAAGAGCACTTCCAAGGTGGTAAGAGCACTTCCAAGGTGGTGAGAGCACTTCCAAGGTGGTGAGAGCACTATGCAGACTAAGGACAAGACTGTATGGAAGAGAGGCAGGGTCATGCAAAGAATGTGGGAGAGATGAGATGTGACAGGGCCCTTTAGGGATGCAATGGCATGAGTTCACAGGGGTGAGGGGGGATGGAATTCTAGGCCAGTGACATAAAGCTGAGAAAGATGAGTGAAAACCGGCAACTAGACGGGAAAGCCAGGTCACCTTTGCCAAGCAAGGACTCTGTCCCTAACCCAACATCACAGGTATGTCACCAACGTATGGGGCCAGGAGAGGACCTCGAGTCTACAAGCTGTAGGGAAGGACCCTCAGTCAGAAAAGTTACCTTAAAACTGCCTCATGACCCAGCAATTCCGCTCCGAGTATACTTACATAGAAACCCAAACTCTAATGTGGAGAATGTATGCACCCCTTTGTTCGCTGCACTGTTATTTACAGTAGCCACGATGCGGAAGCAACCCAAGGGCCCAACAACAGATGAGTGGTGCGTACATACAGTGGAATAGGTATATACTCAGCCATGAAAAGAATGAAATCTTAACACTTGAGACAACTGGATGGACCTAAAGGGCATTATGCTAAGTAAAATAAGTCAGCCAGAGAAAATCAGATACCACGGGATTTCACTTCCATGTGGAGTCTAATGAACAAAGTAAAAGAACAAACAAAACAGAAACAGACTCCCAGAGACAGAGAGCATCTGTGTCTCTGATGGTGGACAGAGGGGAACGGGGCTCGGGGACAGAGGGGATTAAGAAGTGCACATTGATAATTCCAGAACAGTCACGGGGATGTAAACTACAGCATAGGGAACACAGTCAATAACACTACATGGACTATATACGGTGCCACGTGGGTACTGGAAATACCAGGGGGGAAACACTTCGTAAATTATATAATTTCCTAACTGCTATGCTGTATACCTGAAACTAATGCATAATAAAACTGCGCATAAACTGTAATTGAAAACTGAAGCATTTTCAAAAGCCCCCAGGACTCACCCTGGTGCACCTGTGCAAACCTGATCTTCTCCCAACCGCACCTTTGTCTGGACCCTCATCCCCCACGTTCAGGTTACCCCATCCCTCCGACCTCTCTGCTTGCCCCTGGTGCTCTCTCAAAATCATGGAACTTCAGAACTCTGAGTCAGGGATGTCCCCAGACTTCCCGAGGGGAGAGGCTTCAGCCGGCGGCACAGATTCCAGTCACTTCCTTCTAAATGGGGAACGCTGTGTACAACACCTACCCACCCCTTGTTCTCTGCCCTTAGGGTACGTTTCCCAGTCTGTACCAAAAAAATGTACCATTGGAATTTCCTTCCCCAAAGCCAGAGGTCCTAAGAGGAAATGGAGCCCAGTTCAAGGAGTAAACTCGAGTGCCTCCAGCTGGAAAACACCCAAACACAGACTGATCACAGGCAAACCACCAACCTACCCCATGACCAACACTAGGCTAGTACGAGGGGTAATGAGAGGCAGAGAAGTCGCTGGGAGGTCCAGTCTGAACCAGAACTGTCCTAGGCAAACCTGAACTCCCAAAGCAAAGCCGTGCCCAGAATGAAGTCCAAAAGAGGTCCCTCGGGCAAACCCAGTACACCCCAAACCAGACGGGAGAGTTTTTCTAAATATTCTTAACAGGTATCTGTCTTTCCATTAGTTCAAGTCCCGGAAAAGTAACATTTCCAGAAAGGACTTAAGAAAACCCTAAGTAGAATCCTCTCTCTGATGACCAGAGAGTTTCTGGAAAGTTCCCGTCACCTCCTTCAAAGGCCCCACCATGCACCCAAATGCGTAGCCATCTTTTCAGGTGTTTCTCAACGTGAATTGAAAATGCCACTTAACGAGACATCGAATGGGACCTCGAGGGGTGGGAATTAGTTTCATTTCATTATTTCAGGAGGTATGGCTCCGCGATGAAGAGTTCCCTGCAGCTTCCTTAAGTCTCACCACAGCCCTTTCTCACCGCCCGGTCTCCACGCGTCTCGCTGGCCCTGCGTCTGCATCACACAAGCTGATTCGAGCAGCTGACGGCTCAGTTGCATTACGCATCCATTAAGAAGCCGACTGAACTGACCATCTGTTGGATTGAAGGGTCTAATTCATTCAGGGAAAACGTTCAGCCGATGGTGTGCATAAACACTGAACGTGGGGAGCTATATCTAGTGTTTGGAAAGGGGAGGATTTCTCCGCATTCCAAATAAAGGTTTTTAATGTGTCTACGCTTTGTTACTGTATTTACGTCTTTGCTGAGGAGACAGACTACTTCGGGCTCTAACTCTCTGCCATCTTTCTCCATGAGGGGGAGGAGACGGGCATATTGAAGAAAACATCAGAGCAGACGACAAGCCTGGACTCCTAAGAACAGGTCCTTTCAGAACCGGTCTCAACCCTTTTCCTCGGCCGCACCTCTGGCCAGATCTCCCTCCCTGTGCCCAGCACGACAGGCCTGGAAGAAAAAATCCAGTGTTTTAGATGGAAAAGCAATGCCGTCTGTGTACCTGATTCGGTTTTACGTTGTTCAAGGGCGGCCTTGTTAACTCTGACTCCTTAAGGAGACCAGTCAGCTCCCTATTTACACAGCAATTCATAAAAAGGAAAGAGAGACGTTGTAAAATTCTCAGCAGAGAGCTACCCTTCTAATGCAAAGATCTGAGACGAAGACTATGCAGATGAAGGGTCGAGGAAATTCTCATGGATAGCTGCACTCAGATCCTTTGGGTCTTTCCTTGAGAACAGAGTGGGAGGCGAGGGGAGGGGAGAAGGAAGGGGAGGGGGGAGGGGAGGGGAACTGTCACAGATCCTCTCCCTTTATGACCCGGAGTGAAATGGGAGCCCAGGGACTCTGGGGGAGGTTGCCAACATAACTGCACTGCCTTACATTTCTATGGTTCCTTTCTCTGAAAAAAACTCCACGTGTTTTATGAACCTTGCCAGAGACTTCCTGTCCACAGCCCCTCAGGATACAAAACAGGGCCACCATTGTGGTCTATATTCCTTAAAGGAAGAACTCAAAAACAGTCTAACCGCCTTATTTCTCCAGGGGACGCTGCTCCTGGGGAATGAGAGTTAACCTGCGAATTCAAAGTGAGGCTTCTTCCAAGAACACAGATCAGAATGACTCGTTCAGTTTGGTGCATGTTCCCACACAGAAAAATAAAAAGAACGAAGTCTTTCTTCTTTACTGCCGGCTTTTACCCCAAGAATCTCTTCACTGCTAAGAGCCGCCCACTGGTTATAAGGCCGAATTGTACCTGGAAAGACCCTGAAGCTGCTCACGCTTGGGGGACTTGGTAACCCCCCCAAGACCTGGGCACACTGTTCATCTGCATCTAGAGCAGAGTCCCACCCCGCAACCCTCCAAGGCAGCCCCCTGCCACCCACTCCCACAACACGGACGCAGCTCAGCGAGTCCTCAGTCCCCAAGGTCACCTCTGCTACCAACTCTCCAGAGTGAGGCACCACCAACAGGGATCAATCAGGAGGACGTCGCCTTGCCGAAACAAGAACGAAATAAAAGAGACAACCCAAGCAGAAGACAGAGAGGAAACAAGGTTTTTCTTAGCCCCGGGGACAGGATTATGAAAGATTAAACACACACACACAGAAGGCTTGAGTCAAAAGCCTCTCTAAATTACATTTCTCGGATCTTATTCTATTAGCTTTGTGCCACAGTTATTAAACAGCAAAGGTAATGACTCCATTCTGCAGGTAACCCAATACTGAACATGATTGATAAGCAGGAGCTGAGTTTTCAAGAAAACTCTGAATGTCTAAATTCAAGAGCCAGGACGAGGCAGTCGGGCCACCTGGTAAATGGCCTGCGGGCGGGATGGGGCTGTGAATGTTTCATTAGGAAGAAGCCGGGCGGTGACCACAACGCTGCTGGGACCGGCAGAGAACCGAGCGGGGCTGGAAAGGGACATGTGCTGCAGACACAGGCCTGGTTCACTCCATCGACCAAGACCTGTCCGTCATCCCCAGAACCCCTGAAGCACAGGAAGTGGTGCTCAAAGATGCTCCCTCGAGGCAAAGCCAAAAGGAGGGCTTCTGCTCCACCCTGCAAACCAGGTGCCCTGAGGCAGTAAAAGGTTTTAACAAGTTGCAAAGTTTTGAAAATGACGCCCAATGATCAGGTTTAAAAAGTGGCTGGAAGGAGAGCTGGCAACCAGGCATCACTGCACGAAGATCGGCCACTTCCAGTCTCCTAGGATTTCCACAGGGAGTGGAGCCACTGGGCCCCTGCCCTGCAGGGCAGTCAGGACAGAGAGGATGGGAGGCCCTGGGCTTGGCCAGTGACTGCTCCACACTCCTGGCCCCTCAGCCTCCAAGTACCTACCACTCTATGCACCCAGGACTGAGACGTCACTGTCAAACACGGGGTTTGGAAGGTCTCTAGAGAGCACATTACAGATCCATTTGAACAAATATGCCACTGACAAGGTTATTAGTAACTTTAGTGCAAATTCAATTTAGTAGGTCTGCTGTCTTCCTAACATCTTCCTGGGGGTGGTGTTTTGATGGTGGAGAAGGGAATGGGTTTCGTACCCAGTCTTGCACAGCTCTAATCTATCCTCTAGGCAGCCCAGGAAGGTTTGTTCAAAGTGAACTAGGTCTTATCTCTGCCCTGTTTAAAAGCCTTCAACAACTTTCCATTGCTCCTAGGTAAAGAGCTTCCAGGCCTCCTGAGCCCTGGGAGACCTGGTCTGGTTCTCTGTCGCTCGACCCTGGTCTCCAACCAGTCTGCCCTCCCAGCTCCTCCCCCCCTCCCCAGTACCCTTCCTCATGTCCTCACTCCCCGAGAGCAGGCCTCATCACCTGCTCTGTCTCATACGCGCTCCGGGGGTTGGCCATGAGCACTGTCTCAGTCATGGTCAAACATCACATCCTCAACAGAGCAGGCATTATCTGCTCTGCATCTGACAGGTCTTCGTCACTAATCACACTTGTAATTTCTCCTCAAATATTTCTACCACGACAAGAACCGTGTTTCACCTGGCATACAGCCTGGCTCATACCAGGTGCTCAGTGATGTAGCAGGTGCCCAAGAAACACTCATCAACTGAACGGGACTTGGGCCCAGCCAGGGCAGCACAGAGGCCCGAGGACTTGGGAACAGCAAGACAGAGCCACCAGGAATGGAGGAGGAGGAGGAGAAAGGAATGTGGAATGGCACCGAAGAGAAACTTGATCTTCTTTGAATGATTTTCCCTGATTTTGGCTAAATATAATACAGCTCAGATTTCATTCAATTCAGCTATTTTTTTGGTGCATTTACTCTCTGCCGAGTGTGGTAGACTGCTGACAAAAAAAAGTCCTCGATGATTCTCTTCCCTGTACCCCTGCCCCTCTGTGATGCGACTTTGCAGCTCCGCCTAACTTTACTATACTGCCTAACTTTGTGGCTGACTGGCATTTCTTCCTCAGCTGAGCCTAGGAAACCCTTTCAATTATTAGGGAATTAATTAGCCGGAAAAACAGGAGAGGTTTTTCTAAGGGGAGGGCGGCTACCTGTATGTTCAATCCAGGCTACTTGTCGAAAGGAGAATGTGTCATATCTCCTGACGCTGCTCCTTCTCCTCGTTGGTCTTTTGAATGAACTGAGAAAAAGCAGAGCATAAACTCCCAACTCTCCTGCAGAACAACTGCCAACTTGGAACCTATCATCCCATAAAAATAATTTTAATTGAACACCCTCCCAACCTCCAAAAAAAGAAAAAAAATTCAGAAAGATGGAAAAGGAAAGCCCAAGCTCTAACTATGCAGTTATCCAAGCAGGGGGAAAGACTTCGAGACTACAAAAATTCATCTGAGCCACAACTTAAGTTAGAGATTTCCACCTTTGATGTTGCATACCGCTGCTGATGACACCAATTAATTAAAGTGGGTGCATCTGGTTCCTTCTAATTTTCTGCTATCAGGCATAAAGCAGCGCTAATAAATGTTTATCAGATGATGTTTTCCAAGTCTATGCACTTGCTGAGGAGAAAATCACACTACTACTAATTGAACAGGGTAATAGCAGGGTTCTACCGCCTCTGGATTTTTCCGATGAACCTTCTTCTATCCAAGGGACAGAAGAGGCTTTCACACCCCACTCCACAACCAGATCTGTGGTTAAACAAAACACAAGTTCACTGTACTTCATGGCAAAGGTTGCCTGGCTTGATCAATTAATTGTGGTGAGGACTCAGAAATTACTGATGATTAAGAGGGAAACATTTTAATCTAACAGCTTTTATATGTAAATCACATCTAAAAAGGTAGCCCAAATCACAGATGTCACCAAATACAATGGCACTCATGACACTAAGTGACTGTGTCACATACACGGCAGGTACGAAAAACAGTTGCCCCGTCTGGATTAACTCTCCTCTTGTCAATAAATGCCCCCTTCTAAAACAACAACAGAAAACGAGGCATCAGGTNCATGGCAAAGGTTGCCTGGCTTGATCAATCAATTGTGGTGAGGACTCAGAAATTACTGATGATTAAGAGGGAAACATTTTAATCTAACAGCTTTTAATATGTAAATCACATCTAAAAAGGTAGCCCAAATCACAGATGTCACCAAATACAATGGCACTCATGACACTAAGTGACTGTGTCACATACACGGCAGGTACGAAAAACAGTTGCCCCGTCTGGATTAACTCTCCTCTTGTCAATAAATGCCCCCTTCTAAAACAACAACAGAAAACGAGGCATCAGGTATCCAGGAGAGCACAGGGAGGTGGGTGAGAATCAAGACTTTTGGGTTGTTCTTGTGGCTGTTCACTATTGGGGGGGTTGTAAGTGTGACTTCACAGACCTACTCCTGTACGTTATCTTTCCTCCTCGAAATACCAGGACGCTGGGCATCCACTTCATGGACTCATTGCTTAATCTCTTCAGGACCCTGTCACCCATCTTCACATGCCTTCTGTCTGGGAGATGCCCCGGCCCAGGGGTCCCCCACTGTACGGCAAGACTTCACCTCGGACAGACCCCACCCTCGTTCTTTAGGAGACACATCCCCAGGTGCTTCCCCCAGGAGGGCTGTGTTCTCCAGGGAATTTGCTCACCCCTCTTCGGCATCCACTGTAATCGCTGAACGAGATTATATTCTGGAGACATTTAGAACAGATTCTTAAATTGGAAGCAATATTATCCTGAATCCATTTATGCTGCCTATTTTCCTGTCTTCCATTGGTTGCTAAGGAGATTGGTGTGAAATGGGGTCCCTGTCCTAAGGGGTTAATAATTTCACACTGCTCACACTCCATAGAAGTCATAATGTGCTGTGTGTGAAATCACATTTAGTGGCTCTGAAAATGATTATGACGCTCAGAATGGAACATTATGGCTTCAGGTGAGAGATAAGTAGCAAGAGCAGACGGACCCCTCTAATACACAAAAGTTCTTCCCAGGAACAATGCGCGGTGCTAAAGCAGAGTGGTGGGAGGGAGGGCACGTGAAAGAAAACAATTTGGGACGTGGAAATTGACTTTGTCGGTGGGATTTCTAGCTGTTTCCTTCTCTTAGCATTCCTTTTATTTCTTTGTAAAACCTCTAATTGCATGACTGGGATGCTCAAAAGAGAATTATCAAACCCCAGAAGCTGGTGGGAAAAGAAAAGATGGGGAGATGGGGGGAGCAGCTACTTTGCAACGAAATTCCTTCGTTACAGTGGGGAATCCCTCCCTCTTCCCCAGGCATGTTTCGGTGAAGAGACAGACATTCAGAGAGCCGCAGATCAGAGGCTCTGCATGGTAACGGGATCGCTCTGCACTGAGCTGAAAGTGTAGGTCCACCCAAAAGCAAGACAGAATCATCTCTGAGTCAGCCTGGAACATACAGCCAAATCCCAGTAACTTGGGGACACGTGGAATGGACCGGACCCAGCCCACAGATGGGCACCCAGCTGAGCTGAGACCAGCCCTGGAGCAGCAGACCCTAGCTGAGTCCCAGACGAAGAAGCAAGAGTCAGTGACGATCATCGCAAGGCGCTGAGGTCTGTGGTGGCTCATTAGGAGGCGCTGTGTGATGGCAGATAACCAGTGACTATTTCGCTATTTCATTGCTACTGGGTTGGCCAAAAAGTCTGTTTAGTTTTTCTGTAAAACTAAAAGACGCGTTTCACTTTCACCAATAACATTACTGATCTGGTTATTTTGAGTATGTGAGCTATCTCCACTATTGGCTTCTAGTGGGTAGAGGCCAGGGGTGCTGCTAAACATCTTCCAGTGCACGAGACAGCCCTACAGCAAAGGATTATTTGGCCAAAATGTCAATTATGCCAAGAGACTTTATGAACCACTTTTGAAGTTCCATCAGTCACAGCACCTTCTCCATAAACTGCACAAATCTTTCTGTGCATTTCAGTTGTATTTTTACCTTTCTTGAATAAAGAATACTATGTCAAAAATGTTGCCTGTTTTCTTCCATCTTCAACAATAGAATGGCTGCACAAATGTTCACCCAATTTTGGTTTTTTTTTAACGCACTGCTGAGATGACAGCTGTCACAATACAATCTAACAAAATTGTTTCGAATGAAGTTAAAGACAACTAAGCATTGCTAGAGTCATCCCATGGAAAAAACTAAACGAACTTTTTGGCCAACCCAGTAAAGACCAGGCTTTGCACCTAATACTTTTAGAAGTACACAAATGAAGTAAGAGATTCCACACAACACAGGATTCCCCAAAGATCCACGTCCTCGGTGGGTGACCTAGAAAAGACGCCCACCCCACAGAAGGACACTACAGACAGACACACCCAGCTCAGACTTGCCTCCAGGCAGAGTGGATGAAATTAAGGAAGTCTCATCTCACTTTCGGAGGTGAAGCCAGAGTTTACACCCCTGGTGCATCCAAAAAGCCCCTCAACATTTCCTTGTAAGAGATCCTCATTCCTTACCTACCGTATCCCAGCTACCCGGAAAAATAAAAGCTAAATACTTTCTGGAAGACGGTCCCTTAAAAGCACAACACAACACAACGGTGTCCAAGAGATAAAATAATAAGGAATATAAATCCCAATAAAAAAATTACTGAATTAGTCCATCAACAGAAATAAATCTTTTTAAAAATATCTGCAAAATAAGCAAGGTGCAGAAAATGCATACTGTATATAGAAAGTTTGAAATGAGGCAAAACTAAATAATATTTACATGCATAATAGGTGGTAAAAACTATACTTATATGAAGGGGTTGTTGCCACTAAATTCAGAATAGAGGTCACTGAGCGGTAGAGGCAGGGAGGGGCATTGTGTACGGGGCTTCGAAACACTATGTAATGCTCCCTTTTTTAAGTTTGGTGGCGAGTGCATGGGTGTTCTTTTACTACCGTTCTTAAACTTGATATTTATCTATCTAGAAACACTTGTGCACACATACTTTATAATAACAATAAAAGTAAGAGAAGCCGCAGAAGCCCCACCTGCCCGCAGCCCAAGTCGGGCACTCTCAGCAGCAGCCCCTACCTCACCGGGCCAGCAGGCTTCCCGCAGGCCCTCGGGTGGCTTCCGCTCTCCACGGAGGGGGAAAGAAAAGGCAGGCGGTCCGAGGACTTTGCCGGCCAGGGTGTGGGCAGCAACACTTGATCAAGAAAGCGTCTAGGATGTTGAGAATTGATTACTTGGGGAGGAATGAGACCAGCCAGGTTTTTAAAAAAATAATTATATATATTTTTGTATTTCTTCTTTATTGACTGATTTCAGAGAGAGAGGGGAAGGGAGGAAGAGACAGGGAGAAACACCACTTTGTTTTTCCACTTACTGATGCATTCGTTGGTTGATTCTCTGTGCACCCTGATCAGATGGAACGGCGACCTTGGCACATCGGGACAATGCTCTGACCACCTGAGCTACCCGGCCAGGGCAGTAACAGGTCCACGCTGCCCTGCTTCATACACGTAGAATAAAAGATCAGATACGTAGCCACCTTAGTCTCCATGTGAAACCTGAGGAGCCCCCACACTCTGCCCTATGTGCAGGAGGGCCAAGGCCACGGAGAGGAAGGAAAAAGAAGACCCCGCCCTTGGCTTCCACTGACCAGGATTCAGACACATGCAGCTCAGAGAACCTGGGGCGTCTCACTGCCCAGCACGGCCCCACGAACGGACTCAGTGGTGACATTTCACCCTTCTCCCCAGTTCCTCCAAGCGCCACTGCTCCGTGGGCTTGGCTTCATTGGAGCGGGCCGGCAGATGTGGTTAAGAGGAAGCCAGATTCTGAACAGAAGGAATCAGGAGAGAGCTACTTCATGGATCAAAATACTCCCTAAAGATTCGGTGAGTCTCCATTTTAGAGGAGAGAAAGCAGAAAGACGAGCTAACTTTCTGAGGGCCGAGCAGCAAGCAGGTGGCAGAGCTGAGGACGGATCTCACAGCCTGGCACACTGGTCCCCGGTACAAGGTCCCCTTCTTTGGAGGAGAGGAAGAAAATGTGAGAAAGACACCAAAAACACGTATAAAAGGCTAAGGCTAGGGGCAGACAGGAGGCTCAGATACGATGGGGATTCCCATCACCAATTTTTATCTTCATCGTTCCCTCTAACAAATTAAGATTTATTAAGCATGCTATTTTCCACCCTGGACTTCTGGGGAGAAAAAGAAATTACTGATTCAGGAATGTAATTGCTCATGCCAAACAGAGAAAGCAGGGACCTGCCTTTATGTCAAGCCTATCGATTTAGGCTTGAAATTCTGAATGCGGAGTAATGACATAAATGAGCTCCGGAAATGATGGGCGGTATAAAATCCGAAGGACACTTAATGATGTCCGTGGCTTGAAAAGGGGACATTTGGGCAGCCAAACCAGTGAAAAAAGATGAGTCCACAGAAGCAGACAATCGTTTTGAAATGAGTCCCACTGACGGATCCTCTAGGAAGAGGAAGCCGACGACACACAGTGAACAATGCAGGTAAAATTGTTCTCTTCAAATGTATCCGTGGTATAGTCTGCAGTGTGGTTTCCACGGCCGTCCTTAGGGAAAATTACAGCCCTCTAATGTGGGTACAGATCCTCCTCTTGTCACTACCCTACCCCCCTTTTCCCCTAACCCTTTTAAAACAATTTTCCTGCCTGCCCACTCCTCCCCAGCCCCAGTATTTAATAATTTCACCCCACCCCTTCCTACACTCTCTCTCTCCACACTTCGCCGTGAGCCATCGGTAGACAGGAGATGCCAGCAAAGGGTGAGAGTGTTTGCAGAAGGTTGTGACAGGAGATGAGAATCTATGACAGACAATTGAGGGGCAGGGATGGTGGGGATTTCATCCGAAATCCGAAGAGCTGGTTCTTCCAACTCCCACCTTCCCAGAGATTCTGCTCCAGGCGCCGCCCCACTTCCAGATCACAGCAGCAGCAGTGTCCACATGACTGCACCCCGAAACGGTGTTGCCCCAAAAGGCACTGATATTGTCAGCAGAGAGAAAAGAGAGAGAGAGCGACTTGTCAGAATTTTTATGCGCTTTCTTCTTACTTTCTTTTCAAGTGGCCAAGTGTCTTCCTGAGGTGGGCGGGGAACCTCCTAAATTAAATCCCGTAACAACACCTCATGTAAGAGAAGTTCTGGCCTGGGCAGGGCCAGGATCTGCAGCCCGCAGGCTGAGCCTCCGCCGGGCACACTCCCCCTCGATGCGGCCCCAGGGCACCTCCCAGGGGGCCAGGGAGGCTCAGAGATGCAGGTGAGCCCGTGGGACAGAAGCCCCCAAGGCAGCCACGTGGATAACAGTCAGACCTAGAGGCAGGTGTGACTTAGGCAAAGAGGTAGGCTGGGCTGCAAAAAAGTCTAAAATTCTGTCAGAACTGAAAGTCCCAAACTCACTTCCCATGTTGCATTTGTTTTCTGGGGCTGTCATAACAAACCACCATGAACTTGCTGGCTTAACACAATAGAAATTCATTCTCTCACAGTCCTGGGGCCAGAAGTCCAAGATCAAGGCTGTCCATGGGGTTGGTTCCCTCCAAGGGGGGATCTGTCTATGCCTCTCCCTTGTTTCTGGTGGCTGCTGGCAGGCCTTGGCGCCCCGCAGCTGGCAGACACATCATTCCAATCTCTGCCTCCACCATCACAAGGCCTTGTCCTCTGCGTGTCTATGTCGTCCCTGTCTCTTTTCAAGGACACTCATCGACTGCATTTAGGGACCCATAATGCAGGACGGTCCTTACCTAACTACATCTGCAAAAACCCTTAAGGTTCCAGATAAGGTCACACTCTGAAGCTTCAGGTAGACAAATCTTTTTTGGTGGGCCACTATTCAGCCCACCACACACGGACCACAGCAGCGGCTCACCTGCACCAGGTGTACAAAGCAGGAACTGGTGAGGGTGACCAACTGTCCTAATTGGCTCAGAACTATCCCAGTTTTCACACTAAAAAGTCCTGTGCCCCAGGAAACCCCTGTTGCAGGTCAACCGGATGCTTGATCAGCCTAGTGCTGGCTCAGAGAGACCTGGGTTTACAATGCGGTGTTTACAGAGGAGAAATTAAAACGTCAAATCAGGAGGAGGTTACAGGAATGGTGGAGACACCTGGACCGAGTGCCCAGACCAGTTCGAATGTCAGATCTGATCCTCACGGACTCTGGTTTCTGAGCGACGACTCAGACTTTTGGGCTTGCACAGCTGTCCTCACAGCGCACCTGGACACATGGCTTCTTGCATGACCAGAGGTGGGAGGGGCAGGAAGGATGCTCAAGGGGTCACATTCAAGGGCCTTGAGTTCCTGTCTTTAACGTCACTCTTTAAGGATCTTCACAGCGATGAGAATGAGCTTTCAAATCTTTGTGGAGCACTAAAAACCTTCGCTATGAGAAAGACCTCAAAATGCTCCCAAAAAATCAGTATTAGGGCCGGTCTCCTGAATTCCTTCTTTTAAGCTCTATAAAAATGTCTCTTTTGACTCATAAATATCTGTCACTCCAAAACATGTAAGCAGTCGACATATTTATTCTCACCTGAAACATGAGGAATTTAAAAATTCCGTAGAATTTGCCAAGCCCTTGGAATCGGGAATACCCTTGGAAGGGCTGCCTCCAGCCCTTTTGCCCATTGTGATGCCCAGCACTTACATGCCACCCACAGTGCCCACTCTTAGCTGGCTCTCATGTATGGCTGAGCAGAGAAATCAGATACGCCCGTTTGCAGATAACTCCAGCTGAGCTTTTCTGCACACACCAACGTAAAGGTGAGATTTCAGCAAAGTGTCCATTTGCCTCCGAGACTACTGCCCTGAGAGAGGGTCACCCTTGATCCATCCAATTCATGGTTTATGCTTCTTGTATCTTCTTCAAAAAGCCATTCCCTATCTCCAAGGTCATAAAAATGCCTTTTTAGATCTTTCCTAAACTGTTCATAGTTCACTGTTCACATGTCAGTCCTTAGTCCACTTGGAGTTCATTTTCTGTATGTGTTGCAGTCGGAGACCCCAGTTCCCTGCTGCCGTCCTGTACAATTGCCACGCTGCCTTCTCGCACGTGCCCGCAGCGCCGTCCGTCACAAGCCAAGTCTCCCTGAGCAGGGGCCGGTTTCTAGCTCTCTATCCCGTTCCACTGGTCCGATTCTCCCGCCGTTATGCCACGTTATCCTCACCACTTTAGTTTGCAATAAATTTTCCTTTTCTGTCAACGCCTGTACGTCAATTTGAGAATCAGTGCATCACCTCTTCCCCCCGAATCGGTTGTAACTCGGGGGGAGCCGTGCTGGACCTTTGGAACACTCTGCAGAGAACCGGCACCTTACAATGAGGCCTCATGTCAGCATGAGCACCCTGTGGGCTCCCCGGTTTTAGAGTTCTTGATGTCTTCTGAAAAAAATGTTATAGCTTCCTCCATAGAGTTTTTGTGCATCATTATCAAACTATTGGTGAAGCCAATAAATGCAAGGTAATTGGGTAGACTGCCCTTGTATCCAGAAACCTTGATAAATTCTATTACCAAATAATTTATTTGTGAAGTGGAGGGGAGGGTGATATACAAAATCAGATCAGTGAATATGATAGGGCTTTTTTTTCTCTTCTTTTTTTAAGAATGAAAATCTGGCCCTGACCAGTGTGGCGCGGTCGGTTGGGCGTCGTCCTGCAGAGTGAAATGTTGCCGGTTTGATTCCCAGTCAGGGCACATGCCTGGGTTTCGGGTTCAATCCGCCACCTGGGGCACGCGCAAGAGGCAACAGATCAGTGTTTCTCTCTCACATCAATGTCTCTCACCCTATCTCTCCCCCTACCCCTCTCTCTAAATAAAGAAAATCGTGTGGGGGGGGAAGCACAATAATTTGAAACCAGCTGGCATGAGACAAAGAGCAGTGACTTGCATTTTCTTTGCACGCAACACTGACAGAACTTGGAGAAGCATCACAGTGCACTCCGGTTCTCCCCTTACCCCTCAGAAAAGACACCGTAACGGGGAACAAGCACCACATGCATGTTAAGCGCCAACACATTTGTCGGATTACTAATATACGTAACAATCCACCATGCGCAAGGCAGTGTGCTTTATGTACACTGTCACAACCAAGGACACCAATGACAGCGGAAGAAAGGGAAAGAAAAAGACTGGAAGGGCTGAGCATCTCTTTAAAACTGAGGTCGCAAGCTTAGCGTTCTTCGGGGATGGACATCATAATACAAATGCCAGGCACTGCTGTTTTATAACACAAGGGTGTAATGAAATACATCTTGAAGAGAGAAACAATGCACTATTGTGTCTAGCAAAGTTCGGGCCAAAGTCTCCGTTTTGCATGTGTTTGTGTTTAGAGAAATAAATCTGCCTTAACAATTCTTTAATCAGTGGCATAATAACTTAGAGGCTGCCATCTGTGAATTTAATCATCTAAATACTGGAGGGGGAAAAAAAAGAAAACTGAAGCTGATCCTCAGGGAAAAGCCTCAGCAGAAGAAAGCAAAGCCAAGGCGCACAGACTGTGGCTACAAGAAGACAAAGGCGCCGGCCGGCCCCTGCAGATCGGCCAACCCAGTTACTTAGCCTTCTGACATCTGTTAATGAATTGGGCATCTTTTTTTCCAAATGGAGTTTTGGGATCACCCAGACTGGTTCAGGGACTGATGCTTGATTCTAGGAAGAGAACGCTCCATGACAATTATTACGTATTTTGGGGAAATGGGTCTTGCAAGTCACGTGTCTCCCATGGGGTCCAGGAAGCCTAATAGTCTGTCAGGTCTTGGGCCAATTAAGCCAAGCTCCTGAGGGCAGGATGCAGATGAAATCAACATCGGGGCTGCCTCTCAGCCTTCCGTCCCCTGTGCCCGCCCCTCAGTCCTAGCACGCACTCAGTATGCAATCCGCGTTTGCGAGACGGGTGTGCATATGTCTTTGGAAAGCCCTGGATTTGCACTCTGAGAACTGCTCACCAGAGCGTGTCAGTCCATCAAGCATGCTAACCTTATTTCTGTAGCGTGGGGGAGAAGCCCTAAAATGCCAAGCACCCAAACCTAGAGCCTGATGGGGCACACACAACAGAAACATAACCTCAGATGCAGGCCCCTCCATTTTCCCTCCAGACCGGACCAAGCAAATGGAGATGGGACCCCGTGGGTAATTCAGAGGGATGAGCAGGTCAGAAGCAGGCACACATTATGAGGGTCCAGGCAGCTGCTCATCACTGTTAATAAAGGACAGCCTGCCCATCAGTGGTCCTCCTGCCAACAGGGCTGCAGCAGGCTCCTGAAGTCCCCTTGTCGTGACATCCCGTCGGCAGCCTGCCACGGGGCACTGACTACAAGCAAAGGGTGATAAGAAGAAGAACAACAAAAAGTACTTCCAGTATTAGCTTTGTGCCAAATGTGGTTCTGCTTTAACATACGTGTATGTATGAATGAATGAATGAATGGGATGAGGACCTCTTCCTGGCTGAAGCCCAAGCTCTGGTTGGAATGTTAGTTACACTGGTGTGGGGGTTACATGTGTCTACGAAAGGAGCATCTGGCTTCCACCCTTCTAAAAATTCCATCTCACTTGCAGAGTGAGACTCCGGAGAGTTCCGTTAGGAAATTACCCCCTCACTAGAG
The DNA here is from genome assembly GCF_014824575.4 of Sturnira hondurensis. NCBI lineage: Eukaryota > Metazoa > Chordata > Mammalia > Chiroptera > Phyllostomidae > Sturnira > Sturnira hondurensis. Next base: position 1,288,515 of record NW_028091156.1, on the reverse strand, counting down.
ACTGTACCTGGAAAAGAAATTAAAAAGTGAAGCCCAGGCAGATGGTTAAAGACTCTCCCTATGTCTCCTAAGAGTCAACAGGAAGCAAATTAAGTCGCTCTCACCAAGGAAATAGAAATGTACAGAAAGCAAAACTACAGCAAATCATCAAACCGAGCAGCCCCTGGTCTCTTCTTCCATCGGTGACTCTCACAGGTGGCTGGCTGTCTCCTACACCCTCTGCGATCTTGGTTTCTGTGCATTTAGGTACACGTATTACATAGGAGGAAGATAAGGCTCCCCAAAGACGAATACGAATTCATGACCGATCTGCCTGCCGGCATGACAACCAGCAGTAATACTGTGCCCTACCTGGAGTATTCCGTGCCCCAATCCAGAGATGATATCTGAGGAGTGCTGGCCACACTCATCAGTGACCAGGGCAGAATGACTTGAATGTGAAACCCAGAGACGGTGGGTGGCTGCCAAACTTCAGACTTTGCACGTAAAAAAGCCACCAGGAAATCCGAGGGTTAACAGCTGGGCCTGCATCCATTAGTCCACCAGTTATCAGTAAGTGTGCAGGGGGCCCTGCGTCCCAGTCCTGGTGGGCCAGGTGCCGAGGAGGACACAAGAAAGGAGAGCAGGAGACAAGTTGGCTATTGAGCTAACAACGTAAAAACAAAAATGTTGCATCTTCAGTCCATGAACCAAATTACGCCTACCCACTGTCGGGCGCTTGGGCCTGCCTTTGTTTAGGCTGAGTGCCTGCCCCACCCAGGCCCAGGAGAGAAGGACACCAGGTGATTAAGATGCCACCTGACGATGACTTGGTAGAGGGTCACTGTCAGGGGGCAACAGCAGATGTGTGAGAACTTCCTCTTCCTTGCCATTCACAGGGAGGAAATTCCACCAGGTGGTGTGAGTGAAGCTGTTAAGCAGATGGGCCTGGCTCAAAGTCTCACACTGAAAACAGCATGCTGTAGAGGGTCAAAGCCTTCTCACGGGTGGTTCCTTCCAGGTCCTCAGAAGAGCACGACGTTCTCATTTCCTTTCTTGCAGGTACCCGAATCCGAGACAAACTAAGGAACCTGCCTTGGGCCACACAGGGAGCTGGCAGCGGAGCTGAGATAAACCTCCAAGCAGCTGCCATGGCCCTTGGCCACAATCCGCTGAATCCCACCCCTGGGGGGGCCTGAATGACATTATGTCCTTCAGTGACAGAAGGCACCAAGAACGTGACCTGCTTGCAGCCAGCTAGCATGGTGTCCTGATTCTGTAGGTAGAGCTTCCACTGAGCTCCCTGGGCCATCACAGGGCCCACTGGGAGAGGCCAATTTTGCAAGTCAACTCCAATCATGTTCTTACAGTTCGTCTTCACGCCCCGCTCATCAGGCCCTCCCCTAGCCCCACCCTACCCCCCCCACCAGGAGCAGCAGGGGGTAGGACCCCTCCCCCACCAAAGGCAAATCAGCAGCATCCTATCCCCTCCCTGACTCAGGGCTCTCCAATTGTACTCCACCCTCAAGAAAACTGGAGAGAAAACTCATCCTTTTTAAACAGATCTTTTTTTGTAGTTATTATCAACAGGGCAGAGTGTTTCTTAACATTGCAAGAGGTGTATCACCAGCTTCCCAGTGGGTGAAGTGCACAGTCAGTTGGCCGGGTTCAGTGAACGCCCGCAGGCTTCTTACTGTCCCTCAGTCGCAAGGTGCTCACTTCCTTGGCCTCTTGCTTCAGAAGCCAGACAGCTACTCTGAGGAGGGCATTTATGGTCACCGGAACTGCCCCTACTGCCCTGCCCATTAGCAACACACAGGCATTCTGGTGACTGGGCCCAGTCCCTGTCCCAGGAAGAGACGCAGGGGCAGTCCAGTGGGGCCAGGGAGAGAAAACAGGGGAGGGCACCTGTCATTTCTACTCAAGTGCCGTCACCTGGATAGACACTAATGAGGGCTACGCACCAACCAGCTGGACCCAAAAACCAGGAGAGCTGAGCTGAGAAAGGCCTTAAGAAACCCTCCAGTCCGGTGCCTCTTCTTCTAGCGATAAGGAGAGTGAGGCCCAGGGCAGCTGCGTAACTTCTACCCCAAACTCCCACCGCTTAGCGGCACAGCCTACAGTCTATTATCTCCTCATCCATTACTGTTTCTACCACCCAAGTGTGCCCCACCCCCTGGGACAGCCTAGGTTCGGCAACTGGGGGACTCTGAGAGCAACATGACTAACACAGAGCTGGGGTGTAAAGTGAGGGCCACCTGTGATTTCAAGCAGCCCTGCTTTTGCCTTTAAGCCAGGGGCCCCATCAGCAGGCCAACGCCCAGGCGGGTCCCCACACGGGAAAGTGGGAACAAAGACAGGCCGAGCAACCTTGCAGACACAGGGTGAGTCAGCAGCCCTCACCCCCCACCCCCCGGTGACCTCTGCCTAGCAGATCCCCCCACCTGCGGGCCCCATCCGCTCTGATTTCACGCTGCCCTGAACACCTCGCTCTGTAGCTGCCCTGCGCTGTTATCCTTGGCAAACAGCAGTGTATTGTTACCCGGGGCCCTGGGTCAGACGCTGGGAGAAGACACTTGGAACGAAACACCATCGCTCCACACAGAGCAGGTGGAGTTTGGAAAGGGGCCAGTTGCTAATCACAGCGAGACAAACTTTCATTTAAGTCTCTGTGTTTTATGGTCCCCGTTTGTTTACCTGCTCACGTCTGCAGGTTAACAAGGAATGAGCTTTGATCCTGCTCCAATACAAACATGGTGTTGAGCTAAGGAAGCGGCCGGGGAGCTGAGCAGGGAAGGAGCCCCAGGCAGCTCTCCAGGGGACCCCAAGACTCCTCTCCTTGCACTTTGGCACCGGCAGGTCACGGCTCATGTGGCCCCGGGCAGCCCGGTGTAGTGGTTTATTTGTGTCGGTCCTGCCTCTCAGTGAGGTGGAAGCCAGCCCCCTAGAAGATGGGGCCCCATCTGACATCCGAGTACATCGTCACTCCTGAACACCAATGGGCAATGATAACAATAAGGAAATGACAATGAAAACAGGGAGGCAGGGGGAATAATTCAGCAGAGTCTAGAACAGCAGCCACATCAAGGTCCCTGGGACCCCAGGCCTGTGTCACCTGCAGAGACTGCGAAGAACAGAAACTTCCCACCAACAGCCCTGATGACAAACAGCTAGTCTTGCCCTGTGCCATCGGGGACATAGCCACATCGATGTTTCCAGCCCTTCAAACTACTGCAGAGTAAGACCAATCAGACCATGGTCCCCCAAAGAGCAACTCAACAAGGACAAGAACTTGGGGACAAAGTAAAGAAAGCTCATCTGTCTCTTCTCACTGGTTGAGAGGTGAGCTGAAACCATGTACTCACTGGACGTGGGAGAGACAAGCTGTGGACCCACCCGGGACCTACAGAGAGCCAAGCCCCTCACCAAGGACTTGGGCAGCGGGAGGAGATGAGCGGCTCCTCTCATTAGCACTGTAGCCCTCGGGCTCAGCCCAGGCCTCAGCCTCCTCACCTGCAAGACGAGACTGCAGGACTATGGGAGGGCGGAGGTCTCTTCCAAATTTAGCAGGGACACCTGCCTTCAAGTGTCTCGAGAATACGTCAGTCAGTTTCAAGTCTACAGTGAGACGTCATGCAGTGCTCGTGGGCCCAGGCACACAAAGTCCAACCAGGATTTGACGTCAAATCCCCAAACGTGGCTGATATTCCTGGGGTGCCACAGCAGTGAGCAGGAGTCCCAGACTTTCATAAATTCGTTGGCCATTAGGAGAGAAGGGATCATGGAGTTTGTGGATGAGAAAACGGAGACTCTGAGATGCCACATGGTCTGCTGAAGACCACAGAACTAGAAAGGGCTCATCCAAGCCCACAGACCCTCCCAGTACAGGAGGGAGCAGTGTAAGCAGCCAGGGACCAAGAAAAAAAAAGAAAGGAAAACCGACGTAGAGGGACTTAAGTGGCTCATTTAGTCTCTTTCTGCTTCCCCACTTCTACTTCTCTCCTTCTCAAGGACGTATTTCAATCACTAATTTGGAGGACCATGAAGAAGTGGGTTATGCAAAACCCAAGAAGCACCGTGTCTAACAATTGGCTGCTCCTCTGTGGGGAGAGGGGGATGAGGGGGGAAGAAAAAGAAAGAAGAAAACAGAGCTGCCATCTTGTTTTTAATAAAACAAATTTTTCATGTCCCCAGGTATTTTTGAATGTTTTGCTCCACAAGATGACTACATATATAGTCTGCAGCTGCCATAAAGAATTAAAAATTGCAAACTAATCAGACCAGGAAGGCCTCCAAGGAAACAAACTGCTTTCTTTCGTAAGCAAGCTTTGCAGCACTGTCTTGCGCTGCACCAAGCCCTGGGTCTGGTCCCTGCCCCCCCAGCCCGTGTGGATAGGGGGTGGTAAGAGGCCAGGGAATTGCACCAAGCAGGAAACATGCACGTGACCGGGACATGTAAAGGACTTCGGAGAGCGAGCGTGTGAGGACTGCCAGGGCCCTTTAAAAGGCCAACGCACAAGCCTCACCATGTTTCTGGTTTCCATCTAGATGGGGGGTCTCCCACAGTCCCCGTCATCAGCAAACTCCACGTGAGTCTGCAGAAACTTCTCCTCCCGAGGACACTGTCCGCAGTGAGGCTGGACCTATACCTGATTCGGGCGGGTCGGGGCAGGGATGGAGGGAAAGTTCTTCAACCTTTTCAACTGGGAAGAGTGTTTTTCCTTAAGAAACGTAACTGCTGTCTCGGAAGCCCATCGCCGGAAGGGTCCAGCAGCTGCCGACCTGAACGGGACATGAACTGCCTGTGGTTCCCCACATGCAGCCGGTCTTAGACGCACGGACACCACAGGGCGCTGGCCTGGGGGGGGCACCGAATCGGCTGCAAGAAAAACCCCACACTGTGTATGAACTGAAGTCAACCAAAGGGAAAAAAAAATTTCCTCCCCAGGTTCCTCTCCCCTCAGAACTAAGAACCTGCCGTCTTCACACGCGCTTTTAGCAACCCCACAAGCGTCTTTCGGCAGAAATTGCTCCGGCCTAGAAACCTGAGCTCATCAGTTTAGGCAGGATGCGTTTCAAAACTGAGTCGTCATTCAAAAAGAATGTGTTATTTTTCCCCTTAGCAAAAAGGAAAGCTCCCCCCTTCTCCCTTTGTTAATTTTCAGAGAATTAATTGCCTTTACCCTCACCCGGTAAAGCATGAGGAAATTCCAACATTTTGTTCTGGAAAGTTACAAGACCGGGTGAGTCCTGGTGCAGCGTCCAGCAGGAATTATTGTGTGACCTGGTGCCCCACACCACTCGTTTTCCTTATGTATGGTACACCTACAGCCTAAGAGTGTCTAAAACTAATCACACAAAAAACCACTGTTAAAGCAAATGCTTTAAAAAATTCATCTTCTCCATGAATATTTAATGATCTAAGAAATGCCTATAATGTTAAAGGAAAAAAGCAAAACTTAAATTATATATAGAGGATAAGCAAAAAAAATTTCTAAGTCAGTGTATGATTTAAGAATAGAAAAATTGAATGATCCTATAATTATTTTAAAAATTAGTGGTCAAAAATCGACAAAACAACAATCTCCATGTCAAAGTAGTCTTACAGGCAAATCCTACCAAATTTGATCAATCCAGTCTTATGAAAACTCAGAGAAGAGAAAAAACTGCTGTAATTTTTAAACCAAACCAGATAAGCTTGGTACAAGAATAGAAAATGATAGGCTACTTTCACTGGTGAAAAGAGATGTGAAACTCCTAAATGAAGTTCTAGCATACTGAACAATAATCACCACCACAGCATCCTGATGCAAATCATATAAGAATAATGCGACATCAGGAAATATCTTAACAGAGCTCCTCCATTAATATATTAAGGACAAAAATTATCATATCTTCAATTGATGTTTTTTTTTAAGATTTTATTTATTTATCTTAGAGGGGAAGGGAAGGAGAGAGAGAGAAATATCAGTGTGTATGGTTGCCTCTCATGTGTCCCCTGCCGGGAACTGGGAACTGGCCTGCAACCCAGGCATGTGCCCTGACTGGGAATCAAACTGCGATCGTGTGGTTCGCANGGTGAAAAGAGATGTGAAACTCCTAAATGAAGTTCTAGCGTACTGAACAATAATCACCACCACAGCATCCTGATGCAAATCATATAAGAATAATGCGACATCAGGAAATATCTTAACATAGCTCCTCCATTAATATATTAAGGACAAAAATTATCATATCTTCAATTGATGTTTTTAACAAGAACTTCATAAAATTCAATTCCCAATGACAAAAATTTTTAAATATTAGCAATCTGGGACAAAAATGTCCTTCTTTAATAAAAGAAAACCTATCTACGTCACATAGCAAACATCGTATTTAATGGTCAAATGATAGACACGTTCCCTTAGAAAACGTAGAACTCACAAGGATGCCCACACTCGCTCTATTTGACACGGTGCTAGAGAACCTAGTCAGGCGAGTATGACAAGAAAAATCAGCAAGGAGGACTGCAGAGAACGAGATGGTCATAATGGCAGATAGTGTCACGGTCTACACAAAAGAAACTGAGAAACTCCACAAGGTGTTACACTTAAAAGAGTCCAGCCAGTTTGCTGCATACCTCATTAATGTAGAAAAATGTTAAAGAAAAAGATAAGGAGCTACCCATATAAATGGGGTGGGTAAGGATATTTTGGGCATGACATTAAAATCATAAAGCAATGAAGAAAAATAGACATCACTGCTGTGTGACAATACAGACACGGATCAGCAGAAGATATTTCCAATGACTCTAACTCTGTAAAAAGGGTTAACACAGCAGACCTGAGACTGCCCACCGGGAAAGGTCTGCTTGCAAAGCGGGCGTTGGCTGGCACCTGGGAGCCGGATTCAGGAGGGTTCCCTGCTTTCCCCGGGCTGAGCAGAGTGTCTCCTTGGGCCCAACCTGGTCGAACACACACACAGTGGCTCATGCCTGACACCAGCGTTCCCTCTGGGACCTCTGGTCCCTGCTGGGCAGAGGGCGCCTCTGCGACCAGCCCCAGCCAAAACCTTGGGTGCGGAGTCTCTCACGAGCTTCTCCAGTGGCCAACAGTTCCCTCCTGTCACAATTTGGGGCTCAAGGACTTTTGGAAGCTTGCACCTCATTTCCTCTGGCCTTCACCCCGTGCACCTTCCCCTTTGCTAATTGTGCTTTGTTGCTGTCCCCTCTTGTCACCAATCTTTGCTGTGGGTGTGACGACGTGCTGAGTTCTGTGTTATGGAGCTGTGTGCTCAAAACCCAGGGAAGCACTGCCCCCGGGAGTGGTCTTGGGGACCCCCGACACCAGAACAAGGACTTCCACTCAAACCTCCCCCAATTCAGTTACAATAAGTGATACGAAAGGGCAAGCAGCACAATGAGGAAAACGGGCAAAGGAAACCATTTTTAGAAGGGAAAAAATCCCATAGATAAGAAAACTACGAAAAAAATGCTCTCTCTCACTACTAGTCAGCGAAATGGAAATGAAGAAACGCCCTTTCACTGCCATGTGACTGAAAATTTCAGAGCATGAAAAGGCGGGGCGATTATGCATTTGTGGAGAAACCACTTTGTAGAGGCGATCTGGAAACACATTACATGAGCAAGATGCGTGTGGAGCAGTACACACGTGCAAGACAGACAGGGCTATTCCATCTTGGCCTCCCTTTTCATGGAATGTATCCGGGCGGCACTGGTCAACAGAATCACACCAGTTTCAGGGGCACAGCTGCACATCACCTGCACACTGTAGTACGCGTTCGCCACCCCAGGTCAAGTCCCCAACCATCAGCACGGATCCCCCCTCCTCTCCTCCCCCACCCTCCCCGCAGCAAGCCCCACACTGTCGTCCCTGTCCATGAGCATTTTCCCTCTTCCCCCTCAATCCCTCCCCACCCACCTGTCAGCCTGCTCTCTGTGGGACAAGGACATTGACGGCACCACGCGTAATACCGAGGAGTGAGAAACAAAGCCGCAGTGTCCACCGGAAGAGGAATGGCTAAGTAAAGCATGTGAAAGTCATCCATTAGAGTTTAGTTAAAGGAACTAAGTCAGCAGATAAATCTCGAAACTATCATCACTGGCAGTAAGTTTTCCAAGGATGTGGAGAGCATGCAACCACTGGCAATAATTTTAAAACACACGGCACTGGGCTTTGCTCTTCTTTAACACCCCTACGTGGAAGCTGCGCAGCGTCCAGGAGGCAGAGACGGAGCTGCTCTCCCCCACCTCCTGGGCAGAACGAGCAGAGGAGGGTGGGGACGTGCGGGCCCTTCAGCAACGCTTTACTACATTCAAACGTGTATCGGCGCAAACAGGGTAACATGCGACGTATGTGAAGGCTCCGTGGATCATGTCCTATCACTTCTGTAGATTCAGGTATTTGAAACGTTTCAGACTTTTTTTAAAATTGGTAGACATTTGGAGGGTAATGTTCAACCCAGATCTTCGATTAGGTAGGAAAGGAGGACCCCTTCAGTTTCTCGATGTGTGACTTACAGATGCGCCAGTTCAGGTGGCCTCCAGACCGAGCGCCGCTATAATTCTACCCTGTCCTGTGCAAACTCTGGGAAAGCGACCCCTCCCAGATCGGCTCTGTGGATGCTGAGTCCGATTGTCATCGTTCAGGGACAAGAACCTTGTGCAGCCATCGAAACTCGCCTTCCTCTGTCCACATCACAGACACACCTGGGTGGCTTCCTCCGGCCCTTCCACCTTAAACTAAAGCAAAGTCTCCACCTTCGTTCTCATCGCAAACATCTCTCTCCAGGGTAACCCACAGGAGTTTCTCTGGAGTCATCCAATCGCTCCAAAGCCTTCTTTAATGAAAAAGGGGAGGGGGGGAGAATAGCACATACTCAATCTATTCACCCCTCAACAACCGGTTTCCACGTGGGGTACAGAATGACTAGCACCTGATTTCACTGACATGCTGTACTGTGTTTTATTTCCACAGGACAAGTTATGTCAGAAATATGGACAAACAAACAGAAAGGAGAAAACCAGCAAATTCACAAAGCAAGTTCAGGTTGAGTTACTGTGAGGGCAAATCAGCACAGAGAGAGACTTCACAAGAGAGCTTCCACCACAAAAACGGGAAAGTGCTGTCGAGCCCTGGACCCCTGCCCTGAAGGGCCCCTGGACATTCCAAGCTCATTACAACTCAGGTCTCCAACAGCAGAGTCCGGAGACGCAAACAGGGTTATTTGCTCATCGTTCAAGACGAGTGAGTTGGTGAGTCTTGTCCCACATTCTAGGGAAGAGCCTAGGCCTGGTCTTTGGCCGAGCAAACGTGAACAACAGTTCTAGAACAGGCATGGAAACCACAGTGGAATCTGGAGAACTCTGACAAACCTCAAAGAGAATTTTTTTAATCCTCACCTGAGGGTAAGTTTATTGATTTTAGAGAGAGAGAGAGGGAGAGAGAAATTTTGAGGAGAGAGGGAAACATCGTTTGGTCGCCTCCTGCACCCGCACTGACCTTGGATCAAACCGGCTACACTCCAGCTGACGGTGCTACCCAGCCAGGTCCTCAAAGAGAATCCTGCCCCCTGCAGGCACGCAGGTGAACGGAAAGAGTGCCCATCTCTGCCGTGATGGGTGATGCCCACGGGTTCCCAGGGGCATGAAGGCATGCCCCCCTCCCCCGCAACAGAGGGACCTCACCCCCACCCAAGCCAGCGCTCCTAGGAACCCTGCTGACTTCCCAGGCAGGCCACAGTGTCTCCATCCACGTGCTCAGTTATCCAGGGTAAAAAGGTGCACTACCAGCATTTTAACCCCAGGGGGACAAAGCAATGGGACTGAGCGGTAGGCCTCCAAGTCACCCAGGATGTGGAGACAGCGGTGAGGCCATCTGCGTGGCACAGCAGCGCTCGCAGGGTCGGTGGGGTGACAGACAGAAGCGCTTTCCCCTATCTTCCCGGCGCTCTGTCAGACCGAGCACAGGCACCAGGCCGATGCTGGCTCCGCGGCGCTGTGCACACCCGCTGTGACCACCCGCTGTGACATCGCTGCGCAGGGACGTTCAGGGAGGTACACATGGAGGAAGAAAGAAGAGTAGAGCTCTCCTGTCTGGCATGGTCATAAAATCCGTGGTCCACACAGAGAATCCGCCTTCTGCCCCACTTTCTCCTGCACAAAGGTGAGTTTTACTTGTTCTGGGACAAGGACACTGTCCTATATCTTAAGGGGTGGCTAACGCTTCTTCACTGTGGTTTTATCGATTTTCATATTAAATCTGAAACCCAGTATCCAGCGGTCAGGGACCTGCCAGCCGCCTTCCCGCCCCTGGGGCTCAGACACCACCCGCCCGCAGCCCAGCTCCCCTGTGCTGTGAGGGCCGCCCTGCACTCCCACCCCCCCGGCTTGGCTGGGCCACAACGCCCGCCTCTCTCCTCGCCCCATCCACCCCGCCTGCTTTAGAAATTCGCTTACTGGGTATTTCCCCCAGTCAATCCCATTCTTAAATATTCACCAAACCCCTGAGCAGCCGCGGTGGCAGGCACGGCAGGAACACAGAGAGAAACCCGTTCCTATTCGGGAGCAGCCTACTCGACCCCCCACCTGTGTCCTGTACCAGAGTCCACACGCTGACATGTGGCGTCTTTGAGGGATATGTGGTGTCTGTGCGTGTGTGTTCTGCCCTGACAAGCAAGATTTTCACACACCATCTATTATTATAATGCCTGCAAAGCACCCGGCAGACAGCTCTGCTCACACTAGAATCCCTTTGTCCTCTGCCCGCAGTGAAGGGCCCACACTTGTGTTTCGTGAGGTTTCAACAGTCACGATATTTAACGTTTTGTGACATGGCTATCCATCTATCACAATGGCGTCCTCAACGACTGTGTGTGGGGGGTGGGGAGGAATGTCTGCCTGCCTACCTTCCTACTCGAATAGAAAACCCAGCCAGCATCCTGGTGGGAGGTGGGGGTCCTGGAGACCCCCTGCTACATCTGGCGTTAACCCTTTACTTGCTGGTTGTGGGGTCCCAGAAATCCTAGAGGGGTGGCTGGATGCCACTAAAGAGCCGCCCTGGGCTGATGCCCCAGGAGGTGAGAGTGATGAGGACAGTGGCATCACCCACCCTGGGAGCACCGAGGACTCTGAAGAGCGGAGCTGCGACACGATGTGAAAACCACGTTGGCAAAGGAGAAGTGGGTCGGATGTGTCCATTGGAACCTGCCCATAACGAGCACAGGCGAAGACGCGTCCAGTCCACAGCTCGATGACCCTTTCTCTGTGTATACATACACACACACACACGTACACACCCCCAAGAGAGGTTCCCACACATCTGCTTCAGTGCAAAGGAAGACATACTTGAGAATGCACACAGCAGTACCGGGGGTAACAGAGAACCCTAAATCAGAGAAGTCAGACAGGCCGGTGAGGCTCACGTTTCTGCAACGGAATATAATCCACTATGCATGGATGTACCTGAATGAACCTCAAAAACAAAGCACTGAGTGAGCGTGCAAACTGCAGGATGTCAGGCACAAGGTGACATTTGTGTACAACTGTTGAATGACCGGAGGCAACGTGGAGGTTTCCCTCGGTCGCCTACATATGTAGCTAGGGTATGGGTACAGGGCACTTGAGAAGTTGCCACTTTTGAGGAAGAATGGGAGTCGGAAAGAGCAGAGAGCGGGCCTCGGCTAATCATGGTCACTCTGGTTCTCTAAAATAAAATGGGGCCTCAGGGGAATAGGGCACCATGTAAAAATCGAATAAACGGATGAAGTTATTTCTCAATTCTTAGCTGTAGGTTTAACTATTTTAAAAATAACCATAAGCTTCAAGATGCTGTTGTAAGTCTAATGAGCATTTTTCTTTTTGTGTCCCAGGGGAGGAGAGACATTGCAGGCAGAGGCTAAGGCTCGAGGGAAGGCTCAGAGGATCTGGACTCCTGTACTCGGATATTCGGGGGGGAAAGTAACCACCCTTCTCCCCTGGAGCAGCTGCAGAGGAGGCCGGCAGGCCAGGAGTCAGCCTGGAGGGCCACCTGAGGAACGGGGCCTGAGTCTGCGTCTCGGACAAGGGGAATCCAGCAGAGCGACTCCCCAAACTGGGTGCCACTCTGACACTGCCCCGCAGAAGAGGACAGCAGCCCGAGCCCCCTGAGCCCAGACCACATCTGCTCTGGCTGCTGTCCCCTACACCCACGGCAGTCCTCAGGACTGAAGAGGGCGGCACAGGGTGAGTCACGGTCTCCTGAGGCCATCAAGGTTGAGGTTGGGGGACAGCTGAGGTTGAGGACAAAGCCCTGGACTGTGACCTCCTGGGGGCCCTTCTCCTGATGTGCCTGCTACCTCCCTGCACCCCCCGCCCCCAGCACAGCACTGGCAGCCCCACCCAGCTCCCGGTCCCACCTCCTCTCCAGCCCACAAGCAACCAGCCCTGGACCACAGACCTGGAACCAGCTCGCTCTCTGCCAAATGAGCACCTAAAACCCGTCCGCTGTCTTCCCTGCACCTAGGCATCCTCAGGCTTTGTCACTGTCCCCGGCTCCCCTCCAGGTTCTTGCCCCAGGGCCATTCCACCTCCTGGCTCTCGCTTCTCTCAGTGGGATGTCACCCCAAATCTCCCAGGGCCACACTAGGAAATACGACCCTCACTGGTAAGAAGGCAAGACAGTCTCCACTGCTGATTACTATCTCCGTACAGGAGCGTTCCGGCACCAGGGACAGCCACTGGCAGAGGGTCGGCAGTGCTGACCAGTCTGCAGGCCCTGTAGCACCAAGGACAGGGAACAGCAGGGGTCCAGGTGAGTCTGGGCAACCAAAACAATTCATATCAAATCTGTCTGTTGTTTCCAATGATAAAACCAATGGGGGGGGCTTATATGTTTTGGGGGTTTATTTCATTTCTCTATTATTATTGCGTTTTACTAATGTTTCAATATGCAACATATTAGAAAATTTTTAATTGGTATACAGTTTGAAAAGAGTGACTCTCTGTGATTTTTGAATAGTTAAAAAGACAAATGTTTTTGTGACTTTCAAATAAAGATTTCCTTGTTTGCACAGAAATCTGCAGATTCCCCTGGAATGATTCAAAGCAAAGCGCTCTGTTCGAAAGACAGACTTGCCAGCAAAGAATGGGCACGGGGAGACACGCTGGTTTCCGAGACACTGAAAGAAGCGCCCGGGGGGGGGGCACGAAAGCTTTTCTCCCATGATGTTTATGGGTCCCCGGGCCCCACTTCAGAATGAAGCACAGGTCACCAGGGCAAGGTTCCCCAAAGCCAGGGAAACAGGTCACCGCAGCCGAGCGGTGACTGGCCCCGTCACCCACCGACGGCTTCCTGGGTGCTGCAGAAGCCCCGTCCCCGTGATGAGAACCCCATCCAGATGGCCTCCCGGAGCCCAGGGGCACCTTGAAACTGGTGGCAGGAGAACAGACTTGCTAACAGAGAAACGGGAACGAGCCATCTGTCCAGAAAGGAGGCGAAAGCCCCGTCTGCTCCCAGCTCAGGCCAAGGGTGGACTTCAGACGGGCGTGGTATGAGATCGACCCAGGGCCCATGTTCTGCCCAAGTCCCCGTGTCTACAAAGGACACGGCCCAGGCAGTGGCTTGAAAAGAAGAAAGGAGGAGGGAAAGGAGGAAAGAAAGACAGAGGAAGGGAGGGAAGGAGGGAGGGAGACAGACAAGCATCCAGCCGTTATGTTACTTAAGACACCACAACCCTCATTTCAAAGGAATCCTGCTGCTCCGTGAGCCACAGAGGCCCCTTGCCATCGGCGCTGACCAGGGCCCTAGTCTCATCTCCGCCTTGGGTGGCATCTGGCAAGTCGGTGCACTTCTCTGTCCCCCATTTTTCTGTCTGAAAAACAGGAGTCGAGCTATGTGATCTCATACACTAGTCAGGCCCAAACACAGGTGCCCACCTCACGCTCCGAGGGACACAGGCCAGCCGAGGCCCCCACTGCCCCCACCCCCAGCACACGAGGGTTCTGTATCACGTGCCTTTGTTTCTGCCTTCCAGGGGCTTTAGTGTTAGATTTTTTTTTAATCAAATGTAAGAAAGTACAAGGTAAAAACAGGTACTGTGTGTTATACAAAGCAAAACTAAGAAAACTCATTACACCAAACCTCTAATTTAGGAAACAAATTGAACTCAGAACTGAGTAACACACAGATTTATAAAGGAATGCGTCTCAAGGTTTCAAATCATTTCAAATGACAAACAGTTCACATAATAATAATCATAGTGTTTACGGAACATCAGTCCGTCAGGTTCCGAGCATCGTGCTCAGCTGTTTCACGTAGAACGTCCTTTAGTTTCAACAAGCCCATGACGTCAGAAACAGCTCATCCCCTTTCATTGCTGCCAGAGAGCTCGAGACTAATGTGCCCAAAGACCCACAGTAAATGCTGGACCCAACCTATGCACTCACACGCTTAACTTCCTCACCTGTATGCACACACCTTGTCCTTAGGCAGCAGTGGGGGGGGGGGGGGAATTGGAAAAGGCCACCAGCACTTTCTTACTTAACGACCCAAACCCCTACACGAATGACAAACCCTGCATCTCACGCACACGCCTTAAACCTGCCCACACGGTCCCCAGTAGTACAGAGACTGCTGGAGGCTCTTTCTACTGCGCTCCGATCGCCTTTATTTCAGGTATCACAGCACAAAGCCATTCAATGCTCCCAGGGCATCAACCCTGCAAAGAGAGGGGCAGCAAAGGAGGGGGGCCAAAAAGACAGTGGTGATTTCTGCGAACAGGAGTGTGGGGGAAGCCAACCTATCCCTTCAAGGAGACTCTAACTTCTGCGGATGGGCCGAGGGGTGCACTGGCCGGTGGAGGGCAGTGCGTTTCGAGAAACAAGCTTTCATTCTCTTAGGAACACGGGCTGGTGTTGGAGGCCCGGGACAGGAGCTGCCCAGCTGAGCTCACGCACGTCACCTGCGCCCAGCCAAACCAGGGGGTTCACAGCTGCGTAAACCAGAGCCCTCTTTGCACTGCCAGCCCACCTAGAGGACCTCTGACCTGCAAACTCTGAAAGCACCAGAGTGCTGGCTGTGCCCAGCCCAGGCCCGCCCACTCGTGACCCGGGAAACACTGCAGTCTCCAAACTTCCCTGCTGGTCCTCTAACTCCCAGAAACAAGGGGCTGCAGCCAGGAGGTCCTGGAAGCTAGGTGGTCCCCATGTTGTGCTCAACAAGACAGAGCTCCACATCCAAGCTTATCCGGGGCTATGACCCTGGGTGCATGAGTGATGTGTGCCTGTATGTGCATGTGTGCATGTGTGTGTGAATGTGAGCACCAGTGTGGATACCACCCAGGCCTGCCAGGGTGCTTTCAGGTACCATGTAACCAGGTGTTAACTTAAGAGCATCAAGAGTTCCAAACTTCCTCCACACCAGGGAACAAGGAAGGGTCCTAAATGGCCATTTTTCAGTCCCCAATTTTCCATTAAACTAACAGTACCTATGCCATTCACAAACTAATGTATTTCTTGCACCAGGCACTATGTCAGACACCACGCACGCATCACCTCTGTAAATCCCCGCAGCCACCCTCCGAGACAAACATTGACGATATTCAGATTCTATGATGATCTCCCTGTTTTACAAAGAAGAGGACTATGGCCACGAGAGAAACTGTTATGGGGCGTGCAGTCTGTGGGTAGTTAAGAGGAGGTTTTAGGAAAAAACGTGGTTAAGGAGAAAGAAAAGTGGGGAGTGTCGAGGTCAGATCCTTGCTCTACACAGGCCGAAGTGCTCCCAAGACTCAACACACGCGTGAATGCCTTGGGTGTCCCCACACAATGCAAACGCTGTTTCTCCAGGTCTCCGGGTCCAGGGTGGGCCTGGTTCAGCCCCCAAATGACATCACGCTGTTTATCCTCAGACTGCACTTTGAGTGACAAGGTATCATGGAAAGAGAGCATGGAAATTCACTTGATTTGAGAAATTAGGCCCTAACACAAGAAACCTACATGAGCTCATGATTTTTCTACAAAGCAAGAGTATTTCATGGTCCCTACAATGCTGGGTATAACTGAAGAGCAACTCATTTATAAGGCAAATTGTACAGAGTCGTTCATTTCCTTCTGGGCTTTTGGAACCTCCTGGAGGATTGGGAGTGTGTCCTGGTCACTGGGTTCTGCCCAGGGCCTGGAATGGTGTGTGACGTTTACTGAGTGACTGATAAATGCTGGCCGAGATGGGGTTCCTTAATCACATCCATGTGCACGAGGCAAGATGAAGATCCAAAGTAAGCAAACCACAGACCTATGACCAGGGCAGGGGCAGCAAATATACCGAACTTAAAACAAGCACCGATGGACCCATGATGCCTGCCTGGTGTGCCAGGTTGAGCAGAGTTCTGAGGCCTCACTGGGGCTGGGTGAAGAGGAATCCTTCCCAAGACCAGCCACTAACGACCAACATGACTTGGGAGGAAAAGTGTAAAACCACACGCACCCTGAATTTGCCACTGTTTCCAAGTCAGGATCTTCTCAAGTCTAGATAACAAAAGGAGGTAAGAGTAAACATAGACTTTTCTCCATAATACAAAGAAATTATAATTAAGGAGTATTATCTCCTAAATACCATATTTTTGATGTTTGTAAGAACTACAAACTAAGATGTACTTGAGTGCCTTCTCTCAACATTTACCCAATTCAAACTTCTACTTCTCTTTCTAGAAAAGTCTTCCATGTGGCCCCACCTTCAGTGAGTACCTCGAGTCCTGCTAAATTTCCATTAATTACGTCCCCTTCCTCCCTTCTCTGGCTTGACAAGATACTTGGCATCCAGAACCCCCAAAGCCACGTCCTTCTCTCTCTCTAGAGATTCTGAATTTGAGGAAAACACCGCAACCTGGCTCACTTTATCATTCAAACTTGCTCAGCAAGGGTCTCAGGACTGAAGACTCCCAACGAATCTCAGAAACCACAAGTCTTCCGTCAAAGTAGTTTTGCAACTTGTTTGGTCCAAACCACCAGTTATTCTGCCAAATGTCTCCAGTTAATTCTCAGCTGGATGACGCCAGTCCCCTGGGTGCCGTCCTCAGGGAGGAACCCTGGAGGGACACGGGGATGTACTTCTTCAGGGAGACGTTGTTAGTACAGAAATCTGAGTTCTAGCAGGATTAAAACTGTTTCTTTCTTATAACCTTAATACTTGAAGGACAGATTAGCTTAACATAAAATCCTTAGCTCACAGTTTGCTCATGTTTCTTGAAAATACCGTCCCCACCGTTGTCATGCTTTACAGTGTAGCGGTTGACAAGTCTGATACCAACCTACAAGCCTTCCCCTTTAAGCGCCTCGGTATCTTCGCCTGGGAGCCCTCCTCCTTCGTCATCAATAACCTCCACGTTTATTGGGAGACGTCTAGAAGTTAAGCCTTCTGGGTCAATTTCCCCAGATGTTTTAGAAATTTCAAAAGGTAGATTCTCTCATCTTTTTTCTGGAAAGCCTTCTTGAACTGCAGTTTTAAAAGCTAGTTTTATTCCACTGATTTGCTTTTTTTTCTTTTCAATTATTCATGTGTTGGATCCTCTTTGCCTTTTTCCTCTATACATCCCTCTAATTCCTTTCATCTCTTTATCTTGTTTTTGTCGTCTTGATTGGTTTTGCTTTTCTTTGAAATAGTCTATTTTCAGCAGGGTTGAAATGCATACTTTGTAATTTTGTCTTCATTTCTGAGATGATTTTGTCTTTTTCTTCAATTTCTTTCTTGCATGTCAGAATCTCTCATTTTATATCTTCCGGGGGGGGGGGTTGTTTCTTTTGAGAATTTCAAATTTCTATTTGAGGCTTTCTTTCATTTCTTCGCATGCTTGTTCAAAGATATTCAGTCTTCCCGGAGGTGGTGTTATAGTTTTCATTTGCCTTGTGGTTGTTTTAAGGGGGACTCTTCTCTTCCTCCACTGAAAAGTTTTCATTCTCACTTTCTGTTTTCTTTTTATGATAAATTTTTAAGGATGCTACTTGCCATTTTCCACATCATTCTTAAATAACTTGGATGTTCCCAAATCATTAAGACATCTCTAAAATCCTTTGGGTACAATAAAGTACAGCATCTTAACGGTGCCCCTTTGTCTCAGTGGGTGCTGGCGCGTTGGCTCTGCTGGTTTGGGATGTTTATTTCCCACTTATATGCAACTGAGGTTTAAAGTGCGCTTGGTCTCTTAGTTACCCTTGAGGGGTGGGCTCTGACTGGTTTTATTTGTTCTCCCTGTTGCTCTTTATTCAGCCCAACAGGAGAAGACACTGCTCTTCCTCTGACCTGTCCATGGCTCTGCTCCAACAGAGACGCAGGTCCCTCCACAACCGGATCTTGAAAATAATGTCACCTGGTACCAGGGGAACACTGGAAATATCAGGGGGACCACTTTATAAAACGTGATTGTCTAACCACTGCACTGCATACCTGAAACTAATCCACAATAATGCCCCCTAGTCCTAAGAGGGCAGTTTCCTTAGGATGAGTTTTATAAAACTAACACAGAGCTGGCCCCGTCCAGGGCTGACTAAGTTCACAGCCTGCCCTTCTTCACAGTTCATTCAGAACAAACTGCCTGCATTTCGAGAATCTGAAAAATGCCACCTGACGGACAAACCAGTGACACGGAACTGAGGTCGTGAGGTGCTCAAAGCAAAGCATCAACAAACAGACCGGTTTTACCAAGGCCACTGCCCGGGCGGAGCACAGGTCCTCCAGATGGCAAGATAGAAGCTTCCACCAGTGAGTGAGAATGACATCATCATGACACTGGCAGGCAGCACGTGACTCAGCAACACCTCTTTTCCTTCCAAAATCTCAAAGAGAAGCACAACCCCCCAAGAATACGTGAATACAGGGGGCTGAGATTCCCAGGCAACTGTGGTCCAGAGAGAAAGCTCGCCCCGTGAGGGTGCAGGAGACCTCGCCTGTGGTCTCCACTGCACTGAGCTCCTTGAAGAGAACGCGCAGTTGGCCTTCGGGAGTCCGAGATCAGCCCCTCCGCAGGCCCCGAGCTCCTGTCTGCATTTTCAGTCTCATCCCTGACTGCGGACCTGTGGGACAAAGCCAGGATTCCGATCCTCCCCACTCTGCCCCCACTTCCTGCAGGTAACGAGGGCGGAGCGCGGGGCTGGCAGCCCCTGTGGGAATGCGCATCTGCTGTCAGGCTTAAGTGAGACAATGGGTATCAATCACAAAGCACAACTTCCTGCACACCACAGCACTCGGAGACTTTTTTAACACAACATGTTCAGTGAAACACAGACCAAATCTGCCAAGTTCCTGTTCCCTTAATCCTGAACCCCTTCGCGCATCTTAAGGCAGACTAGACCATATGGTTCAGATTTCACTCACAAATAAATCAGCATAATGTTTGTGCAGTAAAAACTGTCTTAAGCTCTTGTTTTTACGGGTCTTTTTATCCCAAGTCCTAAAATAATAACAACAATAAGAATAAAAGCTAGTTGTGTTTGGCTAAGGGTAAACAAACTCAGGCTCAAATCCTTCTGTCCCTTCCCGACCAGGCCGGGGGCATCTCTGATCGTGGCTACGTTCAGAGTCCTCACTCTGGACTCAAGTGACCTGCATGGCACTTGGAAGCAAGGGGGAGGATCCGCAGTCGGGAAAGCCAGGGTCCACGTGGGGGAGGGAAGGCCAACAGAAAGCGGTCGGCGTCCTGGCCGGGGAGCTGAGCTGCTTAGAGCATCACCCGCTTTGCCGAGATTGTGGGTTTGATCCCCGTCAACACGTACAAGAATCAAACAGTGAACGTATAAAATAAGTGGAAGAACTGATGTTTCTCCCTAAAAACCAATAAATAAAAAAATTTTTAAATTAAAGTAGTTGTTGATTCCCGATAGGAATTCATAAGGGGCAGGATGGACGGGCTCCTTGCTCTTCTCTGGCGCAGCCATGGAAGCGGCTGAAGCATGTTCCCTCTGGCGGGAGGTCACAGGCAGCTCTCCGCGGCCATCGAGCGCCTTGGAAGACAGGAGCACGGAGACGGGCACGGAGACGGCCCGTGGCCATGTTGCTGCCATAGACGCTGATGTTCCGGGACGTGGTTCTGTGGTGGAAAGAGCCCCCTACCTGGTACCCCTGAATGATAAAGCAGGGCCTTCGGTGCACTTTGCAGTGCCTTACGTGTAGCAACACCCCCTGCCACACCCCGTCTCCCGCCTCCCTTCCGAGACCAGGGTCATCGCCACTCCTGCATTCCTCCCTCCCTCGTTCTCCTTTCTACACAATGTGACTTCATCTCTAAGAATTCTGAAGTCACGTCTGTGTGTGTGTCCATGTGGCGCACTGTTTGAACTTAAAGACTGTTACACTTTCCTAACATTGGGGTGGGGATGCAAAATAAACCACGTTGGAGAACCATCTGGAAGTTTCTTACACGGTAAACATATACACCTGCGCTATGACGGGTCTAATTCAACACCTGGGTATTTACCCCAGAGAAATAAAAACATGTTCACAGAAAGGTTTGTACAAGAATGTACCGTATTTCGCTGTGTATAATGCACACTTTTTTGCCCAAATTTTTGAGGGAAAAATAAAGATGCACATTATATGTGGGTTTGATGATTACATACCATGGGTATGACAATGGGTATAATAATCCCATGTATAATGCTCCCAAAACTGTGGGTGCACACTATACATGACAAAATACAGGTATGTGCCAGACTTACTCACCAGAGACAAATCGAGGAAGAGCCAGCTGGCTATCAGCGGGAGACTGAGCCGTGGCGTGTGCGCGCGATGGATACGACTCACCCAAAAGACCCACCAGTGACTCTGAGATGAGTTATGGAAGTCGGTGGTGCGCAGTTTCTGGTCTCGGGACCACTTTATACTCCAAAGTATGGAGGAGCTTCGCAAATTTATATTTCTGTGGATTATACTTTATGGTCATAGAAATTAAAATGGGAAAACTCTAAAATATGTATTTATTCATTTCAATATAATAAAGCTACTATTTTCACACATTTCTGAGAAAATTATTGTCTCCCCAGACAAAAAAAAATAGTTTTTTAAAAAATTATGCAATCTCTTTGATGTTTGGCTTAATAGAATATAGGTCAAATCTATCTGCTTCTGCGTGCAACCTACTGTGCTAAGTTTTTCTGATTGAAGTATATCCAGAAAATTCAGTCTCACCAAGATAGGCAGCTGGACAGTAGAGGAGCATTTTAGTAGCTTTTTCAGATCCTGGTGGCTACTTATCTTTGACCCAAACCCAAACCTCACATGTGGTTGTTACGGAAAGGTTAGTCCCACAGCGGAACCTGAAACGCATCGGAAAACTTCCTGGTGTGTTACATGCCAACCCTGGCTCTGTTCACACTTGGAATGGGACCTTTTCCAACGGCGATGTAACGTCCCAGTTAGGTCATTTGGAAAATGACTCCCCGAGTCACGCAGAACTTCCGAATGTTGATGCGTGTCATCAGACAACACTTTCGAAACCGCATTTGCTAAAATCGCCACCAGTCTCATCAGAAAAGTCTCTAGATGTTGGGAAGCTACCAAACTTACAGTGACAAACTTTCCAAAATCTGAATTTTCATCAGAAAGTTCAAGTTTTATCAACAGCAACAAATACCGTTAGTTATTTCCTTCCAGGTGACAGGCTCACGCCATAGACCACATACTCAAGTCCAAACAACCCCCTTTCTCATTCATTCTTCCAGGTAAAAGACATCCCATCAAAAATGCAGCTCGCTCAGTTTGTGACTCAGACTTAAGTGTGCGTGCTTGGGGGACAGCGTGGCCCAACACAGGTAGCGGTGGCTACTTCCCACCATCTCACACACGTTGAAAGGACTCAGATCGGGACACCAAGATCTAATAAGATTAATAATTTTCACAGCCTCACCAAAGCATTCTTAAGTAACCATGCTGGCTCCTCTTTTCTACAGGCGCGAGGTGAAGAACACGGTAACTACACACAGTTCGGTGCCGCTGCCTCGATTCGTCTCAGCTCCTGCCGTTTTACCTCCCATGCCTTTGCCCAAGCAGAACAGATGCTGGCATGGTACATGGGGCAGAAACAGGCTCAGTGTTCTTATGAAATGAATTAGGACATGTTGAAAGGACTTGTGATGCTCCCAAAGGTCCACAAAACACACTTCAAGGACTGCCGTGTGGTGGAGCAGAAAGTAGTCTCACACGGAAGGGGATATAATTTTATGATCCCACTTATATGCCATTCTGAAGCAGACAGAAACAATCTATGGTGGAAAATATCAGAAATGTGGTCTCCTTGAAGGGGCTCCACAGGGTTGACCAGGGAGGGACCATGAGAGAGCTCTGAGGCAATGAGAATGTTCTGCAGGGCATCTCCCACTTTCTCCAAATGCATCAGAAATGAGAGGTTCACGCAGGGCTCCTCGGGCTCAACGCTATTAAAACTTGGGGCTGGGTAATCCTTTGTCGTGGGGTCTGTCCTGTGCAGTGTAAGGTATTCTGCCCTCTGGATGCCCAGAGCATTTTGGTTGGGACAGTGCCCCCAGTTCCCTGAGGGACAAACGCACGCCCAGGTGAGAACCACGGTGTTAAAGGGAAGGATGGATGGATGGATGGATGGATGGATAAGCGATGAAGCAAATACAGTAAAGTGTTAGTGAAACAACCCTGGTACGTGTGCAGGTGTGTGCTGTACAGATCAATTGCACTTTGTGTGTAATTTTTCATACCAAAGTTTGGGTAAAAATGCTGTTGTTTTGTTGTGTGCCTGAAACTAATACGCCAATCCTCATACCTCACTGTAATAAATAAATAAATAACTCAAAAATACGATTGTGTTGTAGGTAATCTCTTTGCCCTTACCAACACATGGTTAAGACTTACACATACTACTGCATGTCACCGTAGTTACCGGTAGGCCCCTTGTTTCAAAATATCCCACTGTGTGGAAATTCCATAGTTCTCCTTTCTCCTTGCAACAGACATGCAGGTTATTCCCAGGTCCTGCTGTCCCGATGCGAGGAATAAGCTTGCACGCATCGTGTGGAACTCGGTCTTGTTCGCCAAGTTTTCTTCCTTGGCCATCACAGATAAGACTCCACCCTGAGATCAGATGAAAACTTCGCCCATATTTTCTTCTAGTCCTTGGAGTTCTTCCCAACAAGAAATCATTTAATCCCTCGGGAGTGTATGTTGTTGGTATACACTTGTTCACTCCATCACCATTTGTTAGGAGGTTCTTTCACCCCTGGCTACCTTTGTACGTAGTTATTTTACGTAGTTATTTTTTAGTTATCATTATCAACACACCTCTTCTTCCTAGAACTCGACTCGACAGAAAGGGGAAGGAGGACGGCCGCGCGCTGCCTCGCACCAAGCCCGCTGTGCACACGCCAGGACCGCGCCAACGTACCCTCAAGTCCCATGAGCTCAGCGAACAGCCAGACCTACAACCTTCAGGACTCCCGACCTTCTACGGGTGAAAAAGGCAATTTAAGAGGGGACTTCGAAACCCAGACTGACTCACAGCTACTGAGCTACTGAGTTTGTCAAGCGAAAAGTAGAACAGAGATGCAAAGCAAGCAGGAACAGCAAGAGTAGAAGAATGAGAAGACGTTATTTTGTTTCTCTTCAAACTTCAGAGGGTGTGAGCCAGAAGGGACTCCCCAGGGAGTCCCCGTGAGGACTCGGACCCTCCGGGGTCCACAGGCCGATTATAAAGATCTCAGGACGGTACAAACTGTTCCCACGGAGGCTGGCATTGGCTCTCCTCACTTCTTCCTCTGCTTTCCTTGGTTTGACAGCACCAGTCTTGTTGGCAATATCAGCTCCCTGTTTGCTGGGACTGCAGTTGCTATTTTGAAAACATTTGGGTACAGACTACACAATTTTCGATGCTGGAGAGAAAAAATTAATTTCCCATTAATAAGAGTGTTTGTACAAATGCAGCGTAACTGATACCATGTGCCTCCCCAGAATCCCGCTGACGGGAAGGCGGGCATTAAGGGTCACAGCAAGCGGGGCGTCCTGGGCTGGCGTTTGGTTTCTATGGCCACAGCATGTCCCTGGGGCCTGCTCCTTCCCAACCCCTTCTTTCCCAGGCTTAAACTTGAGTGTTCTGAAAACAAAATTGAGGACGGTGGAGCCATGTGAAATTCGTCACCCAGGAGGGACAAAACGGCTCAGGCTGTGGTCTTCCCTCCCCAAGCCTGTCCACACCCACCCCAAAACCCACACCCTACACTCTCGGGATTCTATTGTGTTTAGAAATTCTGCGGCTTTTCTGAGACAGTGTTGGTGTTACCGATAGTTAAAGCAAACCAGCTGAAAAACATCAACCTCTTTTTGCAAGAGGCAGTTATTTTACGCCTCAAAGAACAAATCTCAACCTCGCCCACAGCCCACAGCACGCACCCCGTGCGCATGCGCACACACGCTTTGTTGGACCGTCGCGCAGCCGCACGTCTCGTTCCCGCGGATGCTGCCTGGGGAGGGAGGGAGGGATGCTCTCTGCTCGGCCTGCTGCTCAGCTGCAAATCCCTGCACCCCCCCTTGCCGTCACAGAGGACTGACTGTGCTGAAACTTCACACTCAGTTCCTCACCACCCCTGCACGCGGAGTTACCTGCCGAGCTGGGGCACGAGGCCCCCCAAACCCAGAGCCAGAGGACCAATGAAGGGAGCAGTGGATGTGAAGGCAGAGGACCTTCTGCTCCTTTGGTCCCTCAGCCTCCGGGAGCCTCGGTTCCTGCATCTATCAAAAACAGATCTGGTAACAATAATTCGCCCCTTAAAACCCCACAGGGTTACTGAGACAATTACCCGTGAATATTTATGAAGGACGTCAGTGCAACTTCCTACTGCTGGTTGTTACTACAATCCATCTGCACTGTCAAAGGGAAGACAAGTGACTCTCAAGGAGGAAAGCACCACCCTGTCCCGCTCACTTACTGTCCTCAAAGCCCCCAAATGCCCCACCGGGATTTCAGTGCAAACTGGACAGCATGCTCCGAGGAGAGACCCCAGAGCTCCCCGGAGTCCTGTTGGGTCCTCACCCGCCATGAAACCTCCAACAAAGGCTACTGACGGAGCACCCCATGGCCTGGGCTATTCCAAGGGGTATGAGAAGGTAGACTCTGCCCTGGACCCTGAAAGCCTCCTGATGCCGGCTGAGCAGACCCAGGGCCTGCAGGAAGTCAGGGCCCCACCCCAACACAACCTGAGCAGACCCAGGGCCTGCTGGGAGTCAGGGCCCCTCCCCATCACAACCTGGGTCCTGAGCAGACCCAGGGTCTATGGGGAGTCAGGGGCCCTCCCCATCACAAGCAGGCAGGAAGCTGACAGGACAGGCAGCCAGGAGGTGGAACCCCAGAAGACACAGCCAAGTGTGCTCACTTTCCCCCCCAGCAGGTTCGCGGGGCCTCCTGCAGGGACAGAACCGTCCCCTCTGCACACAGATGTGGAGAAGAACCCTGAGGCTGGAAGGAGACACTCCTCTCTCTCAGGAAAGGGCACCATCCCAGAAAACGGCGTGGGTGCAGTGTATCCCCCAACCCAGGGGTGCACACCATCTGGGAAGGACCCATGGACACCTGGACAGCAAAGTCAGAAATGCCAGCAGGAACCAGGAACAGGGTTTCGGGTCTGGCCCAGAGGAGCCCATCAAGATGCACAGAAAGCAGCAGTGCCAGCCCAGAACTTTTTAGTGGTGCATTCTGGCCCCGCTCCCCTTTTTAAAAAGGCTCATCCTGAACTTCCGCCAAGATGGAGGCATAGGTGGAAACACTGTGCCTTCTCCCACAACCAAGTTTGAATACAACAAAGGTTTGGAGAAACAAAGACACAACCGAAGGACAGAAAACTGAATTATACGGAAGTCCAACTACATCTAACCGTTCAATGGGGACGGTAAGGGGGGCGGAGCCAGCAGCAAGCAGGGTCGGGCAGGACAGGTCCCCCGACCCAGGTGCGCAGGCAGCCCAGAACCAGTTGGGGTGAGGGGCAGACTGACCGCGGTCGCACATTCGCGCACAGTGAGACAGACCACGCAGGCCCCAGGGGGCGAAGGCTGACGGCGGTGGCACACTCACGTGCAGTGGGACGAAACGCGTGGGCCCGGTGATGGCAGCAGCTGCGGCACCGGTGAGGGCCGAGACGGCAGGCAGCAGACAGGACGCCATAGTCCCTCTTTGACCCCACCCCCACATACAGCGTCACAACCCAGCGACTGAGTTGCCCTGTGCTAGTGAACACCTTAGGGCTCCAATCCTGCTACGGAACAGGCACGAACAGCCCGAAAGATGGCGCAAGAAGAACTCAAAGTCCCAGAGCCAATAACTCTAAGTGACCGAGAAATTGCCAGCCTCTCAGACGCACAATTCAAGACACTGTTTATCAGGATGCTAACAGAACTGGTGGATTATAGTCACAAATTAGAGGAACATATGAAGGCTAAACTAATTGCAATGAAGGGANGGGCTTTCACATATGCTTTTGACTGGGGCATTACAAATATTAAAGACATTCTGCACCTGTCCCTTCCATCCCTACTCTCTTCAGATGTGCTCACCTGGGGCCTTTTCTTTATAGGTGGTCCTGGTAACTGTGGCAGTTGCAAGGATTCAATAATTAAAGATAACCAAATACAGTGGTACATTGGTACCCATTGTTAATTTGTTCCAGAACTCGTGACAGATGGTGAAACTGATGAGCACTAAACAATAAAGCATTTTGTCTTCAGGGGTGGTGGTGTTAACTCATGCAAGTGCTAGCGAGTGTGATGAGTCCCGAGCAAGCGCCTAGTGCTGAAACATTTTTTCTCGTCAAAATGTGACAATTATGGGGTTTGATGAGTTCTGAAGCTGATGAGTACTGAGGTATGACTGTATATCTAAATTTATCAGATTAGAGTTACTAAGGAAAAGAAAGGAACATAAGAGAGAGAATCTCTCTAATGAAAGAATAGGGGGAGAAGGTACAGAAAATAGCATAGACAGTAGGTAGAAAATAGATAGGGGGGAGGGCAAGAATAGTGGGGGAAACATAGAATCTAAAGAACTTGAGACACGTGGTTATAAACTAAGGGGGGAGAATGGTGGGGGAGGGAGTGTGCGGGGGGAGGGGAATGAAGGGGGGGAATAGAACAACTGTAATGGTATAATCAATAAAATATATTTAAAAAATAAAAAATTAAAAAAAATTAAAAGGCTCATCCTGTTTGTTAATTCACCTGGGTGGAGACATGCGGAGGCCCTCCTTCCCAGCAAGGCAGTGCATCCTGGCTTGTTAAAATTCTGGGCTACAGTGCCCGTGTGACACACACAGCAAAACGGCCGGTCCCTACACTGCCCCACCCGCGGCATTCACAGCACTGCGAGCTCCAGCTACCCGGGCCACCAGGGCCAGGAACGAGCCGGAGGAGAGCCCAGCCTTGTCCTTCCACAGGGAATATCAGATGCCCCCGGCAGACTGGGAGGCAGCCATGAGGCCCCGCACCCAATCCCCGCCTGCTCTTCCTCACTCACCCTCTCTGTTCTCCTTCTGCCCCTCCTTCTGCCCCTGGGCAGAAAGGTGAGCAGGAAGGGCCACGGAGTTCCCTGCTGTTGTCACCAATTCCGGGGGGGTCCCTGCCACGGCCTCTGCCATCTGCCCACTGCCCAGGACATACCTGTCAGCTCTCTTCAGAAGCACCATACAAAAGGGACAGAGCAAAATGACCCAAGATTGTGTCATCCAATGGGATCCGGTTAATTGCAAGCAGCTCATTTACTCTCCCTGTGACTTGGGTCCTCATTTGTAACACAGGAGACAGTCGAAGCTAACAGGGCAGGGGAGGGGGGTGCCCAGATGACAGAGAAGAAGTACAATCACTGGTAGGTCCTGCTGCCATTGCTATTGAGTGGGCGTCCCTTGGGCAAGTCACGAAGCCACCCTGAGCTCACTTCCTCATCTGATCAACAGGATTAATCCCATGACCAGGCAACTGCTCGGGATTCTTGGGGGGGCCCAGAGGGGTCCAGAGAGTACCTATCAGGAGTCATACATGTGTTGCAATGTTAAAACAATTACAACTAAAGAAGAGGGTAAGAATCATTCATTGTATGAATTTTAAAGAAGAAATTTCAAAACTAAAACCATCTCCCCTCAACAAAGGTGTACTGTTTCACTATTAAGTTAGGTGTAGGTTAGGTGTAAGTTAGGTGTAGGTTTTACTGCTGTTTTTTAACTATTTACACCTCTTCTCCCGTCAAGTTCCACCCATTTAGAGCAAGTGGGGCCTCCATCAGAGGAAACTTGGACATCACACCCCTGTCCCCAGAGGGGTGGACAGCAATGGGGGACCTCCCTGCTGAGCCAAACCCCTTCCCCGGGGGCAGAAGAGACCCTGGGCTGGGTCAGGACACACCCAAGTCCCGGCTCCCTCAGAACCACAACGGAGGCCATGACATGTGGTCTCAGGTCAAAACAAAGGCAAAATAACACATTTTCATGTTCAACAGTTTTGTTTTAAAAAAAAAAAAAACTATAGCTCCAATTGGGAGTACAGTCTTCCCTGAAGATCATGAAACAGAGCTAAATCTTCCAACTCCCTGACTTAGTCCAAATTAATAATAATAACACTCTGAAAAAGAACAAAGGTCAACGAATACCCGACACGCAGCAGGAGCAGCAGATGCGGAGCCCCAGAAGCAGCCGAGCCCCAAAAGCAGTGACCCCCCCCCGCCCCACCCGCCGGACGAAATGCATTCTCCTTCATTGAAAATCCAGCGACCATCCCAGAAAACATAAAGCACATTTTCCAAAAGGCTGCAATAAATCAGACCTTCTCGCCTGCGTGCAATCTAGATTTAGCCACTTAGTTCATCTTAATAAACAAGTTACTTGTTCAGAGGAAAAGAAATGAAATGTTTTGCCTTGAGGGACAGCTTTCTTTTTAATCGTTTGGTGCTGTGGTGACACAAGAAATTCTGCAGTGTGAATTGTCTTTTGTTCTCCCGGCGCTCTCAGGGGCGGGCCAGGGTGGGCCGGGTGGAGGGGTGGGCGTCCTCCGAGCCTTCCCGGCCAGTGAGCGGAAGACCTTTCCTGCTCCTGTCTCCGGGACAGAGCTGCTCGCGCACGGGGCCCCACGGAAAGGCTCGGCGGTTTATCTTCGTAAGGTAGTGCCGACGTAGTGCTGGGTGACTTAGAGTCCTGTTTGTTATTTTTAAGGGAGTCATGCCAATAAAAACAGAACTCAAGGAACAAGTATCTCCCTTAAAGGAACGACAGCTCCTACAGCTGCAATACTGAAATAGGATGTCGTGAGGGAAAGGTCAGGTCATGCCAAAGGGACACCACTCTGAACGATTAAAGGCAGAGGGCACATTTTCACACAGTTTACAAGTCTCTGGAGAAGCACAGAAGTACAGAGAGGGTCCACAGAGTGCACTGCCTACTGTCCCAGCCTCCCAGGTCCCAGACACACTTCCCAGACTGGAAGACTCCAGAGCAGGGGTCAGGTCCAGGTCCCTTTTGTGTCCCCACGTGAGCATAATGCCTGTCACAGAACAGACACTAAGTGACTATGTGTTGAAAGGACAGATGGATGGATGGATGGATGGAGACATGGACGGAGGGAGGGAGGGAGGGACAGATGGATGAATGGACTAACAAATGAAATGAATACTTAGAGGAAAAAGGGGTCACTGCTGGCTTTAGAAATGGAAAGGAACAAAGCTCTGTCCCCATGTGCCTTAGTGACGAAGTACCATCGCCCCTCCACCCCCAGCCCCCGAGAGGCACGTTCAATAGTCGGGGGCCTCTGTTCTTCTCAGGAACTGAAGCCACACCCAAGAATTCTTCCAGAGACACTCACAACATTCCAGTGAGGTGAGGCTCCTTGGACCATGTTGCAATGGGACACCTGGCTGGCTGTTCCTGCCCCTAACACCGAGCAAAAACCAAACCCAGCCCTGACCAGTGTGACTCAGTTGGGCGTCATCCCACAAAATGAAAGGTCACCAATTCAGTTCCGGGTCAGGGCACATACAAAGCAACTGACTGATGTTTCTCTCCCTCTCTTTCTACCCACCTTCCCCTCTTTCTAAAAATAAATATTTTTTTAAAAATCTGGGACATCTCTCATCACTGCCTGATGAAAGGTGATGAGACAAGTATAAATAGCAAGTAAAGGGTTTCAGTCTAGGAAAAGAGGAACTTAAAGAGAAGCGTCCAAGAAACACATTTAACCAGGAAACAACAGTTCTCAGTGTGGTCCCTCCTCGACACCACCTCCTTCGGGAAGCCTTTCCTTAATCAGCCATCAGACATGGCGCCCCCTCGTCAGAACTCCCAACTAAGCAGCATTTCTCTTGGAGTACTGACCGCCTTCTGTCTGATACAATGGTCATTCATGCGTTCGCTTTCTCCTCCGGGACTCCCATTAGACCATAAACTTCCTGGGAACAGGACCGCGTCTTCCGCATCTTTGGGTTTTTTTGTTTGTTTTTTTGAGCTCCTGCCCTAAGTGCATGAACATGATTGGCACTGAGAAAATACCTCTTGATTCACTGTACACTGAGTTGCAACTGAGAGTGAAAAAAGGACAGACTCGAATCACAAACTCTGGGGGAACCTGGAAGATTCTAGGGAAATAGGACTCAAAACTCTAAGTCAATTTCAGAAAAGAAAGATGGAACTATGAAAACAAAACATCAAGGTCACACACACTCAGAGCAGAAGAGAAAAAGGTAAGATAAAAATCAAACCAGAATGTGGAAGGAATTAAAATGTTCATTTTCTCTACTAATGTGCACGTCAGAGTATCACAGGACTCCTGCACACCCGTCTCGGAGACTCCCATTCCGCGCGTCCCCGGAGGTGGGGGGGGGGGATCCCCAGCATCTGCCAACAGGAAACAGAGCGGCGTCTGGGCAGCCCAGTGAAACGGGGTCATTTTGGGTCACACGAGAGCAAATACAACACATCATAGGTGAGAAAAGGCCTTCCCCTTACATTTTCTTTTCAGTTGCTGGTCAGCTCTGCTCCACTGCAACCTGTCGTGGGAGTTCCACCAGGCAGGGGACCATCACACTTTGCTTAGAATCAGATGACAGGCAAGCCCCGGTGTGAACGCAAGAAGGGTTTGTGCCACCCGTGTTTAGATTCTTTAAGCTCCTCCCCTTTACAGGGAAGGTGAAAAAGCAGGTCTTTGACGGGCATTTTCTGGCCTTAATACAGGACATTTGCTGTGTTCTAAACCCAGAAACCGAGACTGTGAGGAGGTAATTAGGCTTCATCGAAGGCCCGGGCTTTGGAAAGCTGTCAGGAATGTGCGCGGCTGTTCCCATCTCCGGAGAAAAAAATGCCGGGACCTTTCGGAGACAACAGGTCAAGTACAGAGAGTGTTTTCTGGACAAGGGCACTGCTGTGCACCTGCAGTCCTCACGCTGCCCAGGTGAGAACACGAGGCTCGGCCTAAGTGTTGGAGACACTGGGCGTGCACCCAGCAGCACTAAACCCAGGGCACCTGGGACCCTTGGCCACTGAGAATCTGCCTCCGAGGGGCTTCCCACTGATCAGGTTTCCACCAAAGTGTAAAGTCGGAAGTTCACATCCCGCCATCTGTCCTTCCCTCCTGTGAAATCGATCCCCTTGCTAACAAAATTCCAGCTTCTGGTCCCTTTTCTGGTCCCCCCAAAAAGAAGTCATGAGAAGAGGTGCAAAGGATGGTGGGAGTCTCACTGTAGGAAAGGAGCAAACTCCAGGAAAATGTGAATTCCAGGTGACGTGACCTGGCCATGGTTGCCTCGAGGTGGCCCCCGGCGCCACCCCCGCTGAGGAAATCCCACAGCCAAGTCGGTCCTGATGTCGAGGCACTGCCCCCCCCCCCCATCTAAACAAGCAGTGAGGAATGGGAGAAATCAAGAGGCCAGCGTGGGGCCACGTGAGTGTCCACATGAGCAACCATGTGACATGAACACTTTTTAATGATGACAACAAGCAACAAGGACTTGGTGGGTGATCTGCAGCCCCGGGTCCACAGAGTGACAACTGTGCTCCTAACAGAGAAGGCAGCCCGGTTCTGTCTTCCCGCCCCAGCCCCTCCCCTTTCTCCCGGCCCCGCCCTCCGTTCTCCTCTGCTCTGCATGAGGGCTGCCTGAAGCCGGCTCTCCCATCCCCGAACCCCACCCGTGAGCCGGTGGGCAGAGTGCCAGCTGACCCCTCTTCTCAGGAGAAGGGAAGACACAGGCTACTTGGAAAGAGCCTGAGAAATGGGAGACCCCTCAGCAGGGCTGCGGCATGTGGTGTTTATCCAACCAGGCGGCGGGCGGGCAAAGAGAACACCCCCCATAGGGCCTCCATGGGAAGAGTTGCCTGCAGTGGTCACATCCCCCGCTCCAGGCCCCCCACCCGCCTGAGAGTCGTCTTTGGGGTTAACTCGGGTAACCAAACCCCATGAGGGCCTCGTTAATTTCCTTTCCCTCCAGTGGTTGTTTTTTAAAAACCTGAGATTGACCTAAATTGTTTTGAACCAAAAGGAAGTCAAAATTGAACTGGGTTAATTGAAAAAAATAATGTTCCAGCTCCATGAAGATCGGAAAATCACACTGCGTTTAAAGGTATCTGTCAGCGGGAGAAAGCGGCATTCATGTTGTTTACCGCCTCGAGTTTTGCACTAACTGGGTTAACTTCTCAGTCAGAGCTAGCTCCGGGCAGACCACCCAGCCATGGTGGCTGGGTTCCTCTGTCACTGTAGTCCTACAAAACGCCGGCTGTGGAATAGCCTGATTCCATTCGCGGTTATTCAGTACTTGTTAGCGTGGCCGGTGCTCCACTGAAGGGTGACCCGAGAGTAACAGCAACAAGGTAAAGTAGGGGGGCTGGGTCCCGCCGTGGTGACACCTCTCAGGTGACTTCACGCGGTTACAGCAGGTGTACGGACTGCCGCTCACAGGGACAGGCAAGGCCCCCTCACCCAGGAAGACGGGGGGCAAAGCTGTGGTCCAGAAGGACAAGGGCCGAGAAAATCTGCCCGAGCTTCTCCCCCTAAACTCACTCCAGGCCTCACGACCTTTGTGTCAAGACAGGGAAGAACGGGAGAGGGCGATGGGACCGCCGAGAACAGAGGGGAACGTGAAAGGAACCTCGAGGGTTTCCGCTCCTCAGGAGAGAGGAGCAGGGTGGAGAGGCGGCAGAGGCCTGGTGTCCCTCAAGGCCGTGGATTTCAAGTCCCAGCTCCACCATGTTCTATTTTACCACAAGCAAGTCACTTCTCTCTCTAGGCCTCCGATTTCCAACCTTTAAAAGGTAGGTGAGCAACACCCTTCTTTCCCGAATGGGCTGTTGAGACAGTGCTTCCAGTGTGACGTGCCAAGCACTGAACCAGGTGCCTCTCCGTCTCCCACGGCCCGGGAGACAGGCTGTGCTGCCCGGGAGGGGCAGGGAGACCTGGGCCCGTGGGGCGCAGAGCCTGCGGGGTGAGGACAAGGTGTGCAGCCTCCCCCAGCCTGCAGTCTGCGGCGGTGTGGGGAGCGTCGCCTCTCACCAGTCCCCAGGCCCCCAGCCCAGGCTTCCTCCACCACGAGGAACGTCCAGAGCACCCACTTCTGGGGGCGTGTGCTAAATGGGAAATGGAAGTGTG
The DNA here is from genome assembly GCF_014824575.4 of Sturnira hondurensis. NCBI lineage: Eukaryota > Metazoa > Chordata > Mammalia > Chiroptera > Phyllostomidae > Sturnira > Sturnira hondurensis. The sequence continues at coordinate 1,254,955 of NW_028091156.1, read as the reverse complement.
TGACAGCACAAGTCACACTGCATTTCCTAAGAAATTGCACCTGAGACAGAACTAAATGGCTCCAGCTAGAGAGCTGTTTGCGGGTACAGAGAAGAGGATTCTTTATAAAGAATCAGCACGAACTCCTGTAGAGGCACGGAGGAGCACGAGGAAGAATATCACAAACAACCTGTCTGCACAATCTGGCCTCAGAAACAAAACTCAGCCCCCGTGCTGGAAGATTCTGGGCGGAGGGCAGGCCCCTGAGCAAGGGCACAGAGGAGGAGGAAGAGCCCGACTCAGACCTAACGTGGGGGGGTCTAGGAACAAGTCCATACCCACGCCCTCCTCCCACAACGGCTACACCTTCCGGTTGCCTTGGGTTTTGAGAGCCGGCCTCCAAAGCCAAATCGTGTTTGGCCCACCCAGGACAGAAAGCTAGACGGCTGCGGTGGGGATGGAGAAGACGAGGCCCCACCCCTGCGGGTGGCGGATCCCCTGCTCAAACCCAGCAGAAAGACTTCCTTCTGCAACACTCAGCTCAGTCGGGGAGCCTCGGGCCACACAGGGGCTCAGACAGCACTCCAGGGACCCTGTGGCGGCCTCTCCCAGCCTACCCCCAGCCAGGCCAGACCCCACAGGGCAGGGAGCTGGGTCTCTTTCTTCACAAGGGAACGAAATGCCACTGCGTTTAGCAGCACTTGGCTGGTCTTTCCCTTCGAGAGCCACCACACGGAGAAATACAAAGCCGGGACCCACACTCACTGGGTGTGAGCTTGCGAACTGTCATTTTTCTGCAGGATACGTTTTTGGTCTCGAAATGCAAACCAGGCTGTGGCAACCCCGAGCGAGGACAGCCAAACATCACCAGTGGGGAAGGGCGGGGCGTCGGGACTGTGGGGAGGCAACTGTGTCTTCCGAAAGGAAGGTTCTCTGAGAAAGCAGCAGCTAGAGACCCGGCCACTCCAGAACAGCCCGGGTCCTGCAGCAAACAGAAGCACCTGCGAGGGGGTTGGGCGTGCCCCCCTGTCCCTGCTCGGCAACCTGCCAGGCTCCCCACGCAGGGGTCCAGTGACCAACGATGTGATGTGAGGCTCCGGGCTCCACGCATCCTCCCTGGGTGACGACCTCCCTGGAGATGCTTTCCTCCCCCACTTTCAATGGCAGCCTGACCATCAGTCAGCAGACCCTGGGCCCTCAGAACTGGAGGGAGCCCTGAGCCAGGTGGCTCAGTTGGTTGGAGCATCGTCCCGTACACCAAAAGGCTGCAGGTCTGATCCCTGGTCAGGGCACATGTACGTAGGTTGTGGGTTCAACTCCCCATTTGGTGTAAGAGACAAGGCTCCAACCAAATGAACCACCCGGCCGAGGTACCACACATCCTATTTTGAGGGGTGACACTGAGAAACAATAGCCTATGGCCACACAAGCAAACCCTCACCCCACCTTACCTCTCAGATCCCTACCCCCTAAACCTTGCTGTGTACCCTAAATACTGGCTCAACCTGGAGATGTGGGACCCTGGGTGGGAGGAAGCAAAGGAGAAGACACAGCATTTCACAGAGATGTTCCTTCGCCTCCCCCGCCCCCTCCCCGGTTTCCCTGACCTGAGGACTCTGCTGGAGTCGCAGTCACTCGGGGAAGAAAACAAGTCCCAGCAGAAGCAGCCAAGTGTCCCCCAGAGGAGGCCGCATCCATGCATCTCCAACAAGTCTGTCTGCCTCACACCCTCAAAGGGAGAACCGCCCCCGAGAACGACTGCCTTGTGTGGACGGGGGTCCGCAGGCCTGGTGCCGTCCATGGGGGGAGATGAATGGAAGCACAGCACACAGGCTCTGGTGAATCCGCCCCAAAGTGGGGCGGCAGGGAGCACCTGGTTAATAAAACTCAGAATGGGTTTCTGTAGTTTCGTGCAATNCGCCCCCTCCCCGGTTTCCCTGACCTGAGGACTCTGCTGGGGTCGCAGTCGCTCGGGGAAGAAAACAAGTCCCAGCAGAAGCAGCCAAGTGTCCCCCGGAGGGGGCCGCATCCGTGCATCTCCAACAAGTCTGTCTGCCTCACACCCTCAGAGGGAGAACTGCCCCTGAGAACGACCGCCTTGTGTGGACGGCGGTCCACAGGCCCGGTGCCGTCCATGGGGGGAGATGAATGGAAGCAAAGCACACAGGCTCCGGTGAATCCGCCCCAAAGTGGGGCGGCAGGGAGCACCTGGTTAATAAAACTCAGAATGGGTTTCTGTAGTTTCGTGCAATCATCGGTTATTTTACCCGGAGCCAAGTCGGGTCCCGCTGCCAAACTACCATTTTAGTTTCGGTTGCCAAACAGCATCCCTGGCACAGAGGTGAGGACGGGTGAGGGAGCACCAACGTGCAGGGCCCCGCCTTCACTAACAGAGGGCTATCTGTTCAGCAAAGGAACCCGCTGAAAGGAAACCTACGGGAGTCCCCCCAGGGCAGCGCCCCTGTGAACGCTCCTTTTTATTGATTGATTGAGGATGACTATTTTAGAGAGAGAAAGGCAGAGGGGGAGGGAGGAACACTGATTTGTTGCTCTGCTTATCTATGCATTTATCGGTTGAGTCTTGCACGTGCCCTGACTGGGGATTGAACCTGCAACCTTGGCACATCAGAATGATGCTCTAACCAAGTGAGCTACCCAGCCAAGGCCGCTAAATTTCCTTTTTTGCTCCACATTTCTCGGCAGACCCAGGTGCCTGCAGCTGGTATGGAAACGACTAATGAATGATGGAAATGCACACTTTTCCCTACCAAAACGGATAAGTGTTCAAAATGGGTGAGTGTGTGTGTGTGTGTGTGTGCACGCGCGCGCGTGCAGAGGAACTGTGGGAAGGTGCAGAGTGGGAAGTAGAAACTACTAACTTAGCCCAGAGGAAAGAAAAGCCCCCAAACCCCTGAGAACATGGACGAACCATCCCACAGTTCCATTCCAAGTAGCGCCCCAGAAATTCCATCATGTTTCCTATGACGAGTGCTGCCTTCATTCCACGCATTCCGTTCTTCGTTCAGTCATTCACTCAGCAACACACTGCTCTGAGCCAGCGCGGCGCCAGGCCTCAGGGCCACAGCGTCCTCCTCTGGGGACCCAGCTGAGACATTAAAAGCACAACACACACCACTGAAATGTCACCTCGCTGATTCGGACATGGTGGTTCCAGCTGGTCAAAGTCACCGGGAGTCTAAATTCCGTGGTCTCTGTGTTGTTATATTCTTGGCGTCTTTCTGTATTTTCCACGTTCTCTATTGTGTGTGTGTGTGTGCGCGCGCCTGCATGTATATATAACTTCTGTAAACAAAGATATTTTAATTTTCCACGTAGGATAAAACTATTTCTAAACTAATTTAAGATATTTACAATTTTTTATCAGTCCTCACTCGAGGATATGTTTATTATTTTTAGAGAGGAAGGGAAAGAATAACATCATTCTGAGAGAGAAACATCAGTTGGTTGCCTCCTGCCTGTACCCTGACTGGGGATCAAACCCATAACCTAGGTATGCACCCTGACAGGGAATCGAACCTGTGACCTTCTGGTGTACAGACAATGCACCAACCAGCCAAGATACCTGGCCAAAGCTAAGATGTTTGATTTTTAAAGAGCAAAGCTAGAAGGAGAGAAAGTGGCCTGTACATGGGGTCCTCCCTGGCGATGGTCGGACCCGAGCCACCCCAAATTTTCAGAGCTGCAGCCCACAGCAGAATTGCACCACAGAGTAAGAGCTCCCACATCCAGACACACCCCTGCGGGCTTCCTTTGACCACCTTCCAGATATACGTCTCATTCCTCAAAGCAGCCATGGAGGTGGGCTCCACAGACAAGTGACTGCGCCTACATCACTGCACAGCCTGGGGTTGGCCTTTCAATGTCAGGAACACACTGTTGCAGAGAGAAAACACGTATTCAATTCGACAACTGTCCTCCAGTCCCACTCCCCTTACCAGTCACTAGGAAAGTCAGTTTAAGACACATCACAGCCCTGCCTGGCATAGCTCAGTGGGTTGAGTGCGGGCCTGCGAACCAGACGATCACGGTTCGATTCCCAGTCAGGGCACATGCCTGGGCTGCAGGCTGGTTCCCAGCAGGGGACACATGAAAGGCAACCATACATTGATATTTCTCTCCCTCTCTCCTTCCCTTCCCCTCTGAAGATAAATAAAATCTTTAAAAGGAAGAAAAAGAACTTTAAACATTTTTTAAAAAGACGCATCACAAAAATTGCATTATCCTTTGTGCAAAGGCTGTGGTGGGGTGCCTGGGACAGAGGCAAAGAAGGAACAGGGGCCACTCTGGGTGTAGGTATGACAGAAGGTTCTAGGCTCCACAACCATCTGTATCCGATGACCCTATTTCTCCCCACCGGAGCCAAACATTTCCCCAGAGCTGCTGCCTCCACCTTTACGGGCAGCAGCAGAATAAGCTCAGCTACCCTAGGGCACTAAGTGTGAGTAAACACGAGCCCACAGTAGGCGGCAGGCAGGGAAGAACTCCAGACGGCTCGCCCCGTTCTCCGAGCACAGCGGCAAAGCCTGGCAAGCAGCAAAGCTTCCTCTCAAAGGCTGCCCTGTTCTGTTCGCCCACGACAGGCCACGGGAGCGCGGCCACCCGGGAAGACTGGGTGGCCAGTACACCAGCCACACAGTGTGGTTCTGTGGCTTTCCCACGTGTCAGTAGCAGTTGTATCAACTATTACGGAAACGTAGTCTACAAACACAGTATTCTTAAGGTAACTGGGGCTGGTTGAGCATATTATCATTATTCACTTCAAGCACTATTTCTCCTAGATTCTTATTTTTTAAACATTTTTCAAATCCTCACCTGAAGATATGTTTATTGATTTTTAGAAAAGGAGGGCAGGGGGAGAGATCAGTGTGAGACAGAAACCCAAATCGGTTGCCTCCTGTGTGTGCTCCCACCCGGGACCAAACTGGCAGCCTTTCGGTGTGTGACGCTGCTCCAACCAACTGAGCCACCCGGCCAGGGCTCCCCTAGATTCTTAGGAGAAGGTTAAATAAATCGGATTACTTCTGTGCCTTAGTTGTTTCATCCTGTAAGAGAGGAATTGGTATACTTTTTCCAGACCTTAATGATAATAGCCACGGTGACTTAGAGAAATAATTCTGGTACACTCTGCTTGGGATCAACTGTGTTTGCAGAAACAATAAGCTACGTAATGATCCTTTTACTGGAACGTGGGGCCTTGGCATGCACAGAAATCAGTGGATTAGGGACTTTGTGTGCTGGAAGGCCCTCGAGAGCCCTGAGTTTACAGAGGACGCTAAACAAACACTCAGACCCCCCTTTTATAGCCCCTATCAGGGCTGTTAATGGACAATTAAGAAATACTTTGGCAAATAAAATCCTCTACGGAAAAAAGATAAAAACTTAAAATTTTAAGGGGAATTTTGCTTGGAGGTTGAGACAGGGCCAGAAGAGAAATTTAAGAGCTGCTTGCACCACAAAAGATGCTTTTCATGACGATTTCAAATTGGTATGGTTCCTAGGGTGATGCTCCAAATCTTACTGATACTAGGGCTCTGGCTGGAATATTTCAGATGTGAGTGATTATCAGCCACAGAGCTCTGGTGTGGCTTCTGTTTGCCCCTTCTTCCCAGGCCTGAGGTATCTTCCAGGCCCCTCCCAGGATCCCCCTCCAAGTCCCCATCCATTATTTCCCTGTTTTGCTGGCACCCGGGCCTGGCATGACGTTGACCACAGAAGGATGTGTGAAATACACCAGAACGTGCCTGAGTGAAGATGTTTGCTAGCTGCTGACCCCTGCAAGCCACCTGTGCGTCAACTCGAACAACTAGGGGATCAATGCTCCTCTGGGGAGCTGGACCCCGATCCGCACTACATTCAAGAAGCTCCTACTGATGTCAGTTCCCATGAATGCGGCCACAAAGCACCCTGAATGCTTCCAGAGTCACGGGAATAAATGACAAGCGCAGAGATGCCAAGACAGGGGAGGCTGAGAGCCAAGGTGGGAGAGGCAAGCCAGACCCTGGGGGGAGGGGGCAGGAGGAAGTGCGCCATGGAGACCGTGAGGTGCTATAAAAAGTCCACTTCCTGAGTCACTGAAATAGAGGTAAAGAAACCTTGCTGAGTGGACGGATGCCAGCTGTGGGGTAACTGGGGGTCCCAGTAGTGCGTTCCACACACAGCTATGAATAGCTACCCCCTGGTCTGTTACAACGGCTTGAAATCCTTGCACTGTCCCAGATAAAATCCAAAGTCACACATCTCGAGACACCAGAGGATGATCAATAAATGTCTGCTGAGTGAACACCTATGACAGAAAGGAGGAGAGGGGAGATGACGGATAGGGACGAAATTTGTGTGTCAGACACCATCCTCGGGGCAACCCACGCCCGCAGCAGCTGGCGCTCCACCCATCACCCTACGGGGCCAAAACCAGCCTCCCGGGAACTCCACCCCACTTTCTGCTGCTCCACCCATCTCCCTATGGGCATGGAAACCAGCCTCCCCAGAACTCCACCCCACTTTCGAATGGAGAGACCGAGGTGTGGAAGGGTCGGTCACTTTCCCAAACTCACACAGCTAGACTGGGGTCTGCACTTGGGTTGGTGAGATTTCAAAGCCCATGCTCCTTCTCCAAACCCCTACTCACCTGTGGACTCCAGTGTAATGGAGTCCACTTCGATCATTGCCTCGGAGCAAACTGGGTAAGGCAGGGATGCTCCAGAGGCGACTTCAGCAGTGAAGGCAGTGGGGAGTGTTAGGAGGGCCCAGTGATATAAAGTGAACTCCCTCTGCCTGCGAGAGTTTCCGGGCCTCAGGAGTAAGTGAGTGGCGGCCAGCCCGCATCCAAGGGCTCGCAGGGGGTGGGGTACAGAGGACCAAGTCCTTCGAGATGGGATAATTGGGTCCATATGGCCGGCCGAGCAATCCTAAATAAAGCTGCTCTGTCATCCTAATGCCCCAAGGCCACAGACCAATCGGGCCTTCTGCCTTTCAATATTCAGGTGCAACAACTATATAAAATAGCAACAACCTAAACCAGAGCAACCTTAAAAGCCCCAACAGGAAATAAAAGGCTTCTCCCTGAAGCAGAAAGTCTAGCTGCCTCCCCAGACACAATCGCACCCCTGTGGTGAAAAATAGCTGGGGGTAAAAAAAATGTACCCCTGTTTTTTGAAATCCCTACAGAAGCCTGGCAAAATTAGCAATGGGTCTCCTTACCCCACTCACCCCTAACAAGGAGGCATGTTCCCATTTTACGACATGCTTTAAATAGTGGATAATGACTTCTGGTGATGGTTAGCTTTGATTTCTTCGGGTTGTGAATCTAAGGAAGTGGAAAGCTGGTTTTATGTTCAAGCAAAGATCTAAGACCTAGAATTACAAGTCATTTATTGTAGTTTGCCCCTGGGTGGTTGTCTTAAAAGTTATAAAGGTGCAATTATCCAGGTGGCTAATAACCTTGCCAGATTCGGAATTCCAGTGGTCATGGCAGGAACCCTGGGCGGGGCTGAAGGTTAGAAGGCAGATGGGCCCTGGCTGGGTAGCTCAGTTGCGTAGAGTGTTATCCCAATATGCCAAGGTTGTGGGTTCGACCCCAGGTCAAGGCACACAGAAGCAGCAACCCATGAATGCATCAATAAGTAAAACAACAAATCAATATTTGTTTCTCTCTCTCTCCCCCCCCCTTTCTCTCTCAAATCAGTACATTTTTAAAAAATTTTAAGAATTAAACAAGAAAGAAAGCAGAGGGAACAAACCCCCAAACACTGCGAACTCAGAACCAGTGGCAACGCCTCCCTGGCAGAGGAGACCTGTGCACCCTCTCTTCTAACAAATCCCAGGGCAGGGAGCTGTGCTTTCCTGTTTTCAGGGTCGTTTCCCTTCAGTCACATCATCTACGTCTCAACGATGTCACTTCAAAATGAAACCGGCCCCGCGCACTTGTATGCTTAACTTAGCACAACTTGAAACTCGGGAGGAGGGGCAGCGGTGACACTGAACGTCACCCAGGCAGGGGACCCAGGCCTCAAGCCCAACTCTAAGGCTTAGCCCTGTGGCCTTGAGCAGGCCCCTTACCTGCTGTAATACGCAGCCGCCTTGTGGGTAAGATGAAGCAAAAATGCCTCCTTCTCAGGGTTGTCGTGGCGATGGTACTGGGCACGGGATGTGGGATGACTAAATTTTTTTAAGTCAGTTTGCTAGTTACCTCTTCCACAAGATAAAGAGGCATTGACCAGGGCGGCACAATGAACTTCACCTCACTCCCCTGCCCCACACCCACGCTGCAGTCTCGCCAGTGCAGCGCCCCTGACACCTTGCCCTACACACTGTGACCTTGGAAACGCGGGGCAAGTCCTATCGCCCCTGAAGCAGCGCCGTGCCCATGTGAGATTCAATAATCAGAGGGCCACTCCTTTGGACTAAAACACTGATTTCTATAAAAACACAAGATCCCCGGGAAAAAAATAACAATAATAATTCGAGTCTCTGTCAGACAATGATCATTTTTTCATCCTTCTCTGAAAACAAAAACAAAAACATCCTTCTCTGGTTGCTTAGATTAAGGCAACCAGGGGCTGAAGGAGGAAAGAAGGGGGCGGCCCCAAAGGAGAAAGGGGTACAGAACCAGGGGCCGGAGAGAGTGACGAGGCCACATGTACATTTCCACATACAAAGGCACGGGCCGTTCTCCTGGGGCAGAGATTGTGGCGAACGGCATCTGCCGAGCAACACTCGTATTAATTATATTCCCAAATATTTAGGATTTCAGCCACAATATTGGCTCCTCAAAGCCCCTAGAGCCGCAGAAGATTTAAATATTTTGTCTAGGAGATTATCGGGGCTCTAGACAAGATCGACCAGACTCAAGGGCCCAGCAGGGAAACAAAACACCAGGTTTGTGAAATCCTGCTCTTCACTGGCTGGCCTGTGCGGCTGCCACAGCGTCACTGAGCAACTGTGACGAGGAGATTTAGGAGCGAGAGGAGACGTGGGACCCTCGCTGCCCCATCTTGGAAATCAGAGATAAGAAAGCCAGTAAAGAGACGGCCGGGTGGGTCAACCGGACTGCGCATTCCTGTGGGGCTGGGACCTGTCTCGTGGCTGCTTGAACGCCACGGCCCACTGCGAGCGCCTTCCACGTGGGGACCGTGATGCGCTGCTGCGGGGTCAGTGCTGGCAGGCCGCAAACTTGAGGAGGGTGGAGACCAGGCTGGGCTGGTGGGCTATCGAAAATACCTTGTATGATGCTTGACTTAGAGCTGCCCTTCAGTAAATATTTGTGGGTTGCATGGTGAAATGGATGAACAAGGAAATGGATGGGAGGGAGGGAGGGGACAAGACTAAATTGACACATGGGTCAAATTATTTAAGTCTGGAAAGAAAGGAGCAGCCTGAATTCTCCCCTAATTTCGATAGTTACCCACTATCACCCTGCAGCCCAGAGCCCTACAACCTCTAAGGGAGGGAGGGAGGGACGGAGGGAGGGAGGGACGGAGGGAGGGAGGGAGGGAGGGAGGAAGAGGAAGGAAGGAAGGAAGGAAGTGGGAAGGAAAGAGGAAGGGAGGAAATGCACATGGGCACGCGTGTGGGGGGATGTAAATCACAGTCACTGGCACTCTGGCCTCTTTCGGTGTGGGCCCCGTCACTGCCAGGCGCAAGTCTGCGGACGTTTAGATTTGCATCAGGTAAGAACGGAAAGCGGTGAAAGTCTGAGGAGAAGGAACGGGTTTCCTGGGAGCGAGGACCCTGTGCCTTGGCTGTCACCAGTCTTACAACCTGGAAAAAGCAACGACCCTCTGGGCCGGCACTGCCTCATCACTAACTTGAACAAAGTGAACTAGTTCCCTTGGGCCCCGAGGGAAATTGGAAATTGTGAAATTGGAATGATAGCCACTCGTGGCTCGGGCCTCAGCCTCCTCCCCCCAGCCCCGGCCACCAGCTCTTAGTGAGCTTCCTTGTCTCCCACTGTGAAGGAGAACCCCTTAATACTGTCTCATAGTGCCCTTCATCTTTCCTTAATAGAACTTTGCTCAGGGCCCCGCCTGGCGCTGCTCAGTTGGTTGGAGCACCATCCTGTAAAGAGAAAGGTCACAGGTTCGCTTCCTATCCCTTTCTCTCTCCCCCACTTCCCTGCTCTCTAAAATCAATAAGCATGTCCTATGGTGAGGATTTTAAAAAAAAAAAGTTGCTGGCATCAACTCAACCAATAAGCTGAGACCTACTCCATCCAATTGGATGGAGAGCAATATCCTCATTTGCATACCTCTTTTTTTAAAAAAAAGAACTTATCTCAGTTCATAACTTCATACTTTATTATTTTTTATTTGATGTCTGCCTCTACCCCAACTGTAAATAACATATACTGAATGCTTACCAAATACTAGGCTCCACTTTAATCATTTTACACGTGTTTCTTATCTGAATCCCAACGACAACCTTTGAGGTAGACATTTTTATCATTCCAATTTCACAGATGAGGAATTGAGGCCCAGCTCCACACGTAACTCATTTGAGGGCACAGAGCTGAGTAAGTGCTCGATCTGGGATTCGAACTCAGGCTCTCTGGCAGCCACGACTGCGACCCGGACAGGAGCCTCCCACGGGGCAGGCCCTGGGTCTGCTCAGCACTGCCTCCCCGGAGCCTGGCACAGCAGCCTGAGCGAGCAGCACAGAAGACGCCCTCAGTGGGTACCTGCTGGGGGAGGGGGGAGGGGAGGGACACCTCACCCCTTAGCTTTTTCTTTCCCGTGGCTGGAGTGAGGGCATCCGCTTACAAGCGGGCTGCAAACCACTGGAAAATACTCACACGTGGAGCTGAAACATTTGTGAAATTCAGGCAAGTGCAGGAGTGCTGACGACTGTGAGGGTTCAGAAAAACCGTACAGCGATCATCCTGGATAACGAAACTGCGGCTGGTTATTGTCTATATTGCGAACATCAATTTCCTCTGCTTTTTGAGGCATTAAAACATCAAAATCTCTATATACCACTCTAAATTATAAAAACATACTTCCCCAGGGCAACTTTAACTTTGGGTATCCACTTCTGTGTTCTTATTGTTAACAAGTAACTAATTACTTTTACAAATTTTAAAAATCGAGTTCTGAAATCAGACCCTTGAAAACACACACCTCTTCTTCCTTGCTTCTCGAACCTTCCCAATGGGTAGGCATGCAGCCACCGCCACTGGCCGCAAGCACTTTCTGAAGTGTGAGTGTGTGTTTTAAAGAACAGGGTTACTATAATTATATTGGGCTAAAATAAAAGATCAGTCTTCACCGCCCTCTTCAAAGCCTCCTGCTCTGGAAAAGTAATAACCTGGGGAGGAAGCACGCCCCGCCCCTCCTCTGATCTTCCTGGCTGATGGATACTATTCAAGGCCAAGTGTTGAGGGATAATAAATAGGTTTAAACTATGCCACACACCAGTTCATTAAAAATAATAAATGTTCTCCTAGAAGGCCCACCGTTTATAAGAGGATTACAGGCGGAGAAGTGAGGTGGCTCTGTGGAGAGTCCTCTTTCTTTCTCGGGCTTGCAACATCTTGAGTATTTAAGCCTGTTATTCATTCAACAAATATTTAGCATGGGCCTACTATGGGCAAGAAATCAGTCTGGTGCTGCAGAGAATTCAAATGTGGGTAAGATCTAATCCCCACCCTTTAAGAGACTCAGAGCACTTGCCAGAATCTTTAAATGCAGGACAGAATAAACCAGAAGGAGGGTTTTATCTCAAAAACTGCTTTTCCAGTATTTTGTTCCTCTGGAAGAGGTTGCCATGCAGAAGGGGGAAACCAGACGAGACAGAAAGAGCCACAGGACAGGGCAGGCTCTGGTGGGAGGCCACAGATGCGTGAGCGGCTGCAGAGGGTGCTCGCACGGCCAGTTGGAAACACTGGCACCCACTCGCCTGAAGGGGTGACTCTGGGGAACGCACTGAGGACCATGCGTGGCCCTGCTGGGCAGCCTGAGCGAGGAGTGTGTGTCAATGAAGGAGGAAGTGCTAAGAAGGAATTCAAGGGAGCACTTCAGGTCTGTTAAACTAGGACCATCTAGTTCGGCTACAGCCATGGTTCTCACAGGAACCTGGTAGAAGAGCAAGTTCTCAGGCCCATCTTAGACCTACTCAGACAGTAGGGGCCCAGCAATCTGCGTTTTAACAAGTCTTGCCAAGTGACTCCGGAGCAAGGGAAAGTTTAAAACGGCTGGCTGAGAGCCCAGCACACATGTAGGGGATGAACCCTGGAAAGGTTGGTAGGAGACATCTGCACTAAAGCCCACCATTCAGCGGAGAGCAGTAAGGCATGTGAGCCAATCAGTGGTACTGTACAAGCTACACTTGAAAATCTGCTTGAAAAGCACAGTAAGAGTTCTACAAAGAGCATCGGGAACGGAGACAACACTGACTTAGGGAGACCAGGCAGGAGTGGGGGTACCAGGCAGAGAGGCAGGTACAGACCTCTGATCACCACCAGGTGGGAGTGGACAGGACTGAAACTGGTCCACAGAATAACTGCTGGGAAAAGACCATCATCTGTCAAATCTCATCGACCAGGAGAAAAGTGTTTACTTTACATGGGGCCCGGCCATGGGGACAGCATCTAGTCACCGTGTCATCTCTGTACCCACAATAATGAGGTCCCCAAACCAGGCAAAGGAACATTAGAAGGAAACAGCCCCAGGACCACCCTTCCACAGAAAGACATCCTGAAAGGACCTCATGGGCAACCTCACATCCCAGGCCAGGGCTTCCGTCCCTCCATGTCCCATAAAGGAGGTGACAAGCCCCGGACTTCCCCAGGGCACCCTACACAGCCGCCGCCTTCCCTCTGCACTGAATGTCTGCCTGGGAAGATCAAAGACAAGGTCTGAGACGCGAAAATGCACTGGGTCCTACCCAGCGTGGGGTGCGTGCTCACGCGACCCGCATCTTCAAAGGCATTCAAGCAACGAGCGGCTGAAAACGTGGAACCCTCCTCACACCCCTCATCACACCACACCCGGTGGGGACAGGCTGCCCGCCACCCCTGCGCACCCTCCATTCAAATGACGGCCCACCAGAGGCAGGACAAACGGACAACGCCATTCCCACACAGAAAGAGGACTCTCCAAACCAGGTGCCAAAACCAGCAGAAGGAAAACACAGGCATGACTTAGAGATGCAGCTGGCAGGCGTAAAAGCAGCGTGCGGCGTCTGATTGCCTGCCTAGATAGCAGGTGAGGAAAGGACGCCGGGGGTGGGCAGACATCGAATGCGACTCTGCAGGAATGCCTCGGTAGCTCTGTAAAGGCGGCCCGCAGAGAAATCCCCCCAGATCCCACTGGTTCCTATGTGAACCCCTAGCAGAGCCCATAAACACCAACAACTGTTGAGCCCTTCCAAGCGTTTGCCTTTAATAACAAGGCCCTTTTTTTATTGTTCCCCGTATGCTAAAGGGCTTGGAGCCCAAACATGTATGATGTTTGGACTGTACAACGACCACAACCGGGTAACTGTTAAAACCCAGAGCTTTCTCTCAACACACGCACCGCAGAGTGAGGAAATTGCTAATATGTGCACAGCATCGCAAGCAGGTTTTGGCTCTTCGAGAGAGCACGCCGGTACTCAATCACAAGCATCTCTGTTTTCCCAGCTACACGGGGAACAAGGCCAACGCTTTTCATCTGAGTCAGTGAGGCTGTGTTAACCCAGTCAGGCTAAGACATCAGTTTCAAAAGTGAAATATCCTGTTGCGCCCATGCACCGAATTCTCAGTGTCACTGTCACACCAAAATCTGGACAACTCCACCCCCATGCAACGTGCTCGGAGACACTCTCCCTCTCCGAAACTATCTCCCGCGACAAGCAATCTGTGCAAAATAAAACTCCAAATTAGTTCCCAAACACGGGGTGAGTTTGAAAAATGCATGTGCCGTGAGGATGGGGAATTAGGCCTCCTCCAAAGATAAAATGGAGCAGAAACTGAAGCTGGAAAAGGAGATCAAACCTTAATATGGAAGGAACTACCATGTTTCTCTTCCTATAAAAATAATTCCCTCCCTGGCTGGTGTGGCTCAGTGGATTGGGCGTGGGCCTGGGAACCAAAGGGTCATAGGTTCGACTCCCAGTCAGGGCACCTGCCTGGGTTGTGGGCCAGGTCCCCAGTGGAGAGTGTTCAAGAGGCAACCACACATTGATGTTTCTCTCCCCCCCTTTCACTCTCCCTTCCCCTCTCTCTAAAAATAAATAAATATTTTTTAAAAATAAAATAAAGATAATTCCCCAGCATCCTGCATGCAATGCTTTAACATTTAGTATTATTTGGGCATTCTTCTCAAAAGTCCACGGAAAACTCAAACACTCATTAAAAAGCAAGAAGAGATTTTCACGTGCAGACGTACTTCTCTCATTTCACAAACTCAGCTCCTTGAATGAGGAGCGACTCAAACCACATCTCTGCTCCAAAGCTCTCAGCCACTGGGGCGGCAGGCATCTCATCAGATGCCAGCCTCGGCCTGTGTGTGCCCGAGGTGATTCCTTCCTAAAGCACATATAGCTTGTTCATGAACTTGGCACAGTGATGGGGTGACTGTGGAGTCACACTACTGGGTTTGAACAAGGGCCTCTCCGCTCTGTGACCTCCCCAGGCCTCAGTTTCCTCCACCTAAGAAAGGATGTTTACATTCACTCACTCTAGACACAACTGCTAGCTCGGCAGACTGCCCAGGCTCTCCCGTCCTCACGCTACTCTCCGGGGTCTTACTAAGTATCCCTCCGGGCACTGCAGACTCTCAGAAATCCGGGCACTGCAGACTCTCAGAAATGTGGGTCAAACTGCATTTGAATGGGATGATTAGCGTCACCCCAGAGAAGCTATACCAAAAAAAAAAAAAAAACGGCTCTGAAAATTAACTGTGGATTTGAGCATCTCAGATTCCAATAGAGAGTCATGTGGTTTCCCTTTGTACTGGGACATCCGTACCCGGAGAAAGGTGTGAGCGAGCGCTGGAGACAGGCTCGGCACAGACCAGAGACACCTGCACTAACACACCTCCACCTGCTGCAGCCGCGCTGAGACGCTTACACCCCACGCCTCCCAGGTTTAGGAGGGAGAGACCAACATTCGCTAACAGACAACCCAGCTCCCACCACACAGCCTCTGCTCCCAGGGAGACGGAAGGCACAGGTGCAGTTCCACGTCCAACAAAAGAACCCCTGAAGTCCATTTCCACGGCACCAAGGAGAAACTGCTCTCTCAAGGTCAACTGTGGCTAAATCATTCCACGATGAGAACTGATGGTCCACATTTAATCTGTTGCATAAACTCACAGTTTTAAATATTGGCTCTTCCCTTGTTTTTATGTGGGAGAGAGGAATACATTTGATTTTCAATGCTTTCTCCCAAGATTGTAAAGTCAAATGGTGGGTGAAAGGACATTAAATGTGAACCAGCTCCCCTGGAGAGTACATGTACTTGTGTGTGTGCAAATGGTGAGTCCCATGTGTGCGTACCAATGCCAAGATCAGCCCTGAAGGCCAACCCACAATCCCTCTCCATTATCACTCACTTTGCTGTCGAGCTAAGCCGTCTCTGGCAACCTGCCTGAAGTGTTCTGAGACCTGGCCTGGAGCTCAAGTTAAAAGTGTTCAAGTCCATCTTGACAGGCTACCACTCAATTTGCTTTTGCAACTGGGCCTCAGGAGGGAACATCCTATGAGGTCATGGCATCTAGCAACTTCTATTTTGTGTTACTAGTCTGGGTTTTGGAGTAAAAACTAAGCCCAGCATCTTGCCTTCTCCCTGGAAGAGTTACGTCTGACCCTTGGGGGCACGGAGGGAAATCCAGAGGCGAGTTCAGCAAAGCTGCTGTGTCTTTCGCAGGAGGGTGAGGGGTAGGGGATAAAAACCCCACCTAAAAAAAAGCAAGAGTGGGGAGACAGCTTTATCAAATAACTACACGACAGCAGCCCAGAAAAACCTGATCGCTGTCTGCCCTTCCGACAGCTCGCTTGGCAGACTGCCCTGGTGCCTCAATGGCTTAATTGTGCCGCGCTACCAGGACACCCTCTGATGGCTCATTTGTTTTGTCACCTCTGATGCCGGTCGAGAGGCCAAGCTTTCTTCTGCTTGGTGCCAAAGTCCTGGAGTCCATCTCCCCCCTCCAAGTCGCCGGTGTGACAGGCCCCCCACCCCTGCGATGATGTGTTAGAGATTTTGGCAGGATCCCCAACCCCCGCCTGTGCACATGCCAACTCTCACGTCAATCTCCGGGATCCTGACTCCATCCAGCATGTAATGGCCACTCCGTATGTTTTGTTAAAAAATAAAGAGCAGAGGAGAAAATCCACAGTGGAATTCTAAATCCACCTTGTTGAAACCTGAATGAGTCTGGGAAAGTTTTTGACTGCAGGAAAAGTCAAATGATCGTCGCTCAAACTGGATCTCAGACCTAAGTTGGAGCTAAAACTATAAAACTCTTGGAAGAACGTGTAAGAATAAATCTTCATGACCTTGGGTTAGGCAATAATTTATTCAATGTGACACAGAAAGCCAAGCAATAAAAGAAAAATTAATAAGTTGGATTTCACCAAAAATAAAACTTTTGTGCTTCAAACAACATCATTAAGAAAGTGAAAAGATAACTCGCAGATCAGGAAAAAAATAACTGGCCAATCACATATCTGATAAGGTATTTATATCCACAGCATATAAAGGACTCGTTCAAGTTCAATAACAGCCACAGCAAAGCCCGACTGAAAAACGGACAGAAGATTTGATTTGCCATTTCTCCAAAGAAAACGGACAAATGGTCAATAGGTCAATGGAAGGATGCTCCACCTCGTTAGTGGAATGCCAATCACATTCGCAGGTGGTACCACTTCACACCCACCACCAAAAAGACAGGCAACAGCAACCACTGGTGAGGACGTGTGGGAAGGAGTCCTCACCCACTGCTGCTGGAAATGTAGAGGGGGCAGGCACTGGAGAAAGCAGTTTGGACGATTCTCGAGGTACTATGCAGTGAGTTACCATAGAAGATGGCAATTCCACCTCTAGGCAGAATTCTCCACCTGTGAGAAATGAAAAGTCGTGCCCACGCCAGGTTGATACACAAATGCTCATAACAGCATTTGTCGTCATAGCAAAAACACTGGGCCCTCCACTGATGAACAGACACAGGCCATGTGCAAAGCCACACGATGGAATCCTATCTGACAATAAAAAGGGATGGAGTTCAGGTCCATGCTACACCACGGGGAGCCTTGAAAACACTGTTGTTCCAAGTGAAAGAGGCCGTCACAAAAGACCACACCGTGTATGACCCCATGTACATGAAATGTCCAGAACAGGCACATCTATAGACATGGAAAGGAGATTAGCGGTTTCCCGTGGTTGGGGGGTAAGGGGGGTCTACTGTGACTCCTAATCGACACAACATTTCTTTTGGGGTGACGGACGTGTTCTCACATTAGGCGATAATAATGGCTATAAAATTCTGGAACTACATTAAACCCACTGAATTGCACGTTTAAGACAGGTGGATTTAATGGCATGCCAACCATGTCTCGATAAAGCTGTGTTTAAAAATAGCGATCGCCCATTCTCATCTGTCCGGCAGCTGGGCTCCCTGCACTACACGAACTGCGTCCACACGCAGAAGCTCGAAAGGAGCAGCAGCTGGCGGGGGCCAGCGCCATCACCACCTCCCTCTCAGCAGCCCCGTCTCCTTCCTCTCTCCCCCAAAGCCGAGACCAGAAGGATGGACCATGGCAAACACGAAAACAGTCTCCTCTTTTCCCTAAAACCATCGTCTCCCAAGGAAATCCACCCGGAAAAAAAAAGAAAAGAAAAAGAAAAAAGCAACACCAGAAAGCACTCTAAAACCTGTGGCCGGGTGTCGCCACGCTGTCGCCCAAACCACGTCCGCACACACGCCGGGACTGCTTTCCGGAACACAGCCAGGGGGAGCCATGTTTATTTTTATCTGGGTTTATATAACATAATAAAAGAAACATTCCTTTTCTTGTGGCTGTTTTTTTCCCTTCACTACTACACTTTTCTCTCCTGAATCCTCCTGAGCTCCTGTGATACAATCTTTAAAATTTACACCGTAATGAGATCAAGAGGGGTTGGGAGAGCCTGGGGACTGAACTGGCATCCGTGCTAATCGATAACCTACTTTGGAATGAAAGGAGGCGCCCCCCGCCCCCATCCCGCAGGCCCAGGCCCCACCCGCCGGCCTCCTCGGGGTGAGCGTTAATGGCCGCTCTCACAAAGCCGGGGGCAATCCTAGCCAGGTGATCCATTAGCGGGAAACGACTATGAAAGAAGCCAGAGAGAAGAGAGAGAAATCAGGGTAAAGAGGTTAAACAGCACGAAAGTGATTTAAAGGGGACAGAAGGGCTCTGAATTGGTGTGTGAAAGAGACAGAAGAAACCTCACCGTGGAAAGACCCTGAGAGTCCTGGCAAATTCCTCTCCGCACAACAAGGTGGCGGCTCTCGGGCCTCTTGTGTCCAATAGGCTGGGGGGGAGGGGTGGCAGGACTCCCGCCCCGCCGCCTCATGTCACCCGCAGTAGGGAAACCTAGGCAGGTGCTGCTCAAGGACCCCAGAAGGACCCCAAGGGCTGCTCTGGTCACAAACCAGTGTGTGACCACGTCTGCGAATTGCTCCTTCCTGTCCCTCCCTCTCTTACCCTTTCCCCAGTGACCCAGGCCCATGGACTAACTGCCCACCTGCTTCAGGCAGAAACACTCACCCAGGGCTCGGTCGGGGGTGCGGGAGCAGTCTTCAACCTTTTTCGAAGTGACTACAAATTCTCTCTCTTGGCCACTCCTCTCTACCACCTCCAGCATCCCAAGTTCAATGTACAAGCCAAAGACAGAGATGACAGGGCTTCCCACACTTGGGAACAGGGAGACTCTGGCATCCTCCCCATATTTCCCAGGAAAACCAAAGTTCCAAGGAAACCACACGTGTCAAAGGCAAGATATTCCTGTAAAAAGATCAGAAGAGTCTCTGGCCTGTCTCCGCCGGCGGCACCTCCCGCCATTGCTCCTCCACACGTCTATCACCAGCTGTCCCTGACCGAGGATCTGGTGCCCTGGACGCAGCCCTGCACCTTTGGACCCTGCTCCGTGCCGCCCACGCCCAGCGCGCACGCGCACACGCACACACGTGTGCCGCCCACGACCAGCACGCACGCGCGCACGTGCGCATGTGTGCCGCCCACGACCAGCACGCACGCGCGCACGCTGACCCGCAGGTGCTTCCAGTCCTTTGCTCCTACAGCTGCAGCCCTTCCAAAGGCCCTCCCCACCCTCCGTGGTCACAGAAAACACCCGCTGGTCCATCAAGGCCCACGTGGAGGCCCTGCGCACACACCCCCACCTCCACGCTTGTCCCGTGGCCTTTGTAACTCGGTTGGGGTCTTGATTGCTAACACGCTGGTCTCCCCTACGAGTTGGTAACTCTCTGGAGACCAAAGTCTGGGTCTCCTTTGGTTCTGAGTCTGTAGCATGTGACCCAGACTGCCACATGTCAGGGGCTTCACAGATGTCTGAGGGATGAACAGGTGAACAGAGTGACTTAATGAAGTCCTCTGGGTCTTTCTCCTTTGAGCTTTCTTTACAGTGTTTCTATTTTATTTCAAAAAAACTTAGAGCAGGGAGGGGAGAATGGGGAGTTTTTGTTTAATGAAGACAGAGTTTCATTTTGGGAAGATGAGAAAGTTCTGGAGATGCCAGTGGTGATGGCTGCACACACGTGAATGCACCTGATGCCACAGAACAGCTTAAAATGGTGAAGAAGCTCACTTTTCCACTATGTATATTTCACTACGGTTCAAGAAGGACAATTCAGACTGAAGACCACCAAGAGACGGCTGATAAGGGGCAGCCAGGAGTCCGGTCACTGCACGGGCTGAAAAAAACAAGCACTTGAACAGAAAACGAAGCCTTCAGGACAGTGCGCCCTATTTTAAAATGCAGCCCCGTGACAACAACATGGCCACTGAGGAGGGCATGGGAGGTGGGCGGGGGGCACGGGGGGGCATCCGCAGTGCCAGACGAAGACCTGGCTTGGGGTGGTGTACAGTGTGCAGAGGCGATGTGTTGTGGAATTGTGCACGTGAAACCTGGATGATTTTCTTAGCCAGTGTCATCCCAACAAATAAAAAAGAAATATAAAATGCAGTTCCAAACCCGTGACGACAACCCCAAGGTCACTTTCGCTGATTNAGGAGTCCGGTCACTGCACGGGCTGAAAAAAACAAGCACTTGAACAGAAAACGAAGCCTTCGGGACAGTGCGCCCTATTTTAAAATGCAGCCCCGTGACAACAACATGGCCACTGAGGAGGGCATGGGAGGTGGGCGGGGGGGCACGGGGGGGCATCCGCAGTGCCAGACGAAGACCTGACTTGGGGTGGTGTACAGTGTGCAGAGGCGATGTGTTGTGGAATTGTGCACGTGAAACCTGGATGATTTTCTTAGCCAGTGTCATCCCAACAAATAAAGAAATATAAAATGCAGTTCCAAACCCGTGACGACAACCCCAAGGTCACTTTCGCTGACTTGGTTGCACCCGAAAGTTCTGAGTCATGCCTGGCACATAGTAGGTGCTCTAAATATTTCCTGAATGTTCTGAAATCTGTTGAACAAGCAGCTCCAGGCTGAGGACTGGTTCTGAGGCCCAGGACGTTCTGCTGGCACAGGGCAGTAGTGGTGACATGTGGCCTCTGTGTGACCCTCTCCTAAGGGACCGAATATTCTCTGCCCAGGCACGTCGGGAAGTGCCTGGCCCCTTCACGTCACCAGCAGCCACGGAAGCCCTCCCTGTGCACGCTCGCCAGCCTGCCACCTTCAGGGTTCTCCTCCCTGCACGGACGCCCATCCCGGGCCATCCCCGAGCTGGGTCTTCACGTAACTCCTCCGCCTCCTCTCCAAACAAAGAGCCACAACCCCCCGACCCCACTCCGGGTCTTTCATTTTCTCAGCTGAAACCCAGGACCTGAGGCCATTAAACCTGCAATAGGAAAAATCCAAGGTTGTGGGGGTTCAGGAGAGCATTTTTCTCTTAGCCTCACTTGAAGGGTCATTTTACTAACCAGAAACAGACCCGAACCGCCACCGCCATCATCCATCACCAGGAGGCCAGGGGGAGACACACACACCCAGACAAGTAAAATCAAAACCACGAGGCCAAGAGTCCCAGCCCTTTGCCTCACAGCGAGCGAGGGAAATGAGGGCTCCGCAGAGACGGCGTTCAGGCGAGGATGCTGGGAAGTCCCGGCTCTCCGAAACACGCTTTCCTGGCTGCTCGGATGGTCATTTATCAGCGTCACCATTGGTGTTGTCATGCTAAGAGGCACCCGCAAAAGCCCAGCTTCTCCAAAACTTTGACACTCCACAAATCCACTCCCCCCAGAACTATCAATAGGTTACTCAACCCTACTCCTCTATTCAGACCTTGCATCGTCTTAGAGGGCATTGGGGACCCATAAAGACAGGGCTGCCTTGGTTTAAGAAATAGGGGAGCCGGTCACACCCCTGTGTGTCTGTGCAGAAGTTATAGCCAGTGGTCTGCAGACCCCTCTGCGAACCACCTACTCAAAAAGCACCAGAGAGTTAAGGGCATCACACCAGGTTCTACTTACAAGTAAATGCTACCTTCAAAGGTCACAGGAAGAACGGGCTGAAATCCAGAGGACCATCACCTGCTGTCCCATCCTTCCTCTCCGGTTGAAGGCACTGGTTACGGGAGGAACGGAGCCACCGGTTGTCCCCGAGCCCTTACATTGAGCGTGCAAGAGCTGAACCAGATCGCATGTCTATCCGGTGTCTTGAGGGGAGAAGCGTCTTAGAGGAAGCAGCTGACACATGGCATATCACACACCTGCCGGGACCTTCGGTATCTTGTAGACCTTCTATGCCTTCAACCGCCAGTCTGCCACTCAAGGGCGTGCAGCTTAATCAAGAGTGAACAGGGGTGGGTGCAGACTACGCCAGGTCTGGGGGGTTGCGTACCTGGGGACAGGCCCAGCTACAGCAAACACGGGGGCTTGGGGTGGGGCATCCCAGCTGGCATCTGGGATGGAGGAAAAGAAGGAAATAAAATCCCATCGCCGACCCAAAGATGCATTTTCCTGAATTTCTCTGGTCCCCTTGCATGGAATATGACTTTTTACTTGCTAGTGAAGTCTGGTGTAACATTCACATGGCTGAACCTATGTCCTCCCAAATTTTTCTTTGAAAAATAATGCCAGTGTCTTACAGGGAATAAACACTGAAGTAAGATTTCTCAGAATAAATTTTCACAGCTAAATAAAGCAATGCTCCTAGGCTTGGGGCTCTTCCCTTTTAACTGTAGACAGGAAGAGAAAACAATTAGAAACGGAACAAATAAAAAGAGGCTTTTGAGGAAGCATTAATACAATAAAAGAGATCTTAGAACTCAGATTTTGGCTTCTTTGTTATTTTTAAATCATGGCCAGACCCTGACTTTCTACATCTTGCTGCAAACTTATACCTTCTCATGTTTCGTACCTGTTTTTGGTGGGTGGGTTGGTTTTTCAAACCTTTACATGACAGGAGAATAAATGGTAATGAAAAATAACCCTGGCTGGCGTAGCTCAGTGGATTGAGCGCGGGCCTGCGAACCAGACGATCGCGGTTCGATTCCCAGTCAGGGCACATGCCTGGGTTGCAGGCCGGTTCCTTGCAGGCCAACTCCCAGCAGGGGACGCACAAAAGGCAACCATACATTGATGTTTCTCTCCCTCTCTCCTTCCCCTCTAAAGATAAATAAATAAATAAATAAAATCTTTAAAAAAAAACTAATAAATAAAATCTTCACATGACAGAACTTTGAAGGCTCTTAGCCCATGGAAACCTGCCCTCCGCTGGCATTCGTCCCTTCCCTCTCCCAAGTGCCCTGTTCTGGGTCTCCACGTTCACGTCACCACTCGGGCTGAGTCCCCAACATAACCACGCCCAGGGCACAGGTGGGCCCGGGGCCACCCAGAGTGAATGGGGCTGAACCCTGGGCCCTGAGACCTGGAAAGGCAGTGTGTGCCAACCTTCTAAGGGTCTCATTTCAGAGCTGCATTCATTCTGGGTGGAGTTAAATGATACAACTAAGAATTCATCCTTCCTCAAAACCATAGCAGGGAAAGGAAAAAAAACTGGATCTGAACCCAGCACTTTATAACATATACATATATATATATATATATATATATTCACTACCCATGTTCACAGATAATTCACACACAGATTTTAGTCCTGAGCAACCTTCACTCCAGGAATATAAGATTACGTCATCGGTATTTTTGTATTCCCATGAACGTAGGTTACAAAAATATCTGTGGAAACTGAAGCTCCATTCCTACATTTTTCCTCACCTATTTCTAGCTGCTATCTAGCTCGATGTCACCCTATCCTTCCTTCTTTCTCTGCTGAACTGCATGCACGGGAGTCTGGAAGCTGCCTGACTCCAGGCTGGCATGGAATATGTCGCCTTTCACCTCGGGGTCACCACACTGAACCTGGGCCCCCTCAGCAGCCTCTGAAAGCAGTCACTCTACCATCCATGGTCTCGCTTAAGAAAAAGCCACTGTCCCGGCTTTGCACCCTTGTGGGAAGACTCAAACAGGAAAGGCAGCAAGGAATGAGCAGTGGGCCCCGCAAAAGAAACCCCAGTTAGTCAGAGTCCATGAGGATGATTTAAAAGCGTGGGAGTTTCATGGTTTGATGGCACCTTGTCTGGGACGGAGCCTGCGGGCAGGTTCCACTCTGGTGAATTCCCTCCGCCAGTGTCAGATATCCGTAGAAAGTCAGGTCTTTCAACCACCCTGAAATCCCACAAGCTCAGGGCACCCCAGCCCTAGAAAAGGGCAGGCAGGGTTTGGGGCTCTTACCTGAGCTCACTGGTGACCTTGATCGAGGGTCCAGGGCCTGGAAGGGTGACCGGCACAGAAAGCAGGCTGTATAAACAGTTATGGAATAGTAAAAGGAAAAAAACCCCTCTTGATCTCGCTACATTTCTTTCTTTTGCCTCTTACATGAAGTTAAGAAAGACCCCTGGCATCCAGCCGTGACATTCCTAAAAGGGATGCTGAGCATAAGAAGAAAAAAAAAGTGGCAAAGGCCCAGGACAGAGACCTGATGGGAGCAGCCATCTAAATATAAGGTTGTGCCAACTTACCTGATCTTTAAAAGAGCCCATTTGGTCTACCTCGGAAAAAGCAAGATACACGAAACGCAGTGCCAAGTTTATAAATGTATTCTGCTACTGTAAATACTGCTGTCACGTTCCCAAGTGCTAATAAGTAATTTTTTTAGTTTAGTGAAAAATGTGCAATGTAAGTATCGTAACGTATTAGTAACACACAAGGACCCACTCAAAGTGCCACCCTCACAAAGATTTGTCGGCTTCACATGTTCATCCAGTGACAATGTCCACCCGTGGTGAACGTCCCGAACCAGCACAAGTACAAATGAAACAATGCTTCTGCCCTGGTTTCTGCAGAACAGAGTAACATGGGTCCCGCCCATGATACATGCCAACCCTCGGCGAGTGCAGCGGGAGGAGCTGACGGGCTCCCGGCTGGCCAAGGCCAAGGCCAGGCTTCACAGGGGGTACGTGGAAGTGAGAGAAAGGAGAAGAGGGTGGTGGTCCAGGCACCTCACCTGGCTGAGTTTCCCCATCAGCAGTGCGGGGACCGTAAGCTCGCTACCCGAGGCATAGGGCAGTTGTGAGCACCAAACGTGATATTGCACATAGCGCGCTCCGGCGCATCTGCCGGTTAGACCAACGAATGCCACAGTCACCCCTCACGGGCTATCACCGGACGAAGTCTCCCAGATCACACAGCCCACCGGCAGCTCTCCTGCCTTAGAACACTGTTTTGTGACACAGCTTGTATTGCTATCTGTGTGTGTGTGTGTGTGTGTTAAAATATGCACACTATGAAATTGATGATTTCAACCATTTTAAGTGTTCAGTTCGGAGGCATTAAGTACAGGCACTCCCCCGGGGGGCCCCTAACCACACTCAGCACATCATTTCAGCTCCCACCCCACCCAGCAGGCTGTGCGGGATGCCAGGGCCGGGTTGTGTGCTAACCACCTTTCTGTCCCCAGCCCCAAGTCCACAGGCGGCATTCCTAGGTGGTAAAGGCCAAGAAATGTTGGATGAGCAGACGAACAGGTAGATAACCAGAGAAATGGATAATGAGAGAATATAAAATGAATAAACTGAGTGTTAATTGTGGCGAATGAATCTTGGAGTGAGGAGGGCACCGATCTAGATGCAAATTTTTTTATTTTTCTCTAAGACAGCAGTGTGGATGCTAACATTGGATGAACACCTACTATGTGCCGCACAAAACATGCCTACGAAAAAATTATCATTCACAGCATTTACAAACGTGAGGACACTGAGACAGAGAGCAGGAAGTCCTTCTCCCACCGCACCGAACTGGTAAACGGCAGAGCAAACAGGGATAGTCTGGCTCCGGAAGTCAAGCTTTTAACCGCAACAGCAGTGCAAAGCCGCATAACCTCGGAGCTTCCCTCTGTGCTGGTGTTCTATGCTGATGACATGCTAATGACTAAAAAGATTGTTCTGAGGTCTCCAGGAGTAAAGGTGATGAACGATGTTAAAAATTTAATGGCACTCATTTAAACTGACATAGCAAACTGAATTTCGCCCTATGCGAGAATGATAACGAGGGTCTGAGAAGTCCATGATCCTACTAAGGAGATACGAGAGGATGCTCTTAGCCAGAGCCATGAACTCTGCGCCATTTCTGTTGAGAATTAGCACCACCCCAAGGACGTCTGCGGCCAAACCATGCTGCTTCCTCGCTGCCCCGCCCAGAGGGACACAAAACCAGCCGACTGCACCTCTCCTCTCACTCCAAGCTCTGGGGCAGCCCCAAGCCTTTACAGGGAGAGAGATTCCTGTACTATCCCAGGCACCACCACGCCCACCACCCTGGATGGGATCTTATGTCACCATCTCACCCAGTCACGGAGGCAGGGCTATGTCCACGGTGCAGTATCACTTCTGGGACGACAGGAGACATTCGACCTGAGGGGCAGCCTCTGACAAAGCGGCCTCACACGTGCCCTCTCAGGTGAGTTCCAAGCAGGGATAATACATTCCCTGCTTGGAAGACCTGGGACCCCATTCCAAGCACTCAGGGCGCATGCCCACTGTCCATGATCCTGCAAGGCTAGAGGTGAAGATAAGCACAGTACGCTGAGCAAAAAACAAGGACAGCGACTCATAGGAAATTCCAGGACCTCCCAACCAGCTGACCCATAAACACCTAGACTGATGTCCTCACAGGTGAAGGACCACGCTGACACCTGGACCCCTGTGGGGTTCACTCCTCCAGGGAACAGGAGACACGCCACTGTGTCATCCCCCTGGGGACTAGCCCCAGCATCACCTCCTACCGCTCCAGGTGCCACCAGCACCCCCGTCCTTCCTCCCCAGTGACGTGTTCATTACACAGCAGTGGGAAGAAGGAACTTGTTCTTTCAAAGGGCCAGAAATCCCTGGAGAATCCACATATTCAATAGTTACTGTCTACTGGGTGTACAGGCACCAAACAAAACATGAAATCAATCAGCTACGATGACTACGCAGCCAAGGCTCAGGGTCGAGATCCCCAAGGGCAAAGTACGTGCATAAAGAAATCCTATCAGAATCAGATGGAGGGTCGGAAGCCCGGGGTGTTCCGGGGGTCCCTGGCCAGCTCCTCAGCCTCTCCATTGTCCCGTTAGCTCCTTCCTAACCCTCTTAAAGAGGCATTATGGAGAATCACTAATAACCACAAGCACTGCATTAAACAAGTAAATCAGCACCGACAACCACCACAAAAAGGCCACAACCAGCCACTTCCTTCTGGAGAGGCTGCCTCCCACAGGAAGCAGAGAGGCGGGTCAGGTACAATAAAACCGTGGTTCTTTGTATTGCATTTACCACCCTGGCTGCAAAAGATGCTCGTAAAGCCATCGTTGGCAGAGTTGCAGCTGTCAACCCTTCCTCCGCTCTCAGCCTGCGGAGACAGTTAGCATCCTTCTGGCGAATGCCCGCTAATTGCACCGCCCACTTTATTAGCTGCCTTGACCTCCAATAAAGGCTTCGGCCTCACCATGTCTGCAACTGAGACGGGATGTCTCCGGTGTTGCCTGCCGCTCTGCTTCCTTCGGGTTCCCGCAAAGCCCGCACATGCCAGTTAGATAGACTTCTCCTTGGCAACTTCACAAATAGTTACACGAGCCAATGTAGGAACAAGAGCAAGAGAAGCAATAAGGGACAGCATCTGAGAACGTAATCCCGTGGAGGGTCTGTTGTGCTAAAGGCAGTATATGCCCAGCCGGGGGTGCCTGGCTCCAGAACGCTCCCTGAAACTAAGTGCAGAGACCCGGGTGCAAGAGTGAGGAGCAGTAAACGGCATCCATGCCACTCTGTGCCTCTTCTCAACTGTCCCGATGAGCTCTGGGCAGGTCAAGGCCAAATGGAGTCCTGCTTTTCACATCTGTGCTCCCTGAATCGTACTTAGACTAAAATACAAATATAAAGTATCATAGCTGAAGTAAGAGGGACAGGTTCCACAGGAAACAGATAGTTCAAAGGGGCCCCCTGGACTAATGCTATGGAAAAGTCAAATCGATGATGACTTAATCCATCTGGTTGGCTCATTTAGAAACCGCAGTATCAAAAACTACAGGGTGATTCTACACCCAAGTCGTGGGCATGGGATATCTAAATATTGGTCTACATAATTAGGACCCTTGTCCACACGTGTGAAGGAGTAGAAATTAAAAGGGACCTAAAAAGGTTTCGGAAAACAATTTAGATGGAGAATGTTTTGGAGGAATAAGGAATAAAATGCTTGGGGTCTGGAGTTCCTATTTTGCTGCCTGGGACAAACCCCCTGCAAATTACCTCTACATCCTAACCAGCACGGCACGTTTTTTAAACGTAAAACAAACTTTAAGTGGTCTTATGAATAAGATAATGCCTGTTCTCAAACATTCCTTGCAATTGTCCTTTTGTTTGTCCAAGTTCATTTCTGCTTACAAATACTTGAGGACAGTAAAGTAAACGCTTTATTAAGAAACAGGAAGAATCTGGTCCGTCTATTTACAATCCAAAGTCCAAAGACAGGCTCGTTGGCCATGAGGATCCTACCAATACCTTCGTTCAGAGGGACAAACGAGGGGACATCCTTGGCTGGCTGAGTCCCACCAACGTGGCAGCTAAAGGAACAGCTTCCAGCTCTTGGTTCAGCCAGGAATCCATTCTGGACTCTGGAAACAGATGCCTCTGGAATGTGGGGGCAGGGGCTGAGCTCCTTAAAGTCCCAGGGCTTCTCTCCAGCCTCACAGAGACTCGCACGCAGCCTTGGAAAGTGTGTAAAGACCACCAACTCTCACCCTCTTGGTTGGCAACAGAAAAATAAAGCCCGAGTCCGAGAGGTGACTTGCCCAAGAGCACAGTGCTAATTAGTGCTGGAGCCCTGACCGCACCTGTCTCCTCACCTAAAAACCACCCTTCCCAACCTAAACGTCTGGGATCGGCCGCAACCTCCAGGGCCTCCCGACCACCCTCCCCTTTGTCTTCCCTTCCTCTCCCCTCTCGCATCCTTCCTCCTCCTGGTCCTTCTATCTTAGTCCTCTCCTTTCTCCCCTGCCCCCTTCTATCGCCCAGCCCCCATCGCCTGGCTTGGTGGAAAACGAGTAACGCTCCAGCTCACAGCTGTGGGACCGCAGGGAAGACACGCAAGGGCACCGCTCCAGCTGCCATGTTCAAGATCAAGATGGCCCTCTGCGGGAAGGCACACCGCTGAGCCAGGCAGCTGATTATTTCTCTTGACCAATCGTGGTTGCCAGTTGTTCGCTTGAATTCAACGGTCCGTTTTCCATACAACCATTTGGATCGGTAGCTCGGCAACTCTGGTGGTGGTTGTCGGTTTCTGATGAGTTGCAAGTCAGTCGCCGATGGGGGCATGAAACCGCCAGTTCGATGGAACGGGGTGTCGTGAAGTAGTGATCACAACTCTAAAGAAAGCAACCACCGTAAACAAGATGATAATGTTTCATGGGAAAGCACTGCCCCTCATCGCTGCTAATTAAAAGAGGGAATTACACAGAAAAACGCCCGGCCCTTTGAGTTCCTATGTTATCTCAGAAAAAAATCCTGAATTAGCAACTACACATCTAAGACAGCGGCTCAGATTAGATAAAGGATGATTGAAAGTTTACACTTCTCACTCCTGCGGCAGCAAAGTGGACTCTAAGTGAGTGTTTGCACTTCACACTTTAAAAATAAAGCCGTTTTTGTGTGTGAGAACTATCAAAGATTTCAAATCCATGCTGTATAGAAAGCTAAAACTTCTTCCGAGAGCTTTCCATGGCTGGTAACAATGTTGAGCTTAAACTCCATTAGGTTGAAAAGATGGATAAAAAAGACCCTTAGCGGTGACCTGGTCTATAACACTTCAGATATATTTAGACAGTTCTGCTTATCAGAAGAACTCACTCTACCCCGGAGCCTCCCACGTGTTCACGCACGTGGCCGCAAATGAATACAGATGGTTTCTAAATCCGACTCTGTAAGAACCCTCTCTGCCCAGGTCAGCGCCAGCTCTGGGAGCAGAGATTTGTGCGGGAAATACTTCTCGGTGGGGGAGGGTGTCTTCATTTCCAGACCCCTCCACCGGGTCTGGTCGGAATGGATGCGATGGGATCAGCGGAGGATAACTGCAGAGAAGACCGTCTGAGAGGGACAAAACTGGATTGGAAGGCAGATAAGCCTGCATTCCCGGCGCTGCTGGGTCTGCACACGGCACGGGCAGTCGCTGGGCTGAGTCTGCTCTCTCTCCTGCATCCACCAGACCACCAGCGCCCCATGCTCCCCCCGCAGGGCCTCGGAGAGGGGGCTTCCGTCTGCAGCAGCGTCTCAGTGCACATCCGTGGCCTCTCCACCCACAGGGGTGGCTGTTTTTATCAACTGAGCATCCTCAGTTTTCTGTGGGGCCACCAGACGAATGAATAGTTTGAGATGTTTCATTCACTTGCAGGTGAGGACGCGCGCAGCAAAGGAGATGAGCTGGGTGGTGCCATTTCCTCCGACTGCTGCTTTTTCATTGGGTGTCTGGGCAGTGGCAGAAGGCAAGGTAGGGGAGAGAGGGGAGGGGAGGGGAGGGGAGGGGGAGGGGGGTTTCCTAAAACTCAACTTCGCTGGAATAAGGACAGAAAGCGATGGCTGCCTATCACCTCACAACTTCCCTGGGCCCCCACAGCAAGCTCGGTGTGGTGCAGTTGAGGCCCCCATTGCAGAGATGGGGGTAACCAGACCCAGAAAGGCTGGTGGCTCAGCCTGAGTGAAGGGATCCCCCTTAACGTCTCGGTGTCCTCGACAACGCAAACGCTGCCTCAGATGTCCTCATTTCTCCATCCACTCCTGGACTTTCTCCAGGACGCCAGAATGTTCTAACAAAGATCCCCACTGACCCCCTATTTGCCGATTCAATGGAAAGCTCAGTCCTTACCTCCTTGACCCTCCAAGGTGCCTGACCTTGTTTTGTCCCTGCCCCCCCCCGCCCCGTGAAGCTCTCTCCCCCCTCAGTCTCCATGACGCCACTGTCTCCTCTGTTCCCCTCGCCCCCCTTTTCTGGCCTCTCCTTCTGGGTCCACCTTCCTGACCCCTCCAGCTACCTCTCCCTTCAGGGTCAGTGGGTCCCCCCACCCCGTGCTCAGGTGTCCACTGTCTCATTGCACACATGCCCCACGGAGAGCTCACCCATCTGTGGATTCCACCACCTCCTTCATGGTGATGTCTCCCAGATCCACGTCTCCGGCTCTGAATCCACC
Source organism: Sturnira hondurensis (assembly GCF_014824575.4). Lineage (NCBI taxonomy): Eukaryota > Metazoa > Chordata > Mammalia > Chiroptera > Phyllostomidae > Sturnira > Sturnira hondurensis. The sequence goes on along the minus strand of NW_028091156.1, from coordinate 1,224,100 downwards.
CTGGAGCCCCAGCTGGACCTCTCTGGAACATTCTACTTCAGGCTCCACAGAACCCAAACCAATTTTACCATCCACAGCCATCCTCAAAAGTCAGACACACAGTAACAGAAGCCCCTCTCTGCCTGTGTCCTCCATCTCAGCGGATGGCAGCACCGTCCATCCACTCAGCCCGGCCAGGAATCTGGGAGAATGCCTCGTCTCCCTCCTCTTCCTCCCTCCCGTAGCTGCCACCCTCCGCGGATTTTCCAGGTACAACGTTGGTCAGGCCCAAACTGGTGCTCATTCCCACTACGGCCGCCTTAGTTCAGGCCTGCGTCAGCTCCCGCCCAGGCCAGGGCCCTCTGCCTGCACTCCGTGGCTGCTTCTCCCAGACCCCCTCACTACCAGGGCAGTCTCTTCTAAATGAGTATCTGGTCACTTCATTCCCCTCCTGAGAGGCCCTGGCGTGGCTGCCCATGGCCCACAGGATAATAGCCAGAGTCTCCAGCCTGCGAGGCCCTTCAGCTTCTCTCTCCCTGACCCCTTGACAGTCCGTCACTCACCCATGCACACTCCATGCTGTGGTGACAAGACACAGCAGCAGGTGCCCAAGAGGACTGAGCACGCATAACCCCGCTGTGCCCTGTGCCTGCCATTCCCTCCTCCCGGCATGTCGGTGCGTCACCCTGCCCACAGGATGAACCCTGCTCACGCTTCCAAGGTCAGCTGGAGCCCCACCCTTCTAGGCTGCCCCCCCCTCCCCGCAGCCTGCACAGCCCACGGGCTGGCACTCAGTACAACACACACCGACTTTGTTTCCCTGTCTGTATCTAATACCAGATAGAGTTCAGGAGGAAAATGTTAGGGTTTTTTAAAAAATATTTTGATTATAATGTGGCATAGGACTACTGTAGCTGGTACAGGAACGGGGGGGAAATGCTTCCTGGCCAGTGAATGTGAACGCAAAAATAATAAATAAAACACCAGCAAGCTGAACCCAGCAGCACATTTTAAAAATACATTGTGGGAGGTTTGTTAGGGGGAATGCAAGGATGGTTCGTTGTTAGGAAATCAACGCTAATAATTTGCAATATTGACAGGCCGAAGCAGGAAAATCGTACGATCATCTCCCTAAAAACTGGAAAGACCTTTGGCAAAACATAACACCCATTCCTGAATAAAAACACTAAATGAGATAGAAACTGGTGGTCACTTCCCTTAAGTTTTATGAACATCTACAGACCCCAGTCCACAAGCCAGGATGTCACTAAGTGGGGAAAACTACACTCTCCCAGGGGCATCAGAGATCTAAATACTAAAAAGGAAGCCCCATAAACGCAGGTGACCCCCTTTAAAACCTGGGCGGGGTGCCTGTGTAAGTCTAACCCTGTGGGGCCACCTGAGACCAAAGAGCATGACTTCATGCTGGGGGAATAGCATAAGGCTCTGGCCCTAAAACAGAAATGATGAAAAGGGGTCTTAAAGCCCTAGGCCTGGGAGACAGACACTCCTCTACGCATGACTTGAAATCCAATTTATTTGGATGGAGACGGGGTCTGGGGCATCCCAAAGGCAATGGGCAGAAGGATGCACACTGATTTCCCCGTTCTGATCCAAAGGCATTTAGGGGTACTGGCATCTCGTCCCTCTCTTTGCCCCTCTGCCTGCGCACTGGGAGACACTTCTGATGGGGGGCAGGGGGAGGTATCCTAGGAGCGATCCGCGGCAGCTCGTTCCAGACGGTAAGACCACACGTTCAGCAAGCTTGTAAAACGAAAGATGCTATGATCGGCCTGAGGCTCAAGGCCGCAGTTACAAGGAAATCAGCTCTGAGTTCCTGAAGAGAGGCGGTGGCCCGCCCCACCCCCCCACCCCACCCCCACAGCCCCCCCGCCAGTGCAGGCTTGGCCTGGACAGAGCCTAGGGGAAGTCTGTCGCCCCGCTGACCTTTTGCTGCACAGTCCCTCTGCGGGTCAGCACAGGGCCCTGGGCAGGGTGTTTCGAAAAGGGCTGACGACGGAGTCTCAGCTGAGTGATGATTAAATGGGAGGAAGTTCCTTTTCCCCCTCCATTTCATCCCAGCCAAGAAAATGACTCAGCCGGGACTCTTGACGACCTCACGCATTTTTCCCACCGTCGACCCCCACGCTGAACGCGAGGTGACCATCTGGGAGCCCAGGAAAAATCACCCTCACGGCGTCTCTGGAGCAGGGCTCTCCCACCCCTGCAGTCAGAGGGCCAGTGACCCTCAGTGGCTTTGGGGGCGAAAGCGTCTTTGGACTCCTGTGTCCCTTGCACTTCCCTTCCCTCCGTGACCAGAACCACGTGGGCCAGCGGGAGTCCGGGGTAAAGAAAAAACTCGGTTCCTCTTCATTTTGCTGTAAGATTTTGTGTGTGTACATAGGTGCATATATGTGCATCTTAGTATAGTGCCTCTCACCTACTCCTGATCATGGTTAGTCAGTTCGAATCACCCTTACTACGTCGCCATTTCTACCAGCTAATGAGTGGTACGACCCGGGACAGAACGCCAAAGAGCAACCCAAAAGCTGCCCACATTTGGTTGACTTAATCCTTCCAAATGCTGACAAATGAGTAGCCTCCGCCATTTAAAAATCACATGGCTAATGCAATAATCCTATCTGCCGCGAGTGTGGAAGAAATCACCACAGGCCAGGGATTGGTACAAAGCGAATTAAGTCACTATAAAAAAATGATCTTTTTGGTGAACAATTAAAAGTGAGGTAGCAATGCCATTATTCCACAGCTTGCTAAGCCCCAAAGGAGAAATTACTGTTCACATGTGTCTACTAGGAATGTTTCTATAATCCCTAAAATGTTCCAGAAATTTTTTTTCATGATGCACGCTACAAGACTTATTCAGCACTGATATTATCTATTGTTAGCTGTCCCTTTATTTCAAATACTTCTGAAGTGGAAAAGGTTCAAGTGAAGCTTTCTGAAAATAGTCCTGTGTTCTCAGATTTCATGTCAAATTTTCTCATAATTGGTAAGTATTTGAAATGCAGTATATTTTGTCTATTTATAAAGTGTCTTACAATAGCTTCTAGAGGTTCTTTTAAAAAGTTATTTTTTCATACCCCTGTTCTGAAGCTGGGAAAATACAAATATATATATATATATATATATATATATATATATATATATATATAAAATCTCCACGTCTAGACTCACTTGGGCTCTATTTAGAGTCTACGTTTGGTGTTTTTAAACCGCTCCGACACATTCTTTCTTTCATCTCTGTGACTCTTGGCCACACTTCTCTGGATGTCTGGCTAATCTTCCTGGTATTTCTGGGGCATAAATGGACCCAGAATATGTGACTGAGAACAAATCAGATACGAATGTCTTTCTGGACCCCCCCTTTCTTTTACATAAAAGGAGATTTTCTTTTATTGATATGGAAATGAACAGATGTCTGATAACCTTTTGCCAAGCTGGAACATTCCTCCTTACCCCAGGGAACGCCTGTGGGCTGATGTTTCGCAGGACTCACACTGTGGATTCAAAAGTTCTGTTGCGGCTATCAGAATGATCTCGGATAGCCCCAGAACGGGAGATTCATTCCTTGGCCCCCGTTTCTGGCTTGGTGCCTCGACCGTGTATAAAACAGGAAAGGCGCTCTTGCCAGTGGGTATAAATGGTTTTGTATTTATGCACTGAAACCCTGCACTGGGTAAAAAGGCTGTTAAAATCCCCACACCTTACAAATCCATGTTCTTCTGGTTTTTGCACTTGCCAGCCCCCCGAAAAGAAATGATGTAAACCCAGCGAGTCCTTTTTCACTGACCGAGGTGATAAAAATCGAGTGCTTTCCATTGGCCACCAGGCACACACCTCTCCTCGCCCAGGTGAGGCTGTTGGAGAGGCTGAATCCAGGGCTTTGGGGAGGCTCTGTGGGCTCACGGTGGTCGCCGCCTCGCTGCTGCATCTGTTTTATTCGTAAACCTGCCTCTGGTCTCGGTCTCTTTCCGGAAACCCCAACCCCCACGCACAGCACCAAATCCATCATCCTCGTCCTTCTCTCTGAGCTCCACCCAGATCCGTGTCCCCTCCTCCCTCCCTCCTAGGTCAGTACTATCCCCACCCATGAAGTGGCCACGTGTTTTCTGAGCTTTGGACGGTCACTCCGCAGGCCACCAGAGTCACTGTCTAGTTCCTGGGAGCAGCCAGACAGCCCCGCAAGGGCTCCCCGGTGCTTCGCCTCCCCTACCTAACTGACTGTCCCAGAGACAAACCCGGGGGCCTTCAACAGGGCTCGCTACCAACCAGCAGGCATTGCATGAGAGGACAGTACCTTTGGGAAACGCACTGATGAAATCAGAAGTTGAGAGTGGGTACCGTCTTGTAAGAAAAACCCTGAACTCTGTAAAACATAAATCGACCAGAATCTAGTCTAATGAATGATCGCCAATACTCACACTCATCTCAGAAGAACAGGAACATTTTTCAAACCTTACCCAGAATAATTGTACACCATTCTAGTGGTGTGAATCAGTTCGCTTTTCAGTGCCTCAGCAGGAAACCTAAAAATACAGAGGGAAGCCCTGGCTGGTGTGGCTCAGTGGATTAAGCGCCAGCCTGAGAACCAAAGGGTCACCAGTTCGAATCCCAGTCAGGGCACATGCCAGGATTGCAGGCCAGGCCCCCAGTAGGGGGAGTGTGAGAGGCAACCACACATTGATGTTTCTCTCTCTCTTTCTCCCTCTTTTCCTCTCTCTCTAAAAATAAATAAATAAATATTTTTTAAAAAAAAGCAGAGGAAAACTGATTGACTCAATGTCACAAAATAAATCAGTGGCAGAGAAAGACCTAAAACCAAATCATCCTAACATAAGAAGGGTCTTGGATGTGCTAGTCTGCCTTTAACTTTTAAATGCCTGCCTAAGAGACTTTTAATATCACCTAGTAGAATTTAATACTCCATTTAAGAAAATATTCCCTAAGTACAGTTAAGCGTCTTAAGCAAATTACAAAGATGACTTCTGCCAATTACCCCTCAAAAATATGTCTTTATCCTCCAAACTCTCACCCTCTAAGGCCAACTACACAAGGAGTCACAACGACATCTCTTGTTCGTATGAAACTTAACTCCTTTTGTGCCTGAGGGCTGCAGGGGTCCACCCTTTGCCCACAGATCCCGCTCCCAGAAGAAGGGGGGGCTTGTCCCGGGGACATAGGCTTCTTCCACGGTGGTCAAGAGAACACAGCATTTATTTGACTAAAAGGCTGCAAACTTTAAAGTTGCAATGAGAAGTGTGCCTAGATCTGAGGGCACCAGCGCTTCAGGAATGAAAACAACTGAAATTATGATTCCCAGAGACACGCAGAGTGTTTTCAGTTAAAATTGAGGCCCCACACCTTGGTACTAACGATAGAATAACCCAGACCACCAAGGATTCTCACTCAGGGTCGTGTGCCCCCTCCTGTACCGAAGGTCAGCGCCATGGTGCTGGGTCTCACAGAAAGCCCCAGGCAGCTGTGTGGCGCTGTGTGACATCCCCACGTGCACTGAGAGCGATCCCGTGTGACTGTCTGCATGGCGTGTCCAGAGCACTGAGGTGTGGCCTGTCCAACCCTCCTTCTGGACTCTGACAACAAGAGCGCCTTCCTAGCATCTCTTTTATTCCATCACGTGACTGAAGCTAGCAAATATAACCAAGCTGCCTCCTATCACCCTGTGAATGAATTTCCCGGGGTTCTTCCCCCAAACCCAAAACCTGCTTTGTCCCATGACCCCACAGAACACGATGGATGGATTTGCATTTCAGCATTTGCTTCTTCTTCCTCTGGGTTTCCTTCTCTTCCTCCATTTTTGTGAGAAGGGTCTATTTTGATTTACCTTTGCGCACGAGAGCATTCAAACAAGAAGCTCTTGTAAGAACAGCTCCTTGAGGATGTTCTAGAATGATCTGGTAAGCTGCAACTTGCTAGGATTTGCAAATATCAGGTGTTATGTTTTCAAGAGCCAAGGTTCTCCCAAATGTGCCACACAGTCTAGTCTGCTCACACGTCGTCACAGCACTCCACAGTCTCCTTGGTGGAAGAATAAACTACGGATTGTACATTCTGTGGTTAATATCTGGACGCTCCAATAGAATAAAAGCCCCATGTGGGCAAGAACTGGGGGCACCTGTTATTTCATTGCTGTGCTTAACCCAGCATCTTGAACGCCGTAGGAAATCAAAGAATCTTGGTAAGTGATCAAAAGCAAGCCTGTGAGCGAAGAAGCAGGGTAACCTTGAAGGAATCAAAGAAGCCTTCAGAAGCCCTGAGATTTATTCTTGGGGTGTCACGCTGGTTCTGTCATCAAGCCACCAAAATGTCAATGCACAAGTTAATTGCTCCTGAGACAAATTCGGGATTCAGGAAACCAATTCTCTCAGTGGTAATTTTCCACACTGAGAAATCCACAATGTCTGCGTGCATTTGTTTAAGTTAACCCTTGCCTTCGGAAAAACCCATGTGCGCGTATTTGAATAAGCAGAGGAGGCCAGCAGATGCAGGCATTCCTAAAGCCCACTGCTCGAAATCATAGTATTCCAAGTCACAGAAATGGAAATTAGAAAATACCACTGAACTAACCCTATCAGAAATCTCACCGCAATCCACTGTGTTCTTGCTATTTCTAACCACTGATAAAAACTCTTTGAAGTGCAAGAGTAAATATTATCATTTGATAGCACTTGGGCCCAACAGCGCGAATACAATCGCATTGTGTTGCACTCTGGGAGCCCTGGCACACCGGCCGGCAGGGTTGCCATGGAGAACCCAGCGAGCTGGGTGCGGGAGCAGGCGGGCAGGTAGCCGGCTCCGAGGAGCTCACCGCCCGTTCATCTTCTTCCCCAGACAGACAGAAGGTGAGGGGGGAATGCTGGCTTTTCCAACGTGTGTTTCTTTGGGGGAGATCCTGAGAAGAAGGAAGACCCACAAACAGGCAACGAGAGACGCTGGCTGTGCTTGCTTTTCACTTCTACCACGGACATTTCTGCAAAGGGCCACAGATTGGGGTGGGGAGAAAAATCTAAGGAGCGGCCCAGCACTCCCGGTGCGGGGCGGAGAGGAAAGGCTCCGGGAAGCGGGTGTCGGCACGTCTCCGGCCTGCCGCCCAGCAAAGATCTGTGGAGGAGCGGGTGGAGGTTCCCATCAGGTCCAACAGGACCGCCGGGCAGGTGCGGCGGTCACGGAAAGGGACTCTACGGAGTGGAGGACAACAGGACAAGTAACCTGGGGCACCCCCCGTGGGCGATGAGGCCTGAAGCCATGGAAGGTCCCCAAGCTCTGCGCCCCACGGTGTCCTGGGAGACGCGCGGGTTCGCCCCCAACCCCAGACCCGAAGCTGCCCACTGGCGCCGGCACCCCCTGGGGTGCTGAGAAGCCCCCGGCGCCGCCAGGGCTCCTCCGGCCGCGGGAGGGGCAGCTGCCGTGGGCTACATGGCTGCGGAAGGCCTGCGCCACGTCCAGCTCGCGCCTCCCGGCCTGGAGCCGCCCTCCTGCCCGGCCGCGCGGCGCTGCGCTCACCTTGCCGGGGAAAGGCCCCGGGAGCAGCAGCTTCAGCGCCTGCCTCTTCAGCTCCACCAGGCGGGCGTTGCAGTTCTCGCACCAGACGCCGCGGTCAGAGCCGGGGGAGGAGCCGCCGCCGCTGCCCGAGCCGGGGGAGCCGGTGCCGAAGCCCGGCGAGCCGCCCAGGGAGCCCGGCGAGCTGGTGCCAATGCCTGGGGAGGCGGGGCCCGGGGAGCCCGTGAAGGAGCTCGGGGACGACGTGCCCGAGCCGGGGGACGGGGTTCCGGATGAGCCGAGCGCAGAGCCTGCGCCCTCGGGGGTGGGCCGGCTGCCGGCGCGGGACTCCTCGTACGCTTTCCGGTACCAGCTCTCGGGGGAGAAGGGCGCCGCGGGCTTGGTGGGCGAGCAGACTTCATTGACCTGCGGGGAAAGACCCGCCGGTGTCAGGGCCGCCCCACCACCACCACCACCACCACCGGGGATCTCCGCTCCCCCGAGGGCCCGGCCGAGCGCCAACGGCGCGCGTTCGGGACCTCTTCGAGCCCTGCGGCCAAATCTGTCTGGTTAACTGTCCTTAAGCGAGTCCCCAACGCCCAGGCGCCGGAGAAGGAGATGGCTCGCACAGGAGGTTGCAATGATATGTGCAGGGGGAATCCATAGATTCAGAGCCCCGCGCTTTTGAACCCGACACCCATCCCAGCAAGAGCCCAGGTTCAGGATCCTGGAAGCCACTAACCCGGGGGGCGGGGGGTAGGGTGGCTGTGACTTCTGGATTTTTATTCATTCATTCGGGGTACGGCCCTCCGGATCCTGAAGGTACAGGGAAAAGATCCCAAGGAAGGCAGAGAATTCATGGAAAACCCTTCCTTTTGGCATGACTCTCCCTTTAAGTGCAGGAATGCTGCAAAAGTTAGGGGTGCGGAGAAGGAGAGGCACAAGAGGACCGAAAAAATCCCCACGGCAAGGTGAGTGTGCGGGAGACGCCGCGGGCAGACCTGCCTCCGCGCACGCACGCCCGGCGGCGGCGCCTCTGCAGCTGGCGGGGAGTCGGGGCCGCCCTGCAGCGCCGCGTGGTTCCCAGAAACGGGGTACCCGGCCGACGCGGGTCTGAAGACGCCTCTCCGCCTTGTACCCGGCACAACTTACCCCGTATTTCTTGCCCCTGGTGGAAACCGCAAGCCTCTCTTTATTCCCAGCTACCGAATTCATGGTGGCTTTTCCAGAACAGTGTCCAAATGTTCCGGCAGCACTACATCCACACGGTCTTCCAACCCAGAAGGGTCCCCCAGTTACAGGGGGCTGTCTTTTGGCTCTCGAGTCAAGGCTTCTGAATTGGGGGGAGGAAGGATAAAAGCAAATGGACCCCAGAAGTAATATCGCCAATTTGCAGAAAGCGTTGGAGTGGGTGGTTTGTCCTTTCTTCAAATACTGCTTTTCCTCATCCTCTTCTGCCTCCAGTCACACGTTCCCTTTTCACGGTCACATCCAGATAAATGGCATTTCCCTCGGCCAAGTAAGTCCGTGTTCCTCCACCAGGGCTTACAATCAGGGCACGTGGCCACCGCCGAGGAGGTGGGCGAGCCCTCGCCTTGCCCCCGCCAGCGAGCCAGCTGTGGGAACTTGTCTCCTCCACGCAGCTTGGTAACTGAGTTCAAAGAAATTCTCCCAAAATATAAAGATCCAGGCTCGGGGAGGAGCCTCGGCGCGTCGCGGAGCCAATATCCGCCGGCCCGTTCTGCCTGACAGTTGCGCGAGGGCAGGAAAAGGGGCGGCTCGGCGGGGCCAGGCGCCGTCCGCGGTCAGGGCGCGCGTGTGCGCCCGGGCGCAGCGCAGAGCTTGGGGACCCGAGGCCCCGCCGCCTGGCTGCCGCCGCCGCGCCGACCGGGCTCCATTTTAGGTTGCAGCGCTGCTGCCTGACATTGAGAGGCCGAGAGCCTGCTGGGGGTGGAGGATCGTAAATCTCGCTCAGTGCGGGGAAGTTCCCGGTGAGTGGCCCGCGTCCAGGGCTCTAATGAAACACCGCTGCGCGCGCCTGGAGCCGAGGGGCTGCGCCGAGCCAGCGGGGCCGGACAGAAATGTGCCCGCGCCTCCCCCGCCCCCAAGTTCTTTCTCTTCCAGGCAAGGCTTGCAGTTCTGCCTTTGAAACGCCGGGTAAAAGGGATTGAGTCACAAACAAGTCCGCAAACATGCCAGGTCCTCCCCCCGCCCTTTGTTCTCCCAGAGCTGCCCTGCAAACCTTTTCTGGAATGGCCCTACCGACCCCCGGCCGGCCAGGGGACCACCCTCCCAACCGCAGCTGGAGGATGGGGGTCCCCGCCCGCCTAGCCCCTATCTGCGAAGTGCCCAGCCGCCCAGCGCTGGGGCAGATGAGCCGGGGATCCAGAGGGCAGCCGCGGGGCAGGGGAAACTGAGGGAGTCGCTGCGCTGCACACGCGCAGCGCGACGGTGCGGGCCCGCGAAAGAGGGTGTGTGTGAACTGGCCTTGCCCTCACCCGGCCGGCCCCCTCGGCACCGCTCCTTCCTTGTGTTCCCGAGCCTGGGGACCGCAGGGTCCGGGGAGCACCAGTCATCGCCCCCCTCGGACCCCCACCCACCCCGGCGCAGCGCCCAGGAGTGCAGGAAGCCGGCATATGTGGGCTCCACACGTGACTGCTCCAGGGTGTCATTTTTCATTTCCCGGGAGTACATTTCTTCTAGTAAGCCAGCAGGTCTGTTTTGTTGTGACCTTTAATTAACACCCCGCGAGACGCCTCTGGAAGGACCGGCCCAGGGCGGGGATCACGTGAGGTGTAATGGCATCTCCGCGCCCGGGAGAGACCCGGCCTGGGGGTAGGCGAGGGCGCAGAGGGATGGGGCTTTGCAGTCGCCAGCTCCCGTGGGTAATGTGAAGGGGGCAAGACTACATTCCGGGGTGCTGGGACCCCGGGGCAACGCCCCCCCCACGCACACGCACACGCACACACACCCTGCCTTCCTCCGGGAAAATTCCTGTGCCTCTCTCGCGCCGCCATCCACCCACCCTCCCGCGCGCCACTGCCCTTGCGTGGGAATATTTCGCAGTCACCACAACGAAGTTAGGGGGTCAAAATGAAGATGTCGGGAGCAGTGCGTACGTTTCCATTACGTCCCGACTTCCCATTTAAAAGCGAGCACGTCAAGAGCAGACCTTGGGGCGGGGGCGTGCAGGTTCGCTTCCCGGCAGGCCCACGCCAGATTCCAGCCACAGCTGCACTCCGGGCAGGTGCCGCGGGGAGTAGCACCGCCATTAGCTGCGCGCTGCTTATCAGCCGAGAAGCAGCGTGGGGCCTGGTGAAATGGGCGTGCGGCAGGTGGGGAAGGTGGGGTGTCAGGGGCGAGCTACTGGGGAGCCGCGAGATACACCTTGGAGGCAGAAGCCAGAGCTGGTCCTGTTTGCATCTCATGCAGCTGAGTCCCTAAAGCTTGTTTGGTGAGCTCGGAGCGCCCTCTGTTGGTCGAAGTTTACAATCGGAGACCTCGCAAGGCAGTTTGATTTGAGGCTTTCAAAAGCTGGATGTAAAAATTTACATACAGAGCAGTGCAGGCATCTTAACCGTACAATTACGTGAATCCTGATAAACGTATACTCCCAGTTAATTTACACCTTACTCAAGCTATAAATTTCCATTACTCCAGAGAGTTCTCTCCTGTCTCCTACGCAAACCCCACCCGGAATACACAACCACCGCTGTGGTTTCTATTAGCTTTGCCTGATCTTGAACTATCCCTAAAAACTTACCCAATGTGTATTCCTTAGTGGTCTTTTTCCCTCACTTAACATAAGATCCTTGAGTTTCACACTGTTGCCAGTATCGCTGTTTTCTATTTGTTCTTCATTCCTGTCCCTCCTGCCTTCCCCTTAATGGACTACTTTTATCATTCGGCTTTCATCCTTTTAGCTCCGGTGACTGAAACGAGGGTCTGTAACGGATCACCGGCTACGCAGAGCTCACGTTGTGCTGCTTCACCCAGAATATGGCACTTGCACCAGGGTGATTCCATTTTACTTCCCTTCGCTGTGCCATTGTGACCTATTTTATGTAGACACACATGTGTTATAAGGCCCACGATGCAATCTCATCACTTTTACTTTAAACCATCTGTTGTCTTTCAGTGAGACGAGAACATTTTAAATGAATAGTTTTTATATTCACTGAGTTTTACCACTGCGAAGACTCCTATGTATTTATTTTTTCCTAAAGAGCCAGCTTACCTGCTGGGTCACTCCCCTCCAGACTGAAGAACGTCCTTTAGCATCTCTTGCACTGAAGGTCTCCTGGCAACATATTCTCTCAGCGTCTGCATATCCAAAAATGCCTTCATTCCACTTTTTGTGTTTGAAGACTGTTTTAGATGGATGTAGGATTCTTGGTTGACAGTTACTTTCCTTGCCTCCCGGCCTTCCCCGGAAGGTCAGCAGCAATTCCTACAGGGGTCCCCCTCTATGCAGCATGTCTCTTTTCTCTGGGTCCTTGGAAGATTCTGTCCTTACTGCTGGTTTTCGGGAGTTCGACTGTGGAGTTCCTGGGTGTAGCTCTCTCTGTATTTGTTCAGCTTGGGGTTGGCTGAATTTCCAGGACCTAAAAGTTAGTATGTAAGTTTTTTGCCCCATCTGGGAAATTCATGATCATCCTGTAACTTACTGAGGCCCTGTTCATTATTTCGGTCTTTACCCCTCTAGTCTTCCGACTGGATAATGGCTGTGAACTTTTGGTAAATTCCCCGCCCTTGCTTCTGCTAGTTCCAAATTCTATTAAGCCAACCCAGTGAATCCTTCATTTTAGATACTGCATTTTCCAACAAAAGCGCACATACATATATAGTGTCCAGTTACCTGCTTCTTTTTCCTTTAAATCCTTGAACATAGTTATAACAGCTGTTCTAAATGTCCTATCTGCTGATTCCAACATCCGGCTCATCTGGGGGTCACTTTCTATTAACTGATTTTTCTCTTGACTGAATCACATCTTCCCGTCTCTTTCAGATCCAGTACATTTTAACCGCCTGCCGAATACCATGAGTGTTACAGCACAGAGACGCTAGATTCTAATGCCTTCCTTGGGGGAGTACTGATTTCATTCCAGCAGGCAGATAGGTTAGTGGTAGATCACCTTGAACTTGTGGAAGCCTGGCTGTATGCTGTGTTAGAGTGGTTCTCCTTAGGTTTTGCCCTTAGGTCTAAGGAAAATCCCTTCACCTGGGACCTGCTCTTGACCCCTGAAGTGTGGCACTTCTGGGGTTTCAGTGGCAGGTGTCTGCTGAGCCCCTCTAATTTGGGATGTGTGCTCCAAGCTCTGCCCCCTGTAGAGGCAGCAGCTGAAGTCTCTGCCCGACTCGTACGGCGTCTAGATGCTTCTCTCCTCTGGGTTCTTGCATGTATACAAAATTCAAAAATGTAGCCCGAGGTTCTGAGGGGATTTAACGTGGGCTTTTAGGGCTGCCTGACTGGGGCTGTCCTTTCCCGGATTCCCCTCCTCCTTTCCAGCCACAGCCCTGAGCCCGCCCTGACGAGACCTCCACCCAGTGAGACTGGCCCTCCCCCTGGGTGGCAGTCACCATGCCCAGCAGACTGGAAACTGCGCGTAACCCTCCTCGCAGAGAGGGGTCCTTGAAAGGATCCACCTTGGTCCCTGCCTCCTCCGGGCCACTCCCCAGGCCTCTTAGGAGGGTTTTATGCCGTGTTTATTCCGTTTGTGAGTGTTTCCTCTGGGAACTGCAGTTGTGTATAAAGTACTCCCAAACTTTAGTTTTGATGGTGGCTTTCACAGGTCCACCTTCGGTTTTTAGAATTCTTGTAGTTTCAGGGGTTTCATTCTGTGGGATAGCAGCCTAAAGAGTTAGTCTTTTAAAAAACCAGCTATAACTTTGTTTTCGACTGGACCAAAGAATTCTAATGATGCAACCAAACCCTGGTACATACACACACATACACACATAGATAGATGATAGATTGATTGATTGGTTTCCCATGGCTTCACATTTGGGAATATTGACAGCCTTACTTAAAGATTAAGCTTTAAAAACCCACTCATATTATGAATAAAAAAAATTACATACAGACTTCTAAAAGTCAAGAGCTTATGTAAACACTGATTTATTTATTCCATTAATACCCCCGGATGAAAAATAGTATTTCCCTATTGTATCTCTAAGTGCAAAATGCAAAAAATTGAGGCCTATTACCTGGCTGCAAATGAAATTCTTATTCCATATTCCTGTTGCTTAATTATTAAATGAACATAACTTCTCTGGAAATGCTTCATGGGACTTTTATATTTTCACAAAATGCAATTTAGCTTGCTTGTTATTTATACCTCAGGAGTAGGTTATTAATTGCAGAGCTATAAATACATTATGTCACTGTGTTTTTAAAGCATAAAAGTATAAATCAGAAATAAAAAACCTAAATCAGGCTGGCGACTTCCAATTACTAAGCAGAGGGCAGAGCAGAACAGATTCCATTCCTCTTTAATGTTTGTCTTGAAATAATTTCCAGATCAGTGGCCAGCCGAGCCGGTGGGTGCCTGTGCCAGAGACGGCTCTGTTTCTCCTTTAAAAATAATTAAAGCAGCTTCTACTGTCCATGTGGCATCCTGATGAATATGCAAACCATATTTGCATATGATCTACCGGAGCTCTGGGGACGGAGCATGTGCGGGCTGTCAGGGCCACCGGCAAGCGGGTCACTTTCATTTGGGAACTTGCTCTCTGTCGTGGTCTCAGAGGAGGGCTGTCACCCTGCAAGCTGAGAGGGACTTCCCACTCTCGGACTCTCGTTTCAATCCTTAATCATCGTATCCTCATAAATTCCCTTCATGCTAGATTCCAAAGCTGCTAGTTGATTTCAGTGATAAGTTGGGGGTTCAGAAGGCAAAAGGTATAGAAACGGAAAGGGTATGAACTGAATTTGTGTGGCCAGAGTGATACTTTGGGGGGAGATGGGAGGAATGTGTTATTTTTATTTTGCTTTGATGATGGGGAAAGACCAGGCATTGAAAGCAGAGGGGAGGGTCAGACCATCAACGCTCAGCCGATCACACCGGGGACCAGAGGTGACTCCCATGCACTGTGCTGTCACCTCTGACCAGAGGTGGCCTGCTGTGAAGGGGGCCACAGCATCCTTTGCATCTCTGTCTGTAACCGCAAAGAAGAGAAACAACCTACATGTGCATCGTAGGGGGCAGGTTGAACAACTCACACAGTGCAACACCATGCAGCCGTGAAAAATGTTTTCATAAAGAGCAATTTTATAAAAATAATGGAAAGACATCGATGATATGTCAGTATTAAGTATCAAAAAATTTAAGTATGAAGCTGAAAGAAAATGATATCCGCATCAGGAAGAAAGGACTAGAACCGAACATCAAAATATCAGCAGCGTGACAGCTCCCCGTCAGTTTCCCACTCCCTTTTCTTAGACAAATGTAATATGATGATTACCATCAGTAGTATTATAAGAAAAAGGTTACTAAAATAAAAAATGGAAATAAAGCAAGTTTCAGATTTTAGGAAAGGGACCCCAAGGAGCCAAGATCTGGGTGCCCCCCAAACATCCGTGGTCAGCATGCACAGGCACACAGACACACATGTACACCTGCGCGTGTGCACACCTACGCGCCGAATCAAAGCCAGGTCACACACAACAAGGCTCGGGGAGGGGGGGCACGGGTGGAGAATGCTGACCAAAAATAAATATTTTACAATAAAATAGGATTTTACAGCACTTGACCAGAAAAGGGGGAAAAAAGCAAATAATACTTCATTTAGCTTTATAACTTCCTAAATTTGGAGTTAGGAATATAAGAGATGGCCTGCAGGGCTCTTCAGAGGTGAGGTGGTTTGCCCAAGGACAGACCTAGCCAGGGGCACGCAAGGGAAAAGCAGACCCGCCCTTGGTACCCACCCACAGGCCCCGCGTGGTCTCGCTGTCACGGGTGCGGCGCATGTCGGCCGCATGGTGGGGGATAAGCAGAGTGAAAGTCCACGACGCGAAAGCAAACCAAGCTCTCCATACCTAGCTGACCCTCTCCATACCTAGCTGACCCTCTCCATACCTAGCTGACGGTAGCCCTGAAGAGCTTAGAGCAGAATGTCACTGGCGGCGGGCGGGGTGGGGGGGGAGTCGAGAAACATTTTTATTTAAAATGTCTAAAACAACACTCGGTGTGCAGGCAAGCAGGTCAAGGGAATAGGCCAGCAGGACAATGGAACAGACACAGAGTTACAGGAGGTCAGAGAAAGGGAAGAGAGTCCCCCTGGAGGAGTCGAAGGGAGACCCCTGGGGGCGGTGACTCTGGGCTTGCAGGATGGATGGGAGCAAAGACATCGGACAAGAGACAGGCACCCAGGAGGGAAAGGACGGGCGGGCACGACTCAGTCCTTCCTCAGCACTGAGGGTCCTATGAGAGTGGAGAACCACGTCACACAATAGTCTGAATGTCAAGTTCGGGAGTTTGAACTTTAGACGATGGAGAACACAGGATATTAACCTGGTAGAACTCTGTAAATAACGGTTCAAACACTGACACATGGGAGCAGGCAGACCGCTCAGGAGGTCTCACAATTCAACAATTAGCCAACCTCATCCAGCAGCAAAAGATAAAGCCGAACAGTTCATCAAAGAAACTATGGAAATGGCTAATAAGTACATGGAACAGTGCTCAGCTTCATCAGTCACGTGGCAAGAACGTTTACCACCACAATGGGGTGTCACTTCATACCGCCCCCCCCAACAGCTGTAATAGAAGGGTCAGACAGTAACTCAGTGAGGATGTGGAGAAGCGGGAACCCCCAAATGCCGCTGGTGGGAGTGTGAGATGGTGCAGTCACTTTGGAAAAGAGTTTGGCAATTCCTCCATGAGCCGAATATAAAGTTACTGTACTCCCCATCAAATTCCACAAGGAGCAACCAGCAAATGCAAAAATAAGTGGAACAACAAACCGATGTTTCTCTCTCCTTCTCTCTGGCTCTCTATTTCTATTACCCACTCCCTTCATCTCACCCTAAACATTCAATAAATAAATTTTAAAATTTAAAGGCTGCAACTGAATGTGATTCTCCTTGTTACTTTTCAAATATGAAAAAGTTCACAGGATCTAAAGCTTCATTTAAAGACAACAATGTAGAAAAGTCAGGAAATTCAGGACCTACGGTGTCCACAGCAATATTCAGGTGGCCACCCAGCTACTACTAACTAAATGAAACTAGGCATTGACATTGCCCTTGACACTCAGCCATGTGCAAAGCAGACACTCCACTGGTTTATAACTCCTTGCAGCCCCCTGTGACGGGGGCAGCCTCCCCGCTCCCACGCTGAGGAAATCAAGTCCCAGGCTGCGTCCAGAGAGGCCGGGCTGGATGACGGCCCGCTGATCAGACCCTCCACGTGACCGCAGGCAGCCGGGCCAAGTGTAACACGCAGCCGAGAGCCCGAAGAAAACCTGGTCCCACGCCTGTCGTGCACCAGGTCTGCAGTGCACTTTCCCAAACCCTGCCAATGCGGACGGAGTCCCAGGCACCCAAAGGAGCCACTGTGCAACCAGAAGCCTCTGTTTCCAAGGGAAGAGAAGGGCTGCAGAGAGGAGAGGAAGGAATACGGCGTGGCCTCAGTTCAGCTGGCCTCTCGGGGACCAGCTCCACCACCTGCAGGGAACCGAAAACACAAAGAGAGAAAAAATTCCTCCCATGACAAGGACGCTCAGAGGAATGAGGAGCAGGGAGTCCCTGGGGCTCACAGACCAGGCACCGTGGCCTGGCATACCAGGTCACCTTGCCATAGCTTCACTTACCTGGCAGGTGGGGGGGGCCCACGGGAGGGGACAGGCATTTTCGAAAAGCTTTGACTGCAGCCACTGTGAGCAAATCTCATCTCTCAGGTGAACACAGGCCCACGAACTGGCGGCTGAACCCAAGGCCCGAGGCCAAAAATCGTGTCGTGGGGCCCGCGGTCCCAGAGGAGGGAGACCTGAGAGCAGGGCTGGCTCTGGCCTTAATTGCCGTCTTGAGGAATGTTCTGTGAGGGTCAACAGCAGCACGTGGAGTGCAGAGCTGAGCCCAACCCAGACGTGCTGCCAACACTCCCGAGGAAAGCGAAGTGTGGAAGAAGTAACGTGTGAAAACGCAGACTCGAAAGTGCGAGAGAACAAAACCCCCCAGCTTCCTGCAGCGAGGAGATGGGCTGTGACCGACTCTGACGTCTCTGGGCAGTTCTCCCGAAGAGACAAGTGTGGGAGGAGGCTGCACATCAGCAGAAACTCCTGCCGCGGTGAGGCCCTCCCCCTGCAGGGAGCTGTCCTCAGTTCGCCCAGGCACCCGCGGCCTCCCACCTTATCTCCCCAACGCCCCGAGTCACTGGGCATCACCCGGCCATGGCAATCTCACTCTGCCCGAGCTTTCCACGTACAACTTCTCTGTTCATTGCCCCCTGTCCCTATGAGTCGGGGACTCACAGAGTTGTGAGGCCACTGTGCAGGGCGAAGGCACAAAACCCTACAACGTGGGACTTCTGCCCTGACCTGGTGTGGCTCAGCTCGCTGGTCGGCCACAAAGTGAGAGGCTGCCAGTTGGATTCCCCGCCAGGGCACGTCCCCTGGTTGCAGTTCAGTCCCCAGTCGGGTGCGTAGGGGAGGCGACCAATCAATGTGTCTCTCCCCCTTTCTCCCTCCCTTCCCTTCTCTCTGAGAATAAATAAGTAAACTCTTTAAAAATAACTACAGTAAAACAAGACCCTTTTCAGTCAGCCCATTTCTAGGACTGAGAACAGAGACGGGAACACATCCAACGCTAGGAGGCTAAAATCAGGGTCGCAGTGAAAGTTAAGGGAGTGCAGGCCAGCTCCCAGGGCACAAATGGATTGCGAAGCGAACAGGCTGAGTGAGGGTCTTCCTAACTCCTGAGCACAAGTCTGTCACTGTTGAATTTGAAAGGACACCTGGACAGCCCTCTAGTCCAAGATGCATTTCCCTGCCACCTGTAACCTCAGCCTGAAGCAGCGGGGCTCTGGGAGGAAACCCAGGCAGGTAGTTCTGACATTTAGGGCACTGACCACTCAGGTGACCAGAATCACCTCCCCGTCTCTTCTGTGGGTAGGGTTGGCCCGGTACAGTGCCCCGCCCCCAGCACCCACGGTTTGGCTCTCTGCGGTTTCAGTTCCCACGGTCGACCGCAGTTGACCATGGTCCAAAACTGCTAAGTGGAAAATCCGAGGAATGAATGATTCATACGTTTTAAAGTGAGCACCGTTCTGAGTAGCGTGGCGAGATCTCATGCCATCCCACTCTGTCCCACACGGGACACGATTCATCCCTTCGTCGGTGTCTCCACCTCACTTCATCTCAACAGGCTGGCACGGTCATCTCACGCCCTCACAGGGGTGGGTGCAGTGCAGCCAGGTATTTTAAGGAGAGCCCACATTCACATGGCTTTTGTTACGGTATATTGTTACGATCGTTCTGTTTCAGTATTGTTGTTGATACTTATAAATCAAACTTGATCACAGGTAAGTACCTCTAGGAAAAAACACGGTATATGTGGGGTTCGATACAACGTGTGGTTTCAGGCGTCCACTGGGGCCACTCCGCACAGATAAGGGAGGGAGGGTACTATTATTTCACCTACACTGTAATAAACTGTACAACTACCCATAATTTCTATTCTTGTTACTAACAGGAATATTCGTGGTTCTAGCAAGCTCCTGGAAACCTCCACCCACACAGCGTGATAGCCAGAGGCAGGGGCTGAGCTCCACCAAGGCCTCAGAGCCGTCAGCAGGCACAGAACACCGCGCCCCGCCGTCTCGGCCCAGCTCCGGAGCCAAGCACGCCCTCCCCAGCTGAGAGCCAGCCGGCTCTCCCTGCACAGAAACAACTCTCTCTATACAATGTCCGCTGGAAATCGGAGCACTCCGCCAACCATCAGCATTATTTCATAGCTTGTAGCCCCTTCCAGCCAGGGGTTTCGCATTAGTTCCTGAAAGCCCTAGAAGGTGATCTCCCAGGTCTCCAGAGGAAGCTGCAAGGCGCACTTCAAGGGTATTCAAGGGCACTCAGGAAACCTGACACCTCACCTGGCTTCTGCACCTGCAGAGCCCATCAGCCTGTGGATGGTCCTCGGCCCTTTTCCTTCCCTTCAAGAGCATGGCTGGCTTCCTGGAAGAGACTGGTCTTCGGCGTGAATCTCAGACATGCATGAGAGGGGCCATGGTTCGTTCTAACGCCCTCCTCGTCTCCTTCTCACAGCAGAACTTGGACATTTCCGACTCTGAGATCTGCCAGCTGCCGACGTGACATAAACACAGAGCAGAGCAGACCCGTCCCGTGGTTTCACAATGACCCAAATCTGGGTGGCCCTCCCACACCATGACTGAGGCCTGGTGGTCACGGTTCCCCGTCGGAGGCAGATCTAAAGCTAAGTGGATCTGCTTTGGTCTCGAGGTTACCATTTTCCAGAAGGAAGCCGGATTCGGGAACAACAAGCTGGATGCAAATTGCTTAACACTGGCTATCTCTGAGAGCATCTCAATGTTGGTGAAAAGAATGAAGAAAAACAGCAACCTTCTTTGCCAGGCTTAGAGGTGCTCTTCCACGGCTGTTTCTGGGTATCAGAGAAAACCATCCCGGTCTTCTTTATAGGCATTGGCCACAAGAAGGGACATAAAAATAAAATGCTCTGTACCACACAGCCCACAGTCAAGAGTTAAAAGAGCCAGGATTCTAGTATATAGTTCATCCGATAAAACATTTCTACAAGACCGGCTTCTGCGCTACTTTGACAACATTAATCTCCATATCTATAGTTTAAGACAAAGAAAGGTTTTAGCCAGATACTCAAGGTGGCTAAAAGCTTTAGAAAATAGAAAGAGTTTATAGTTCTGGTACCAAATGGCGACAAGAACCCAAGCCCTCTCCCCTCGCCCCGGAGCGCATCTCACAGGGACGCCCGCACCTGCTGGATGACAGGCATCATGATTTGCTGGCTCTGGGGGTTGTGTGTGCAGGCGACCCCTCCCAGAGACAGCCTCGCTCCCAGGGGCGGGTAGGAATTGGCAGAAGAGCTGTAAAGCTCTGGCGTGGCCATTCATCCCACTTTTATTAAAGGAGGACGGTGATGGGGGCAGCATTCGGTCTTGGAGTACTCGGGCCAGCCAACAGCCTGACCCCCGCTCGGCACGGTCAAGTCTGCCGGCTGGATGTGCACACACGTCTCTTTCCACACCCTGGCTCTTGGCTCCAGCTCCACTTTGGCGACATGCAGGCACAGAAAACCAAACTGTCCCTCTGCTGGCCACACCTCCCCACCCCAGCCCCACCCCGGCCCCACGGCAGCCTGTAGGTTTCAGGGCTTCCATAGCCAGCAGTGGGACAACCGAGTCCCTGGTCACCTTCCTCTCACTGTGGTTTTCCGCCATTGCTCCTGGTGCCTGGTGTCCACCTTTCGGCCCACGCTTCGCACTGCGTGCGGTGCTCGCGCTGCTGCCGCCCCCTGCACCTGGCTGGTGCTCCTTGGCTCTCTGGACCCCGAGCCCTGGATGCTAGCCGTGTGTCTGGATAACGTCCTTCAGGGACTTACACGGGCAACTTCTCCTTAGAGCTAAGTTACAACTGTTTGGAAATAGTTCCATTTCCTACATCATATGAATTCCTATTTCCTAGATTAAGGTAATTTTGAAGTGTTCTGGTTAATCCAATTACTGTAGAAATTAACTAAATTTCTACCTAGCTTACAACACCAAATTCAGTGGTAACCAAAGAGTGTTGCAGAATGAACAAATTTAAAACAAAGAAACACAGAAATAACAAGTTGCAAACCTGAGTTGTGTGAGTGGTTTTCTTATTTTAGATAAATGACTTAAATATAACAACTATCAAAATAAACTAAAATACATGTGTGTGTTTATTGTTTATTTAGGGAAGCACTGTATTCAGAATTATTATAAAGTCTTGCTCTATTATTATCATGTACATAACGAGCTACTCTAAATCACCCTTTTCCTTACAACCTTATGATAGTTGAAATCTGTTTTTATCAATGTGCAACGGCTTAATCGGGTCAAGTCCAAACACTTCACTCCCACCCCCATGAAGAGAGGCAGACTCTCAGGGACAGGAACAGCAGTGTGACTGCCACAGCAGATGCTGCCAACCACCAGGGGACAGGAAGGGAGGGCACACACCACCCTGGTCAGCTCTGATGGGCACACATGTGGGGGAGGGGGTTGCACTTTCGAGAAGCACACGGGCCTTTTAAACCCCACCTGTGACAGACACAATTACAAAAACAAAACGCTTGATTCCAGGGGGGAAAAAAAGCATTTTTAATTAAAGAACCAAGCAAATCGCTATATACACTGCATTTCAAAGAAATGAAGTAGCCCATGGAAGAAAATTATCCTTAATAAAGGAATTCCAGCACAGAAAATATAGAAGAAATGATAGAATTTTTTTAAATCACTATTTTGCAACTCCTGATAAAAACAATGTTTACAGGCAAGTACAGGGAAAAGATGATGGGGACCTCCCATTGGCTGGGCCAGGCTGACAGCAACTGAATCTGAGCAATCAAAAGACACCGTCTCCAGAGAGGCGGACCTGAGAAAATGCAAAAACAAAACTGACCTTGAATTTGATCAAGCCTCTAGATTTGCAAACTGGGCTACAGGAAACACAGGGATAGAGGAACACATCGAGTAACACCACAGAAATGCGGTCAGACAAATGCAAAATGTAGAAGATTGTACAGACACAATGACCAAGCTTTCCCACAAATAAATGGCAAGAAGAAAAGGTCCAAAGACACGTGAACCCAATGCAATGTGGAGACCTCGTTTGGATCCCGACTGGAATAAACCAATAGTAAAAAGACATTTACGAAACACTGGAAATCTGAACAATGATCACATACCAGATGCTATTAAAGAATCATTAACTTTTTTTAGTTATGCTAGTGATTTCATGGTTGTACAGAAAAAAGGGGAGAGGGGGCCCTTACCTGTAAAGATCATATCCAAGTCCTCGCAGATGGAAGGAGGTGACATCTGGAATTTGATCTGAAATAATCCAGGAAGGGTGAGGGTAGAGGAAAGAGGGGAATAAGTCAAGCGAGACTGCCGTATGCTGGTGGCTTCTTTTGGTGGCCACGCGGGCCCACCCAGATCCAGCCCCTTTAATTTCTCACGTAGCCAGAAACAGAGCCAAGCAGGCCCTGCCTCAACCCCCTCCACTCAGAAAAGCATGGAGGCCAGGACTGGAGATCGCGAGAGGGCCAGGGGAACTGGGAAACCACGAGGCAGTGATAGTCCCCTGAGAACGTGGTAAGAGGGGGGATGCTCCTAGATTGCACAGCCACGGGAGAAGCGTGGAGCTGTGATTGAGTTGGACACAACACATACACAGTCTCTTCCGAGTTGTCTCAGGAAACCTGCAGGACTGTGAAAAAGAAAGACCAGGGTGAAGCCCTCCATGGTCCTGGTGGGTGGGGACACAGCAGGCCCTGGGATCACCCCGATACTACATGTCCTCTCTCTCTTTCACTGATCTTTCCTCTCTTCCCCATCTCAACATCTGGATGGGCCCAGCCAGGGTCCCCAGAATGCTTCCCCTCCCTACACCAACCCCTTCCTCGGGCGACCCCATGCATCCCCATCAGCCTGTGCACTGACTCTTCCAACCCCAGCCCCCACCCGCCCTGGGCTCCAGGACGGGACAGCCAACCCGAACACGTACTTGCCTTCTCCATGTCAGCCTGCCCCCCAGCACTCTCCATCGCCACCCCTGAACCTTAACTAAGCCTGTGGCCTTCCTTGGCATTTCTTTTTCTCTGCTCACGTCCAGTCCATCAGGAAATGCTTTCGGCTCTACCTTCCAAATGGATCCCAAATCCAACCACTTCTCCTCACACCCACCTCCAATCCCATTCTGGGCCCGGCCAACCTCTCCACCCCCAGCTCCTGCCTCTCTCTGTTGGCTCAGGCCACCCCGGCCCCAGCGGCCTCCTTGCTGTCCTTCCAGGCTGCCGAACGAGAGCCCTGGACGTCCCCTCTGCAGGAAACACTCCTCCCCAGTGCTCCCGAGTTTCTTTCAGGTCACTGTTCAAGCACCACCTCCATGGAGGGGATGCCCCATGTCACTCTCCTGCCCCGCCTCTTGCTTTGTTCTTCTTCCCTGTGCGTGTCCCTTTGTGACGTGTATATGTCTGTTGGCTTAGTGCCTGGCCCCCCGACTGGACTTAAGTTCCCTAGGAGCAGGGACTTTGGTTTACCCACTGGAGCAGCTGCGTAGCCCCGTCAGTGAAATCCTACTAGTGTAGGCAGGCAGCCTCCTTATTCCCAGAAATGCCTCAAGTACCTGCACCCAACCGCATTACATAACTTCAAAAGATTTGCTACTAACATTTACATTCATCACTTTGCTATATATTGAGCACTCTGTGATGACAGGTAGCGCCTATGTCCTGGGCAGGCAGCTCTTACTGTGCCGAGTGACCCGCAAGGTAGACGTGATCCCTGCCACCATACAGCCCGGCAAGAGCAGTTCGGACACAGCTGCTGACTCTTCCCACATTGCGTTTCCTGTACCTGGCACG